>NC_067416.1:643457-1279415 GCF_009764475.1 Pristis pectinata | reverse complement strand
TGCTATATCCTGGTGAGCTGACCCTGGTGCTATCCATGTGGAATTCACAGCTCTTCTCTGTGACCACATGGGTTTACCCTGGGTGCTCCAGTTTCCTCCTACATCCCAAAGTCATGCAGCTTGCTAGGTTAATTGGCTGCTGTTAATTACCCCTAAAGTAGGTAGGTGGTATGGTGGGGGGGGGGGGGGGGGGGGGGGCTGCTGTCAATAGGCATGAGTGTGGGAATAGATTACAGGAAAATGGTTGTGGAGTGGGATATATGGGATTATTCTGAGAGCCAGTATAAACATGATGGGCCAAATGACCTCCTCCAATGTCATAAGGAAATGGGAGACAAGGAAACATAGCAGGATTTGCAATCAAAAATGAGGATTTTAAGATGAGGTAGAAGAATACGAAGGGTTGCTGAGACACGATGTTCCCACAGGGGACTGTTGAAGACCAATCAATGCATATGATACAGAGTGGGTTAAACATATTGAACAGCACAGGGAAAGCGTAGCTGAAAGACACTGTGCTCTGATTGGGGTCTTGTAGGTAATACTTGGAAAACGCTGCAGTCCTGTGACAGCTGAGCTGAGACATTTCTAATGGGCACTGTCAAAGTCACTGCAGCTAATGTGGCATGGCACTAACTAATCAAGTGCAGGGCCATGTATCCTGCATTAATATCATAACACTCTCAGAAGAGAGAGCAGAAGCTTGTCAATAGTCTGGGCACTGCTGCCTTCTCATCAGTGGAGAACTATGGTGAGAAGAGAGGATGAGATGAGTCTCTTGTTGCTTAGAGTCAGGAACAGACAAAACCACAAACAGCCTGAGGGTCCGTGCGGTAGTAACGGGGCTCTATCCTCATTCTACTTGAAGGCTCGAAAAGACATTGTGGAGACGCCACGGAAGAAGGAGGAGAAAGAAGAGGAGGAGACAGAGGAAGAAGACTCAAGGGAGGAAGAGAACACGGCCCTGAAGGGCAGCCTGACATCCCAGTCCGGTGTGCTGAACCCATACCTGCACAAACAGTTAGAGCTGCACACGAAGGATGAGAAGATTAATCAGATCATCCTCTTGCAGGTGAGCAAAGCAAGTAGAACAGATCCAGTGCAAACCCATTGTCCTTCTGTTGCACACTGCTTCAGGCTGGTTTATCCACTGATGTGAGCCATTGATGTTCCGAGAATCCACATGGAACGCAGCAGGATTAGAGCAGACTGCATTCCACATCATCTTGGAACAAGACCATGATGGGCCAAGTTGTCACTGTGTCTTGTTTTCTGCTGCTCAGATCACAGTTTGGTCTTTGTAACAGTTTCTCTGTCATGGGAAGACATTTTCTATCCATTTACCAGGCATCACTGGCAAGGCCAGTGTTTGCTGCCCATCAATTGTCCTCGAGGAGGTGAGGGTGAGCCACCTTCTGGAAACACTGCAGGAGCTCCCACAGTGCTGTTGGGGAGGGAGTCCCAGTGGCAATGAAGGACCAGCGATATATTTCCCACATAGGATGGTGTGCTGCTTTGGAGGAGAAGCTGGTGTTCTCTACACCTGCTGCCCTTGTTCTCCTCGGTGGCAGAGATGGTGGGTTTGGGAGATTCTCTCGGAGTAACCAAGCTGAGTAACACTGACAGAGACTTACACAAAACTCCCACAGGTGGAGTCTACATCACCACTGTTGACACCGTTTCTCCCCCTTCACCCCCCACTGCAGGCCTGTCCTCTGGTGACGGTGACTCTGCTTCCCTCTGGTTTCACCCATTGCAAATCCTGCTGAGTGTGGTCACTGCTCACAGAGGTGCCTCTAGCATTTAGCACGGGAATACATTAGTGCAGCAATTACCGAAGGAGTTATCCCCACACCCTGGCCCCTCTCCCACTCTGCAGCCTGGGATACAGTGGCTAACGCGAGGCTAGTGTGTCTATGTGGGATAGCAGCACCCAAAAGGAACCAGAAGTATCTGTGATGAGCTTTACAGATGCTCCGGTCACCCTGTTTGAACCTTGACCTCATTGCCATCAACTTTGGCAGACTTGAGGCTCATGTTAGTGTACAGATTTAGACAGAATGTGTGTAGAAAGCAGAGGTCTGCTGGGTGTGTGTCAGACACTGAGCTGAGCTGAGGTTAGATAAAGCAGGAACCACCACCTACAGTGAACCTAGGCACCAACCCTTTCCAACACCCACAGTTCTGCAGTTGTCCTGTGTGCCTGGTCCCCTCCAAAATACTGCAGCACTCCGATGAGGATGGGTTAGTAAGTTTGCAGATGACATGAAGGTTGGTGGTGTTGTGGATAGTGTAGAAGGTTGCTGTAGATTACAACAGGACAATGATAGGATGCAGAGCTGGGCTGAGAAGCGGCAGATGGAGTTCAACCCGGAAAAGTGTTAAGTGATACACTTTGGAAGATCGAATTTGAAGGCAGAATACAAGGTTAATGGCAGGACTCTTAGCAGTGTGGAGGAACAGAGGGATCTTGGGGTCTATGTCCATAGATCCCTCAGGAGTCAAGTGTTCTGGTCGCCTCACTATAGGAAGGATGTGGAAGCTTTAGAGAGGGTGCAGAGGAGATTTACCAGGATGCTGCCTGGATTGGAGAGCACGATTAGAGAGAACCTATCCTCATGTTGAGTGAGCTAGGGCTTTTCTCTTTGGAGAGAAGGAGGATGAGAGGTGACCTGGTAGAGGTGCACAAGATGATAAGAGTCATAGATCGAGTGGACAGTCAGAGACTTTTTCGCAGGGTGAAAATGGCTAACACGAGGGAGAATAATTTTAAGGTGATTGGACGAAGGTATAAGGGGGATGTTAGAAGTAAATTTTTTACACAGAGAGTGGTGGGTGCGTGGAACACACTGCTGTCAGAGGTGGTGGAGGCAGATACACTGGGGACATATAAGAGACTCTTAGATAGCTACATGAATGATAGAGAAATGGGGGGCTATGTGGGAGGGAAGGGTTAGATAGATTGTAGAGCAGGATAAAATGTCGGCACAACATTGTGGGCCGAAGGGCCTGTGCTGTGCTGTAGTGTTCTATGCTCACTCAGTCCTTGAGTCCTGCAGAGCCAGCAGTAAATACAACGCAAGTTCCCTGTTCAAACGTTGTCAACAGATTGTCATCTCTGGTCCTCTGGCTTCCATGTGACTCCAGCAATGTAATTAATTCTTAACGCCTTAATTCTCAACTACCCTGGCAGGTCTCCCAGTCATGGGCCACAGGGTGGGCACCAAGCACCGTCACTGTCCACACTCTGAGTGAATGAAAGAACTCCACACCCAGGCTGAGCTGGGAGTGAGCAGTGCCTCCTCTGCAGGAGTGCCTCATGCAGTAAGCTGCACAGCTCCAGCAGGCTTGGCCTGAATCAAGGGACCTTGAGATTAAATAGCAGCTGCGGAAAAAGCTGTGTCCCCGGTTCCTGGCTCCCACACCACGTTCCCTCCACGGGTCCAAGCTTCACCCTGTGCCAGTGTGGTGGGCTGAGAAATTACTGGCCTCACTGTGTCTACAACAAACCTCGATTACTGATCACTCCTGAAGTTTCATCACTACATCCTGTGATTCAAGGACGTGATTTACAACATCAAGATCGAGTTCAACAAGGAGTTTGATGCAACCTATAAGCAAAAGGAGGTGGAGATCTCCCGAGTGAACGACAGAAACGTGCGTATCAAGGAGGTCATGATGCAGCTGGATATGAATGAGGATATCTGGGTGCCCACGATGAGCAACAATGAGAAGCCAGAGCGAGATTTTGTGGTGCAGGACTTGGAGGTAACTGTGAGACGGTCGGGCATTTCTCTGCTCCCTCCACTCTGCACCACATGTGTGGCTGGTGTGGGGAGCTCGCTGTGGCCTGAGCCGACAGCGGAACCAGCATCCACTGACCCTTCCCCTGCACACTGACCCTTTCGCCCGTACACTGTTCCTTCACAGACGTTGCCTAACTCTTCCCCCAGAGTGACCCCTCCCCTGAACACCCAGCCTTTGTACACACTGCTCCTGCCTCGTACACTGCTCCTGCACACCCTGCCCTTTTCACCCATATGCAGACTCTTCCTCTGCACACAGTCTCTGTCCTACGTTCTTCATATGGAGAGAAACCATTTTCCCCAGAGTGGGGAATTCAGAACAAGGATCAGTCCACTCGGGCAATGTCAGGGGCATTCACCCATAGAGGGGGAGAGGAACTAGGTAAACCTCCTCCACAGAAAGCTGTGATTGGGGGTCCACTGATGATTTCACATCCAGGATTACTGGATTTAGTTGTGGATCTAATCTGATGCTATGTGCCTGTGATGCTGCTGTAAATAAATTGTTCATTGCACCTGTGCATCCATGCAGCTGTGCATGAGATAATAAACCGACTTTGACTTTGGGATTAAGGGCTATGGATCCAAGGTGAAAGGTGATGTTGATGCACAGATCACCTGTGATCTCAGTAGGTGCCAAATGGATTGGCAGAGCTGAATAGTCTCGTCTTCCTCTGTTCCTGGCAGTGCTGCCTTCCTTGGGCTGCTTGTCTCTCCACAGACCATGTCCTGCTTCTCCTGCAGTTTCAGTGAGTTGTCATCGCTGTAGCTGTCTGCGACGCTGTAGGTCAAGAAGTGGCAGTGTTGGTCTGTCTGCTCACCGAACTGGTGAAGGTTTGAAGCAGATCCAACAATCTAATACACAAAAAGTAAAAATTGCTAGAGATAGAACTGGTCAGGCAGCATCCGTGAAGACCAAAATATAGTAATACATCGATCTGAAACATTAACTATCAGACCATTCTGATGAAGGCTCATGGAACTGAGACATTAACTCTGATACTCTCTCCGCAGATGCTGCCTGACTGGCTGAGAATTTCTAACATTTACTGTTTTTATTTCAGATTTCCAGTGTCCACAGTTTTGTGCTTTACCTTATTTTTATCTCTTTGGCTTCAGATCACAGCTGAAAGGTTCCTCACACCGGAACAGAAGCAGAAGCTTGAGGAGGAGTACAGGGCAGAGCAGTTGCGAATATTGGCTGCCAAGGTACCTCATTGCTGAACTCCACTGCTCGAAATTATAGACAGGATTCCCACCCCCATCAATGCCCACTGTAAAGCAAACCCTGGTCTCTCCTCTGCTGTTTATTCCACACATATAGAAGCGCGCGCGCGCGCACACACACACACACACACACACACACACACACACACACACACACACACACACACACACACACACACACACACACACACACACACACACACACACACACACACACACACACACACACACACAGTATCAGGCAGGAGTCGATCATTCTTTTACCCACTCTGTATTGTACAGGTACAGGGGCTGGCAGCATGCACACACACACACTGACACTGAGACAAATATACACGGACCCTGCAGGTGCCAACAGTGAATCACAGGCACTGGGTGTAGAGGAGCTGTTGCTGAAACACAGATCAGCTGATACCCTTAATGGGAATGGAAAGTGGCCAGTTAAAGATTAAACAGATTATGGTTCTGGGTGTGTACAGCTCAGAACTTTGAGGTATCCTGAAACATTAGCACTCCTCTTGCTGCCTGTTGTGATTGCATCCGCCTGTCTGGATGCAATCTATCCCAGGATTGAGTTGGCACAGTCGGGGTTAATAGTATTCTAACCTGGGTATGCTGTCAGCTCCCAAGTTTTCAGATGAAGAACTATGCATTGGAAGGAGATTCTTGCCCGTATTACTGAATGTTCCCTGCTTATTCATTGTACCTCTGATCCTCCTTCACTCTTTCCCTAGGCTAACAACTGGCGTGAGCGTGCTCTGAACGACATGATGGGAGGAGTCCTTGAGGCAAAGAAATCAGACATTCTGAAACTGGTACGAATATCAGCAGTTTTCTGTCATTGTCAAACCTCCTGTGTGCACAGTTACCCAGAACTGCCAGCAATGGAACTAATGGGATAAAATGCCTACAGATAGGGTTTAAAACAAAGGGTGCAGGACAGAGGAAAGGTTACAGATTCAAAGGAAAAAGCCAAGGCTATTGATCAAAATAGCAGTGTGGAAGGAGTGAGTTCATCAGTAATGGTGTAAACAAGGTCAAACCGAGGAGATAGGGTATGAAAGCTGAAGATATAATACCTGATGTGAAGCACTCACAGCAAGTTAGACAAGTCAGTGATGTAAACACAGATAAATGGATTTAGCCCAATAGAGAAGTGGTTGCATGGCACACAACAGATTCTGCAGATGCTGAAATCTGGAGCAATACACAAAAAGTGCTGGAGGACTCAGCAGGTCAGGCAGCATCTCTGGAGGGAAATAAACAGTTGATGTTTTGGGTCGAGACCCTTCATCGGGACTGGAAAAGAAGAGGGCAGAAGTCAGACTAAGAAGGCGGGTGGAGGGGGAGGAGCACACGCAGGCAGGGGACAGGTGAGTGCAGGTGAGAGGTGAGTTCAGGTGATAGAGGTGAGTCTAGGTGAGAGGGGAATGTGGGGGTGGAGGGGGTGGAAGATGTAATGCGTGGCAATTGGTAATTAAATATTCCAAGTTAATTTACATTTAGAAAGGAGAGAGAAATGGAAAAGGAAGGTGAGAGTTACCAGCGATAAAACATGGACAGTACTGAGGGTGATTCTTGACCCAGACCGCTGGTAGAATCGGTATGGGTGCCGAGAAGAGATAACAAGGGATTAAAACACAGGCCTCTAACAGCAGCAATCAAGGAGAGAATTAGTCAAGAAGTGAAATCACATTGTAATGATGGGACACAAGTCAAACTGGCAAAACTCGTCTGGAGGTGAAGTTAATAGAAGGCGTTTGGGCCAGGTACTGGAGCAAGATGTCAGCACCAATGAGGGAAGAGAGTATTTTAGACCTTACCGTTCAATAAGGCAAGGTTAATTAGTAATCTTATAATAAGCATCCAGCAAAAAAGTAATCACAATATCAGGGTTTGATTCAGTTCAAGAGGAACATGTCAGTCTAAACGAGGCCACTGTCAGAAGCCTCTCTGAGTAGAAATTAGATTCAGATATTTGCCATAGTTTAACATGGGTAAGCATTTAATGAAATATTTCACGATTCTGAGTTCTCAGAGAAATAAAAGTTTCATGGTTTTGCTAAAGAGGGATAGGATCAGAGGGGCATCTACCCTTTGAGCTGTTCCACACAATCAATTTGGGTAAAAACTCAAACCTGTTACCCCTCCAAATCTGCACAACTCACTCACTTTTGGCCCTCCCACAGTGCAGTGCTCCCTCAGTACTGCCCCTCCCACAATGAGGCACTCCCTCAGTACCACCCTTCCCTCAGTACTGCCCCTCCCACAATGAGGCACTCCCTCAGTACTGCTCCTTAAGCAACAAAGAGACCCTTAAGACTATCTCTGTGACATACATCGATCCCTCAGTACAGTCTCTCTGAAAGCAGCAGCAGTTCTTTAACACTGCATTGGGAAGATTAGTCTGAATTATGTCCACTGGTGTGGAGTGAGCCTTAACCCCTTGACATATGTACTCCAGGGTGAGAGTGTCGCCCACCAAACCACAGTGGTGCACATCAGTTATATTAATGGCTAACAGTAAAGGTCTGGACCACTGACCCAGTGATGCGAGTCTGAACACCACCCCCACCCCTCCACAGCACCTGGAGAATTTCAATTCAAGTAATTACATCAGTCGGGAATTTAAAAACATCTCTCGTCTGTCATGAAGCTGATCATGTCCTTCAGGCTGGGGATTCTGATGTGCTTTGTCAGTCTGGCCTGTGTGTGGCTCCAGAGACACGTGTGGTCAGCTCCTCTGTTCGGTGACAGTAACTGCCAGCATTGCCAACAATATCCACGTTCCACCAGTGATAGGAGCACACTGCCCTTGTGATGGCTTTTGCTCTGCAGTGTGGGGAAATTAAAATGAACCTTGAGGGAATGCAGGAAGTTGATGAGGAGGAACTGGAGACTGGGGTCCCGTTAGATATTTTGTGGGTTGCTAGTCATCTCTTGTGCTGCTTCTTTTTAGGAACTTCCTGTCCCATATTTCATGAACTTGCCGGAATACGAATGGAACGAGGAGCAAATCAAACAGGCCAAAGAGTACACCATCAAGGAACAGGTGCTGAGTGAGGAGAAAGACAAGTACAAGAAGGTAACCGAGGCACAGGCAGAAGGGAGGGTCTGAAATAGTTGGTACCCCACCTGGTCCACCTGCCACGGAGAACAGCAAGGCTGGGACGGTACGTTAGGCAGTGTTCTAGGTGTAGAATTCATCACAGAATGTTGCCCCCCACCTTGCAACTTTAACAGCAAAAAAAAACATTCAAAGGTGCCTCACAGCAACATTACCAAATAAAACGTCACATCCGAGTTATCAGTTGTGACAGAAAGGTCAGTTCTGATGCTGGAGGAGTTTGCAGGGATGGGACGGAGGGAATTTAACATCGAGGCATTGCAAAGGAGACCAGTGTAGGGCAGCTAGCACAGGACCTCTGGGTGAACAGGACATGGTCCAAGAAGGGTGGCTTTGGATGGATCCAGTGTGTGTTTAACAAATTGGCTGGAGAAACGTTAGAATAGACAAGGGATGCCAGTGGATGACACTGTGTGTGGGCTTTCAGTATTCAGCAGGAGGGCATGTGAAAAGTTATTGCACAAAATGAGGGCCCGTGGATTGGAGGATATGGATAAAGGATTAATCAAAGGTCATACAGCAGTACTTTGGATCTCAACTGTTTAGAATCCAAGGACTGTCAGACACTCCAGTTTGTTGATGGTGCAGATCTAGTGGTAAAGGAAGCTGTAATTAGTAAAAAGAATGTAAAAGGAGGGGAGGAACCTATTGAGAATATCGGATAATATGGAGTCCAGAGAGGTGTTGAGTACAGGCCTGAGAGAGCATGGGTTGGCTCTCAGGAACACGAATTCAGAGATGGTGTGAAGGAAGTTTGGGAAGAGAGTTCAGCTGGGCCAAGGGAGTGGAGGATGGGGACAGAGGCAGATGTTCCAAATGGTATGGAATTGTATTAAGCTCCAGCCTCTCTTACTCACCCCCAATCTGACCTGATTTTTAGGGAGATGGAGCTCAACACCTCAAGAGAGGATGCATGAAAATTGATTAGATCAGGCTCTAATTCTAAATCATTGCATGCAGGCCTGTGTGTGTGTGTGTGTGTGTGCGCACGCACACATGTGTACACATGTATACAAGCAGTGCATGTGTGTGAGTAAGTTGTATGTTATGTGTGTGCTTGGGAAGCATGTGCATGTTTCCATGTAAGTGTGCATGTTTGGGCAGCGTATGAAGCATACATGATATTGGGAAGCGTGTGTGTGTTGGTCCTGGTGAAGCAGATGTGATTTCTTGGCTGTTTTACAGACGCTGGAGTCTGAACTCAGGAAACTGCAGGCTGCCATCACAGAAACAACACATGGTTTCGACGACATCATCAACAAACTCTTTGAAAAGAAAGTGAGAACGGAAATGATTATCTACCAGGTAATCCCTCAGAATCCTTTTTCTCCACCACGAGCCTCATCCACTAGCTCTGTATCCAGGACACACATTCACCCAGTAACATCACATCCAGACAGGCGACCATGTGCGTACCTAGTTATGTCAATGGCAGGTGAAGCCAAATTGACAAAATGTTGTATGTAAAAGAGTGATACAGATAGGCTGATCGAGTGAGCAAGGGTCTGGCAGATGGAGCACAATGTTGGTATATGTGAGGTCATCCACTTTGGAAGGAAAAATAGATCAGATTATTACTTAGGTGGTGAAAGATTGCAGCATGCTGTTGTGCAGAGGGACTTGGGAGGGCTTGTGCATGAATCGCAAAAGATTGGTTTGCAGGTGCAACAGGTTATCAAGAAGGCAAATGGAACGTTGGCCTTCATTGCTGGAGGGATTGAATTTAAGAGCAGGGAGGTAATGCTGCAACTGTACAGGGTACTGGTGAGGCCACACCTGGAGTACTGCGTGCAGTTCTGATCTCCTTACTTGAGGAAAGATATGCTGGCTTTGGAGGCAGTGCAGAGGAGGTTCAACAGGTTGATTCCAGAGATGAGGGGGTTCACCTATGAGGAGAGAGTGAGTCACCTGGCACTGCACTTGCTGGAATTCAGAGGAATGAGAGGGGGTCTTATAGAAACATAAAATGATGAAAGGGAGAGATAAGATAGAGGCTGGATGGTTGTTTCCACTGGTAGGCAAGACTAGAACTAGGGGACATGGCCTTAAGCTTCGGGGGAGTGGACGAAGATGAGGGGAACAGCTTCCCAGAGAGCAGTGAATCTGTGGAATTCTCTGCCCAGGCTACCTCACTAAATCCATTTAAGACAGTTAGATAGATTTTTGCGTGGTAGGGGAATTAAGGGTTATGGGGGAGAGGCAGGTAAGTGGATTTGAGTCCACGGCCAGATCAGCCATGATCTGATTGAATGGTGGAACAGGCTCAATGGGCCAGATGGCCTCCTCTTGCTCCTGTTTCTGAGGTTCTGATGTTTTTATGATAGAAGCAGAGGTAGGCCATTCAGCCCCTTGTGCCTGTTCTACCTTTCAATAAGACCATGGCTGATTGTTGACCAGCATCCCTTCCATTTGATTCATTAAATCTAAATATTGATCAATATAGGTTTGAACACACTCAACGACTGAGCCTCCAGTGCAGACAATCCCACAGATTCACCACCCTCTGGCTGAAGAAATCTCTCATCTCAGTCCGGAATGGGCAACCCTTTAATTAGCTACTCTGACCCCTGGTGCTAGACAACCCAGCAAGGGGAACATCAGCCCCAGATTTACCCTGGAAAGCCCTAGAATAGATGGAGCTTCATGCCTAACCCAATATGTCCCATCCTGTCCCTGCCCTGCCCTGATGGCGTGGTGTAGAGGGAGCTTTGTTTTGTGCCAACACTGATGTATGAGGGCCAGTAGGTTACTGTAGAGAGACAGAGGATGGAACAGGCCTTAAAGTACTGTATGTACTTGTGGAGTCGGCCCACACCTGCTGTGTCGGAGGTGAGCCCACCCAAGCCCCGCCTCGCAGGCGTGGAAGGGATTGGTGTGTTAGTGACTAACTGGCACCTCACCTACAGGAAGAGCTGAAGATCTGCAACCTGGTGTTCTCGCTGCAAATAGAGGAAGAGTTACAGAACCGGAACGCTGAACTACACTACCTGCTGGCCAAGCAGAAGGATTCAGTGGTATGATAGCAATAGACTCGAGTCCCAGATATGCCCTTGTCCCACTCGCACGGGACAGCTGGTCCCATCCATTGCCCAATGTTCCAGTGCTAATTCAGGCTCACTTCATTTGCTGCCATCACAATACAGATCCAGTCTCTCTCCATTAACGTACATCTATTTCAACCCCATTACAAGCCACTGCCCACCAGTATCATTCACTGCCACTGGACACACATCCTGTTTGATCCACACTCAGTCTGTGGCGATGGCCTCACTGAGCATCCCGTGTTGTGCTCGCTCCCCCACACATGCTGTTGGTCTGACCAGGGGCAGCAGAGTGTTTTGCATCTTATCTCAGACTTAACTCCCTACAGGCTGAGTTTCTGTGTATTAAATAGTGACATTTAACTGCCTAACACCGTCTACATGGCAAGTTTAATCTCCACAAGAGCACCATCATCTTTTCCCCATCCTGTTTCATTCATGTACACAAGCCTCCACTCCCTTCTTCCTAAACTCTTTACTCAGCTGGTTTGTGACTCTCCTGGGCTGTCCCACCATCTCCTGCAGGCTCCCCCCCACCCCCACCCCCACCCCGACTCAGGGTGAATTCACAAGCTCCCCCGCAGCAAGAGACCTTGGCCTAGGACACTGGGCCATTGTCCGGATCAGTCTTCAGTGGGACTGATCCAGGAGTGGGTGAGGACGGAATACTGCAGCCTGCCAAGTAATGACCTGTCGCAGAAGTAACTCTCTTCCCTCCTCTCACCGTCAGGGTGTGAAGGCCCAGTGTGTGCAGGACACCCGGCTGATGGTCGAGCAGTTCCAAGAGGCCTACAATGACCTGGTGGCTGAAGACAGGGTAAAGCACAGAGGGTCACGGCTTGGGACCTGGGTGGGGTACACTGTACCGGAATCGGGGCAGGGGGTACGCGGTACCGGGATCGGGGTGGATGGTGATGAGGTCCGGCCTCTCCCCCAACTCCCCTCTCTCCCTTCCCCAAATCCAGCCTGTCCCTCACTTCCCACAGCCTCTAACACAATGTGTTCCATCTGCTTCCCTTCAGCTCCTGGACCGTGGGTTTCGGAAGGAATTTTTTGATGTCAACGCTGCACTGGTCGACCAGCTCTACAAATTGTACAAGCGCAGACCCAAGTGAGTACACGGCAGCACCGGACCGCCGAGCAGCAACAGCAGTACTCCACCGTCTGCCAGTGAATGGCAGCACCAGCGACTGTACCTCACTCACAGCCGGGTGTAACACCCTGCGCCAACACCCAGCACCGTGCTAACACACGGACGCTGCACTGCACCCCACACTGACCGCTGCACCACCCTCACACCGACCGCTGCACCACCCTCACACCGACCGCTGCACCGCATCCCCACACCGACCGCTGCACCGCATCCCCACACCGACCGCTGCACCACATCCCCACACCGACCGCTGCACCACCCCCACACCGACCGCTGCACCACCCCCACGCCGACCGCTGCACCGTACCCCCACGCCGACCGCTGCACCACCCCCCCGCCGACCGCTGCACCGCACCCCCCCGCCGACCGCTGCACCGCACCCCCCCCGCCGACCGCTGCACCACACCCCCACACCGACCGCTGCACCACCCCCACACCGACCGCTGCACCACCCCCCCGCCGACCGCTGCACCACCCCCACACTGACACACTCGATGGTGATGTCTTCGACACGACGTTTTTGAATCTAAAAGCTGGAACAGGCAGCCAAGTGAAGCCTGTCCCAGTGGAACAGCCCTCTTCCCCAGTACTGACACCAATGCCCCATGAATGGAAATCATTTCTCCCACACCAACCATTGATCCACTCATTCCTTACTCCCTGCCCTGACTGACCCTGACAGTTTGCAGTGGCTCAGATACCAACTGAAACCAAGCAGCTGTCTCCACTCCCTGCAACGTTCGTTCCTGCTCTGGCCACACACTCCAGACTCAGATGCAGCAGCCTGCTGCGTCCTGGGCTCCACGTATGTGTGGTCCAACTCTCCGTGTGTGGGCCCTGGGCTCCACGTATGTGTGGGTCCAACTCTCCGTGTGTGGGCCCTGGGCTCCACGTATGTGTGGGTCCAACTCTCCGTGTGTGGGCCCTGGGCTCCACGTATGTGTGGGTCCAACTCTCCGTGTGTGGGCCCTGGGCTCCACGTGTGCGAGTGTTGTTCTCTGTGTCAGACTAGGGCTGTGGAGAGGGGCGCTTGTTTGCATCTCTGAGCCAGGGACCTATTGTGCACTTGTCTTGCTGTGGGTAGGGTGCAAATGAAGAGAGCCCAGGTGGCGACAGCCAACCCTTTTGGTGACCGGTCTGAGTTGGCCAGTGAAGGATACGCCCATCTGCTGGCTGCCATGGACGATTTAGATTCAATTCGCTTCAAGCCTGAGCCCCTGGACTACACGGTGTGGGAGCGCTTCTGTGCCATCAGACGGATGAAGATAGAGAGCGAACATCAGGTGAGGGTTTGTCTGTCATCAGAAGTAGGCCATTGTCCCCTGCAATATCTCCCTGAACAACAGAATCTATTGACCTGTGTCTTGCATACAGTGACTGAACCCCCAGCTCCTGACTGGAGAACTCCAAAGATTCAGCACCTCTGGGTCCTGACTGACCAAGCCCTTACTCTGAGACCATGACCTCTGGTTGTAGACAACACAGCCAAGGGAAACAACCTCCCTGCACTCACCCTGTCAGTCCAGTCAGAATTTCATATATTTTGTAAGATCACATCTCGTTCTTCTAAACTCTCAAGTAGCTCCAGTCTCCAGTCTCACACAACAAACCCACCATCCCAGGAATAAACTCTAGTGAACCCTTATTGTATTCCCTCTGTATCAAGTAGGGAGGGAGACCAGATCTGTACATGATGCCCTCAATAAGCCATTTAACAAGCTTCCGCATATTAGGCTGATCCAGAAAGTTAAGGCACACGGTGGTGTAGTGGTTAGCATAACGCTATTACAGCGCCAGAGACCCGGGTTCAATTCCGGCCGCTGTCTGTAAGGAGTTCATACGTTCTCCCCGTGTCTGTGTGGGTTTCCTCTGGGTGCTCCGGTTTCCTCCCACATTCCAAAGACGTACAGGTTAGGAAGTTGAGGGCATGCTATGTTGGTGAAGCGTGGTGACACTTGCAGGCTGCCCCCAGAACACACTACGCAAACGATGCGTTTCACTGTGTGTTTCAATGTCCGTGTGACTAATAAAGATACCTTATCTTATTTAAAATTGGATAGGAGGCTTGTGGTTAAAGGATTCTTTTCTGATTGGAAGGCTGTGACCAGTGGTATACCACCAGGATTCGTGCTGGGACCCTTTATGTGATATAGATTGACAACTTGGATTGAGTGTCGGAGAAATGATTACTAAGTTTGTTGATGTTATGGAAGTTTGGTGTAGCGGATAGCAAGGAAGGTTGTCTGAGGCTACAGCAGGAATACAGACCAGACAGGAATTTATAAACTGGGCAGAGTTTCAGCAGACAGGATTTAATCCCAGAAAGTGAGAGGTGATGCATTTTGGGAGGTGAAACAGGGTAGGAAATAAGCAGTTAATGGCAGGGCACTAAGGAATGTTGATGAACTGAGGGAGCTTGGGCCTCAAGTCCTTGGTCCCCTGAAAGCAGCAACAGTTAGCCAGGTTTGTGAAGAAGGCACATGGCATGCTAGCCTTCTTAGATCGGGGCACAGAATATGAGTTGGGACGTTATGTTGCAACTTTACAAAACACTGGTCAGACCGCACTTGGAGCACGGTGTGTGGTTCTGGTCACCACACTGTAGGAAGGATGTGACTGCGCTGGAGAGAGTGCAGAGGAGATGACAGGATGTCGTGTGGATTGGAGGACGTTAGTTCTGGGCAGAGATTGGACAGGCTGGGCTGGTTTACCCTGAAGGAGGCTGAGGCGTGACTTGATAGAAGTGTATAAGACTATAGGAGGCATAGATAGGGGAGGCGGTGAGGATCTTTTTACGCATGGTAGGGGTATCAAAAACAAGAGGGCATGGTTTTAAGGTGAGAAGAAGGAGCTTAAAAGGAGATTTGTGGGGAAAGTTTTTTTTAAACTGGTGTGGTTGATATCTGGAGCCTGCTGTCAGAGGAAGTGGAGGAGTCAGATACATTCAGTACGTTTAAGAGACATTTAGGAAGGCACTTATAAAGGTGAGGCCCGGGAGGGCACGGAACTAATGCAGGCAAATGAGATTTATGTTAATGGAGAGAGAGGTCAGCATGGACGCAGTGGGCCAAAGGGCCTGTTTCTGTGCTGTACGACCGACTCTCTGGCTGTGTGATATTCCAGATGTGGTGACACCGGGGCTTAAATACAGCGCATTCAAGACAAGTAGGTTTTCTGTACCACTGGATATTATTTCCAGTTATATTCCAACAAAGTTTAAATTCACCTTTTTTTAAAATTTACAGAGTATGATAATAGATTTCCCAGTTAATCCAGTAAGTTTAAAGAGCGTGCAGGAAACAGGGCTGTGGTTGGTTTGGAGACCGTGGGATCTGGAGACTCAGAGTTGAAAGTGAGTGTAGCAGACATCAGCTAGTGATCCATGTGCTGAACCGTCATTCTGAATAGCTGGATAGCAGATTATTGGAGTTTTACAGTAACTGGAGCTAGGCATCTCTACTCTTGTATCCAAGTCCTCTTGCAATAAAGACCAATGTTCTGTTTACCTTTCTAATTGCCGTTCCTGTATGTAAACTTTCAGTGATTCAGTCCCACTTTTGTCCCTCAACATTTAAAACAATACTCTGCTTTTCTAATTTTTTACCCAAGTGTTTGATCTGACATTTTCCAGGGCTGGAGCTCCCTCGTGCCAGATATACTGCATGCTCTCAGGAAGAGCTCCAATCCAGGCCAGCGGCTCCCCAAGTTCCCAGCTGAGTGTCAGCAGCACACTCCCCACAAAGCAGTCAGGGAAACGCCCCAGTGCCAGTAGGAGAGTAGATATCACTGGCATTCCAACGGGCTCATTCGTAACCAGAACTGCTTCACACACAACCACCTGCAGGATGTTTTTGCAGGTTCACCTGTACATTCACATCAAAGGGACTAAATTATCAGATGGGGCTCCATAAACTGTTAAATGTGGAAAATTACAGGGTGATGTAATTACATCCAAAGGATTTAATAGGCTCAATAGGAAGGAATGCTTTAATCGGAAGGAATGATATCCTCCGTTTGGAACAAGGAGGAAGACAAGTAACATCACAGCTTCGTATTTGAAGGTGATGTCAGAAATCTTCCTTTTTTTACAAAACGTTTATTCGCTAAAAGCTCTACAATAAACAACCAATATCAAATACTGTACATCTAATACAGAAAGAAACAACTAAGCAAACTAATACCCGCAAAACACACGCAACACTACACCCGCTACCGCAACACACAACTCTTCAGATCAGAATCACATTGGAACCGTCTACGTCACACGCGATCCCAAGGGGCCCACCGAGCGCGGAACTCAGACAGGGTGCCCGCGGAGACAGTGTGCTCCCGTTCCAAAAGAAATCTTCCTTACTCAGTGTGACACACGAGGCTATTCGGCCCATCGGATCCTTGCTGACTCTCAGCAGGACAATCCCATCAGTCCCATTCCCCCTCTCCTTGTATCCTGAAGCCAGCAACTTATTCTCTCCAGAGCCGGAACTCTCTATTGTCAAGGGTTGATTGAATTCCAGATGCAGGTTTTAAGGACAATAAGGCCAGTGTAAATAAGATATGATTTCTTTATTAGTCACATGTACATCGAAACACACAGTGAAATGCATCTTTTGCGTCGAGTGTTCTGGGGGCAGCCCGCAAGTGTCGCCACGCTTCCGGCACCAACATAGCACGCCCACAACTTACTAACCCGTAGGTCTTTGGAATGTGGGAGGAAACCGGAGCATCTGGAGGAAACCCACGCAGACACGGGGAGAACGTACAAACTCCCTACAGACAGCAGCCGGATTTGAACCCGGGTCACTGGCGCTGTAATAGCGTTACGCTAACAACTATACTACCGCAATTCAGCACAAATAGATGGAGTTAAGATTCAAATTGGCCACCATCCAATACACAAGTACCCATACTTTTCATTAACTCACCAACGAGTTATGGCATTTAATGTCTAAATGGCATTTATTCAAATTTCTTTATTAAATTGTAAAACCACCTGTTTTCTGTGTAACTGCCCCAGTAAAGTGTGGCATTGTTTCATTCTGCTTGCCATTAAAATGTTTGTCTCCCCGCCAGCTCCCACACATTCTGCCGTACATCTTCTGCTCTCCTCTCCATCTCCCCCCATGCTCTGCCAAAGGTAAACACTGATTTATAATTCTATCACTGGAGTAGCCACTGGATAGTTTATCTACCACCTGGTGTGCACGTAACAACATGGGACCTCCGATCTCACAGAACGTTGGGATGGGCTGGTTGTTTCCCCCCGACCCTGGCGGCACCATTTACTGATTTGCTGGCGCTTGTATTTGCTGACTGATGCACATGATCTCATCTTCCTGTCCACCACTCCAGTACATCTGTCAATGCTGAGGCCAGCAGTCGAGAATGGAAGACACGCACCAGGCACATCAGATTCACAACAGCAATGGCGTGACAGTTGTCCTGTGCTGCTAGTGCCTCGGGATCCAGTCAGTAACCCTACCCCTCCCACTGACACTGCTCCCTGACTTGCAGCACTGCCTGGTCCCACTGGACTGAAGCCACAGCATTGGCAGCTGCTGCTGGAACCAGATTCGTGCTGCTCTTTCACAAGCCCAAGCCCTTGTTTATTTGCTCCTGGTTACCTGCTATTTCCATGTAGACCTGGTCAGTCCATCGGTATTTGTTCTCTCTGCTCCCTTCTCAGGTGAAGCTGAAGGCTGTGACCCTGGCTGAGATGCAGACTTTCTTGCAGAAGAGGATTGACGAGGATGAGCACTGCAACCAGATGATCAGCAATTACATACAAGCCATCAACAAGTCAGTGTCACCACACTCCACTCCAGAGAAAGAGTGATCATGAACACTGCCTGTGGTGGGAAGGGGGCAGGGCGAGGGTCAACACTTAGTCATGGTCATACACACAGAAACAGGCCCTTCTGCCCACCAAGTCCATGCTGACCTTTTTGCCCATCTACACTAACCTATTTGCTTGCATTAGGACCGTGTCCTTCTCTGCCCTGCCTGTCTAGACATTTGTCTATATGCCAAACACAGTGAATGTATCCGATTCCTCCACCACCACCTCTGGCAGCAGTTCCAGATATCAGCCTCTCTGTGTGTAGAGACTTTCCACTCAGATCCCCTTTATAACTGCTCCCTCTCTCCTTCTAGGGGGACTGAGTTCAAGAGCCGCGAGGTGACATTGCAGCTCTACAGAACTCTGGTCAGACCACACGGAGTATTGTGTTCAGTTCTGGTCGCTTCATTATAGGAAGACTGTGGAAGCTTTAGAGAGAGTGCAGAGGAGATTTACCAGGATGCTGCCTGGATTGGAGAGTATGTCTTATGAGGATAGGTTGAGTGAGCTAGGGCCACAACCGCTGTACCACTGTGTTGCCCATAATCCCAGGTGACCGTGCAGTGCAGAAACTGCAAACAGGAGTTGTGTTTCCTGGAATTTAGGTTTGGGGATGGGAATGAAGTTTTCAAGATATTAAGGGGAACTGATCGGGCAGAAGCTGTTGGCACCTGTTGTAGACTCGTGGTCTCAATGCCAGGATAAACCTCTCTCCACTCCTCTCCCTGAGCAGTCTGCGCGAGATCAAGTCACAGTTCCAGCTGAATCTGATGCTACAACTGGTGTTGAAGCAAGGCCAGGTGGAGGTGCAGAGTGACGACTTCATCTCCGACTATTCCAGCTCCATCCTCCTGCACAAGGGCGTCGTGGAGGATCTGAACAACACCATTCAGGTGAGGGGCCAGCAAGCCCACAGACCCACTGCAGAGTGCCTGCCCTGCTAGAGAGAGATGGTTTAAACAGAACCACAGAATGCCCACCATCTGAGCAGCTTGTGTGAAGGGAACAGTCAGGGAGCAGTGTGGGGAGGTAAAGCTGCTCTCCAGTGCCTCCTGCTGATTGGCCATTAGCAGAGCCATGAAGACCATCCATATACCTGACCAATCTGCTGGAAATCTTTCCAGAGGCATCCATTAGAACAGGAGGAGACTGTTCAGCTCTGCCCACCTCTGTCAGATCACTGCTGACCTTTGGCTCACTCACTCCACCCCAGTTCCATTTCCTTAATTCTCTTGCCATAAAAAATCTGTCAGTCATGGTTTTAGAATTTCTGATTGACCCTCAGTCCCTGTTTATACTCAACAGGTCAGGCTGCAGCTAATGTTTCAAACCAAAATGTTAAACTCCATTCCCCTTCCCACACATGCTACCTGGCCTGCTGAGTAGTTCCAGCATTTTCTGTTTTTATTTTAGATTTCCAGCATTCTCAGCTTATTTGATTTTTAGCTGTCCCAGATTTCCAGTGCCCTTTGTGTCAGGATGCCTGAACACCCAGGCTCCAATTGCCACGATCTGCCCCCTTGCTCTGGACTTCACCCCAGGAAATAGTTTCTCTCTCTCCTATCAAATCTTGTTAAAGCTTACTATATTACACTTTAATCCTTGATCAAATAAAGATTAAGCATTCCAAAAATAGAAAATAAACTATAAATGCAGAAAATATAAAATAAAAAGAGAGAATACTGAAAACACTCAGCGGGTCAGGCAGCGTTGTTGGATGTTTGCAGCATTTTCTAATCTTTAGATTTCCAGCAGCAGCAATAGAAGGGTTAGCTATGGAGAAATCTCCTGATGCATCCAAGGTTCCTGAGGGAAGGGAAGGTGATAATTGTGGAGACATTGGCTTTAATCTTTCAGGATTTGTAGATATCAGGATAGTGCCCAAGGGCTGGAGAACTGCAAATGATGCACCTGTATTGAACAAGTGTGCAAGGGTAAACCCGACAACTACAGAGCCACCTGTTTAACTTTGGCAATCAGGAAACTTTTAGAATTGGTAATCAAGGGCAGAATTAGCAGTTGCTTGGACATGCGAAGCAATTAAGGAATGCCAGCTCAAATTTGTTAAAGGTACATTATGTGTAACTAACGATAGTTTTTTTGATGAAGCAATAGGTTCAATGAGTGAAATGCAGTTGGAGAGATGTATAAAACTTGATAAATACTAGGTTTCTCATCAAGATTGAAGCCCATGGAAGGATGTTATGATGGACCTTTATAAACATTGATTTAGCCACAATTGGAGTGTTGTGCTCAGTCCAGGGAAGGAGAGTACAGAACAGGTGAACTAAATTTATTCCAGGGATGAGGGACATTGGTTATGTACATAGACTGGAGAAGCTGGGGTGGTTCTCTGTAGAACAGGGGAGGTTACAAGGGGATCTGATGGGGTAAGTATAATCATGAATGGTATGAACAGAGTGTTCAGAGAGAGACACACAAATGCTATAAATATAAAGCAGGTCAGGTAGCATCTACCAATCTGAAAAGTTAATAGTGTTTCCCTCTCCACAGATGCTTCCTGACCAGCTGAGCGTTTTCTGTTTATACTTCATATTTCCAGATGGAGAGAAACTGTTCCCATTGGTGGAGTGGTTAATTATCGGAGGGCACTGGATGAAGGTGATTGGCAGAAAACCAATGTGACATGAAGGATGGATCCATAGATGAGGTGGGGTTGGGACCAATTCACAGAGGAACAGACAGCCAGTAGCCCAATCTCTGCCAGTGAAGGGGGTGGGGGAGAGAAAAGCAAATGGGCTATGTGACTGATAGGTGTGGCTGGGATTCAAGTGTGACCAATGTTTATTGGTGTCCAGCTATTAGGAGAAAAGAAAGTGGCGATTATGGTGGAATGCAAGGACTTCAAGAAAGGAATTGTCCAGTTGGAGTGGGAGTACAAGAAGATGCTGATGCAGATGGATGACTTGCACAACAAGATCCGTGACATCCTCAAATTCAGGATCACCAAACAGGCACAAATGGTAACATGTGGCTCGGAACTGAGGAACCTCAGGAACTGGGGAGCCCTGAACGTGTGGGAATGTTCACCTGACGGGGGCCCAGGGAATGGGGACCTTCACCCATCGGGGAGCCCTGGACATGTGGGAATGTTCACCTGACTGGGAGCGGGGGGTTGCCAGAGAATGGGGACCTTCACCCATTGGGGATCCCTGGACGTGGGAGCGTTCACCGGAGGGGGGGGGGGGGGGGGGGGTGCCTGGGGAACAGGGACCTTCACCCAACAGGGAGCCCTGGACATGTGGGAACATTCACCTGACAGGGGGGCCTGGGGAACAGGGGACCTTCCTTACCCCAACAGTGGGGGTGGCCCGGGGAACAGGGACCTTCCTTCCCCCAATGGTGGGGGGCACCCGGGGAACAGGGAGATGCTCTCGTTAGGGAAACTCAGCCAGTTGGGACCAGGATCCTAGGGCCTGGACATTGAAATCTGAGGTGTTGGGCTCCAGGACAAATGGATTTGGCTTTCGGCATCGTTGAGCCGGTGGGATAGCTGAACGCTCAACAAACAGCCTGTTTACCTAACACATACATACCTAACATCATCTATCTTATTGTCTCCTAGTATCTAAGAGAGGATAATTATGAGGCTCGAGTCAATCAACACATAATGGTAATGGAACAGTCAGTGGAAGGACAGGAGACGGTAAATGAAACAGTACCTTTATATTAAATCTGCTCTCAGTCTCTCCGAAGGCAGTTTCTGGATTGAGGGTGGGATGGAGTGGGGTTGATACTAAAACCTCCAGCAGGACAACTTTAACCAAGGCTCCTCCATTGGGGAGGTGCTGAACAACTTCAACACAGGGCATCTGAGGGGATAAGTTTTTTTATGTACAGTATATATAAACACATCTGGGTGACCCATAAAGAGAAGCCTGAGGTTTGATAAATTATGACACAGATGCAGGGATAGTGGTAGGTTAGCAGTTAAGTTAGTGCACCAGTAATCCCAGGATCTGGACCAATGATCCAGAGGTCAAATCTAAGCACAGCAACTGTGGAAGTTCAATTCAGTTAGAAAACTTTAAAAAAAAACTATTTGTTCATAATGATGACCTCCAAAGCTGGTGGATTGTTGTGAAAACCCTACTACAGGGGAGGAAATCTGCTGTCCTTACCCAGTTTGGTCTACACCCTACTCCAGACCCATCAGTGTGGGCAACCCTGAAATGTCATGGCAAACCACTCAGTCAGAGCAATTAGGCTTGCCACTGATGCCCAGATCTCAGATTGAATATAAACAAGAAGTTATGATGCATCTCTATAGAACTCTGGTTAGGCCACATTTAGAGTATTGCGTGCAGTTCTGGTCACCTCACTATAGGAAGGATGTCGAGGCTTTAGAAAGGGTGCAGAGGAGGTTTACTAGGATGTTGCCTGGATTAGAGGGCATGTGCTATCAGGAGAGGCTGGACAAACTTGGGATCTTTTCTCTGGAGCGGTGGAGGCTAAGGGGTGATCTGTTGGAAGTATGTAAAATTATGAGGGGCAGAGATAGGGTGGACAAGCAATATCTTTTTCCCATTACTGAGCGAGCCAATACCAGAGGGCATGCATCTAAGGTGAGAGGGGGGAGGTTCAGAATGTTTTTCACAGAGGGAGTAGTGGATGCCTGGAATGCGTTGCCTGATAGGGTGGTGGAGGCAAATTCATTGGGGGCTTTTAAGAGGGGCTTGGATGGGCACATGAATGAGAGGAAAATGGAGGGATATGGACATTCTGTAGGTGGGAGGGATTAGCTATGTCGGCACAACATTGTGGGCCGAAGGGCCTGTTCTGTGCTGTACTGTTCTATGTTCTTTGTTCTAAACAATTTCACCTGTAGGAGGGAGACCCCAAAACTTGGGCCACGAAAACAAACCAACAAGGTTCAATGGCAAATTCGAGAGAAACTCCCATGGAACGTTGCAGTTCAGACTGTCATTTTAGTTTGGTTCTTTCAAAGATCAGTCCAGTTGAAACAATTCCATGCTTTGTCCCCATATAAAATGTTGTCTGTATGTACACAGCAAATCAAAAGCTCACCACAAAGCAGCTTGATACCAATGTAAAACTCTGAACCACAAGACATAGAAACCTAACCTTAACCATTTTCAGTACTAAATGATTTCTGGAACTTGCCAAAAGTGGTAGGAAAATAGTGTCATAGAGTTTTACAGCACAGAACAGCCATTTGGCCCAACTCGTCTATGCCAACCAAATTACCTTCCTGAGCCAGACCTGTTTGCCTGCATTTGACCCATATCCCTCTAAACCTCTGTAACTATCCGAACGTCTTTTTATATGTTGTAATTGTACCCACTTCTGCCACCTTACAGCTCATTCCATACACCCACCACCCCGTGTGTGGAAAGAATTGCCTCTCAGGTCCCCTTTAAATCTTTTCCCCTCTCATCTAAAATCTATGCCCTCTAGTTTTAGACTCCTCTACCTTGGGAAAAGGACGGTGGCCATTCACTTTATCTATCGCCCTCATGATTTTATAAACCTCAATAAAGTCGCCCCTCAGCCTCCCATACTCCAGGGTAAAAAATCCCCAGCCTATCCAGCCCTCCAATCCCGGTAACAGTTAAAAACAGTAAAACTTGTAGTCAACTATATGCAAAGCTACAGTTTCCTCTAAGGTATCAGGCAGTGCCCCTTGGCCCAGCCTCACCCACATGCAGGAGTCTGGATACAGCTGATGCGCGATGTCTATTCGCAATCCTACAGTGAGTGTTATTGTTCAGGAAGGCACTCGGCCATCCTGCCCCACTCTGGCCTGTATGTGACTCCAAACACACATTAACTGAAATGGCCTAACCATTAATACCCACGATCTTTGCTGGAATAAATGGAAGAAGTCTCAGTAACTGATGGAGAGCACTCTGACTGGTTGCATCACTGCCTGGTGTGAAGGCTCCAATGCACAGGATCGCAAGAGGCTGCAGAGGGTTGTAGACTCAGCCAGCTTCATTATGGGCACAACCCTCCCCACCATCGAGGGTGTCTTCAAGGGGTGGTGCCTCAAGAAGGCAGCATCCATCACTAAGGACCCTCACTATCCAGGACATGTCCTCTTCGAGTTACTACCATTGGGGATGAGATACAGGAGCCTGAAGACCCACACTCAGTGATTTAGGAACAACTTCTTCCCCTCCGCCATCAGATTTCTGAATGGTCCATGAACATTACCTCATTATTACTTTTTTTTGCGCTATTTATTTTGGCATTTATAGTAATTTTATGTCTTTGCATTGCACTGCTGCTGCAAAACAACAAGGTTCACTACATAAACCTGACTCTGATTTACAGAGAGTGGAGGGGTATGGATCATGTACATGCAGAAGAGATTTGGCTTAATTCGACATTGTGTTCGGTGCAGACATTGTGGGCCAAAGGGCCCGTTCCCATGCTGTATGCATGGCATTTGCAAGTTCTGCCAGTGAGTGTGTGGGTTTCCCTCCGGTTTCATCCAACATCCTAAGGATATTGGGTTGGCAGGTTAATAAGCTGCAGTAAATTTTCAGCATGTAGGTGAGTGGTAGAGTCTGCTGTTTGGGGTGGGGCAGGGAGAAGGGGAGGGGGGAGGGAGTTGATGGGAATGTGGGGAGAATAAAAATGAGAATGATATGGGGCACAAGTCTGTGGGCCAAAGGACCTGTTTCCTGCTGTGTGACTCTGTGAAGATATTTCCCAAGTAGTAAACATACTCAGCCGGATTCCTAAAGATTAGATATAAAGTCGAAACACACAGTGAAATACATCCTTTTGCGTCATGTTCTGGGGTCAGCCCAAGTGTCGCCACGCTTCTGGCACCAACATATCATGTCCACAACTTCCTAACCTGCACATCTTTGGAATGTGGGAGGAAACCAGAGCACCCGGAGGAAACCCACGCAGTCACAGGGAGAACGTACAAACTCCTTACAGACAGTGGCCGGATTTGAACCTGGGTCGCTGGTGCTGTAAAGCATTATGCTAACCGCTACACTACCGTGCCTGCTAAAGTTTCCCCAAAGTATCATCAATGTTTGTCACTTTGTACTTTACCTTCTGCAGTTTCATGACAAAGTTATTCTCCAGAAAGGAGACGACATCAAAAAACTGGAGAAGCAGATTTCACAGCTAAAGCGGGAAATCAAGGTGATGGATCAACTGTTGAAAGAACAGCGCATCTCCATCAGTGAGAGGCAACATGTCCAGGGAATGACCAGTGAGTAGAAACTGAAGTAGTGTTGGTTGTTAGAGCAGTGAGCTTAAAAGACACACAGGTCAGAACCCACCTCATCTGAACCTACCAGAGGTAATGCACAAACATCTGATCCCATGGCACAGGTAGAAGGGTACACTTGGCTTCAGAGAAATTGTATAAATACTTTGAATGGAAAACTTAGTGCATTTGAGGTGAGAGACAGTGGACCGTGGGTCAGCTCTTTCCAAGAACTGACACAGCATGGCTGGAATAGAAAGGGAAAACTGTGTTTATAAAACACCTTGCCACATCTTCCAGAAATAGAGGAAGATGATGTACCCAGTTAAAATGCCAATGTCCACCACAAGAGTCCAAACAGGAGGTAAAAAAACAGTGGGATGGAGGGGTAGGCAGGGCAGAAGTAAAAGGGTAGGGAGGCTCCTGTGGTGTACACAGGAGGGGTCACATACCATGCGCTATTACTGTATTGTAGGCTCTGTAATTGGACAGTTGCTGGGATTGAGAGAGGAATTTTAGGGCAGTTAGAGAATAAAATAAAATGCTCAGATCCATCCTTGTTAGATCCAAAGTGAACAACCTTATCTGCACTGCCTTCATTGAAATCCATTTGCTATCTAACAGCTTGCATTTGGTGATCAGGGGTGAAACGATGGCCATCTGAGCTGACTTCAAAGGAAATTTTCCAGACCCGTGTCAGGAGTTTGTACCATTAGTTGCTTCCAGACATTGTTTAAGGGAAACTGAACATCCGATGATAGAAGCACAAGAGAGTGCAGATGACCCCCCCCCCCCCCCCCCCACATTACAGTTATTCAGGCTATGGAAATTCACCTTTAACAAATCATTACCCAAAAATTTGAGAGAGTGAATAAAATTCACTCTCAGGGAATTATATCAACACATTTTTTGTCCACCTTGTGTTTCTTGACAATGATGCAGCTTCACGTTAGAGATGCAATGCAGCCCATTTTCTAGGAACACTCTAGCAAAACAGGATTAAAAGCAGACTGGTGAACAGGTCCTCCCCAGTTTACGAATGCCCAACTTATGTAGAGCCCGTACATAACGAGGGAGTGTTCAGGAGACTGGCAGGATGGATTTGCTGGCTGCTGTGGGACTGCAGGCATCTCCTGCCACCTGGGAACTCAGTTCATGGCCACATTTCTGACTTGTGAACTGTTTGGGTAATGAACAGTTCTCAGGAACAGAACGCTGCCAATAACCTGGGGAGGGCCTGTAATGATGATGAACACTGATCATTTTGCCTCCATTACAAGCACAAAATCTTTGTTCTTTTTATGTTTCACCTATGCAAATTATGTTTCTGCCTATTTTAATGACTTTGGTAAACTTGCATACTTTGCTCCATCTTGTCACCTAAACAATTAATAGTGAAGAGTTGAGGCCCCAGCTCATACTCCTAAGGGCCTCCCAAAGTCAGCTGGCAAATTCATACTTACTGCCCCACTGTTTGTGTGCTGCCACTTGGTCAAATTCCAAAACAGGCTAGTAATTTGCTGCAAGTTCCAACTTTACCTAACAATCCCTTCAGAGGGACTTAAACACCTTCTGCAATTCCATACAAGAAATATTTACAAACGTTCCCATCTAAGAAGAGGTGAAATAAGTTTATCAGATTCAACAGGCATGACTCTCGGCTGAAAATGTAAGTAGTCACTATGACTGATTATATATTAATTTCCCAACAATGGACGTTAGGCTGGCTGGTCTGTAGCTACCCAGTGTTGCCCTCTCACCCTCTGATAGGGAAAAGGATCCCCCATTGAGAAAACGTTGGAAGATTACAATTATCAATCCTGCCCTGGGAGTCAGACCTGGTGCCAAATGTCAGAAGGCAAATGTCACTGACTGCTCTTGGCCTACCCCTGGTTCTGGAAGACACCTACATGTAATCAGTCAGAGATAGAGTCATGTTCTGAGCAGTAAACATGTTCATTCTCAGGGCACGTGCAGACAGTGGCTGATTCTTCTTTCTCTGTTAGGTATGGTCAAACCAGAAGAAGATGCCCGTGCTCGCTTCAAGGAACTGATGCAGCACAAGAGGTTGGTGGAACTGACTAGGGCCCAAGCTGATGACATTACTACCCTGAGGAATGAGCTAGAGAAACAGCGCATGAGAACATTTCCAGTGCTGACAGAGAGATAGGGACAAACTTACAATTAAACCACTTTTGCTTCTGATCTTCAGAATGAAATGCTAAATGCCTAGCTTTTTCAAGATTTAATACAAATCTAGACAATTCAGATGCAATTGCTGTTCTATTTAAAATTTGTTTTCATACAAAATAAAGATGTTTGTTTTTCTCAGTTTGTACAGTGTAGTATGAGCCACTCCTTCAAAGTATGCTGTGTCACCTGAAGAACTTTCCCAGTCACTCCACCCACAGCAAACATTTCTACATAGCTCAGGCAGATGCTTTTGTGTTAGTGAGAAGAACAGTCAATGTCCACTTTCTCTTCTCGGACACTATCTGACCTGGATGTTTCCAGCATTTTGTGCTTTTACTTCAGATCTCCAACATCGACAATGTTGCTTTACTAAGCAGCTCTACATAACTCCTGTAGCAAAAACACTGTCAGCTTGGTACGAGGCAGGTCAGTGATAAATCACAAAGCACATATTTAATCATGTGTGTTCAGCTTGAGAGGGACACAGTTCAGCTGGAAGCTAAAGTCTTGAACTTAAAACTAATCACCTAGTTATGAGGGAGAATCGTCCAAGGTTGATCGGGAAATTAGATTTAAAGGTTTGCCACTAAATAAACAATAACAAGTGTTTAAAGAAATATTTCAAAATTCTCAACAAATCAACATTCCATTGAGAATAAAACTCCAAAGGAAGTGATACATCTGTGACTAAAAGATCAGTCTTAGAGAAAACAGGAGCAAGAGTAGACCAATCGTCCTTTCAAGCCTGCTGCACCATTGTGATCATGGCTGATCATCCAAATTCAGTCCCCAGTCCCAGCTTTCTCCCTATATCCCTTGGTCCTTCTAGCACTAAAAACTCCTTCTCAGATATATTCCATGGTTTGGCTTCAACCACGTTCCGTGATGGAGAATTCCATAGGTTCCCCACTTTGAAGGTGAAGAAATTTCTCATTTCAGCCCAACAAGACATCCCTAATCCTCAGACTGACCCCCTGATCCTGGACTCACCCACAATCAGGAACATCTTTGCCGCATCTAATCTATCCAGTCCTGATAAAATGAGATCCCCTTTCTTTGATCCAAAGTCTAATGACTAAAGTCTATATTCACATTTGTCCACATTATACTGCACATCCATGCATTCTGCCCAATCCATCAGTCTGGAGCTTTTCTGCATCCTCCTCAAAGCTCACACCCACCCCAACCTGGAAATATTACATCTAATTCCCTCATCTAAATCACTAATGCACATCATGAATAGCTGGGACCAAAGAACTAATCCCTGGGGTACCTGAGTAGTCTGCCTGGAACTTGGGAAAAACACCAATTCATTCCTGACCTTCATTTCCTGTTGACCAACCTTCACTCCACGTCAGTACCCTACCCCCAATCTGTGCTTTAATTTTGCATGCTAATCTACGAGGTTCTCTCTCATCTGTTCTGTCAATTACATCTTTTTTTAAAAATTCCAGCTTCATTTCCTCTTCATAAATTCATATTGATTTTATTCAAACCTGTTCCTGTTTCCCAAGTGACTGATGTTACATTTCTTATCATGAGCTCCAGCATTTCCCCACCACCGATGTCAGGCTAACTGTAATTCCCCATTTTCTTTCTTTTTGTTTTAAGTAGTGGGGTCACATTAACTATCTTCCGGTCTACTGTAACTGTTCCAGAGTCTACAGAACTTTGGTAAAGCATCAGCAATGCATCTTGTCGCGACTTCCTAAGTATTCGGAGGTGGATTATCAGGCCTTGGTGATTTATTGGCTTTCAACCCCACCAATTTCTAAGTCCATTTCCCCACTAAGTACCAATTTCATTCAGTCCCTCTGTCTCACTACCTCCTGTATTCCCCAACATTTCTGGGAGATTATTTGCATCCTCCTTTGTGCAGGCAGAACCAAAGTCCATGTTTAATTGCTTTGCCATTTCTTTGTTCCCTGTTATAAATTCCCCTTTTCTGACTGTAAGGGATCTACATTTGTTTCCACCAATCTTTTCTCTTTGCAGATCTATAGAAGGTTTACCATCAGCTTTGATATTCTCTGCAAGCTTACTCAATTTTCCCCCACTTGATCAATGCTCTCATCCTTTTAACCTCTCCCAGTCCTCAGGTTTGCTGCTTTCTCTTGCCATTTTATATTTCTCCTCCTGATCTAATACTGCCCCTAATTCCTGTTGAGCCACCTTGCTTTTTGCATCCACAGGAATGAACAATTGTTGTAATTCATACCTGTTGTCTTTAAAAGCTAGCCATTGCCCAAATACCATTAACCCTTTAAATAATGCTTCCCAATCCATCACAGCCAACTCCTGCATCATACTTCCTTTTATTTAAATTAATTCCCAATATTCATCTTAATAAAGATTTCTAATAAAAGCTGAAGTTGCATTTTGGCAGCATATGTCGTTAGCTAGGATTGCACTTGGTAATGTTTTATTGAGCTTAACAGTGACCTGCAACTATAATTCCTGCAGAGGGTTAGGGTCACTCTATTTATTGTATCCAAGTGATCTTCCCCAGTTCCATCCTGTGAACAGCATGAAGCTCAATAATCACGGCTGCTTTCCCACTCCTTTCACTGATCTCTCACTCCCTGCACTCCTCCCTCTCTGCTCCTCAGCTAGTAAAGTCACCAATGAAATGTACAACTTTGCATTGTTTGCTGCTCATATTCCCTGCTGTAAAATCTTCAGGGGTCTTTGCTGAGAAACGCTGCCTGGTATGAAGAACTTTCAAGTGATCCTGGAAGACCACCGGGCAAGGCAACTGGCCAATCCACAAAAAGCAAGATGCCACCTTCCCCACTACTATCTGGACAACTGCAGAAGCATCAGCAACAGCTGCAGAAGGGTCTACAGCACACAGCACTGCATTTTTGCTCAAAACAGAAAAAGCACAATGGCAAGTTTCAGAAAATAAAAACAGGACACACTTAGAACCCAGTGGAGCAGTCTTTATAATAAAGCATGTCTCGTAGTAGCACAGAACACATGAGGTTGCAGGATAAATGAAGGCTTACATCTCAGTTCTGGTTGTTGTATTGTCGTGATGTGGCTGCCGATTCTCAGGACAGGAGTCATCTCATGTATCTGTGAAGTCCTCTTCAAACCTGTTGTAATGCAGGAGTCGATCTTCCACGGCCAAGCTGTCTATGAGCTGAGTGAGAGTGGGCTTGCTATCAGTAGAAAGGGCCAGCTGAAGTTCGTAAAGCAAAGTTTGGCTACTCTTCCTCCATTTTTCTATCAGCAACCCCAATTCTGCCAAATTATTCTGAAAGAAACATCAGAATTTTAATGTTGGCAAGTTATTGAGAAAGGTACAACGTCCCTGCCTAAGGTGCAATATGTTAGTAATTGAAAATTATCCAAAATACACATCTGAATATGCATTGAACAGACCAAGTAGCAGAGGGTTTAATTTCTTAGCACTGTTCCTTCCTTAACTTGGAAATGCAAGATCAGGCTCTTTAATCATTATTCTGTGATGCCAGAATGGAGCCTGACAGTCAACAGCAGGAGTAGTCCCTACAAAACAAAGCATCCATTTTAATTGCATCACTCAAGACCTGAATTGGTCTCTATCTGTTCTCACGACTGGCCCTGTCCCATCCTCTGAGCAAGAGCAACCCTTTGTTAAGGAGATCTTACTCAACTGCCACCATCCCCAAAGAACTTCAAACCCTGTGATGGGCACATTGTTCAAGCAAAGGCTTTAAAAACCTTAAATCACATGAGAAATACTACTTCTAGATCAAATTCATCACATGACAGCTGACACCAAGGATTATCTACAAATTGCTCCCCTGTAGATAATGCCAACACTAATAAATTCAGACATCCAGCAACTTTCATCACTTTATCAGTTAAAGATCTTAAGGTTCAGTAACAGCCAGAACACAAGCTGGGTCTGACAAATGACATTTAATGCAGCGTCATTATAGGGAAGCAATAGATGCAGAAGTGCAACGGAAAAGTGACATGGAAATGGGCAGAATCTGTTCTCTGCCATTGCCCCAGTCCAAGTGCCCAATCTCACCAGATCTTATTTTCACACCCTGCAGGATAGTGGCAATCATGGCCAAGTACAAGCTGTTGTGGTACAGAGCCCAGAAAATATAAAGTCAATCCAGTGAGATGCATGAAAGAAAATAGAATGTGGCTCAGTACAGCCAAGTCGCCACTGTTCTAATCTACAATGAAGGGCACCATGGGTACAATGGGTATTTTGTCCTGGTCTAATCTGGCCCTATCAAAATCACCAATGATACCTTACATGACAGTCAGAAATCATTTCTATCTTTGTCAACCCAAAAACAGCCTTTGTCACAGCTGACCACACACCAACCTCCACTGGAACCCCACTCATTGCCTTTCATCCTCAGCCATCCAATGGTGACTAGAAAATCACTCATAATGACTTTTAATCCATTCCTCACCCTCGCCTCTGGACCTCCCAAGGATCTATTCTTTGCCCCCTCCTACTTCTTACCTACATTCCATCTTTGCATCATCCAAAAACAGCTTCAGTTTCTACTCTAACATGACATCCAGCTTTAAGGAAGCTCCACATCTCCATAACTCATCTGACATCCAGGAATGAATGAGCAGAAAATCCCTCCAAAACATTGGAACGAGTAGACCACTGCCTTTGGTTCGTTACAAACCGCATTTTCCAGCCACTGGTTCCATTCCTCTCACCAGCAGCCATCTGAAGCTGAAACAAACTGTCACAACCTTGGCATCATATCTGATAGAACATAGAACAATTACAGCACAATTCAGGCCCTTCGGCCCACAAAGCTGTGCCGAACATGTCCCTACCCTAGAAATTACTAGGCTTACCCATAGCCCTCTATTTTACTCAGCTCCATGTACCGATCCAACAGTCTCTTGAAAGATCCTATCGTATCCGCCTCCACCACAATTTCCGGCAGCCCATTCCACGCACTCACCACTCTCTGAGTAAAAAAACTTACCCCCGACATCTCCTCTATATCTACTCCCCAGCACCTTAAACCTATGTCCTCTTGTGGCCATCAATTCAGCCCTAGGGAAAAGCCTCTATCTAACCTACCAATACCTCTCATCATCTTATACACCTCTATCAGGTCCCCCCTCATCCTCCGTCTCTCCGAGAAGTGGCCAAGTTCCCTCAACCTGCTTTCATGAGGCATCCTCCGCATCCCAGGCAACATCCTTGTAAATCTCCTCTGCACCCTCTCTATGGCTTCCACATCCTTCCTGTAGTGAGGCAACCAGAACTGAGCACATTACTCCAAGTGGGGTCTGACCAGGGACCTATATAGCTGCAACAATACCTCACGGCTCCTAAATTCAATTCCCCGATTGATGAAGGACAATACACCATATGCCTTCTTAACCACAGAGTCAACCTGCACTGCCACTTTGAGCGTCCTATGGACTCGGACCCCAAGATCCCTCTGATCCTCCACACTGCCGAGAGTTCTACCATTAAGACTATATTCCACCAACATACTTGACCTACCAAAATGAACCACTTCACACTTATCTGGGTTGATCCCAGGTTAAGTTTCAAATCTCAAATCCATGCCTTCACTAAGACCACTTATGCCCATCTCTACAACCCAACTCCACTCCTGCCTCAAGTCATCTACTTTTGTTATCTCTAGCCTTAAGCAACATATTCCTGACTGTCTCCCTCACGTGACTCTGTAAACCTGAGGTACTCTCAATGACCTAACTCACAACAATTCTCACTCATCCACAATCCCTGTGCTCACTGACCTACGCGGCACCCAGAGAAGTGTTTAAAGCTGTCATCTTCCCCTAATTTACCCCCATTTCCGTGATCTCTGCATTTCCCCAATACTTTTTCATTTTCATCGCAGAACTAATTATCCCACCACTGGCAGCTTGGCATTCAGCTGCCTGGGCCCCAGGCTCTGGAATTCCCTCCCTAAATCTCCTGCCCCTTTCTCCTCCTCTGACACTTCTTAAAACATACCTCTATGCCTATGGCCAAACTTTTGATCATGTTTAGGACCCAATGTGGCTCTGGCTCAATTTTTTAATTTGATAATGCTCTCATGATGCACCTTGGGTTGTCTTTGCTACAATCAGGGTGCCATGCCAGTAACAGTTGTAGCATTTGGGGTGGGGTGGGGGAGTGAAAGCTTGTGTCCTAGTTTTAATGGAGCTCAGACTAACAAGGTATGAATAGAATTGCTGGGTTTCCAACATGCCGTGGGGTGAACTGTCACGTGGAACGTACCCAGGAATCAACAGTCAGTAGGGCCGACCACCTACCTTTGCCCTGTACATCTGAACCATTTTCAACCTGCGAAGAAGCTCCTCTTTCTTTTCCACTTCTCTTTGAAGTCTATCCTTTTCCTCAAGTAGCTCCTGCTGTTCAGCACTCACTGTCACTGGATAATGTCTTGGTGACTTGGCAGGAGTCCAGGCATTTCGCAAGGCTGCTTGGGAGGGTCCTGGACGCAACCCCTCCCCCTCTGCACCCATCTCATGCCATTCATCCACTGCCTTCTTGCGAGGGCTCTCAGTCTTCATGTTCACACCACTGCCAGCAGCAGGAGTTTCAGCTGTAAGCTGGCTGATACCCAGGTCTGTACCAGTCTCTGAATTCTCCTCGCCCTCACCCTCACAGTCAACCTTTAATCGCTTTGGCACAATGAAAGGAGCATTAAAGGAACGCCGTGTTTTCTTCAGCCGCTCCCGGAGACTGGCACTCATTGGCTAACAGAGGAGGCAATAAAATAAATAGTAATAGGTTTGTAACTAATTTGTCATTGTACCTTCTCCTATTATGCACCTTCAGATTGTGGTCCCCAACCTTCATAAAGTCAGTCATGCATCAGTAGTGGACTCTCAGCTCCAAGTGAGAAGGTTGCTATCCCACTACAGAAAATTGAATGCAAAATCCACTCCACTGCAGCACTGAGGAAAGTCTGCACTGTCTGAGGGCCACTACCAAAGGTGCAATGCACTGTTGGGGGAAGTACTGTTGCACAAGGACATTCAGAGCAACAGTCTTGATGGACAGTTCTGAAGGAGTGCCTCACTGTCACAGAAGCAGTACTGGTGCAACATCAGAGAGGCCATAGTTTGGATGAGATATTGACCCTATCCTAAAAGATCCAATGGAATTATTTTAGAGCAGGGTGTTCTCCCCAGTGACTTGTGGGGCCAACACTTATCCCTTCCTCAATGTACCCACAGATTGAACCAGTGGAGAGAGAAACACTGTCAACTTTTCATCTGGTGAAGGGTCTTCGACCTGAAACATTGAATGTTTCTCTCCTCACTCAGGCTGCTTGACCTGTTTAATGCTTCCAACATTCTCTAGTTTTGTCTCAGATTTATAGATCTGCAGTTTGTTGGTTCAATTATCAACAGATTATTTGGTTATTTTCATTGTTTTTGTGGAAGCTTGCTGTTTCCTACGGTGTCCAAATATCAAAAGACACTAAACAGCTGTAAAGCGCTATGGGACATCAAGTTCACGAAAGCCACAACAAGTTTTGGCAGCAGTGGGATTTACAAATTCCTATCCAAAATGTTCCCTTTTCAGGAATGTTATTGCAGGGAGCTACCAGGCATTAATGCACAGGAGCAGGGAAATGCAGATAATGAAATGGATGACGTCTCACAACATGGGCTTCATTCAAGAGCGAGAGGAGCACTGGCCAGAAGCTGCAGGCCAATCGCATTGACAACAAGACCTGTGAACGTTCGTTCCTTGCGCAAGTTGTAGTTATGTCAGAACTGCATAAGGAGGCTGCTAACTTGCATTGAGATTTCAGTGTTTGACACTCACTGTTTTTACCACTGTGTTGGTATGAACTGGGGTTTGAATACTTGTGCTGAATTGATCCACAGACGAAGACTCACATGGTGAACCAAATGTTGTACTCTCCATTCTTGCACGCTGTTCCTCTACAATATAACAACACAAATCAGGTTTACACAGCAGTCCTGTACAACAGGGAGTACAATCCACACTGAGAGACAGGGCTGTTATGATGGAGACTGGAACACTGGCTACTGTTAGGTCAGGTATAACTCACCGGGTAAGCATAAAGTTCATGCTCCTTCCTTAAAGGAGTCCTCTGGAACTTCGCCTACATGGCACTGAGGGGACCAAAATAATGTACACCTTACTCTCCTGATGCCTTTCACCCTCAGATTTCCATCTCTTAATTTGAATGTTCCTCCAACTTCTGACCTCATCCCATCCTTTCTCAGATCCTTACATCCTCTCAAGTCTCTGGGTGTGTCTACCATGCTCCCGCTCACATCCCCGCAAGGCAAAAGCAGTTACTCCAGATAGCCACTGTCTCCCACCTCTCCCTATGCCCATGCCTGGGATCCCATCTTTCTTGTCGCAATACTGAACTCAATAAGCTTCCCCCTGCAGTAGAGCCTATTAACAGGACCAATAACAAACAATTCAACCCACATATCTCCACTTCAGATCCAAGACCAGCCAACATCAGATGCAGTGTGCAGAATTCATTTGCATATACTCAAAGACCAGCTCCAAGTCACAATCGATTCATTCAATGAAGCAGACGCAAGGATTGACAGCCTCTACTTCAGGAGCCTTAGACCTGATATCCACAAAACAAAGGTCCTCTAGCCAATCTGGCCCCTCTGTACAACACTGTGCTCTGACAATAAAGCGCCACAAAGAGTTTCTGGAAAGTGTGGGCCACCTCCCATAACTCAGGATCTATGTCTCAGTAAATCCAGACATCAATGGTGCATTGCACCATCTTCAGTGCACCAGCACATTTTTATCTGACTGGGATAAAACAGTATTTAAAGATCAAGACCTCAAACTCAGCATGAAGTTCCTGGTCTATTGAAGAGCAATGATCCCTGGATCCTTGCACTTCAAGCAAGGAAGGTTGTCAAAGAATACAGCAGGATACAGATCAGTTGGAAATTTGGGAGTTTAACCCAGACAAATGTGAAATGTTGCATTTTGAGAGGTCATATGAAAGAGGAAGGTATGCAGTAAATAGCAGGACCCTTAGGAGCATTGAGGTACAAAGGGACCTTGGGGTACAAGCGCAACGCTTCCTGAAAATGGCAATACAAGGGGATTGGGTATTAAAGAAGGCAATACTTACCATCATCAGTCAGCATTGTCTATAGAAATTGGCAACTCATGTTGCAGCCACATAAAACTTTGGTTTAGCCACATTTGGAGTATTGTGTGCCGTTCTAGCTGTCACATTACAGGAAGATGTGGAGGCTGTGGAGAGGGTGCAGAACAGATTCACCAGGATGTTGCCTGGATTAGAGTGTGTTAGCTATAAGGAGAGGTTGGACAAACTTGGACCGTTTTCTCTGGAGCACTGAAGGCTGAGGGGCAACCTGACAGAGAAGAATATAAAATTATGGGAGGCATAGATAGGGTAGATGGTCAGAGTCTTTTCCCCAGGATGGAAATGTCAAATACCAGCAGGCATAGCTTTAAGGTGAGATGGGGAAAGTTTAAAGGTGACATGTGAGGCAAGTTTTTTGTTTAAACACAAAGTGGTAGGTGCCTGGAACACACTGCCAGGGCAGGTGACAGAAGCAGCTATTATTGCAATGTTCAAGAGGCATTTAGAAGGACACATGAACAATAAGGGAAGAGACAGATACTGACCACGTGTAGGCAGATGGAATTAGTTTAAGGTGACATCATGGTCAGTGTAGATACCGTATGTTGGGGCAAGTGCAGACATATTGAGTCCTGATGAAGGGTCTCAACCCGAAATGCTGACTATTTATTTCCCTCCACAGGTGCTGCCTGAGCTGCTGAGTTCCTCCAGCATTTTGTGTGTGATGTTGGGGCAAGTGGTCTGTTCTTGTTCTGTACTGTTCTGTGTTCTAAGACTTGGGTTACTTGCAGCAGGCACCGCAAAAGGACTGGAGAGAAATCACCAGCCTTTTTGCAAAATTCTCCAAATCCATGGCAGGATAAGTGAACCAACATCAGCATCCACTCCCAGGCAAACACCCCCAGCCTTGAGGCCCCACCTAGATTCAGATGGCTCCCACGTGTAGGTCACGTTGCTCACATTCTTGCAACTAGGTTCCCAAAACAGACACTCTCCTTACTCTGTCTGCAATGGCCATCCTGACCTCCTGAATGCATGACATTGCAGCTCCCTTTCCCATTCCCACACCAACCTGTCAGTCCTTAGCATTCTCCACTGCCAGGCTGAGGCCGAACACAAACCAGAAGAACAGCATCTCATATTCTGCTTGAGTGATTTGGACTGAGTTCTCCAGTTACAGGTAACCTGCACACCATGTGCTCCTTCCTTCCTTTCTCCCTCTCCTTGTTCACCCCTCCTTCCTGCCCACCCCCAGTCACCCAGTTTCCTTCCCTTCCCGCATCTGGTTCCATGTGCCGTCATCCCTCCGTTATCCAGTTCCACATCACCTTCCTTACTCACCAGATTCCAGCATCGACACCCAGGTGGGTGAGGGAACAAAACCCCTCACGGCAACCAGGGGCAAAGGGGAGATGGGGGTGCAGGCAGGCTGAGGGTCTGGGTCACCACCCACCCTCCACCTTCAATCCCCCCAGCCCTCATTCACCCACCAGCCCTCACTCTCACCACCCCCCCAGCCACCACCACCCCTCACCCCACATCCCCCAGCCACCACCACCCCTCACTCTCACCCCCCCAGCCACCACCACCCCTCACTCTCACCCCCCCAGCCACCACCACCCCTCACCCTCACCCCCCACCACCCCACAACCACCACCCCTCACCCCTCTCCTCACTCCCTCACCCTCTCCCCACCCCCCTCCCTCCCTCCCCCCCTCTCTCTCCCTCCCTCCCACCCTCTCTCTCCCTCCCTCCCCCTCCCTCCCCCTCCCCCTCCCTCCTCCCCCCCTCACTCTCCCCCTCCCTCCCGCCCTCCCCCCCCTCCCTCCCCCCTCCCTCCTCATCCCCCCTCCCTCCTCCTCCCCTCCCTCCCTCTCCCCCTCCCCCCCTCCCTCTCCCCCTCCCCCCCTCCCTCTCCCCCTCCCTCCCGCCCTCCCCCTCCCTTCCTCCCTCTCCCCCTCCCTCTCCCTCCCTCTCCCCCCCCCTCTCCCTCCCTCTCCCCCTCCCCCCCGCTCTCCCCCGCCCTCTCCCTCTCCCCCCCCTCCCTCTCCCCCCCTCCCCCTCCCTCTCCCCCCCTCCCTGCCCCTCTACCCCCTCCCTCCCCCTCCCCCACTCCCCCCCTCTCTCCCCCTCCCCTCCCTCCCTCTCCACCCCTCCTTCTCCCCCCTCCCCCTCCCTCCCTCCCCTCCCTCCCCCCTCCCTCCCCCCCCCTCTCCCCCACACTCCCCCTCCCCCCAACTCCCCCTCCACCCCCTCCCCCTCCCCCTCCCCACCCTCCCCCTCCCCCTCCCGCCCTCCCCCTCCTCCCCTCCTCCCCCTCCCCCCCTCCCTCTCCCCCTCCCCCCCTCTCCCTCTCCCCCTCCTCCCTCTCCCCCTCCTCCCTCTCCCCCTCCCCCCCTCCCTCTCCCCCTCCCCCTCTCCCCCCTCCCCCTCCCTCTCCCCCTCCCCCCCTCCCTCCCCCTCCCCCCCTCCCTCTCCCTCCCTCCCCCTCTCTCCCTCTCCACCCCTCCCTCTCCCTCCCCTCCCCCCCTCCCTCCCCTCCCCACCTCCCCTCCCTCCCCCCTCCCCTCCCTCCCCCCCTCCCTCTCCCCCCCTCCCCTCCCTCCCCCCTCTCCTCCCCTCCCTCTCCCCCCCTCCCCTCCCTCCCCCCTCTCCTCACCCCCCATCCCCCCCCTCCCTCTCCCCCCCTCCCTCTCCCCCTCCCCCTCTCCCCCTCCCCCTCCCTCTCCCCCTCACCCTCTCCCCCTCCCCCTCCCTCTCCCCCTCACCCTCTCCCCCTCCCCTCCCCCTCCCCTCTCCCTCTCCCCCTCCCCCTCCCCCCCCTCCCTCTCCACCCTCCCTCTCCACCCTCCCCCCCCCTCTCCCCCTCCCCCCCCTCCCCTCCCTCTCCCCCTCCCACACTCCCCTCCCTCTCCCCCTCCCCTCCCCCTCCCCCCCTCCCTCTCCCCCTCCCCCCCTCCCTCTCCCCCTCCCTCCCTCTCCCCCTCCCCTCCCTCTCCCCCTCCCCCCCCTCCCCTCCCTCCCCCCCCTCCCCCCCCTCCCCCCCCTCCCACCCCTCTCCCCCTCCCACCCCTCTCCCCCTCCCCCTCCCCCCACTCTCCCCCTTCCCCCCCTCTCCCCCTCCCCCACCCTCTCCCCCTCCCCCCTCTCCCCCTCCCCCTCTCCCTCCCCCCTCTCCCTCCCCCCCCTCTCCCCCTCCACCCCCTCTCCCCCTCTCCCCCTCCCTCTCTCCCACTCCACCCCCTCTCCCCCTCCTCCCTCTCCCTCTCCCCCTCCACACCCCCTCCCCCTCTCTCCTCCTCGCTCCACCCCTCTCCCTCTCCCCCTCTCCCCCTCCCCCTCCCCCCCTCTCCCCCTCCCCCCCTCTCCCCCTCCCCCCCTCTCCCCCCCCCCCCTCCCCCCCTCTCCCCCCCCTCCCCCTCCCCCTCTCCCCCTCCCCACCCTCCCCCCCTCCCCCCCTCTCCCTCTCCCCCTCCCCCCCTCTCCCCCCCTCCCCCCCTCCCCCCCCTCCCCCTCTCCCCCCTCCCCCTCTCCCCCCTCCCCCCCTCTCCCTCTCCCCCTCCCCCCCTCTCCCCCCCCTCCCCCTCCCCCCCTCTCCCCCCCCTCCCCCCCCCCCTCCCCCTCCCCCCCCTCCCCCCCCCCCTCCCCCCCTCCCCCCCCTCCCCCCCCCTCTCCCTCTCCCCCTCCCCCCCTCTCCCCCTCCCCCCCTCTCCCCCTCCCCCCCCTCTCCCCCTCCCCCCCCTCCCCCTCCCCCCCCTCTCCCCCTCCCCCCCCTCCCCCTCCCCCCCCTCTCCCCCTCCCCCCCCTCCCCCCCCCCCCCCCCCTCTCCCCCCCCCTCCCCCTCCCCCTCTCCCCCTCTCCCCCCCTCCCCCCCTCTCCCCCCCTCCCCCCCTCTCCCCCCCCCCCCCCCTCTCCCCCTCCCCCTCCCCCTCCCCCCCTCCCTCCCTCCCCCCCTCCCTCCCTCCCCCCCTCCCTCCCTCCCTCCCTCCCCCTCCCTCCCCCCCTCCCTCCCCCCCTCCCTCCCCCCCTCCCTCCCCCCCCCCTCCCCCCCTCCCTCCCCCTCCCTCCCCCCCTCCCCCTCCCCCTCCCCCTCCCCCTCCCCCTCCCCCTCCCCCTCCCTCTCCCCCTCCCCCCTCCCTCTCCCCCTCCCTCTCCCCCTCCCTCTCCCCCTCCCCCCTCCCTCTCCCCCTCCCCCTCCCCCTCCCCCTCCCTCTCCCCCTCCCTCTCCCCCTCCCCTCCGCCGCCCGTTACCATGGCTCCAGCACTCGCACCCACCGTTTCCCGCCCAGCGCCACCTTCCACTGCGCCTGCGCCGGTCCCTCGCGGTGCTCTCTGGGATTTGTAGTCTCAGATCCTGTCTGCGCATGCGCTGCAGGCTCCGGGCTCGTTCTCTGCAGGTTGTGCTCCCTCGGCGCCTGGTTCCTTTGCACACAGCAAGATCCCACAAATAAATGCGATCAGTCATCGACTAATGCCGCACGGTCTCCAGTTCACTGTTATACTGTGTGCAAAGCTGAACGGAGAGCAGAGCCTGCGGAGGGGGCGTTATTTCCTATTTCATCCCCTGGGCACCTCTGGCAGTGCGGCTGTGCCTCAGCACCACCCTGACGGGGCGATGCTCCCTCGGGACTGCCCCTTCACAATGCAGCGTTCATCAGCCTCACCTCACCCACAGCAGCCAAATGGATTCAATATTGGTTTAGCGGGAGAAGCCAGAGAGTGGTAGTAGATGGTTGCCTGTGACTAGTGGTGTACCCCAGGGAGCAGTGCTGGGTCCCTTGCTGTTTATCATCCATGATTTAGATGATAATGTGGTAAACTGGATCAGCAGATTTGTGATGACACCAAGATTGGGGGTGTAGTGGTCAGCGAGGAAGGCTATCAAAGCTTGCAGCGTGATCTGGACCAGCTGGGAAAATGGGCTGAAAATGGCAGATGGAATTTAATGCAGACAAGTGTGAGGTGATGCACGTTAGGAGAACAAACCAACATAAGACTTACACAGTGAATGTTAGGGCTCTGAGGTGTGCGGTAGAACAAAGGGACCTGAGAATACAGATTCATAGTTCCTAGAAAGTGGCATCACAGGTAGATGGGGTTGTAAAGAGAGCTTTTGGCACATTGACCTTCATAAATCAGGGCATTGAGTACAGGAGTTGGGATGTTATGTTGGAAGTTGTATAAGATGTTGGTGAGGCTGAATTTAGAGTATTGTGTGTAGTTCTGGTCACAAGAAAGATATGAATCAGCTTGAAAGTGCGCAGAGAAAATTTACGTGGATGTTGCCGGGACTTGAGGACCTGAGTTATAGGGAAAGGTTGAATAGGTTAGGACTTTATTCCCTGGAGTGCAGGAGAATGAGGGGAGATCTTATAGAGGTATACAAAGTTATGAGGGGTATAGATAGGGTGAATGAATGCAGGCTTTTTCCCCTCAGGTTGGGTGAGACTAAGACTAAAGGTCATAGGTTTAGGGTTAAAGGTGAAATATTTAAGGGGAATCTGAGGGGGAACTTCTTCACTCAGAGGTGGTGTGAGTGTGGAACGAGCTGCCAGTGGAAGCGGTAGATGCGGGTTCAATTGTAAGATATAGAGAGGTTTGGACAGGTACATGGATGGGAGGGGTTTGGAGGGATATGGTCCAGGTACAGGTTGAGGAACTAGGCAGAAGATCAGGTCGGCATGGACTAGAAGGGCCGAAGGGCCTGTTTCTGTACTGTAGTGCTCTGTGACTCTATGACAACAATGCGAAAACTAGACTGAAGAAAAGTTGGATTTGAGAGGCTGAGGGGACGATAAAACGGACGGCCACATTGGACAGTGGGGAACAGTTTTACACATATCCCACGAGACATTTGTGAAACACCAAGGATGGATAGAGGCAAAAGAGATCTCCTGGGAACGAGGAAGGGAGGCAGACTTTAGGTACATGGGGAGCAGAAGAATGCATGATCAGAGGGATTGGGAGAGAAGTTTAAAAAACACAGCTAGGAATCTAAAGAGAAAAGGAATTAAATCATAAGGGAACATAAAACAAAATAAGTATTTTACAGGCTCATCAATAGAAAGAGGAAGGTTGGATGAGAATTGGCTCATTAGTGGACTGGACATTATCTGGAGTAAACACAGGGAAATTACAAAAATATTAACCCATCATTTTACAGGGAGATATATCAGGAGAGGCGGAAGTGACTAATATCGAGGCTAGAGGGGAATAGAGAGTCAGGCTGAGAGACGAGGAGGTTGGAGCTGACCAGAAACGCTGGCACAGACTGGCTATACATCTACATGTAAAAGTCAGGGTGAGAAATTGTGTCCAGTTCTGGTCGCCCCATTACAGGAGGGATGTGGAGGCTTTGGAAAGGGTGCAGAAGAGGTTCACCAGGATGCTGCCTGGAATGGAGTGTTTTATCTACAAGGAGAGATTTGGAGTGGCAGAGGCTGAGGGGGGACCTGATAGAGGTTTCTAACATTATGAAGGGCTTAGAAAGGGTAGACAGTCAGGGTCTTTTTCCAAGGATAGAAATGTCAAATACTAGAGGACGTACATTTAAGGTGAGGGGGGCAAACTTTAAAGGAGATGTGAGGGGCAGGTTCTTTACACAGAGAGTGGTGGGTGCCTGGAACGGGCCACTGGGGATGGTGGGTGGAAGTAGATACACTAGTGGCATTAAGAGGCAGTAAAACAGACACACAATTTGCAGGGAAGGGAGGGATATGGATCATGTGCAGGCAGAAGGGATTTAGTTTAATTTGCCCTCATGTTCGGTGCAGACTCCATGGGCCGAAGGGCTTGTGCTATACTGTTCTGTGTTCAATGTTTGGGAATGCTGTCACAAAGCAGCCTTTCACACAAACTCAAGTGGAACTCTGATGCCTTCAGGATCCAGGGGATAATTGGAGCCCCGGACTGGCAGTGAGTCTGTTACACAGGAAAACTGATATGGAGCAATGAGCTTGACCAAGAGACCACGTACACACTCCCTGGCTTTCTAGTAGCATAGGCTTGATGGGCTGAATGGCCTTCTTCTGTTCCAGTGCCATAGGACTGATGAGCTGAACAGTCTGCTTTGCTGTGCAGAAGGCTCACGGGAGAGACGGCCTCCCCTTCCTGTGTTTGATGTTGAACTTTCCTCCTCCTAAGTTCAGTGATGTTTTGAAGAAGTGCTTTGTTCTGACAATGTCAACCAGTTGCCAGCAGCCACACCCCTACTTAGTTAATCCAGCACAAAATGCAGAGCCTGGGGGAGCTGACAATGACCTAGTGCTGAATGCACGAAGCCTGCTTACACGCGCTTTTCAATTCCAACACTGTGCCCGAGGAGCAGTGTGCATGTGTACTTGTGTGCCTCAGCTTGTTGCCACTTGCTGCAGATTGTTTTGTCTTATCCACAAAATGAGAACTGGGTTTCACCCAAGCCGGGCTGTCTGTTTCCTGCAGCAGGTCTCACCCCTGACCGCCCCACCTCCCCGTTGCCCTCACAGAGACACAGATTCAGGGCTCCTCCTCTCCTGGCCCTCTGACTGTTGTAACCCTTCTCACCCTGACTTTCACCAAACCCATCCAGTCAATCCAGTGTAGAGGAAGACCAGAGAGTAAAATCATTTCCTTTCCTTCCCTCTTTCCCCATTATTCACTCTACCTCTTTTCCATCTTCCTTTCTCCATTCCCCCCTCCCCTTCTCAAGAATCCATTCTCTCTCGCTCTCTCTCTCGCTCTCTCTCTCTCTCTCTCTCTCTCTCTCATTCCCCCCCCCCCCCCATTCTGCCTCCCCTCCCCTCCCCTCCACCACCATTCTTGGTTACTCTCTGTTCTGTCTGTCTCTCTCTGCATCTCTCTCTCTCTCTCTCTTTCTCACTCTCTCTGTATCTCTCTGTATCTCTCCTTCTCTGTATCTCTCTCCCTCTCTCTGTATATTCCTCTCTGTACATTCCACTCTTTCTGTATCTCTCTCCCTGTATCTCTCTCTCTGTATCCCTCTCTCCATATATCTCTCTCTGTAACTCTTTCTCTGTAACTCTCTCCTGCTCTGTTAATGGTCTCTCTCTCTCTCTCCTTTCCTCCTATTTCATTCCCACCTCAGGATCTTTCTCCTCACCTCTCTCCTTCTCCATCTCCACTTCTTTTTTCTTCTATAAAAAACACGCTGATGCTGGATGAACTCAGCAGGCCAGGCAGCGTCCATGGAGAAAAGCAGGCACCAACGTTTGGGGTCAGGACCCTTCTTCAGGACATTTTTCTTCCATTTCCATCATGGTTATTCCTCACCCTTGGTACTGAAGTAAAATTGGGCAGAGACAAAATGTTTTTAGGAAATAAAAACGACATTTCACCACTTTATTCAAATTCTTTGCCTAAGTGATGAGCGAGTAATGAAGGCAAAGATCCTTCACCTTTTTCCACGTTATCTCCCACCTGCCATTTCTATGTCCGTTCACTTAGCCTGACTATATCCCCCAAAGTCTGTCTGCATTCTCCTTATAACTGCCACCCACATTGGTGTCAACAGCAAACTCAGGTGTATTATATACAGTCCCTTTAGCTAAATCACTGATATATGAGCAGCTGGGGCCCCAGTTTCATCCCTGTAGCACCCACACTGATTACAGCCTCCTCCAACCCAAAAATTCTCCATTTTCTGTTCATTAACCAATTCTCAATCTGTGCCAGTAAATGTATCAGAGTTACACATTGAGTGCTGTGAGAATTTCCAGGCACTCCACCGTGAGGAGGAGATATCAGCCAAGGATTTACCAGCAAGATATTTAACTGCCAATAAAAACCTACATTTATATGTCCTCAGGATATCCAAAAGTGCTGTACAGCCAAGAAATGCATTTGAAGTGAAGTCACCTGTTACAATATCAGAAGTACAGCAAGCTCCCACAAACTGCAACATGGTAGTGGCCAGATGATCTGGTTTTAGATGCTGGACAAGCGATAACCCTTGTGGACATTTTTGAAGTAATGACTCTGAGACATGCCCACCTGAGGGTGCAAGTGGTGCCTTAGTTTGAAGTCTCACCTGTAAAACTGCACCTGCAGCAGTCCACAGCAAGTGTTGATGACACAGAAATAGTTAGGAAAGGTTGTGAAGGGACATAATATAGCCAGGAGGGATACAGGTAGGATAAGTGACTGGGGAAATACCTGGGCAGAGAAAAAAAGAAGCATTTTATCTAAATGGGGGAGACTGATGAGTTGGGAGATACGGAGGGATCTGGACGTCCCAGTGCCTGATTCACAAAAAGCTGGTATGCAAGTAATTAGGAAAGCTAACAGGATGTTATCATTTATTGTACAGGGAACTGGATACAACAGTAGGGAGGTGATGCTTCAATGCTGTGGGGCATTGGTGGGACCACACCTGGAGTCCTGTGCGCAGTATTGGTCTCCTTATTTGAAAGAAAGATGTAAACACATCGGAAGCAGTTCTGAGGTGATTGACTGATATGTGGAATGGGCAGGTTGTCTCATGAGGAAAGCTTGGACAGGCTGAGCTTGTGGCCACTTTAGTTTAGAAGAATGAGAGGGGATTTGATTGAAAGATATAAGATCCTGAAGGCTCTTGAGAGGCTGGATGTGGAGAGGATGCTTCCTCCTGTGGGAGAGTCTGGAACTGGGAGCACTGTTTAACAATGAGGGATCACCTGTTTAAGACAAAGATCAGGTGAAGTACACTGAGGGTTGCGAGTCTTTGGACTGCTCTTCCTCAAAGGACAGGGAAGCAGAGTCTTTGTATGTTTTTAAGGGTAAAGTGGATGGATTCTTGATAAGCATCAGGAGAGGGGGTGGGAGGTGTTGACCCTTACCTTTGTCAACCAACTTAGGTTTGGTGAATACCCACAGAAAGTTGAATTAATTCAAACTACTCACAACTTTAACGTATCAACATTTTATGTCAAATGCAAATATCCACCTAATTCCTGAATTCTTCTGTTCCTTTTGGACCAATACTCACCTAACCTCACTTACACCGGAATAGGGGATCTCCAGTCGGCCAACCGACTGATCCCTCTTCTCCTTGCTCCAGGCACAATGGTCTTCCTTGTGATAGCTGATCTCCCCGGAGTTCTTCCCGCTGGTCTCCCTGGATTTTTCTCACCGGCTGGTCTCTCCGGAGATCTCACCCTCTGGTCTCCCCGGAGTTCTCGCCCTACCTCCGAGAACCTTCATCATTACACCTCTTTCTGACCAGTTCCGCACCATATAACCCAGATAAGTGTGAAGTGGTTCATTTTGGTAGGTCAAATATGTTGGCGGAATATAGTCTTAATGGTAGGCCTCTTGGCAGTGTGGAGGATCAGAGGGATCTTGGGGTCCGAGTCCATAGGACGCTCAAAGCGGCTGCACAGGTTGACTCTGTGGTTAAGAAGGGATATGGTGTATTGTCCTCCATCAATCAGGGAATTGAATTTAGGAGCTGAGAGGTATTGTTGCAGCTATATAGGTCCCTGGTCAGACCCCACTTGGAATAATGTGCTCAATTCTGGTCACCTCACTACAGGAAAGATGTGGAAGCTATAGAGAGGGTGCAGAGGAGATTTACAAGGATGCTGCCTGGGATGCGGAGCATGCCTTATGAAAGCAGGTTGAGGGAACTCGGCCTTTTCTCCTTGGAGCGACGGAGGATGAGGGGGGACCTGATAGAGGTATATAAGATGATGAGAGGTATTGATAGGGTAGATAGTCAGAGGCTTTTCCCCAGGGCTGAATTGGTGGCCACAAGAGGACACAGGTTTAAGGTGCTGGGGAGTAGATATAGAGGAGATGTCAGGGGTAAGTTTTTTACTCAGGGAGTGGTGAGTGCATGGAATGGGCTGCCGGAAACGGTGGTGGAGGCAGATATGATAGGGTCTTTCAAGAGACTATTAAATCGGTACATGGAGCTGAGTAAAATAGAGGGCTATGGGTAAGCCCAGTAATTTCTAGGGTAGGGACATGTTCGGCACAGCTTTGTGGGCCGAAGGGCCTGAATTGTGCTGTGATTGTTCTATGTTCTATGTTCATTCTCCTTTGATTCCGTTGGCTCTGATTCCTCAGGCCATCCTGTGTCCACCCCTCATTGACCCCGGCCCCTCACCATCCCTCTGATGTCATTTCTCCATTCTTTGCTGAATCAGGCTGTTTCACACTAATTACAGCCCCTTCAAGGCTCAGGGCTCAGACCACTCCAGCTCATGAACACAGATACTTCTCATCAGCCCATTTTCTTCTGCCTCATCAAAGAGCATCCCACAAATAACTCCTTATTTGGAAATGATCTCTAGTAAGCAGATTATTGGTGGGGCCTTCGTTACGTCCACTTCCAAGTACTTCAATCCAGAAAGAGTTAACTCAGGAAACAACGGCCTCCACTCCTTCCACCGCCGGGTGAGAGCTAAGACCTTTGTCTTGTCTGCTTGTCCACTGCCCTTGGCTTGTTCCAGATATCCGTTCTGCAGATTTTTAATTTCTTCAAGCCAACAGGTGGGGGTTAAGGTTCACCGGGGGCGGTGGGCACATGGGGCTGAGGTTACAGCCAGATCAGCTGAATCTTCCTGAATGGTGGAGCAGTTCGAGGGGCCGAGTGGCCTCCTCCTGCTCCAAATTCTGAGGTACTTTTCCTGCTGGGTTTTTGTGCCCCAAAGGGAGATATTTTTGTGTTATTCTGTAAATGTTAGTCATTGTTGGTTTACTTTTAACAATCTGCCACACCAGCTCGTTCCTTGCACGCCGCACTGTAATGTGTAGCTTGCTGCACCATGTAGGGAAGTGTGAGGTTTGCCATTTTGTTTGGATGGGTAGAAAAACAGAATAGTTTCTCGTGGTGCGTAACTAATATACTTTGGCGATCAAAGAGATTTCAGTGTCATTTTACAGGAAACATAGAAAATTAGCACGTGGGTACAAGTAAGTAAGAATGTTGGAAGGGGGAATGTCAGCCTTTATTGCAAGGAGAATGGAGTATAAAAGTGGGGAATTCTTGTTGCAACAATACAGGGTGCTGGCAACTCCACACCGGAAAACTGTGTTCAGTTCTGGGCTCCTTCATGAGGGGTATGCTTGCATTGCAGGCAGTTCAGAGACATTCACTGGGCTGATTGCTTGGCTGAGGAGGGAGGTTGAGTAGGTTAGAAACATAGAAAACCAGGAGCAGGAAGAGGCCATTCAGCCCTTCAAACCTGCTCCATGATTCATTAGGTCGTGGCTGGTCATCTTTCTTTTGTCTTTTGCTCCAGAATGGAAACAGATTGGGCCTATACTCAAGGACAAGAAAAATGAGACATTGGTGACCATGGGATGGCCAGAGTTACTACCGCTCCACCTCATCAGCTTCCCACCAGAGCCAGTCCCTCAGCCTCCTCAGGCCTGGGGAGGGACTGTGGAATGCTGCTGCTGTACAGGTGCCTCCACCCTTCATTGTCACGGCCCGTGTGAGAGGGTGCGGCTGTGGTTCCATTCCCCTCCCATCCTCTCAGACCTGCAGTTACCTGCCGTCAGCTGGCTTTGCCGCAGGTGCTTTGGGTGAGAGTGTCCCAACATGTGGCACAGCCTGTTCTCTGCCTTTGCTTAAGGGCTTGAATTTGCTCTTGCTGCAGCTCACGTAATCTACTCATTACCCTCGGCAAGCTCTTTGTGCACTCCACACAACCTGCTAACCCACCCCCCTCTGTATCGTCAACAAACTTGGCAACAGTAAACTCTTCAACCAGGTCATGAATCCAAATTGGAAGTAGCTGAGGCCCAGCACTGCTCCCTGTGGGTCTCCTCTAGTTACTGATAATCAACCTGAAAATAACCCTGTTTTCCCACTCTCAGTTTCTGCTAGTTAGTCACTGCCCTACATAGACCAACACATTCCCCAATCCTGCACACACCCCTTGTGCAGGACTTCCTCAGGGCAGACTCCTGTTCTCGGTTGCTTCATCGAAGACCTTCCTTCCCTCATTATCTGGGATGTTTGCTGAAGACTGCACAGCAGCCCGTCCCATGTCATTCCTCAGCATAACCTGGAGGGATGATAAATGACAAGCAGCATTCATGTCAGGCAATGACCATCTCCAACAACAGTCGAACTACCTACCTTTAACCTGTAGCGGCATTACCCTCACCAAGTCCCCACTGTCAATATCCTGGGGAGTCACCATTAATCAGAAACTTGACAGGACAAAGCATGTAAATACCGCAGCTACAAGAGCAGCTGTGCACCCTGCAGCAAGTGACTCACCATCTTTCCACCATCTCCATGACACAAGCCAGGAGTGCGATGGAATACTCTCCACTTCCCTGGATGGGTGCAGATCAAACAACACACAAAAGGTTCAAGAAGTTCAAACTCAGGACAAAGCAGCCCACTTGATCAGCAGCCCATCGACCACCCTGAACACTCCCTCCGTCCACCACTAACACACAGTGACTGCAGTCTACACCGTCTACAGATGCACTGCAGTTACTCAGCCAGGCTGGTCAACAGCATCTCCCAAACACGTGACCTTCACACCATGGAAATAGGAACAGGTGCAGGGGAACACCTGAGTCACACACCTTCCTGATTTGGAAATGTATCCCTGTTCCTGCATCGTCACTGAACAAACCCTGGAACTCGCTCCCCAACAACACTGTGGGAGCACCTTCACCAGAAGGACTGCAGCAGTGTCAGAGGCAGCTCGCCCCCACCTTCTCAAGGGCAATTAGGGATGGGCAGTAAATGAGCCTGGCTGGTGATGCCCACGTCTCAAAACAGGAATGATGAAAAACTCCCCATTGCTGCCGTCATCACTGGCCCAGCCCTCTGTCTGGAACAGCCCTTCATTTGTCAGTGTCCAGAGACTCAGCGTCACTGGATGGGACTTCCTGGCTTATCCCAACTGACTCCTCACTGCCCTCTGTGGATGTGGGGGCCTCCACTTGCCCAGCCAGAGCAGCTCCCCATCAGTGGGGTTTCTCACAATGTGCCTGGCTCTGCAGTGGCCACGTTATCAGAGGGTGACCATTCGAATGCCCCACAGCTGATGGCTGGCACCACTTGCGGCGTGTGGGAGGGGAATAGCACTGATGGCTTCTCTCTCACCACCAGCACTTCCTCTGTTCCTCCTGAGGGCTCTGATAATGACTCCACTCCAAGACATTTAGAATCCCAGAGTTTACAACAGAATGTTAGAACCCATCACCCTGAAAGAGCTCTCGCTCACTCCTGATTCCTGCAATTTACCCACATTTAAATTTTCTTTAATTAAAATAGGCACAGAGTTGTACAGCACAGAAGCAGGCCCTTCGGCCCGACACATCCATGCCAACCCTCCTGCCCATCTACACAGATCTGCTTTTCCCACATTAGGAAGGTATTCTTCTATGCCTTGCCTATTCAAGTGCCTGTCTACACGTTTCTTAAACACAGTGATTGTATCTGATTCCACCACCTCCTCCAGAAATACCACTCTCTGTGTAACAAGGAAACTCTCAAATCCCTTTCAAAACTTCTTCCTCAGACCTTTTGAGCGTAAAAGATTTGGACTATCCACCTTATCTGTGCCTCTCGTGGCAGGTACAGTAGTGTAGCAGTTAGCGTAACACTATTACAGCGCCAGCGACCCAGGTTCAATTCCAGTCACTGTCTGTAAGGAGTTTGTATGTTCTCCCCATGTCTGTGTGGGTTTCCTCCAGGTGCTCTAGTTTCCTCCCACATTCCAAAGATGTACAGGTTAGGAAGTTGTGGGCATGCTATGTTGGCGCTGGAAGCGTGGCGACACTTGCAGGCTGCCCCCAGAACACTCTACACAGAAGATGCATTTCACTGTGTGTTTTGGTGTACATGTGACTAATAAAGAAATCTTATCTTATATTCCTCTATCAGCCTCCTTCAATCCAGGGGAACAAACCCAGATTATCCACTCTCTTCTCATAACTAAGTCCTCTGATCTAGACAACATCGCAGGGAATCAACCTCAGAACTCTCTGCAGTGTAATCACATCCTATAGTGGGCAACCAAAATTGCACACAATCCAATCAAACTGTTGTTTTTGTAAAGTTGCAACTTAACTTTCCGACCTTTGTACTCTAAGCACCGACCTATGAAGGCAAGCATGCCACACGCCTTCCTCACCACCCATCCACCTGTGTTGCCACTTTCAGGGAACTATGGACTTGAACCCCAAGGTCCCTCTGTTCACCAACATTCCTTGGTGCCCTACCATTTACTGAATATGTCCTACCCTGATACCTTCCACTTGTCAGGATTAAACATTCCATCCAATTTACCATCTGACCCATGTCCTACTGTAATCTTAGACAACCCTCCTCACCCACCACAGCACCAATGATCTCCATGCCCTCTGAAAGCCCTGATGAAATCTGTTCCACCCTCTTTGTTTTTGCTTTGGATCCCAAGTCCCAACCTCCCACCATTACTACACTAAGATTTACACAGTACTTCAAAACTGCTTCATCCTTGAGAGTGCTCTGGACACTCATGGCTGCCGTGGAAACGCAGCCCCTTCTTGTGTTTAATCCTCTCTCAGTAACAACTTTCTGCCCCCTTCATTGCCTCTCACTCTTGTCCTCACTGACTGGTGGAAGAATCCCTTTCACTTCACTCTGAAGCCCTTGCCTGAGTCTGACTATGATTGTACATCCTGTTGGCCTATCTCAAGCCATTTGCTGGTGTAAGGGTTTGGGACTCCCTGTAGCGTTGTTATTACCTCGGACTATATTTCTTTTATCTCTCTCTCAACTTGCACTAATGTCGTTATGTTTATTTTGTCATGTACGTTATGTGTAATTTATTTTAAGTTCATGTTAACTTACGCTTGTCATGTTGTAATGTTCTGCGCTGCTGTAAAAAACTAATCTTCCTGGCATTTATATCCTGTGTGTGCGCGCGCGCGCATGTGTGTGTCTGTGCATGTGTGTCTGTGTGTGTGTGCACGTGCGTGTGTGTGTCTGTGTGTGTGTGTGTGCACGCGCACACACGTGTGTGTATGTGCGCGCACACATGCATGTGTGTGTATGTGCACGCACACATGTGTGTGTGTGTGTGTGTGCGTGCGCACGCACGCGCGCCCATGACAATAAACTTGAACTTGAACAATTGCTCTGCTACCCGGTACATTTCCTTTGTCGGTACACAGAGCACTGTGTGTGCTTCCTCTTTAAGCCTGTCTGTAGTCTGTCGTTACCAGTCTACTGACATTGTCAGGTGGGTGAGAGAGAAAGCAGGCATTGTTCCACCTGGTGCTGCAGAGATCTGATTCATCATGTATCCAGAGGCACGCCAGTGGCAATTTATAGTCCTCAGTTATGCAAGTCTCTCCCCCTCCCCCAACATGAACGCTCTTTGGTAGGTTGAGACAGAAATATGATGAGTTTAAACTTTTTCTTTACCAAGCCAGGTGTTCCAGCACAAGAACAAGCAGGAATCTCTTCAGGTCCCACGAGTCTGCTCCTCCTTCACTGAGATCAGGGCTGGTCTGATCTTGGCTTCAGCTCCATTTCCACAGAACCCCTGACTTTCCTGCAGACCAAAACTCTGTCCATGTCACCTTTAAATCTGTTCAGTGACTCTGCTGCCACAGCTTGCTGCAGAGAGAATTCCAGAGGTCCACAACCCTCTTGAGAAATTTCTCCTCTTCTGGGTATGGACTTAAGTTCAGAGGAAGGAATTTTAAAAGGGATCTGAAGGGTAAGTTTTTACACAGAGGGTGATACCTGGAACATGCTGCGAGAGAAGTTGGTGGAGTCAGATACAATTACGATATTTGAGAGGCATTTAGACACATTAATAGGCAAGGCATAGAAGGATATGGTCAAATAGGATCACTGGATCCAGCCACCAATGGGATGGCTTGTGAGTAAATCAGATTAGTGTGGATGAGTAGAAAGAGATCGACATGGATGTGGTGGGCCGTATGACTCTGTGACTCTTTGAAACATTCCCAATATTCACACTTTCAATCACATCAGAATCTCACATATTTCAACAAGGTTCCTTCTCATCCTCCTGAACTCTAACGAGCATTGGCCCAACCTGCACATTCCAGGGATAAGAACTGGTTTCTCTTCTCTGCACTGCCTGCAACACAGACATCATTTATTGAAGATGGAGACCAGAACTGCATGTGACATCCATCCTCAGAGACCCCACCATCTGGGCCATGCCCTCTTCTCCATGCTGCCATCAGGCAGGAGGTACAGGAGCCTGAAGACCCACACCTCACGGCTCAACAACAGCTTCTTCCCCTCCGCCATCAGATTTCTGAACAGTTCATCAACTCATGCTCTACCTCTGTTATGCACTATTTATTTTTGAAATATATAGTAATTTAATGTCTTTGCACCGTACTGCAACAACAAATTTCACAACATATAAGTCAATGATAATAAACCTGATTCTGATTCTTGAACCAACTTGAAAAAGCTTAACACTACCTTGGACTATATTTCCTTTTCTCCCTCAACTTGCATTAGTGTTGTTTATTTGGAGCACGTATAGGTTATGTAGAACTTCTGTTAATTTAAGTTTATGTTAATTTATGCTTGTCATGTTTGCAATGTTCTGTGCTGCTGCTGAAAGGAGCTAATTTTCAAGGCATTTATACCCTAGGTGTGTGTGCCCATGACAATAAACTTGCTCTTGGTTCTCGTATGGTCTCACCAGCACCCTGTGCAGCTCCTGGGGACAGGTTCTCAGACATGAGGCAGGTTTGACCATAGGTCGAGTGGTGCGAGGTCATTCTGCACAGTGATAGTGTAGCTGGTGGTTCATTGGGTCACAGTCTGAACCATGAACCCAAGGATGGCACTGAATTCAGGTCGACACTCCAAAGCAGCATCATGGCAGTGCTGCACAGATGAAGGTGATGTTTTCAGATGAGGCTCCACCAGAAGCTGCAGCTGCTTCCCCAGAAGTGCAGATGTAGATATTTCCATGTACATGAGGGACCTATAAACGCAGCAATGTCCCTGACCTCTACATCCAGTCACTGAGTCCAGGTGATGCCAACCCTGTCGAAATCATTACAACGTCAGGTTTGGTTTTCAGCTCCTGATGACAGGGAGGGGGTCAGGGAACGAGAGGATGAGGCTGGAGATTACTGGGACGTTGCCAGAAATGAGGTCTTTTGTTGCCTACAGAACCTGGAACTCTTTCTTTATTAGAACAAAGAAGTTTAAAATTTGATCTGAGAGAGACTTTGAGAAGATAAGTTGATTTTTTAAAAATCTGCAAGTGGATGAGTCAGCAACTGGACAGAATTCAGTTGTTATGTTCAGAAAAAGGAAGGGAGAGGTGAGGAAAATTGGATTTTACACAGAGAGCTGTTGAGGCATGAATTATGTGGCCAGACACTGAGCTGAAAGCAAATTCCATCTGAGGAGCTTCTGAAAGGGGAATTGAGAGAGAAGCGGGGAAGGGAGAGGGAGGGAGGTTGGATGGAGCGTGCTTGCAGAAAGAAGGGACAGTCTCTGAGGGCTGAATAGCTTCCAGCTGTTCTCTGTAACTGCCAGAAGCAGCACTCAGTTCCAGGATACCTGTGGACTGCCCACATTCTGATGGAATTACACCCCCCGTGCCAAACCACTGCAGGAGCCCCACCTGGTCAACAGGTTTGGCATCACCGGGTGACCAGGAACACTTCTGCCGATCCCTCAGGTACATTCAGAGATCTGCACCTGTACCACCCTCTGCCTGAGGGAGCAGGTGGAGCCCTGGGTTACAGCTCACCTGACAAATGTCACCCACCACAGTGTAGCCCCAGGAACTGGCACAGAGGAGAAGATGAGGCCTGGGGCAGATCAGCCATGATCATTCTGAATGCTAGAGCAGGCTTGAGGGGCCAAGTGGCCTCCTCCTGCTCCTATTCTCTTGTGGTCTTAAAAAGACAGCTCACTCCCACCTTCTTTAAGGTATTGGCTTTAAGGTATTGAGTGGGAAGTTCAAGGGAGATGTCAGAGGGAGGTTTTTCACCCAGAGAGTGGTTGAGGCATGGAATGCACTGCCTGGGGTGGTGGTGGAGGCTGATACATTGGACAAGTTCAAGAGATTGTTAGATAAGCATATGGAGGAATTTAACTTAGAGGGATATGTGGGAGGAAGGGGTTAGATAATCTTAGGTGTGGTTTGAAGGGCAGCAAAACATGGTGGGCCGAAGGGCCTGTATTGTGCTGTATTGTTCTATGGTTCTATTCTATGATTCTCAAGGGCATTTAGGGATGCCAGTAAATGCTGGCCTTGTCAGTGACACATAAGGTAAGATTTCTTTATTAGTCACATTGAAACACACAGTGAAATGCATCTTTTATGTAGAGTGCTCTGGGGGGCAGCCCGCAAGTGTCGCCACGCTTCCGGTGCCAACATAGCATGCCCACAACTTCCTAACCTGTACGTCTTTGGAATGTGGGAGGAAACCGGACCACCGGGAGGAAACCCACGCAGACACGGGGAGAACATACAAACTCCTTACAGACAGCGGCCGGAATTGAACCTGGGTCGCTGGCGCTGTAATAGCGTTACACTAACTGCTGCACTACCATGGCTGCCCAGAACTCCTAAAGGATGAATTGACCTGCAGAGAACAGCGTGTGACAGTGCACCAGGGCTTCCAGTGGACAGACTGAGCGGTTCCTGTTTCCCTGCTGCTGATGCGTTCAGTGCCGTGGGGCTTGGGTGCTGAGGTCAAGTGGTGTGAAATGTGAGCTTTGCCATAACTTGCCCGGACTTCTCTGTACAGCGGAACGCTGGGACTGAGCTGACCTCCGACTGAAGGTGGAGAGACAGGTTGCCTCGGCACCAGCTCCGAGGGATCCATTGCCAGTCTCTTCAACAACTCCTCAGGAGTTCCGGAGCCCGTCCACACTTCTCTGCAAAGCTGCTCCCAGTCTAAACCAGACCCCCACCAACACGCAGTTGTATTTCTGACCCTGATCCCACCTCCCTCGGTCTCCCTATCCTTTCCATCCCTCCGCTGATGTCCCAGCCCCCAACGTTGTAACACTCGACCCGCCCTCCTCTCCCCGAGCCTCTCACCCACCCTCTCCAGAAAGTAGCCCTGATTGGCCATGTCCAGTGTCCCTGGAGGCAGGAGTGCAGACTCTGAGTGAGAGAGCTCGCCCTCGCATTCCCAACTTTGTCCCTGGTCCCAGGTCCGGCGACTAATGGCAACAGTTTCCTTCTGAACCCATCCTATCCACCCCTCTCAGACCCCCTCTCAACCTTCCATACCCCAGTTCCTCCAGCCCTGGAAACATTCCCAGCAAAACCCTCTTCACCCTCCCTTGGATCCTCACATCCTATCTGCAGAGTGGGGTCAGAACTGGAAGCAAAACTCCAGCTGTGGCCCAACCAGTGTGTGGACAGGGTGCAACACCTCCCTGCCAACGCCCACAAAGCCCAGGACAGTACTCACCGCTCCTCACATGCTCGGGGATGAGTGCACACATACACCCAGGTCCCTCTGCTCCTGCTCACCCCTTGGGACTGGACTCTTTGCCTCTGTTGTCTCATTCTTTCTGCGAGGTCTATCATTTCACACTTCCTGTGTTAAATCATCTGCCATCTGCCTGCAGGCAGTCCATCTCCATCCCCTCCAGTCTGGTGCAGTCATTGTTTATCACAGTGCTAAGAGGGTCAGAGTACTGGAGGATGTCACACTGGGGATGCTGCACCAAAGGTAGCTACAGGGAAACCTGCTTACAGGGGAAGATGGCAAATGTCGTGGAGTCATACCGCATGGAAACAGGACCTTCAGCCCATCAGCTCCATGCCAGTCACCAAGAACCCATCTATACTCATCCCATTGAACAGCACTCAGACAACAGCCTTTTATGGCTTGGTGCTCTAGTAGATATGTGTTGTGGGTCTCTGTGTCCACCTCTCACTCAGACAGTGCATTTCAGATTTCAACCACCCCATCTCCTCTTACCTCCTACCCGAAACCTATACCTCTGGAATTAGACACCTCTGCTGTGGGGAAATGGTCCCTATATCGACTCTATCTATGCCCCTCATAACTTTGTTTACCACAGGTCTCCCCTCAGCCTCCTCCACACCAGGGAAAACAAACCCAGCCTACCCAGTCTCTGCTTTTAACTGAGACCCTCCACTCCCAGCAATGTCCTGGTGAATCGTCTGCACCATCTCCAAGTATGGCTAACTCAGCTTGCTGAACCCTTTGAGCAGGGTATCCTAGACATCTCCCCATTGGTTCCCGCCAGCCGTTGGGCACGGCAGTGGTTTAAAGGTGGTTTTGATGGATGCCAGCCCATCAGAGTGTACCGATTAAATGCCCCCAACACCCTGCCCACATGCTGGACAGGAACAGCCCATCAGCCCACAATGTCTGTGCTGACCATGATAGCGATTTAAACTGCACATCTGCCTGCACATGGTCCACATTCCTCTATCCCCTGCTTGTTCATGTGTCTGTCTGAATCTCTCTTAAACATTGCTATAATATCTTCTTCTGGCACCTCCCCTGGCAGCCCGTTCCAGGCACCCACTCCTCTCTGTGTAAACAAAAACTTGGCCCACACATCTCCTTTAAACTTTCTCCTCTCACCTTTAAGCTATGATCTCTAGTATTTGACATTTCTACCCTGGGAAAAAGACTATCTACTCTATCAGTCTCTCATAATTTTATACACTTCTATTAGTTCGCCTCTCAGCCTCCAACACTCCAGAGAAAACAATCCAAGTTTGTCCAACCTCTCCTTACAGGTAAAACACTCCATTCCAGGCAACATCCTCTTCTGCACCCTCTCCAAAGCCTCCACATCCTTCTTGTAATGGGGCAACCAGAATCGCACACAGTACTCCTAATGTGGTCTAACCAAAGTTTTATACAGCTGCAAACCAACTTCCTGACCTTCATACTCAATGCTCTGACTGACGAAGGCAAGCTTGCCGTACACTTTCTTCACCACCCTATGTAATTGTGTTGCCACTTTCCGAGAGCGATGGACTTGCACCCCTAGATCCCTCTGTACATCAGTGCTCCTAAAGGCCCTGCCATTGACTGTAAACTTTCCTCCTACGTTTGACCTCCCAAAGTGCAAGACCTCACACTTGTCTGGATTAAACTCCAACTGCTCTGTATCCTGTTGAGTCATTTGACAACCTTCCTCACTGTTCTGAACCCCACCAATTTGTGTGTTGTCTGCAAACTTACTAATCAGCCCACCTACATTTTTGTCCAAATTCTTTATAAACAGTGAAGGGTTGGGGAAGCTGAGCATTCTCTCCTGACATGTTTACCCCACACGCCCCATCTGTTGAGCAGCCTTGGGCAGCAGTGAATCAGGCTGATGATTCACCTGGCATCAGGTGGTGGGACACACCCAGCGCACGGAGCCCGGATCCAAGTTTGGATTGTGTGGAGCTCTCCTTGCTACTGCAGCAGAAGTGAAATCAGATGCTTTTCTGGAGTAAGTGGGGAAAGCGCAATCAACTTCAGGAAATTCGATCTGATGCTTCTAGTTGTGCTGCACACAGGTATCAGGTGCTTAGAACACCCAGAGTGATAACGTTTGGTACCCACTGCTCATTTCCCACATTGAAAATGGGTCAGTTTTCCCCGCTTTAGACACTCAATGGGAAGCAGGTGTCACTGCATTGACTGATGCCCACAATTTACAGGTGTGAACCCACTGCACAGATGGCGCAGAGAGTGGTGGCTGGAGGAACAAAGGGCTGCAGACGCTGGAATCTAGATGAGAAACACGATGATGCTGGAGGAACTCAGCAGGTCAGGCAGCCTCCGTGGAGAAAAGCAGGTGGTCAATGTTTCTGGTCAGGACCCTTCTTCAGGACTTCAGCAGATTGGAGGCTCCCTGTTGTTTCAGGACGTCCTGCTGTAGCCACGGGGACTTGCTGATCACCATTTCTCCTCTCACGAGTGTTTCCATGAGTGTGGAGCAGGGTCAGGGGTCAGAGGAAAACTCAAGGAAGCACAGAGTGAGCATAATTGGACTCTTGCGTTTGAACAGGTTGTGAGTTGAGCAGAGCCATCAGTGCTGCTCCCCCCTCCACCCCCACACTCCTCTAGACTATTCCCTCTCCAGGGTCCATCCAATAGCTTTTTGAAGGCCCTGATTGGCTCTGCTTCCACCCACCAGGCAGGGAGTGCCAGACCATCACTGCCCCTCTGTAACAAGTTTCCCTTCACATGCCCCTTGTATCTTTCATCCACAATGTTAACTCTGCGTCCCTGATCCCTGAAGCACTGCGTACACAGACTCACCGTCACAGTCGTACAGCACAGAAGCAGGCCCTGCGGCCCATTGTGTCCATGCTGACCCAATTGCTGATCCACACCATTCCCATATCCTCTATGCTTTGCCTAATTAAGCATCAGTCTAAATGTCTCTAACACTGCTTAGACCACATGGAGTACTGTGTGCGATAGGAAGGGTGAGCTTGCCCTGGAGAGGGTGGAGAGGAAATTCACTGGGATGTTGCCTGGACTGGCAGATGTCAGTGATGGGGAGAGATTGGACAGGCTGGGCTTGTTTTCCCTGGAGTGGAGGAGGCTGAGGGGTGACCCGAGAGAGGTGTATAAAATTATGAGAGGCACAGATAGGGTTGGTGGTCAGAATCTTTCTCCCACAGTTGGGGTATCGAAAACAAAATGGCATAAATTTAAGTTGGGAGGAAGGAGGTTTGAAGGGGATCGGAGGGGTAGGCTTTTCACACAGAGAGTGGCTCGAATCAGATGCAGTCACTGTGTTTAAGAGACATTTCAACAGGCAGCTGAATAAACAAGGCATAGAAGGATACGGACTTAATGTGGGCAAATGCAATTAATGCGGATGGACAAAAGGGTCAGCATGGACGTGGTGGACTGAAGGGCCTGTTACTGTGCTGTACCACTTCGTGACTCTGTGACCACAGACCCACTCACCAGAAACCCAGTTGCACCAGAATGGTAAAACTGACAGGGTGCTGCACTGTTGCAGGAGCAGTGCTGACAGGGCACTGCACTGTTGCAGGAGCAGTGCTGACAGGGCACTGCACTGTTGCAGGAGCAGTGCTGACAGGGTGCTGCACTGTTGCAGGAGCAGTGCTGACAGAGTGCTGCACTGTTGCAGGAGCAGTGCTGACAGAGTGCTGCATTGTTGCAGGAGCAGTGCTGACAGGGCACTGCACTGTTGCAGGAGCAGTGCTGACAGGGCACTGCACTGTTGCAGGAGCAGTGCTGACAGGGTGCTGCACTGTTGCAGGAGCAGTGCTGACAGAGTGCTGCACTGTTGCAGGAGCAGTGCTGACAGGGTGCTGCATTGTTGTAGGGTCAGTACTGCATCGTCATTGATGGACTGAGTGTGCAGGCAGAGATGTGGCAGATAAAGTTCAGAAACTGATCTCAGAAAACCAAGTCAGGGTGTTTTCTGATTGGCCAGACTGCAGGGTGAGAGGCTTGGGTTTGACGGGTGAACAGGTATGAAAAATGAGCGAGGTGACTGGTCAGGTGTCGGGTCACAGCCCTGGACTCCACAAGTGAGGAGAAACTCAGACTGACCTGGAGGGACCTGCAGCTGGATCCGGGCACGTCCCCCTGCAGGGGGTATTGCTCCCGTAGGGAGCCGCAGCAAAGATTAAAGCAATGTACAGCAGGGCTGGTTACACAGACTTGTTCTGGTTTGTTTTGAGTGTTAAAGGACAATTGAACTAAAGTGGAACTGACACAGGAACCAGCAGTGTGGGGGCAGGGTATAACCTCTGGTCAGAACCCTGAGTCAGTCCCACCTCACACGGTCACAGGGCTATGGGTTCAACTCCAAGTCCAGGCAGTGCAGTGTGAGAACCCAATCAGGGAGTGCTGTAGTGTGGGAGGGGCAGTACTGAGGGAGTGTCACACTGTGGGCGGGCGGTACTGAGGGTGTGCTGCACTGTGGAAGGGGCAGTACTGAGTGCCTGCCCACACCCCTGCGTGCCCACACCCCCACCACTCTCACTCTCCATCCACTGCTTATGTTGAGGGTTTGCATTGTTCTGAAGGGACTTCAGAATAAGACCCCCAGGACACTCTATACCTATAACAGGAGTGAGAGGGCAGCCAGGGAAAGAGTAGGTCTCCTGTGGGACCAAAGAGGCCATCCCTAAGGGAAACCTAGTCTTTCCCTGACAACCCTTTCTCTCCTGTTATGTGGAGCCAGGGCGTGTGGGCAAGGTCCTAAATGAATACTCCTCCTCTGTATTCACCAAGGAGAGGGACGTGGGCAGTAGTGAGTTCGGCGGGGGGGGGGGGGGGGGGGGTGCCATAATCTGGAGCATCAGAAGGACAAAGTTGTTGGATGTCATGGGATGCACAGGGTTGATAAATCCCCCGGGCCAGATGAGATCTATCCCAGGATTCTATCTGAAGCAATAGAGGGGGTAGTTGGAGCCCTGATGGAGATTTTTGCATCTTCATTGGCCACAAGTGACAACCAGAAGACTGGAGTTCAGGGAAGAAGGGCAGTGGGGATAAGCCCAGGGAACTTCAGACTGATGAGCCTCACATCAGTGGCAGGGAAATTATTGGTGAAAATCTTTAGGGCAAGAATTTATGTTGGAAAGGCAGGGGCTGATCAAGGGCATCAGCATGGCTTTGTGAGGGGAGGTCCTGCCTCACTATCTGATGAGTTTTTTGAGGAGGTGTCTGAGGAGAGTGATGAGACACAAGTTGTCTGCATGGACTTCAAGAAGGAATCTGACAAGGTCCCACATGATAGGCTGGTTCAAAAATCCAAGGTGCGTTGGCTCATTGGATGCTGTGCTAAGTGGCTAATGTGGTGCCGTTGTTTAAAGAGGGGAGCAAAAACAAGCCTGGAAACTACAGGCCGGTGAGGCCGACATCGGTGGTGGGGAAACTGCTGGAGGGGATTCTGAGGGACAGGATCTAACAACATTTGGAGAGACAGGGTCTGATTTTGGACAATCAGCACAGCTTTGTGCATGGGAAATGGTGTCTGACAAAACTCCTGAAGTTCTTTGAGGATGTAACCAACAGGGCAGATGAGGGTAGGGCAGTTGTATATATGGACTTTAACAATGTTGCCTGGACCTGGGGGCCTGAGTTACAAGGAGACGTTGTGTAGACTGGGACGTTATTCCCTGGAACGTAGGAGATTGAGGGGTGACCTTATAGAGGTGTATAAGATCATGAAGGGCATAGAGAGGGTGAGAGCACATAGTCTTTTCTCCAGGGATGGGGTGCTAAAAACAAGAGAGCATAGGTTTAAGGTGTAAAAGGGACATCAGGGGCAGGGTGGTGCATATTTGGAACAAGCTGCCAGAAATAGTGGTGGATGTGGGCACATTAGTAACATTTAAAAGCCATCTAGATAAGTCCATGACTAGGAGAGGTTTAGAGGGCTATGGGCCAAATGCAGGCAAGAGGGGACCAGCTTGCTGGGCAATGCAGTTGGCATGGACGAGTTGGGCCAAAGGACCTGTTTCCATGCTGTATGACTCTGTGGTTGGTGATAGGAGGCAGAGCATAATGGAGGAAGGATGCATTTCTGACCGGGTCTGTGACCGGTAGTGGACCACAGCGATTGAACGGTGCTGAGATATTTGTTGTTTGTGATCTATATTAACAACTTGGATGTGAATGTAGGAGGTACGAGTCATAGGTTTGCAAGTGACACGAAAGTTGGTGGTGTTGTGTGAGGAAGGTTGTCTAAGTCTACAGCAGGATATGGATCAGATGACAAGTTGGGTGGAACGTTGACAGATGGAATTTAATCCCAACAAGTGTGAGATGATGCATGTTGGGAAGTCGGATAGGGGCAGGACATGCACTGTAAATGGCAGGGCACTGAGGAACGTTGATGAGCTGAGAGACTCTGGAGTTTAACTCCATTCTCTCTTCTCCCCCTCCCATCGGGCAGAAGATACAAAAGCCTGAAAGCAGGTACCACCAGGCTCAAGGACAGCTTCTATCTCGCTGTAACAAGACTACTGAACAGTTCCCTAGTACGATAAGATGGACTCTTGACCTCACAATCTATCTCATAGAACATAGAACATTACAGCACAGTACAGGCCCTTTGGCCCACATTGTTGTGCCAACATTTTATCCTGCTCTAAGATCTATCTAACCCTTCCCTCCTTTATAGCCCCCCATTCTTCTATCATTCATGTGTCCATCTAAGAGTCTCTTCAAAGTCCCTAATGTATCTGCCCCCACAACCTCTGCCGGCAGTGCGTTCCACGCACCCACCACTCTCTGTGTAAAAAACTTACCCCTGACATCCCCCCATATATTCCTCCAATCACCTTAAAATAATTCCCCTCGTGTTAGCCATTTCCGCCCTGGGAAAAAGTCTCTGACTGTCCACTCGATCTATACCTCATCATCTTGTCAAGTCACCTCTCATCCTCCTTCTCTCCAAAGGGAAAAGCCCTAGCTCACTCAACCTATCCTCATAAGACATGCTCTCCAATCCAGGCAGCATCCTGGTAAATCTCCTCTGCACCCTCTCTAAAGCTTCCACATCCTTCCTATAGAGGGGCGACCAGAACTGAACACAATATTTTAAGTGTGGTCTAACCAAGGTTTTATAGAGCTGCAACATTACCTTGTGGCTCTTGAATCCCCCGACTAATGAAGGTCACCATGTCATATGCCTTCTTAACAACCTCGTTATGGCCTTGCACCTTACTGGCTGCCTGCACTGCACTTTCTCTGTAACTGTTGCACTTTATTCTGTTTTACCCTGTACTACCTCAATGCACTGTGTAATGAATTGACCTGTACGATCGGTATGCAAGACAAGTTTTCACTGTACCTCAGTACAAGTGACAATAGTAAACCAATACCAGTTCCAAGTCCATAGTTCCCTGAAGGTGGCAGCACTGGAAGACAGGGTTAAGGTGTTCGGCATGTTTGCCTCATTGGTCCAGGCACTGAATATAAAAGTTAAAGGAATGTTGGAAGAACTCAGCAGGTCAAGCAGCATCTGTGGAGGCAAAAAGCTGCATGTCAACATTTCAGGTTGAGACCCTGCATCAGGACTGAGGGGGAACAGGAAGGATTCCCAGTGTACAGTCGTACATGGGGGGTGGGATAGAGGCTGGCAGGTGATAGGTGGGACCAGGTGGGGAGATGAACCGTGGCAGACGATTCATCCCTCCTAATGCCTTCCCCAACCCGTTCCACCTACCAACCTCGATAAAAACACACACACACACACACACGTGCAGAAACACATGGAGACAGATACTCACAACATTTAAGTACTGAGACACCAATTTGAATTCTGAAGGGCCACTGACCAAGTGGTGGGGCAGGTACTTGATGGTTGGCATGGCCATGAGGGGCTGAAGGGCCTGATGCTGCGCTGTGTGACTCAGTGATAACTTTTGTCCCCAGCTATGAGCAGCCATCCCACTGAACTGACTAATGTTGTTCACATTGCTGTAGCCTGGACACTCCCCGTGCTGATCCAATCAGGTAAGGAGGAGCGTTCCATGGCGAAGGCCAGGATTGTCAACGAGGAGTAACTCCTGTCCTGGCAGGTAGGATTTTGCGACTGGACCAACTCCCAGCTCACAGGCCAGCACCTGGTGAATCCTCACAGATAGCTGGAAAAACATTCCGATCTCCACAGTCACTTCCAACCACACCCACTACACACAGCCCAGATTTCAGCCCCAAATTCCATCCAGGGGATTGCTTCCTCCAGCCGGATTGTGAGGCCACGGAGAATCTTTCCATGGATCTCCACATTCCTGTGTCCATGTGGTGCTGGCTGGAATAGACCCCGTCCTCAACCAGCTTTCCATCCCAGGGAACACTGCATCAGATAAACTCAGTCAAATTATTCACACAAGCATTTCACACAACGCATGAAATTACCCAAAGGTGATGGGTCACAGAGTGAAGCTCCCTCTACACTGTCCCATCACACACTCCTGGGGTCAGACACAGGGTGAAGCTCCCTCTACACTGCCCCATCACACACTCCCGGGGTCAGACACAGGGTGAAGCTCCCTCTACACTGCCCCATCACACTCCCAGAGTGAGATACAGTGAGCTATTTATTTCACAAAGTACCACTCAGAAGACTGAAGCCATGGTGGGGTGGAGAGTGCTCTGCCCCTGTGCTGTAACAGTGACAGTTCTCTGTTCTGTACCCCATGCTTTCAGGTATGAGAGTGACTGGAACTGTGACCTGAGAGGAGAGTCTGTTAATATGGGCATACTGTGACAGAACGTGACTCACTGACCCCTGACCGCTCCCCCACCCCAGACCCCAGCCCCACTGACCCCTGCCCCATCCCAGTCCCCGGCCCCACTGACCCCTGCCCCATCCCAGTCCCCAGCCCCACTGACCCCTGCCCCATCCCAGACCCCAGCCCCACTGACCCCTGCCCCATCCCAGACCCCAGCCCCACTGACCCCTGCCCCATCCCAGACCCCTAATCCCCGGCCACAGTGCCTCTCCCTGGAAACTCCTCCATTGGAACCTTTGTTGCTGTGTTGACTTTGGACAGGATATCCTGCCCCAACACTGAGACCCCCTGCTCCCACCTCAGTCCACCCCCTGACCCCTGCCCTGTTCCACCAGCCACTGAAACCACATCTGGTTAATTCCAGATGTGAGCCCTCCAGCTGCCAGGTCCTGTCCCATCGGATCCTCTTCACCCATTGGCCTCTATATGTGACAATAATAAACCAAGTTACCTTGCCTCCATTCACCATTTCCGATCTCCATTGGTCAGTGTGTCTGACTCCCTGCCTGTGTAGTTTCCTGCACCCTGCGATCTCAGCACTGCTCTCACTCAGACCCCTGCTCATCACTGTGCTTGGGAATGGTAGATAAACGACCAGGCTGATAATCCAAGGCCTGGGCTGGCAATCCCTCCACAAATTCAGTTAATAAACAGCAATTTAGAAACGCACTGGTCATCCATGGGATGGTTGTAAAGATCTATCTTGTTCCATACTGTCCTTCCAGAGAGGAAATCTGCAGACCTTACCTCATCGGAATCTAGGTGACTCCAGAACACCAACGTGCTCAACTCTGAATGGCCCAGGAAACCATCAGTTCAAAGGGCAATTGGTGATGGACAATTGAGCATTGGAGTTGGGATGTTATGTTGCAGTTGTACGAGACGTTGGTGAGGCCCCACCTAGAGTTTGGTCACCCTGTTCCAGGAAAGGCGTCGTTAAGCTGGAAAGAGTGCAGAGAAGATTTACGAGGATGTTGCCAGGACTCGAGGGCCTCAGTGATAGGGAGAGGTTGGCCAGGACTGTACTCCTTGGAGTGTAGGAGACTGAGGGGTGACCTTATAGAGGGGCATAGATACGATGAATGCACACTGTCTTTTTCCCAGGTAAAGGAAATCAAAAACTAGAGCACAGAGGTTTAGGGTGAGAGGGGAAGAATTTAAAAAGGGCCTGAGGGGCAACTTCTTCACACAGAGGGTGGTGGGTATATGGAACGAGCTGCCAGAGGAAGTGGTTGAGGCAGGTACAGTAGCGACATTAAAAGGCATTTGGACAGGTAGGTGGATAGGAAAGGTTGAGAGGGATATGGGCCAAACACCAGCAAATAGGACTAGCTTAGATGGGCAGCTCGGTTGGCATGGACGAGTTGGGCCGAAGGACCTGTTTCTGTGCTGAATTATTCTCTGACTCTTTCTCTAGTAGATTCTGGCCTTGCCAGTGATGTCCAGGTCCTGAAACATGAACAAATAACAAATCACCACACATTGGCCGAGCCTTCTGCTGCTGGGCCTGAGGTGTGGCCCTCCCTCTCACAACCTTTCCACCCCTCTCTCCTTTCACATGCTCTAAAGACCACCAGCACCTCACCTCTCCTGATCCAACACCTCCTCACATGGTTCACACCAACCCTTGAAGCACCTTGGACCATTTACTATGGTGAAGATGTTGTAACAACACGGGTGCCTGTAGGGCGTTGGTAAGTGACTTTTCTCAGTTCATTTCTGAGGACTTATTCTGTTTGCACAATATTTCATTGGCTTAGACTAATCCTAAGTGCCTCCAGTGACTCTCCCCAGCAGACTGCAGCTGGAAATAATTGTTCAAGGTTAATTTTGCCACTCCTGACTGAATTCAGCAAGGCTCCGCAGTCCGTGGCAATGGTAATTGATGGTAATTACACCCAGAATTGTTGTTCAAAGGCTGGGTTGAGCCTTCTGTGCGTGTTCTTGTGGAACTTCACACTGCAACTTATCTTCTTTCTAAAGAACATCAGAGAGGTAGAAAAGGTGCCCCAGTGAATGCTATTGGGGGAGTCAGTGAATATATTCAAGACAGAGATAGAAAGAGAAGTGAGTCGAGGGAAAGTGGTGTTGAGGCCAAGATTAGATCAGCCAAGTTCTCACATGAGGCAGTCTTGAGGGGCCGAGTGGCCTCCTCCTTCTCCTGTATCTTCTGTTCATATGTTTCCTTAGTAACAATCCTTGCTGTCCATTGAATATCCTCCCACAGCCTTACCTCATGGATGGGGCAATGTGGCAAAGCCGGTATCTAGGGAGTTGGGAGTCCCAGTGCAGGATTCCCTGAAGGTTAACTTGCAGGTTGAGTCAGTAGTAAGGAAGGCAAATGCAATGTGAGCATTCATTTCGGGAGGACTAGATTATAAAAGCAAGGATGTACTGCTGAGGCTTTAGAAAGCATTGGTCAGACCACATTTGGAATATTGTGAGCAGTTTTGGGCCCCATATCTAAGGAAGGATGTTCTGGCATTAGGGGAAGGTCCAGAGGACGTTTACAAGAATGATCCTGGGGATGAAAGGGTTAACGTATGAGGAGCATTTGATAGCTCTGGGCCTGTACTCACTGGAGTTTAGAAGGATGAGGGGGGATCTCATCGAAACCTACCAAATATTGAAAGGCCTGGATAGAGTGGACGTGGAGAGGATGTTTCCAGTAGTGGGAGAGTCTGGGGCCAGAGGGCACAGCCTCGGAATAGAAGGGCATCCCTTTAGAACAGAGATGAGGAGGAATTTCTTTAGCCAGAGGGTGGTGAATCTGTGGAATTCATTGCCACAGACGGCTGTGGAGGCCAAGTCATTGGGTATGTTTAAGGCAGAGGTCGATAGGTTCTTGATTAGGAAAGGTGTCAAAGATTACAGGGAGAAGGCAGGAGAATGGGGTTGAGAGGGAAAACTAGATCAGCCATGATCGAATGGCAGTGCAGACTCGATGGGCCGAATGACCTAATTCTGCTCCTACGTCTTATGGTTTTATGGTCTATTGCCCGTCCCTCACTGCCCCTCATGAAGATGCTGGTGAGCCATGGGAAGATGCACTTACCATGCTGATCGGGAAGCAGCCCCACAATTACACCCAGTGACAATGAAGGACAGGTATTGTGTTTCCCCGTCAGAATGCGCTGTGACCAGGAGGGGAACCTGAAGGTGGTGGCTGTTGCCTGTGGCCTTGACCTTCTTGTGGTGGGGTTTGGGAGATGCTGTTGTGTAGTCCAGGTGAATTACTGTAGCACGTTTTGAGATGGTAGACACCGTGCACCGGTGGTAGAGGGAGATGGTGTGGAGGCTGTGGATGGGCTGTCCATCCAGGTGGCTGCTTTGTCCTGGATGATGTCGAGCTTGAGGGGTGTTGAGTGTTTCACCACACTCCTGGAGTGGGGAGTGTTATGGGATCCCCGGCCTCTCAGCTGTTCCTGCAGCCACTGTATTTTTGTGGCTGGTCCAGTTGAGCCTCTGTTGAGTGGTGACACATGATGATGCTGAGGTAACAGTGCTGGATGTCAAGGGTAGGTGGTTAAACTGCCTTCTGTTGGAGAAGGCATTGCCTGGCGTTTGTGTGTTGCAAATGTTACTTGCAGCTACCAATGCAGATCGCACTGCATGCAGGCATGGGCTGCTTCGTTTGCTGAGGTGTTGGTTGGGAACGGAGTTGAACATTGTGCAATGATCAGTAGATATCCCCAGGAAGGAAGGTCATTGGTGAAGCAGCTGAAGATGGTTGGACCCAGGACTCCTGCGGTGATGTCCTGGGGCTGGAGTGATGACTTTCAACAACTACATCATCTTCCCTTCCAGCCTTTGTGGTGTTGCCCCTTTGGTGTCCATTGACTTATACCAGGGCTCCTTGATGCCACACTTGGTCAAATGTCACCTCTGGAAGTTCCCTCTCTGGTCCGTGTTTGGACCCAGGCTGTGATGAACTCTGGAGCTCAGTGGACCTGGTTAAACCAAACTGCACATCAGTATGCAGATCGTTAGACTCTTACAGCACTGATAAAGGCCCTTTGGCCCACTCTCCATGCCGACCAACAGGCGCCCAACTGCCAATCCCATATATCTGCACTGAGAACATAGAACACAGAACAGTACAGCACAGTGCAGGCCCTGGCCCACCATGTTGTGCCGACCTATATAAACCAACTCCATGAATCTAACCCTTCCCTCCTACACAGCCCTTAACCCAACATTTTACTTACATCCATGTGCCTACCTAAGAGTCTTTTAAATGTCCCTATTGTATCAGCCTCTACCACCATCCCTGACAGCACATTCCAGGCACCCACCACTCTCTGTGTAAAAACCCTACCTGTGATATCTGCCCTAAATTTCCTCCACTCACCTTAAATGGATGTCCTCTGGTATTGGCCATTGCCGCCCTGGGGAAAAGGTGCTGGCTGTCCACTCTATCAATGCCTCTCATCCTCCGTCGCTCCAAAGAGAAAAGCCCTGGCTCATTCAATCTTTCATCATGTCACATTCTCTAATCCGGACAGCATCCTGGTAAATCTCCTCTGCACCCTCTCTAAAGCTTCCACATCCTTCCTATAATGAGGTGACTAGAACTGAACATAATACTCCAAGTGTGGTCTAACCAGAGTTCTATAGAGCTGCAACATCACCTCGCGGCTCTTGAACTCAATCCCCCGACTAATGAAGACCAGCACACCACACGCCTTCTTAACAATCCTATCAACTTGCGCAGCAACTTTGAGGGATCTATGGACGTGGACCCCAAGATCCCTCTGTTCCTCCACACTACTAAGAATCCTGCCATTAACCTTGTATTCCACCTTCAAGTCTGTTCTTCCAAAGTGTATCATGTCACACTTCTCCAGGTTGAACTCCATCTGCCACTTCTCCGCCCAACTCTGCATCTTGTTTATATCCCATTGTAACCTACGGCAACCTTCTACACTATCCACAACACCTCCAACCTTTGTGTCATCCGCAAACTTACAAACCCATCCCTCATCCAAGTCATTTATAAAACTCACAAAGAGCAGGGGTCCCAGAACAGATCCCTGCAGAACACCACTGGTCACCGACCTCCAGGCAGAACACTCCCCATCTACCACCACCCTCTGCCTTCTGTGCGCAAGCCAATTCTGAATCCATGCAGCCAAGTCTCCATGGATCCCATGCCTCATGACCTTTGGACGAGCATCCCATGGGGAAGCTTGTCAGATGCCTTACTAAAGTCCATATACCCCACATCCAACACTCTACCTTCATAAATTTGTTTTGTCACCTCCTCAAAAAACTCAATCAGGCTCATGAGACACGATCTGCCCCTCACAAAGCCATGCTGACTGTCCCTAATGAGACTGTGCTCCTCCAAATGCTGGTAAATCCTGTCCCTACTTGGTCCGTATCTGTCTCTGCCTTGGCCATTCAAGTGCTCATCAAGATACTTCTCAACATCAGGGTAGTCCCTGCCTCCACCACTCTCAGGCAGTGCATTCCAGACTCCAACCCTGCGGGGAGAAAAGCTCTTCCTCGAAACCTCCTGCCCCTTACCCTAAATCCATGCCCCTGGCTTTAGCCACCTCTGCTATGGGGAAGGGTTTCCCACATCTACTTATCTGTCCCCTGCATAATCTTGTATTCCTCCACCAAGTGAGTAAGGGTCACTTGATTGCACTGTTGGTGATAGCTTTTATCCCTCTGCTGGTGATTGAGAGCAGACTAATTGGAAGGCAGTTAGCAGATTAGATTTGTCCTGCAATCAGGGCATACCTGAACAACTTTTTCACACAGTTGGGTAGATGCCAGTGTTATAACTGTGCTGGAACAGGTTGCTGAGAGATACTGATGGAGCTGGAGTGCAGGGCTTCAGGTTTACAGCTGGGACCTTGTCCAGTGTTGTGCCCTTTGCGTATCCAGTGACCACAGCCATTTCTGATATCATGCACCATGAATCAAATTAATTGGTGGGTGGGTTGGAGGGAGGGAGAGTGGGGACGGGAAGCCAAGCCATGATGCCACCAGATAGGATGGTTGCTATGGTGCATCAATAAAAGTTGGTGAGTGTCAAAGGGGACATGCCTGAAGAAGTAGAGGTGCTGGTGAGATATCTTGGCCGTGGTGCGTAGGTGGTTGAACCGGGACAGGCTGTTGATGATGTTCACTCCAAGGAACTTGAAGCTCTCAACCTCCACACTGTTGATCTAGATAGGTGCATGTACACCGCCCCCTTTCCTGAAGTCTATGACCAGCTCGTTTGTTTTGCTGACATTGAGAGTAAGGTTGTTATCATGACACTATGTCACTAAGCTCTCTATCTCCTTACTACAGTCCAACTCATCATTATTTGAGATCCGGCCCACTATGGTGGTACCATCTGCAAACTTGTAGATGGAGTTAGAGCAGAATCTGGCCATGAAGTTGTGAGTGTATAGGGAGTAGAGTAGAGGGCTGAGGATGCAGCCTTGTGAGGCATCAGCATTGAGAATAATCGTGCCAGAGGTATTGCTGCCTATCCTCACTGATTGCAGTCTGTTGGTCAGAAAGTCAAGGATCCAGTTACAGAGGGAGGTGTTGACTCCCAACTCCAAACCATGGAGTTTGGTGATGAGTTTGCTTGGAATTATGGTATTGAAGGCAGAGCTGTAGTCAATAAACAATAGTCTAACTGTCCAGATGCTCCAGAGATGAGTGTAGGGCCAGGGAGATGGCATCCGCTGTAGACCTGTTTCAGTGATAGGTAAATTGCAGTGGGTCGAGGTTGTCTGGGAGGCTGGAGCTGATGCATGCTATGACCAGCCTCTTGAAGCACTTCATGATGGTGGATGTCAGAGCCACTGGTTGGTAGTCATTAAGGCACGTTACCTTGTTTTTCTTAGGTACCGGAATGATAGTGGTCTTCTTAAAACAGGTGGGAACCTCAAATGGAAGCAGGGAGAGGGTAAGAATATTTTCAAATACCCCCGCCAGCTGATCTGCACAGGATCTGAGGACACAGCCAGGGACACCATCTGGCCTGATGCTTTCTGCAGGTTCACTCTCCAGAAGACTGATCTTATGTCCTCAGCGGTGTCCACAGGTTCAGTTGCATTGGACGCTGTCAGGGTGGGTGGTGACAAACCAATCCCCTTCTGTTCAAAACATGCATAGAATGCATTAAGCTCATCAGGAAGGGATACACTGTTGGTGATGCTGTCCGACTTCGTTTTCTAGCCCGTTATAGCAGGTAAACCCTGCCACAATTGATGGCTGGTCTGGGACTTGATTTTGGACTAGTATTGTCTCTTTGCATCTCTGATAGCTTTATGGAGGTCGTTCCTCGATTTCTTGTAAAAGTCAGGCTCACCTGATTTGTGTGCAGCAGTCCTTGATTTCAGTAGGGATTGGATCTCCCGGTTCATCCATGGTTTCCGGTTTGGGAACACCCGTATTGTCCTCTTTGGTACACAACACACTTGCTGATAAAGTCTGTGATGGTGATGGCATACTCATCCATGCTGACCGTTGAGTCTTTGAACATGGACCAGTCCACTGACTCAAAGCAGTTGTGTAGAAGCTCATCTGTTTCCTCAGACCAGCCCTGCACGACTCTCTGTACTGGATCCTCCCGTTTCAGTTTCTGTTTGTATGCAGAGAGAAGGAGCACAGCCTGGTGGTCTGATTTCCCAAAGTGAGGGTGGGGGGGTTGGTAAGATTTTAGAGTCCATAATTAAGGACGAGGTTTCAGGGTACTTGGAAGTGCATGATAAAATAGGCCAGTTTCCTTAAGGGGAGATCTTGCCTGACAAATCTGTTGGAATTCTTTGAGGAAGTAACGGGCAGGATAGACATAGGAGAGTCAGTGGATGTTGTTTACTTGGATTTTCAGAAGGCCTTTGACAAGGTGCTGCACATGAGGCTGCTAAACAAGATACGAGCCGATGGTATTACAGGAAAGGTACCAGCATGGACAGAAGATTGACTGACTGGCAGAAGGCAAAGAGTGGGAATAAAGGGGGCCTTTTCTGGTTGGCTGCCGGTGACCAGTGGTGTTTCTCAGGGGTCGGTGTTAGGTCTGCTACTTTTCACATTATATGTTAATGATCTGGATGATGGAATTGAGGGCTTTGTGGCCAAATATGCGGATGATACAAAGATAGGTGGAGGGGCAGGTAGTGCTGAGGAAGCAGGGAGTCTGCAGAAGGACTTGGACAGTTTGGGAGAATGGGCAAAGAAGTGGCAGATGGAACACAGCGCAGGGAAGTGTACGGTCATGCACTTTGGTAGAAGGAATAAAGGTGCAGACTATTTCCTAAACGGGGAGCGAATTCAGAAATCTAGGAGCAAAGGGACTCGGGGGTCCTAGTGCAGGATTCCCTAAAGTTTAACTTGCAGGTTGAGTCAGTAGTAAGGAAGGCAAATGCAATGTGAGCATTCATTTCAAGAGGTCTAGAATATAAAAGCAAGGATGTAATGCTGAGGCTTTATAAAGCATTGGTCAGACCACATTTGGATTATTGTGAGCAGTTTTGAGCCCCGTACCTAAGGAAGGATGTTCTGGCATTGGAGGGTCCAGAGGAGGTTTATGAGAATGATCCCGGGGATGAAAAGTTTAACGTATGAGGAGCGTTTGATGGCTCTGGGCCTGTACTCACTGGAGTTTAGAAGGATGAGGGGGGATCTCATTGAAACCTACCGATTACTGAAAGGCCTGGATAGAGTGGACGTGGAGAGGATGTTTCCAGTAGTAGGAGAGTCCAGGACCAGAGGACACAGCCTCAGAATAGAAGGACATCCCTTTAGAACTGAGACGAGGAGGAATTTCTTTAGCCAGAGGGTGGTGAATCTGTGGAACTCATTGCGACAGACGGCTGTGGAGGCCAAGTCATTGGGTGTGTTTAAAGCAGAGGTTGATAGGTTCTTATTAGTAAGGGTGTCAAAGGTTACAGGGAGAAGGCAGGAGAATGGGGTTGAGAGGGAAAAATAAATCAGCCATGATCGAATGGTGGAGCAGACTTGATGGACCAAATGGCCTAATTCTGTTCCTATGTCTTATGCTTATGGTGGAGAGGTTGGAGAGAACAGATAGTGGGGATAGGGGATGGGGGATTGGAGGGATGGGGGATGGGGGATTGGAGGGGTAAGGGGTAGGGTGGATGGGGGATTGGAGGGGTGGGGATGGGGGATGGGGGATTGGAGGGGTGAGGGTAGGGTGGATGGGGGATTGGAGGGGTGAGGGGTAGGGTGGATGGGGGATTGGAGGGGTGGGGGATGGGGGATGGGGGATTGGAGGGGTGAGGGGTAGGGTGGATGGGGGATTGGAGGGGTGGGGGATGGGGGATTGGAGGGGTGAGGGGTAGGGTGGATGGGGGATTGGAAGGGTGAGGGGTGGGGGAGGGGGGATTGGAGGGGTGAGGGTAGGGTGGATGGGGGATTGGAGGGGTGAGGGGTGGGGGATGGGGGATTGGAGGGGTGAGGGGTAGGGTGGATGGGGGATTGGAGGGGTGAGGGGTGGGGGATGGGGGATTGGAGGGGTGAGGGGTAGGGTGGATGGGGGATTGGAGGGGTGAGGGGTGGGGGATGGGGGATTGGAGGGGTGAGGGGTAGGGTGGATGGGGGATTGGAGGGGTGAGGGGTAGGGTGGATGGGGGATTAGAGGGGTGAGGGGTGGGGTGGATGGGGGATTGGAGGGGTGGGGGATGGGGGATGGGGGATTGGAGGGGTGAGGGGTAGGGTGGATGGGGGATTGGAGGGGTGGGGGATGGGGGATGGGGGATTGGAGGGGTGAGGGGTAGGGTGGATGGGGGATTGGAGGGGTGAGGGGTGGGGGATGGGGGATTGGAGGGGTGGGTGGATCTCAGGAGGGAACCAAATTTTGGCACTTCCAGCTGAAGATTTTTAAAAATCTGTTTCTCTCTCATCACCAGTAAGGGTGTACTGGGGTCTGTGGTCAGTGAGGATGTACCGGGGGTCCGTGGTCAGTGGGGACCTACTGGGGGTCTGTGGTCAGTGGGGATGTACCAGGGGTCTGTGGTCAGTGGGGACGTACTGGGGGTCCGTGGTCAGTGGGGATGTACTGGGGGTCCATGGTCAGTGGGGATGTACTGGGGTCCGTGGTCAGTGGGGACGTACTGGGGTCCATGGGGACATACGAGGTCCATGGGGACATACGAGAGTCAGCAGTAAGTGGGGACATACCAGGGGTTAGTGGTCAGTGAAGATGTACCGGGGTCCGTGGTCAGTGAAGATGTACCGGGGTTCCGTGGTCAGTGGGGATGTACCGGGGGTCCGTGGTCAGTGGGGACGTACCGGGGGTCCGTGGTCAGTGGGGACGTACTGGGGGTCCATGGTCAGTGGGGATGTACCGGGGTCCGTGGTCAGTGGGGATGTACCGGGGGTCCGTGGTCAGTGGGGACGTACCGGGGGTCCGTGGTCAGTGGGGACGTACTGGGGGTCCATGGTCAGTGGGGATGTACTGGGGTCCGTGGTCAGTGGGGACTTACCGGGGTCCATGGGGACATACGGGGGTCAGTGGTAAGTGGGGACATACCAGGGGTCAGTGGTCACTGAGGACGTACCGGGGTCCGTGGTCAGTGAAGATGTATCGGGGTCCGTGGTCAGTGAAGATGTACCGGGGTCCGTGGTCAGTGAGGATGTACCGGGGGTCCGTGGTCAGTGGGGACGTACCGGGGGTCCGTGGTCAGTGGGGACGTACCAGGGTCCGTGGGGACATACGGGGGTCAGTGGTAAGTGGGGACATACCAGGGGTCAGTGGTCACTGAGGACGTACCGGGGTCCGTGGTCAGTGAAGATGTATCGGGGTCCGTGGTCAGTGAGTATGTACCGGGGTTCCATGGTCAGTGAGGATGTACCGGGGTCCGTGGTCAGTGGGGATGTACCGGGGGTCTGTGGTCAGTTGGGACATACTGGAGTCTGTGGTCAGTGGGGATGTACCGGGGGTCCGTGGTCAGTGGGGATGTACTGGGGGTCCATGGTCAGTGGGGACGTACTGGGGGTCCATGGTCAGTGAGGATGTACCGGGGTCTGTGGTCAGTGGAGACTTACCGGGGGTCTGTGGTCAGTGGGGATGTACCGGGGGTCCGTGGTCAGTGGGGACATACTGGTGGTCTGTGGTCAGTGAGGATGTACCGTGGTCCGTGGTCAGTGGAGACGTACTGGGGTCCGTGGGGACATACGGGGGTCAGTGGTCAGTGGGGATGTCCTGGGGGTCAGTGGTCAGTGGGGATGTACCGGGGTCCATGGTCAATGGGGATGTACTGGGGGTCCGTGGTCAGTGAGGATGTACCGGAATCTGTGGTCAGTGAGGATGTACCGGGGTCCGTGGTCAGTGGGGACGTACCAGGGTCTGTGGTCAGTGGGGACGTACCGGGGTCCGTGGTCAGTGGGGACGTACCGGGGTCCGTGGTCAGTGGGGAGTCCAACATCGATACGGATGGAGTGACCAGTGAGGGTCTCTCGGGACTGGACCCCGGCACCTCCCTCAGTGGGTGCACCCCACCGGTGGGAGAGGGAGGGTGGGCTCAGGGCATCAGAGCTGTGGGACCGGACCCCTCCCCACTATCTCTGCCCGAGGCTTCGTTCATTCCCAGCCCGGCTCCCTGTCCTCAGGACCCCTCCCTGAGCGAGGGAGCCCAGCCGGAGGGAGCGGGAGCAGGAAGGGAGGCTGGGTGAGGCAGGGTGGGCGGGGAGGTCACAGGCCCGGGGGTTGGGGCGCGAGTGGCCCGGCTCAGGGAGGGGCACCGGCCCCCGGAACACGGACCCCAACACACGGTGGGATCCCACCGGCGGCTGGACAAGAGTATCAGGCGGAGGGAGCGCCGCGCTGTCGGTGGAGCTGAGGGAGCGCCGCGTTGTTGAAGCGACACTGAGGGAGAACTGCGCTGTTGGAATGTCGGTACCGAGGGAGCGCCGCAGTCGGACAGAAGGAGCGCAGTCGGGGAAAGTGAGGAAGCGCCGCACTGCTGGAGGGAGCGCCGCAATCAGGGTCGCTGCTGAGAGGCGGGTTGCGGATTGGTTTGATGGGGGTCAGTGGGCCAGCCGTGGTACGGTGACGGGCCGAATGGTTGCAGGCGGCAGGTGAAGTCCCGGCCCCGGGGGCAGATGTGTCGGTGTGGGCGCGGCCTCAGACACTCCCTGCGAGCCCGTCCCTCCCAGAGCGCAGAGTGAGAGGCGTTCCGTCCCGGCGACTCACCCCGCACCTCCCGGGCATAAGTGAGGCGGCGAGCGGCACCACACAGCACACACCCGGGCCGGACCCGCGCCAGGTAGGAGCAGGGGCTGGGGATCCGCCTTATCTCGGTCTATCCACCCCGGGATCCCGCTCTGTCCCGGTCCACCCACCCCGGGATCCCGCTCTGTCCCGGTCCACCCACCCCGGGATCCCGCTCTGTCCCGGTCCACCCACCCCGGGATCCCGCTCTGTCCCGGTCCACCCACCCCGGGATCCCGCTCTGTCCCGGTCCACCCACCCCGGGATCCCGCTCTGTCCCGGTCCATCCAGCTTTTCCCATTTTCTCCAACCACTTCGCATTATGTCCCATCCCGGGGATCCCACCCGTTCTACCCCCTCCCCTTCCATCTCCCCCTCACCTATCGCACTCCATCCCCCCCCTCCCCCCCCCCCCCAGGGCGGCGCCGAGGAGGAGTGAGTGTGAGGGGTGTGAGGAGGGGGGAGTGTGAGGGGGTGGGTGAGGAGGGGGAGGGGTGAGGAGGGGGAGGGGTGAGGAGGGGGAGTGTGAGGGGGAAGGAGTGTGAGGAGGGGGAGTGAGGGGGAAGGATGGAGGGGGAAGGAGGGAGGGGGAGGGGGAAGGAGGGTGGGTGAGAGGTGAGGACGGGGAGTGTGAGGGGGGTGAGGAGGGGGAGTGTGAGGAAGGATGGAGGGGGAGGGGGAAGGATGGAGGGGGAGGGGGAAGGAGGGTGAGGAGGGGGAGGGGGAAGGAGAAGGAGGGGGAGGGGTGTGAGGGGGAGGGGGAGTGTGAGGGGGTGAGGGGGAGGAGGGTGGGGGTTGAACCAGCGGCGGCAACTTCTGCTGAAATGGCAGCCGCCGGAACCTGGAGAAACCCAGTCTGCCTGAGGGACTCGGCGGGTCGGGCAGCGTCCGTGGGGGGAGGACAGAGGTTTCTGGCCGAGACCCTTCACCTGGATCCTCCCTCCCTCCTGTGCCCCACCCTTCATGTGTTGGTCACACCAGAGTCTTTGTCGATCCTTGTCTGGGATCGCGGGGGGTGGGGTGGGGGGGAGTGATGGAGGGGTGGGGTCTATGATGGGGAGTGTGAGGAGGATTGATGGGGTAGGGTGATGGGGAGAGAGATGGGAGGGTGTGAGGGGGGAGTGAGAGGGGGTGTGAGGAAGGGTGGGGGGGGTGTGATGGGGAGTTTGAGGGGGTGTGTGAGGGGGGTGTGATGGGAGGGTGTGGGGGGAGTATGAGGGGAGTGTGAGGGGGTGCGGGGAGGGAGTGTGATGGGAGGGTGGTGGGTCTTGGGGGGGTTCGCGGGACAAGAGACGTGTAAAGCAACGTGTGCCAGAATGGCCCTGCCTGGGGTGGGGGGTCAGTTGTACAACAGGCCCTTCAGCCCAGCTGGTCCACCACAACCCCCACCACAGGCATTCCTCAAAACATCTGCAGATTGTGCTGGACTGGGGTGAATGCTCCTTAAATCGGGGGGGGGGGGGGCAGCAATAAAACGCAGCGTCTGCTCTCCTCAGAGTGGAGGGGCCCTCGGAGAAAGCACCCCCGATCCGTGGGACACACTGCTCTGAGATCACTCCGAGGATCCCCTCGCCCTGAGATCGAGCGCTCCACAAATCCAGAGCGATCCCGAGTACCACTCCAGGTGAGGAGACACTTTGTAAAGCTTCTACCGAGTTCCACTACAGTCTGACAAGGTTACACTGTGAGCTCCTTACACGCATGAGGTTACACCCGGAGCCCTTACACACAGACGAGGTTACACCCAGAGCCCATCAACTCTGAGTAGCCCGGGGTCAGGTCCTGTGCTGTTCGATGTTCGCTGGGCAATGAGACTCCACAGATACAGGCGAGGTAGGACATCTTGGGGGGGAAAGAGGGGACTCGGTTCCCACTCTGGAACATAGAATGTCGAACAGAACAGCACAGGAACTGACCCTTTGGCCCAGGATGTCTGTGCCAAACACAATGCCAAATTAAACTAATCCCTTCTGCCTGCACAGGATCCACATCCCTCCATCCCCCGTGTATTCATAGGTCTGTCTAACAGCCTCTATCACATCTGCATCCATCACCTCCCCCGGCAGCCTGTTCCAGGCACCCATCACTCTCTGTGTAAAAAAAACCTTGCCCTCACATCTCCTTTAAACATTCCCCTCTCACCTTTAACGCACGTCCTCAGGCGTTTGACATTTCTACCCTGGGAAAAGGAGTCTGACCGTCTACTCTATCTGTGCCTCTCTCATAATTCTGTTACCTTTCTATCAGGTCTCCCCTCAGCCTCCGATGTTCCAGAGAAATTAACCTAAGTTTGTCCAACCTTACATGATAGTTCATACCCTCTAATCCAGGCAGCATCCTGGTGAACCTCGTCTGTACCCTCTCCATAGTTTCTGCACCCTTCCTGTAATGGGGCGACCAGAACAAACCCAAAATACATCAGAGACCAAAGAGGCTTTAGGCAAGACTTTAAGCAACAAACACGGAGACAGAGGAGTGGAGAAGCTGTGCAGGGCCTGTATGGAACCTCAGTGAGACCACTCTAGGGGGACCACCCTATGTACAGCTCTGGCCAGCTCCTGACAGGCTGCAGAGATGATTAACCAGGAACATCAAAGTGCACACATCGGGACAGGGTGAAGAGAGGAGGCAGCTGAGGGGTGACACAGGTCCTGTAAGGTGCTGGACAGGGGATTAGGGAGAAACTCCTCTCCCCAGGAAGCAGTGAGAACGTGGAGGTGAACAGTGTCCAGGATGGACAAACAGGAGGAAACACAGGACTAGAACATAAGTGCCAGCATGGACTGGTTGGGCTGAATGGCCTGCTCCTGAATGGGATATCCTGTGTGATCCTAAGTGTTGGACTCCCTTGTTTGGAGCCCGTGTCCCCAGTAGCCCAGTCCAAGGAGACAGTCTGTGGCCAGCTACCCTGCTGATTTCCCCCCTGTGCCTCACTCCCCATGGTAGGGGTACACAGAGAGTGGTGGGTGCCTGGAACACCCTGCCGGGGGTGGTGGGAGAGGCTGATACAATAGGGACATTTAAGGCACACGGTTGTAAGAAAAATGGAGGGTTATGGGCTGTGTAGGAGGGAAGGGTTAGATTGATGGTGGGGTAGGTTTATATCATGGGATGAAGGGCCCGTACTGTGCTGGACTGGTCTATGTTCCCATTCTAGGAATGAGTCCAGTGAACCTCTGCTGCACTCCTTCCATACTGTACGTCCTTGCTGAGGCATAGAAACTGGAGCTGCACACACTATTCCAGTCTCTCCAGAGCTCTGTATAACAGGAGCAAGGCTTTTATTCCATCCCGCGAGCCGTAAGGAGTGGGAGTCACTGAGTCGCACAGCACAGAAACAGACCTTCCCACTCAGTGTGTCTGTGCTGCCCATCAATGACCCAGCTCCACCAATCCCACCCCCAACACTCAGACCACAGCCTTGCTGCAATCCTCTCGTGAGTAAGGCCAACACACTGCTTACCCTCCTCGTTGTTTGTGGCCTGTCTCTAACCTGAGAGTGCTGGGGCACTGTCAGATTGGAGGCTGTGGAGGGGAGATCTCTGGATGGGATCTATAATGGTCTGGGAGACAGTGGCCTGGTGTTTGCTCATGTGTACATGGAGTAGGGGAAGGTGTGTCTGAGAGCTGCCAGTCCCAACGCAGGGTCTCGACCCGAAATGTTGGCCACTCCTTTGCCTCCACAGATGCTGCTTGACCCATTGAGCTCTTGCAGCTGTCTATTCTTTGCTCCAGATTCCAGTAGTGTCTTCATACCAGACTGGAAGTGCAAATGAATCACTGCTTCACATGGAAGGGGTGATAAATGTCTGGATGGTATTGGAATTGGTTTATTATTGTCACACGTACCGAGATGCAGTGAAAAGCTTTGTTTTACATGCCATCTCGACAGAGCATGCAGGAGGGAGGGGTGACGGGACAGGCCCCATAACTAGGGGAGTGGGTGTTGGTGGATCAGGAAGTTATGGAGGGAAGTGTCGTTGGAATGCTGGAAGATGAAGGGATATGTGACCGGTGGTGCGTCATTCTGGGACTAGTAGAGACGGCGGAGGGAGGGGCTGGAAGCTGAGGACAAGGGGAACCATCCTTGCTCTGGGTGGGAGAGAGGGGTGAGGGCAGAACAGAGGGGAAAGAAAGTGTGAAAGGAGAACACAAGAGTAGAGAAGGTGGGAGTGGGGAGAAGGAATGAGAGTGGAGAGTGAGAGAATGTGTGTAGGGGTGCAGATGGAGAAAGAGACCAGCAGTCGTAGGCAGGAGACAAAGAAACAGACCTGCTGCCCCATTCGATCATGGCTGCGGTTTTTCTCAGCCTCTTTCTCCCACCTTCTCCCCGTAACTCTTAACCCCCTCACCAATCACAAACCTATCAACCTCTGCCTTAAATACACCCAATGACTTGGCCTCCACAGCCGTCTGTCACAACGAATTCCACAGATTCACCACCCTCTGGCTGCAGAGATTCCTCCTCATTCCAGTTCTAAAGGGACGTCCCTTTATTCTGAGGCTGTGCCCTCTGGTCCTAGACTTTCCCACTACTGGAAACATCCTCTCCACGTCCGCTCTATCCAGGCCTTTCAGTATCCGGTAGGTTTCAATGAGATGCTAATCCCAAGCTCCCACTCTCTCCTTCCCTCCTCACCTCCTGCTTCCTTCCTTACCCTCTCCCGTCCCCTCCCTCACTCCATCCTGTCACCAGTTCCCTCCCTCCCTCCCTCCTCCCTGCTCCCTCACCCAGTCCCTCCCTCCCTCCTCCCTGCTCCCTCACCCAGTCCCTCCCTCCCTGCTCCCTGCTCCCTCACCCAGTCCCTCCCTCCCTGCTCCCTGCTCCCTCACCCAGTCCCTCCCTCCCTCCTCCCTGCTCCCTCACCCAGTCCCTCCCTCCCTCCTCCCTGCTCCCTCACCCAGTCCCTCCCTCCCTGCTCCCTCACCCAGTCCCTCCCTCCCTGCTCCCTGCTCCCTCACCCAGTCCCTCCCTCCCTGCTCCCTGCTCCCTCACCCAGTCCCTCCCTCCCTCCTCCCTGCTCCCTCACCCAGTCCCTCCCTCCCTCCTCCCTGCTCCCTCACCCAGTCCCTCCCTCCCTGCTCCCTGCTCCCTCACCCAGTCCCTCCCTCCCTCTTCCCTGCTCCCTCACCCGGTCCCCCCCTCCCTCTTCCCTGCTCTTTCACCCAGTCCCCCCCACTTCCCTGCTCCCTCACCCAGTCCCTCCCTCTCTCCCCCAGGTGCTGACAGGCCTGATTGAAACTCCCTCCCCACTTCAGTCACGGTTAATCCCCTGAGCCCTGTGCCAAGGATGATTCAACTGCTTGAAATCTGAGGAGTTTGAACTTTGGTTTAAACCACCAATTGTTCTGATGCAGACTGAGCCAAGGAGCTTTCTCAGTCTGAATGGGATCTGTTTACAGGATCTGGGAGGGGCTCAGGGTTGAGAGGAACTTTGTGAAAGACTAAAACATTTCAAACAATGCCAGTAGTTGGACAGGAGTCTGGAACCAACCTGAAACCTCTCCAGGAGCATCAAGGTGCAGGGATCCTTGGCCTCATTTTGTGAATGGCTCCCTCCTGTTGGGTCATCCGGTAATCCCACTGGGAGCACCAGGAACAGGCAATGAGCTCAGGGACACAGCAGGCCCCTGTTTGGTTCTGATGGATGGGGCAGTGGGGAGCCTGTCCCTCCACAAACCTCCATGGCCCCTCCAGCTGCTGATTGGTTGAGTTCCACACGTCAGCCACAACTCTGTGTGCAGCTTCCCATGAGGTCGAACCATCGTGGGTTCAGGCCCACCAACAGACTGGGTCAATGCTTCAGGGTAACACTGAGGGAATGTCGTGCTTTGGGAGGGGAGGTAGCGACGGAGTGTCTCACTGTGGGAGGGGGATCACTGAGTGAGGAACTCCTCAGACTTCTGGTCAGTATTTATTCCTCCACCCATCACTGAGACAGATTCTTGGATCATTATCAAAGTCAAAGTCGAGTTTATTGTCATCTGCACAGGTCCACGTGCGCACTGGTGCAATGAAACACTTGCAGCAGCATCACAGGCACAGAGCGTCAGATAAGCAGCATTCGCAAGAAAAATGTAAATGAAACATAAATTATAGACAATATAATTAGAACAAAAAACACAAAGTCTATTTTTGTGCAAAGTGATCAGAGTGGTCCCAGTGTTGCTGTACTGGGGCAGTGATCAGGGATGTGTCGGTTGGTTCAAGAACCGAATGGTTGAAGGGAAGTCGCTGTTCCTGAACCTGGTGGTGTGGGACTTCAGGCTTCTGTACCTCCTGCCCGATGGGAGCTGGGAGAAGACGGTACAGCCTGGGTGGATGAGGCAGCACCTCCTGTAGATACTACCGATGGTGGGGAGGGATGTGCCTGTGATGTGTTGGGCTGAGCCCAGACTCTCTGCAGCTTCTTACATTCCTGCACATTGGAATTGGGGTCCCAGACCGTGCTGTAGGGATACTTTCAACAGTACATCACATTCAAACCATGGAATTACATGGAACTGAAGACATTCACCCCTTGAGACCACGGCAGCTAAAAGTGAACTCATGACAGATTTCGTGGCTCCCAGTAACAGCCCACGGCCGGCTCTTCCAAGCTACATCCTGGCCCAGTTTAAATGAGATTGGACTTTCTGCCCTTCCTGCTCTTTCAGGCAGTGAGTTTCGGACCCCCAGCCCTCTGGGGACAGTAATGCTTCCTTACCTCCCGCCTGATTCACTGATCAATGCTCTGGGTCCCCAGGTCCCTCCCATTCACCCTCACCTACTCCACACCTCTCAGCACCTGGACACTGCCGTCAACACTGCCTTCCAAAGGGGACAGGTCCCCTAGCAAATCCTCCTCAATATTCAATCATTTTCATTCTAGGCAATCCTCCCTTTAAATCTGCTCTGGGCCCACCAGAGAGCTCTTTGTGGGATCCTGCAGTGCCAAAATTGGTGCTGTGTTTGTTTGTGCTGCATTGGGGACGTTTGGATGTGAGATGGTTTGGGACGGCTGTGTGGTTGTTGACCGCCAGGGCTGCACAGAACTTTGACCACCTTAGAGAGTCATAGAGTGATACAGCACAGAACAGGCCCTTCAGCCCAACTGGTCCGTGCTGACCAAGATGCCCATCTAAGCCAGTCCCATTTGCCAGTGTTTGGCCCATAACCTTCTAAACTTTTCCAATCCATGTACCTGTCCAACTGTCTTTTAAAAGTTGTTACTGTACCTGCCTCAACCACTTCCTGGGCCAGCTCATTCCACATATGTCCCCCTTCCTTCGCTGTCTGTCCCACACTGAGACTCCAGGTTCTGTGTGACGTGTCAGTAGCCCTGCAGGACTAATGGACTTCTCTCTCTCTCTTTCCACAGCTGATACTGAGATGGAGGTTGTTGGAAGTTATCACAAACTGACCCACAGCGACCATTTAGACTCTGGTAGGTTGGCTGGACTGATTCTGGCTGTGTGGAGTGAACCTTGTGGGAGGCAACAAACGAAAGGTGAAGGATTGAACTGGTGTCCAGTAATGATCCTGCTAAGGTGCTGGGTGTGGCGAGGCTGGGTCAGAGGGCAGGCTTCGCTTCAGTGCCAGGGTCAGGAGTGTCCTCTGGACACGGGGTCTCTCCAATCTGCTCTAACTCCACCCATCTTGGTCTGTCCTCAGGAATCTTTGAAAGTGACCACAGCAGGAGCAGGAAGGTGGATCGAGGGGGCTTCTCAGACAATGGTGAGTGGGACGCTGGCTGGGTGAGGTGCGTACAGTGGGGTCAGTGGAGTGCCCAGAAGGTGCACAAGGCACGTTCCCCAGAAATGTGGAGGGGCTGAGAATGCCAGTGGAATTTACAACGTTCTTACAGCGCTCAATGGGAGGATGTGTCGGCTGGGCGGGGAGTCCGGGAACGGGGGGTGTTTAAGTACTGAGACGAGGAGAAAGTTCTTCAGAGTTCCAGTATCTCTGGAACCCCCTCCCGCTGAGGGATCAGTCCGTGAGTGGCTTCAGAACCAAGACTGGGCTGAGTGACCTTCTCATTCTGTTCGTTAGTCGGTACCTGAATTTTCAGACCTTGCCTCAGTGTTGGGGACTAAAGCTGTTAATGTCAGGACCCAGCAGCAGCGTAGACCTGGGCAGTCTGGATCTTCAGCCATTGGTAACTGCAGGCTCCAGCAGTCACCTGCCAGAGTCCCAGTGATGGTGTTTGGCTCCCATTTCTCCCAGCCCACAGCTCTGCACACCCTCAGCTCTGTGAACCCTGTCTGTAATATCTGGTGTGGGCCTTCAGCTGCCTGGACCCAGTACTAACCGCTCGATGGGAATGCTCCTGAGAACCTTGTTGGGACAGGTCACAACAATTCAGGCGCTATGTAAATGTAAGTTGGTGCTGATGGCCTGTTCTCTCTGTTGCAGTTATTACCGAGCAGGTGACCACAAAAGTGACTTCTCTGCCACCACGTAAGTGACCCCACCGCCCTGATCCTGGGATTCCTTCTGGTTCCAGCTGGGGGAGTGGAGGTGGGGGAAGAGGCTGGGGAGAGGGGAGGGCTCCACAGCTCAGCACCTGGGGATATCAGTTCCAGAAATTAAACTTATCTGGAGTGAAGGGCTGGGATCAGTAACGGTGGCCGTGAAGCAGTGTGACCTGGCCCAGAGTGGGGGTGTTCACCGTGCCTGAGTGCAGCAAGACTTGGGCAGGTGAGTTGTGGAATTGTTACAGCAGAGAATAAGGCTGTTTGGCCCATCAGGCCCATGCTGTCTCAGTGGGGTATCCCATTCAGTGGCACTCTGCTCTGCTATTCTTTCGTGGGTTCTTGTCCAATTCCCATCCAGTGCAGATCCTCGAATCCTTCTCCCAGATCCCCAGGAAACTTCCTCTGTTCCAAGAACAATTCCAGCTTCTCCAGTCCGTCCACAATACTGAAGTCCTGCGTCCCTTCCGCATCCTCGCTGAAACCTTCACATCTCTCCCAAAATGCTGTGTCCTCCCCACCCTACCTTGGGAGTGTATCACCAATCCTCCCTCCTCACCGACACCAAATCCTAGGCCTTCCAGGAAGGTTGGAGATGGTCCAGCTGTGGTTCCAGCCAGCAGCTCACAGCTGATCACAGATGGGCAATAAATGCCAGCCCCCTGGAGTGGTCACATCCCGAACGTGGATAAACCACTCTCTGTGTCATTCCCACAGGAGCCACGTACAGCTCCAGCTCCTCATCCCGGCAAACTGGAGCAGATATTGTCAGATCATCCAACAGCTACCTCATAGCAAGTAAGTACAGTGGGGCTGGGGGAGGGGAGGGGGAGAGGATAGTGAGGGAGAAAGTGAAAGGAATGAGTGGGGGGGGGAATGGTGAAGAGTGAGGGGAGGGAAAAGGAAAGGAGGGAGGGAAGGAGTGAGAGGAGAAAGTGAGTGGAGGAAGGGAGGAGAGGAAGAGAGGATAGTGAGTGAGCGGAGGGGAGAGCGGAGGGCAGAGCTGTGGGAGTGAGAGGGGAAACTGATGGGAGAGAGTGAAGGGGCAAAGGGAGTGTGAGTGATCGGGAGTGAGTTAAGGGAGTAAAACGAGAGGAAGGCTGAGGGGGAGTGGGTTGAGGAGGGAGTGGGGATAGTGTGAGGGAGGCAGAGTGAGGGGAATTGTGGAGCAGCAGAGGGTCAGTGAGATGGAGGGAGGAGGACAGTGGGACGAGGGGAAGGCAGAGAGGAGGGAGGAGGAGGAGGAGGATGTGAGAACGGGGAGTAGCACGGAGAGCGAGAGGGGGACAGTCTGCATGTCCATCGGTGTGTTGGACACAAGGGACAGTGGATGGGGGAGAGGAGGCTTGGGCATCTTCCACGCCAATCTGAGACCTCCGGTTTGTTCCCAACAGCCGGACGAGGCTCTTCTGGGGGATATTCCCGGACACGATTTCCCAGCTCCTCATTCTCAGTCTCACCGGACACCACCCTGGAGCGGAAAATGGGCTTCAGCCGGAATGCAGGATACGAGGGTATGTCGGGGACTGGAGGGAGGGAAGGAAAGGGAGGGAGGGGTGTGTGAGAGAGGGAGGGAGTGGGGTGTGAGAGAGGGAGGGAGTGTGTGAGAGAGTGGGGTGTGAAGAGAGAGTGTGTGTGAGAGAGAGAGAGAGGGAGAGTGTGTGAGAGAGAGGTGTGAAGAGAGAGAGATTGGACAGGGCTGGGGGTATCTCTGAGTCTCTGGATGATTTACTGAATTGAATTTTTTTTGCAGGAAGTTCCAGTGGAAATTCTTCCCCCGAACTTTCCAGGAAAGACTTCAGTAAGGACGTTGAGCTTTAATATGTTCGCACTCCCTGAGACTGAGCTCATACCTCGCCCACCGTCCCACATTGGGATCTCGCTGCCAGGCACAGGAGAGGGCTTCCACCCCCACCACCACCCACTGCCCCCACACCCCCCACCACCCTCCAACCTCCAAAGTCCTCAGCACATAAGAACCAGGAGCAGGTTGCCTTCAGCACTGGTATCTGCTCCCCCATGATCAGGGGTATCTCCTGCCTGTTCCCCAAAACTCTCCACTCTTCCACACACTGAAACTCTGTCTCTCTCGACCTAGAACATTCCGTGACTCCACCCCAACACTTCTGGGGGAGACAATTCTAAAGGTTCACACCCACTGAAAAGAAATCTCCCCTCCTCTCTGTCTGAAATGGGCCATCCCTCACTGTGAAACTCCACTGGAGGGAGCATCTCTCAGCATCTCCCTGTCAATCCTCCCGAGCTTTACCCTGTGTCTAACTCATGCTGTGCCTGCTCAGGAGTGTGTGATGGGACGGTGCAGAGGGAGCTTCACCCTGTGTCTGACCCCAGGAGTGTGTGATGGGACAGTGTGGAGGGAGCTTCACCCTGTGTCTGACCCGGGGGGGGGGTGGGGGGGTGGGATGTGATGGGACGGTGTGGGGGGAGAGATGCTCTGGTGCACTGTGAATACCAACTAACGTCTCGTTGCTGGTTTTATTTCCTCAGGTTCCTCAAACATGAGGGGGAGAAGTCAGAGTCGAGGTACAGTAACAGCCAGCGCAGGTCCTGTGGTGTCTGCAGTGCTGCGCGTCTGCCCGAGGACCGGCAGTGCTGGACTCTGCAGCTCACCCAGTGTTGGAGCCTGCTCCCTCGGCCTGGGGGTTACAGCACTGTGGTGTAACCAGCTGGCCACAGGGGGGCGGTGCTGAGGGAGGGGCTGGAGGGAGGGGCGGTAGGGAGGGGCCGTAGTGAGGGAGGGAGGGGTTGGTAGTGAGGGAGAGAGAGCTTGTAGGGGGAGGAGTAGTAGTGAAGGGGAGGTGATGGTGAGGGAGGGGCAGTAAGGAGGGAGGGAGAGTAGTGAGGGAGAAATGGTAGTGAGGGAGGGGCAGTACTGAGTGTGGTAGGGAGGAAGGAAGGGGTAGGAGGGGTGGTAGGGAGGGACGATAGTGAGGGAGGGAGGGGTTGGAGGGAGGGTAGTGATGGAGAGTAGTGAGTGGTGGATGCAGTAGGGAGGGGTGGGAGGGGTGGTAGGAAAGGGCATTAGAGAGGGGCTGGAGGGAGGGTCGGTAGTGAGGGAGGGGCAGGAAGGATGGGCAGTAGGGAGGGGCAGGAGGGAGGGGTGGGGGTGTGGGAGGGACGGGTGGTAGGGAGAGGTGGGAGGGAGGGGCAGGAAGGAGGGGTGGTAGGGAGGGGCAGGAGGGAGGGGTGGGGGGGTGGGAGGGACGGGCGGTAGGGAGAGGTGGGGGGCAGGAGGGAGGGGCAGGAGGGAGGGGTTGGATGGTGGTAGGGAGGGGCAGGAGGGGTGGGTAGTAGGGAGGGGCGGAGCTGGAGGGAGGGGCGGGGCATAGGGAGGGGCAGGAGGGAGGGGCGGTAGGGAGGGGTAGGAGGGAGGGATAGAAAGTAGGGAGGGGCTGAAGGCTGGGGTTAGAGGGAGGGGCAGGAGGCAGGGGTTGGAGGGAGGGGCGGGACGGAAGTGTTGAAGGGAGGGGCGGTAGGGAGGGGCAGGAGGGAGAGGCGGGAGGGAGGGGTTGGAGGGTGGTAGGGAGGGGCAGAAGGGATGGGATGGAGGGGCGGGGCTGGAGGGAGGGGTGGGGCGTAGGGAGGGGTTGGAGGGAGGGGTGGTAGGGAGGGGCAGAAGGGATGGAAAGTAGGGAGGGGTTGAAGGCTGGGGTTGGAGGGAGGGGCAGGAGGCTGGGGTTGGAGGGAGGGGCGGAGCTGGAGGGAGGGACGGAGCGTAGGGAGGGGCTGGAGGGGGGGCAGGAGGGAGGGGCAGGAGGCAGGGGCTGGAGGGAGGGGCAGTAGGGAGGGAAGTGTTGGAGGGAGGGGCAGGAGGGAGGGGTTGGAGGGAAGTGTTGGAGGGAGGGGCGGGAGGGAGGGGTTGGAGGGAGGGGGTGCTGTGCTGTGAGCCGTGTCCCTCTACGATGTGCCTGATCTCCCCCTGAGCCTGACCCTGACCCTGACCCTGACCCTGACCCTGACCACCCTGTCATGTTCCTGTCCTTGGGATCTTGCTGTGCTCAGGAGGTCCCCAGCATCTGCTGCTGGCCCCCTGGAGTTCCTTGCTCCGGTTGTCCCTCCGCGATCCTGTTGACCCTCGACCCTGCACCCCCTGAACCCACCCAGGCTGACCGGCCGACACCACCTGAGGCAGTGGGTTCAGCAGTGCCCATGTTCAGGGATCCGTGTTAATGGCGTGTGCAATGGGGGATGGTGAGCGTTAACTCTGGGGGGGTGGTGGGAGACTCTGTGGGTGGGGGGGAGACTCCCTGTGGGCTGGGAGGAGACTGTCCATGAGCTGGGGAGACTCTGTGGGCGCGGGGGGAGACTCCCTGTGGGCTGGGGGGAGAGTGCCTGTTCCAAGCTGCGGTCTGACGAGAGCCCTTGTGTTTCAGAGAGTGCGATCCGTGCCCGTCTGCAGAGCGCATCGCCCAACGGACGCTGTAAGTTCCCGCATTCCCTCGGCTCCGTGACCCAGACCAGGGGGGGTGGGGTCGGTTGTGGGGAGAGGTAGGGGGTAACCCTGTCTCTGACTGACCCCAGATTGGGAGGGGGGAGCAGTTTCAGGGGGAGAGAGGTCAGGGAAACACCCCATCTTTGGGTGACCCCAGAACGGGGGGAGGGGTAGAGGTGACCACAGGTGGGATGGGGAGGGGTAGAGGGCAGGACAACCTCTCTGACCGCACCACCTCCTGAATCTCGGTTTCCCGCTCGACGACCTCTGGCCCGGGGGGAGAGCGGAGGTTAACGGTCGGCGGTGGGGTGGGGGGGTGGGGCTACTTACCACAACCTCGGATCGAATCTCACACACCAGTTAATAGAGTCAGGACTTGGGAATATGGGAATAATGGGGAGAGCGGAGTGAGAGGAGACGGGCGGAGTGAGAGAATGGAGGGGTGATGGGGTGGGAGAAAAGGATGTGGGGGAGTGTGAGGGAGGGAGAGAGAAAGGTGAATGACAGGATTAAGAAAGAGGTAGAAGAAGAGAAAGAGGGGCTGAATGGCCTCCTCCTGTACCTGTGTACCCCGAGACAGGACCTGTTAATGAGTTGTCCCCACCCCACCCGTCCCTCAACACAAATCGGATCCTGCCCTTCCCCTGGGGATCAATGTTGTTCCACTCAGTGTCTTCATGTTATCAATTAGTGGTGCTGCACTCAGAGCATTCGCTGGGTTCTAGATCTCTGGTGTTACACACAAAAGTATCTATGTGTTCTAGATCTCTGGCGTCACACTGGAGTGGTCCATGGGTTCTAGATCCCTAGTGTTACACTGGGGTGCCGAGTTCTAGATCTCTGGTGTTACACTGGAGTGGTCCATGGGTTCTAGATCCCTAGTTTTACACTGGGGTGCCAAGTTCTAGATCTCTGGTGTTACACTGGAGTGGTCCATGGGTTCTAGATCCCTGGTGTTACAGGTGTCCCTGTTTCTGACCCCCTTCCCCCTGTGCTCAGGGACAGAACTGGAAGACGTGAAGCGATTGCTGAAGGGAAGTCGATCAGCCAGCACCAGCCCTCCGCGGTCGGCCCCCAACACTCTGCCCTACCCCAAAAAGGCCATCGTGGAGACAAAGATAGTGAGCACCAGCTCCCAGTCAGGTAAGGGAGTGTCTGTCAGTCACTGGGGGGTGTCTGTCAACCACCCCAGGGGGTGTTTGTCAGCCAAGTCGGGATCTGTCAACTCCTTCGCCCTAGCAGAGACTGAGGACCTCCAGCTGTGGAGACAGTTACATGAAGTGGGCTGAATGGCCTCCTCCAGCTCCCGTTCTCTTTCCTCCTCCCTACCCCTCTGATTCCCCTCCCTCCCCTGCCTTCAGTGCTGACTAAAACAAATCTTTGCTCTTTCTCAGCGTCTGGACGATATGACACTGCTCTCCTGGACTCCGGTGTGTCCAGCTTCAACTGGACATCCACAGTGCCCCCAGTGAGCTCCAGCGTGGGACTGAGGGAGTACCGCAACAACCTGTCCCCTGCAGGAACACAGATGTTCAGCACATCAGGATCCTCCTCTGTGATAGGTGGGTACATAATGTCAGCAACAGCACACACAGGAGTCCCAGCGCGCTGGCATGGAGTACCGGAGTAATAACCCCACCAACACCCCACTGTTACACAATAACCACAGGAGTGCTTGGGTCCAGGGTGTTTCTGTGGAACACACACAGTGTTATATCCAGGAACTTACTGACAGGTTTGTGGAGAGGGAGGGAGTAATCAGGGAAACCAGGGGCGAACGACTGGCAATAAGGGAGGGGCAGTGACTCTGAACAAATATTCTGTCTATGTTCGGGCAGCAAAGGTCACTGAAGACATTCCAATAGTTGTAGAAATTCAGGGGCAGGAGGGAGGGAGGGACTCAGAACAATCTCTGTCACTGGAGAAAAGGCACCAAGCAAACTGTTGGGGTTGGAGGGCACAGGGTCCCCGGATCTGCTGGGGTTGGAGGGCACGGGGTCCCCGGATCTGCTGGGGTTGGAGGGCACGGTGTCCCCGGATCTGCTGGGGTTGGAGGGCACGGGGTCCCCGGATCTGCTGGGGTTGGAGGGCACGGTGTCCCTGGATCTGCTGGGGTTGGAGGGCACGGGGTCCCCGGATCTGCTGGGGTTGGAGGGCACGGGGTCCCTGGATCTGCTGGGGTTGGAGGGTACGGGGTCCCCAGATCTGCTGGGGTTGGAGGGCATGGGGTCCCCAGATCTGCTGGGGTTAAAGGTCACAGCCCCTGGGTCTGATGGGCAGGATGTGTGGGCTCTGACCTTGCAAAGTTCCCGGACTCTGAAAGTTCCCGGTGACTGGAAATCTGCGAAAGTCCCACTCACACACACAGAGCGGGAGACTGCAAATGGGAACCTGTGGGAGGTTGGCCAAACATCCTTCACTGGGAACTTGCATTATCAAGGCAGCAATACCAGGACATTGGTCAGACAATGACAACAGAATGCATGTTGTTTTATGAACGGGAAACCACTGGAGATGCTCAGCCGGTCAGGCAGCATCTGTGGAGGGAGAGCAAAAAGCAATCTGCTGGAGGATTTAACCCTCCTCCGATTGCCTCAGAATCCTTCCTTGCCACTCCCGTTCCCTGTATACTGGTCACCTCCCCTCTCCACTCTCAGTCGATGCAGGGGTTCAACCCAAAACATCCCCCCACAGAAGCTCTCGACCCGTTCAGTTCCTCTGGCAGATTGATGGTTGCTCCAGATTCCAACAGCTGCTGTCTCTGGTGTCTCCTGTGGAGAAAGAGTTCATGTTTCAGCTCAATAACCTTCAGACTGGGGTAATTTCAGAAAGAGCCACGGTTGGAGAGAGGGGGAAAGGTGGAGAGAACGGAAGGAATGTCCATGATGGAGTGAAGACCAGGAACAGATAGATTTTCACTGTTCAACTTTTGACAAGTTTATTTGAGATCTTCGTGGAGAAGGGGCTATGGCAGGGATCCGGCAGGGTATTCGATTTCCAGAAGGCATTTGATAACGTTCCACATAAAGTGTGTAACTGCACAAGTGCTTGTGGCATTGAGGGGAGATATCAGCATGGGTAGTGGAGTGGCTGATCGACAGAGAAAAGAGGGTCAGGATTCAACCAATAATCCGCTGGAGGAACTCAGCGGATTGAGCAGCATCGTTGGGGGGAGGTGGGGCAGGGGGAGGAGTTGTTGACTTTTCAGGTTGAAACCCTGCATCAGGACTCGACTCGCTGAGTTCCTCCAGCAGATTATTTGTTGCTCCAGATTCCAGCATTTGCTGTCTCCGTGTCTCCAGAGAATCAGGATTAATGGGTCACCTTCCGATTGGCGATCAGTAACTAGCAGGCTGTCACAGGGCTGGGACCTCAACTACATTACTATTCCATGTTTTTTTTTATTATTACCATTATCCTGTAAGAGCCTTATGTTAATAACAGATGAAGGAATCGGGTGTTGCCAATACAAAGGTAAGTGGGGAAACAAGCTTTGAGGAGGACCAGGAACTCTGCAAAGGGATATGGATAGGTGAGCTGAATGGGCAAAGTGAGTATGTGAGGGGGTGTGAGCTTCTCCACTTTGGTAGGAAGAAGATACGAGAGAGAGGATGCAGATCGCTTTGATTCAGAGGGACCGGAGTCCTTGTGTGCAGGTATAACAGGTAATTAGGGAGGGCAATAAAATCTTGACCTTAAATGTGAAGCTGTGTGCTGATGCAACCACTCAAGGTGTTTTACGCAGTAATAGACATTTTATTGAAGTATTTACTGGTACTCGGTGCTTAAACGATTTTCACCGGGCAGTGGCCTGGAATGGAGACACATCACCTCACCCTCTGTGCTTGAGCTGTGTGCTGACAATTCCTTTAACACCCCAGCCCTGGGACTGAGTGGCTCTGTGAGGATTTCAGCGGTTCAGGCTCTGCTAAACCGACGGTTTGACCTGGTCTCACTGATCCCAATCTCACTTCATCATTTCTCAGCTCACGGAATGCAGAACAACAAAGCAATAAGCCCAGCAACAGCGAACATGGCCCTGACGACTTCAACTGGTGAGTTTGCAGCTGACGAGGTTCAGCCTTTTCACGGTTACCCCGAGCAGTGCGTGGACTCATCTGGAGACAGTGCCCCCGGCTACCAAGGGGCAGCACACATTCACCAGTGCTTGGAGGGTAAATTAAGGGGGCAGGTTTACAGATTAGACCAGGTTATCCTGTTCAATTTGGACATTGGGGTAATTTAACTGATAATCCAAGGATTGGTGTGGAGAGATAAACTCGTTTATTGTGAAGGGTTATTGGATAATGGGATGTTTAACGAATCAAGTGCGTTTAAAGGGGCATATATTATACCGAGGATAAACCCCCGGTCTGGGAGCATTGGATCCGTGAAGAATCAATGCTCCCAAGGGTCCTGCCATGTACGGTAAACTTACCTCTTACATCTGACCTCCCAAAGTGCAACACTGCTCAACCTCGGTCTGCCATTTCCAACATCTGTATCCCGTTGTATCCTTTGACAACTTTCCTCACTATCCACAACACCGCCAATCCGAATAATCACACCTTACCACCCAGCCAGTCTCCGGCACTACTAGCTTTGGCTGCAACCTCCCACAGTTGAATTGCAGGCTCCTGCTGACTGCCTCGTCCGTGCTGGTGTCCCCAAAGCCCATGAAGTCAGAGGTCATGCTGCAGCCATTGGATGGCCTTGGCCTTGGAGTGTACACAGGGGTCCTGGGCAGGAGCGGGTGATGGGGAGAGAACATCGTCCCTCAGACTGATCCTGATCTTGTCTCATTTCTTTCTGACAGTTCAAGGGGTTCAGAACAACTTGGTACCCAACACCAGTGTGGTCAGTGGTTCTGCACAGACCCTGGGCAGTCACACCCAAGGTGAGTATTGGGGCCCCTCACTGTCCCATCACCCGTTAACCACATGCTGAGGTAACTAGTAACCGTACCCAGGGAGAGTCGGTACCTCGGGGACTGTACCTTGGGGAGAGTCAGTACATTGGGGCTGTACCCTGGGGAGAGTTGCTACCTCGGGGACCATACCCTGGGGAGAGTTGGTTCCTTGAGACGATTTGGACCAGACTGCTGTGTGGATGTTTGTTCTGTATTCCTTCTGACTGTGGTAATTCTACTGTTGACCCCGCACTACTGGTCTCTAGTTCTAGGGGTGCAGAAGAACCAGGTGTCGAATTCGAGTGTGGTGTCCACTGCCCACAACACCTCCACAGGTCAGTGATGGGCACTTACAGTCCCCAAACCCCCAACCTGTTCCCTCAACCCTCCCACCCCACCCCTCCCTCAACCACTCCACCCATCCCATCTCCAAACCACCTCAACCCAAACCATACTACGCGTGTGTCGGTGTGAGTGTGTCAGCCCAGTGTGGAGGTGTGTCAGAATGAGTGTGTCGATCCAGGGTGGGTGTGTCAGTATGGGGGTGGGTGTGTCGGACCAGTGTGGGTGTGTCAGTGTGGGGGTGGGTGTGTCGGACCAGGTGTGAGTGTGTCCCTGCTGACTGTGCCCTCTCCCACAGTGAGTGTGTTAGTTCAGGGTTGTGTGTGTGTTGGACCAGTGTGGCTGTGTCACCACTAACTACACCCTGTCCCACAGTGAATGTGTCAGACCAGGGTGTGCATGTCAGACCAGGGTGTGCATGTCAGACCAGGGTGTGCATGTCAGACCAGGGTGGGCATCACTACTAACTACATCCGTCCCACAGTGAGTGCGTCGGACCGGGGTGGGTGAGGACATCGGACCGAGGTGGGTGGGTGCGTCGGACCGGGGTGGGTGGGTGCATCACCACTAACGACCCCCTGTCCCACAGTGAGCCCCCTGACCTCGGATGGCCTCCTACAGAAGGACTACAAGTTCCTGCTGCTGGAGAAGGAGAACGCAGCTCCCCGCAAGGACACGGAGCTTCTCATCATGACCAAGGACAGTGGCAAACTCTTCACCGCCTCGCCTGGCACACTCACCGGTAACACCGGCTCCCCACACTCTCCAGGTCGCGGTCCCGGCACCTACCCCACCCCGGATCATCCCACCCCACCCCACCCCACCCCCAGTGTCCCCCTACCCAACCCCCAGTGTCCCCCTATCCCACCCCTGCCTGATGTCATCCAACCCTACCCCACCCCGGTATCACCGAACCAACCCCACCCTGGGTCACCCAACCCCACGCTACTCCCTGGGTCACCCCATCCCAGCCCCAGTGACCCCCTCTGGCGCCACGTCCCACAACTGTCCCCCGGGTACATCGCAACCCCCCAACAATAAGCATCACCCCATCCCAGCCATGACTAACCCTAACCCTCGCCACACTAACCTCCGTGCTGGAGCCTGCCGTGCAAGTGTCAGGGGAAGAGCGCTGGGCGGTGGGTGGGGGGGTGTCAGTGGGTGGTGGGTGTGTTGGTGGGGGTGTCAGTGGGTGGGGGGTGTCACTGGGTGGGGGTGTCAGTGGGTGGGAGCTGGGAGGGAGCACAGGCAGGGTACAGAGGGCACGACCGCGGGGGCAGTTGTTCAACACGGGTTATTGGGAAACCCTGGCGCCTGTTCCAAGGACAGAAGGGCTGGACATCAGGCAGTCATCCCGGGAACAGGAGGAGTACTTGGCCCCTCGGACCTGCCTCATCGTTCCGTGGAATCACGTCCAATCCCATCTCAGCACCACCACCCCACCCTCCCACTCCCCACCCTCCCCCACAACCCCTCTGTCCCACCCCCCCACTCCCCACCCTCTCCCACCCTCCTAGTTCTAGATACCCAGTTCTAGACACCCTGTCAGTCTTCCTCAGAATTTTATGTTTCCTCTTGTTCTTCTAAACTCAGTGAGGATTGGCCCCACCTGGTCGCCCTCTCTCTGTATGTGAACACCTTCATCCCAGAACTCGCCCAGTGAACCTCCTCTGCAGCCCCACCCCGAGACCCTGCCGACAACACCTCCACCGTGAGACCCTGGTTATATGTGGCCGTGTCTGTCACAAGCCCCACACCAGACACTCTGATCCAAGCTCGTGGGAAGACATTTCCAGGCTGACACAGGAGAGGAGGTTCAAGGCCTCCTTAAAGAAGAGCAGTGTTCCCACTGACCACTCAGAAAGAGCAGTAGGGCAGCATCAGGATACCAGTGCACCACCTCTCTGACCAGCCTCCCAGCCATCCCATTATCCACCCACTGCCCCATCTGTGGCAGGGTCTGGGGGTCTCACAGAACCCACAGACTGGGCTAGAAGCGAGTCACCCTCGATCTCAAGGGACTGCTGAGGGAAAGGATACTCACCGGAGCTGAGGAGAATGAGCAAGGGTATTGGGTGGGTGATTCTCCCAGTGGGATTGTCCTAGTCGAGAATGGGGCATCTAGATCTGGGGTGTCTAGAACTGGTGTCCAGATCTGGGGGCATCTAGAACTGGAAGCACCTAGAACTGGGCTGCCTAGATCTGGGGCACCTAGAACTGGGGGCATCCAGATCTGGGGCAACTAGATCAACGGGTATTTGGATCTGGGAGCATCTCAAACTGGAGCATCTAGATCAGGAGCTAGGATTGGGGCACCTAGATATGGAGGCATTTGGAACTGGGGCATCTAGAATCAGGAGCATTTAGAATCAGGAGCATCTAGAAGTGGAGAATTGTTTCTGAACAGCCACTTCAGATGAATTTCTTCTCCATGAGGTCTGTGAATCTTTGGGATTCTCTTCCCAAGGGAGCTGTGAAGTCAGAGATAGGTAGACATTTTGAACTACGAGGGGTGTGGGGAGAGAGTGGGGCAGTGGTACTGAGGCCAAGAATGGACCAGCCACGATCTCAATGAATGACGGAGCAGCCTGGAGGCGCCAAGTGGCCAGTCTCTGTGTGTCCTTACATCGGGAGAGAGGGTACAGACATTGGACTAGTGACAAGGCCTAATCCCAGGCACCCAGCAGGATTTTCCAGCAAAACTCCGAGGGTAAAAGGTGTTTGTGTCTTGCAGCTTCGGTGATGGACGATGCTTTGAAGAAGGAACACGTGGTGTCAACCAGCGCAGGACCCGACATCAAAGTTCAGTCACACGGTAAGAATGGAATGGGACGGAGGTGTCGGTGAAAGTGTCCTCACACTCTCTCCTGGGGGTGGTGGGAGCAATGGCCGAGGTGTTTCCTTCATTAACACCCAATGTTCAAAGCAAAGAAGTGAACGCTGCCAGACCTCAAACCACTGTCCTATCACTGCGGTGCTCTCACTCTCCTGCTGCCTTTGTCTCTTCGCAGCCATTGTCTCTCTCTAATCCTCCTTTCCTTGACACACACTTCACTCCCTCTCTCACCCCCCCTCCCTCTCCCCTCCTCACCCCCCTCCCTCTCACCCCCCTCCCTCTCACCCCCCCTCCCTCTCACCCCCCTCTCTCTCACCCCCCCTCTCTCTCACCCCCCCTCTCTCTCACCCCTCTCTCTCACCCCCCTCTCTCTCACCCCCTCTCTCTCACCCCCCTCTCTCTCACCCCCCTCTCTCTCACCCCCCTCCCTCTCACCCCCCTCCCTCATCCCTCCCTCTCACCCCCCTCCCTCTCACCCCCCTCCCTCTCATCCCCCTCTCCCTCATCCCTCCCTCTCACCCCCCTCTCTCACCCCCCTCTCTCACCCCCTCTCTCACCCCCTCTCTCACCCCCCTCTCACCCCCCTCTCTCACCCCCCTCTCTCACCCCCCTCTCTCCCTCTCACCCCCCCTCTCACCCCCCCCTCTCACCCCCCCTCTCACCCCCCCCTCTCACCCCCCCCCCTCTCACCCCCCCCTCTCTCACCCCCCCCCTCTCTCACCCCCCCCTCTCTCACCCTCCCCTCTCTCACCCCCTCTCTCACCCTCCCCTCTCTCACCCCCTCTCTCACCCCCCCCTCTCTCACCCTCCGCTCTCTCACCCTCCGCTCTCTCACCCTCCCCTCTCTCACCCCCCCCTCACCCCCCTCCCTTTCTCCACCCTCTCTGCCCTTTCCTCTGACCTGCTCTGCTACCCGTCCTTCTATCTGCTTCACTCTCTCTCTCTCAATCTATCTAACGTTCTCTCTCCTTCTCTCCATCTCTCCCTCTGACGTTCAGTCTCTCGCTCTACCTGACATTAGATTCAGGGAGCACAGAAGCAGGTCCTTCAACCCAACTCATTCGTGCCCAATGGGTACACAGATGGGAAAGGTTTAGAGGGATATGGCTCAAATGGGAGCAACTGGGACTAGTTCAGATGGGCATCTTGGTCAGCATGGATGAGTTGGGCCGAAGGGCCTGTGTTCATTCTGTATTACTCTGTGACAAAGATGCCAGTCTAAGCCAATCCCATTTGCCTGCTTTTGGCCCATAGCCATGGACCTGTCCAAATGTCTTTTAAACGTTGTAACTGTACCTGCCTCCACCACCACCTCTGGCAGCTCTCTCTCCTCTTTCTGACAATCTCTCTCATTCCCCCCTTCTCTCTCTCTGTCCCTTCCTCGGTCCACCTCACCCTCATTCCCTCGCTCCCTCGCCCACCTGCCACTGTGTGTGTCCCACTTTTCCCTGGTGACTCCGTGTTTCCTGCTCTTGGTTCCTCAGGAGGCTTGAAGATGGCGACCAAGGACAAGTCGACATACGCGGGTGAGTGGACAAACCCAGCGCAGGGTCCGTGCCAGCGGGACACCAGGCCGGAGTGGGTGGGATTCAGTAATCCATGGGACAGGGTCAAGCAGACCAACACCGGTCCTGGAAACAGATGCTCAATGCAGGAGGTCGTTCGGTCCCTCAAGCCTTTGCTATCTCATCGATCAGCCCCACTCCTTGCTCCCCCGCACTTTCCCCATTTCCAATCTCCCATTGGGAAACTCCTGTTGAATCTGTCCCCACCGTCCCAGATCCTAGTGAATCCCCGCGGGGAAACGTTCCCTTCCTCTCCTCCTGGGACTGTTCCCAATCCTTTCCAGTCCCAGCACTCCAGTCACGAACCCTCTGCCACTGAACACAGTTACCCATTCGATCTCTCCTGAACTTTCTCCCCTCTGAGCTCCACCAGTCTCCGCAGAACCAAGTCCCTCCAAGCTGGGACCACCAGTAGGTCTCTGCACCCTCCCCACAGCCTCACCATCCTCCTCGGAAGGTGGAGCTGGGTTTGCCCCAGGATCGAGCTGTGGGCCTGTCAGGGGGTAGGGAGGGTCAGCTCAGCTCCTGGGACAGAGACAGCTACCAGCACACTGGCCTCTCCCACACCCAGGGGCAGGGGTCTGCTTCTTCTCCCCCCTCCTCTCCCTCCTCCCCCTCCTCCCCCCTCCGCACCCTCCTCCCCCTCCTCCTCCCTCCGCACCCTCCACTCTGCTCCTCCCCTCTGCACCCCTCCTCCCTCCGCACCCTCCTCCCTCCTCTCCCCTCCGCACCCTCCTCCCTCCCACCGTCCTCCCTCTGCTCCTCTCCCCTCCGCATCCTCCCTCCTCCCTCCCCCCTCGGCGCCCAGTTCTCCCTCCCCCCTCCCCCCTCGGGGCCCAGCTCCTCACGGTCGCTCCCCGTTGGCAGAGATCCGGTCGGACGAGGAGACGGACTCCCTGCCCTCCTGGTGTTCCTGCTGTCGTTGCTGCTCCTGGTGGAAGTGGCTGCTGGGACTGCTGCTGGCCTGGCTCCTCCTGCTGGGACTGCTCTTCGGCCTCATTGCACTGGGTGAGTTGGGGATGGGTGGGGGGGGAACGGGAGGGGAGTGGGGGAGGGACCGTAGAGGAGAGGAGGGATGGAGTAGGGGAAGAGAGGAGTAGGGAGTGGGGGGGAGGGAGGGGGAGGAGGGAGGGAGGGAGTGGGGGAGGAGGGATGGAGAGTAGGGGAAGGGGGAGGAGGGATGGAGAGTGGGGGAGGGAGGGAGTGGGGGAGTGGGGGAGGGAGTGGGGGAGGATGGAGGGAGGGAGTGGGGGAGGGAGGGAGTGGGGGAGGGGGGAGGGAGGGAAGGGGGGGAGGGAGGGAGAGTGGGGGAGGGAGGGAGGGAGAGTGGGGGAGGGAGGGAGGGGGAGTGGGGGGGGAGGAGATTGGGGGGAGGGAGGGAGTGGGGGAGGAGGGGGGAGGGAGTGGAAACATTGAGAATGGAGGACTGCGGGGGAGGGGGAGGGTTGAGAAAGGGACTGGTGTGGAGGTGGGGGGGGGGGTGGGGGGTGGAACATCCGTCCCCCCAGCTGGGACCCCTCATTGTGGGGTGGGCGGAGTGCCAGGCTGTTGTTTGGGCTTGGCTCTGGCACAACTCCCAATCTCCGCGGGTGACCCCTGTCCTCCAACGGTTGACCCTGGGGGTTCGGCCCCAGGGTTCTGTGCCCCCCCGGCTGCTGAGGGTCAGAGGAGTGGGTGCTGGGTGTGACCTGTAACCCCTGCGATCCCGGTTCCAGCGGAGGAGATGAGGAAGCTGGAAGGACCGTGTCAGTGAGCTGGAATCCATGCCCAACACACAGCAAGCTGACCAGTCACGACGGCTCTGGGCGCATCCTAGGGCAAAACAGCCTCCACTGACGACATCGAGAGCAACATCTGGAAGAAGATCACGGCCAAACTAGAATCCCGGGAATATCGAGGTGAGGCCCAGGAAACACCTGGGACCGGGAGAAATGGACAGGGATCAGGAGATGTGACTGGGATCAGAAAGTCAGGGAAGGTGAGGGGGGGGGGGGGGGAGGGTAAAGTGCAAGGGGAGACGGAGCGAGGGGGGAGGGAGAGGAAGGGGGGAGGGAGGAGCAGGGTACTGCCACTACTTCACAACACCCCGGGACCCGGGTTCGATCCCGACTTCCGTGCTGTCTGTGAGGAGTTTGCACGTTCTCCCTGTGACCGTACGGGTTTCCCCCGGGTGCTCCAGGTCCCTCCCACATCCCAACGATGTGCAGGGGTCAGTGGGTTAATCGGCCACTGTAAATTGCCCCCAGTGTGTGGAGGGGGGTAGAATCTGTGATGGGAGTGTGGGGAGAATGGGGTTACAGGGGTGCAGGGGAAATGAGGAGGAGTGGGCTGTCCTGGAGCCGGTGGGTGAGTGGCCTTTTCCCTGTGCCGTAGTGAGGGGGTGGGGGTTGGGAGTGAGGGAGAGCTGTTCTGCACGATCCCGGTCCCCGTCAGCTCTCAGCCTTCCCAGCAGAGGGAGCCTGGGGAGGTGAGGCTGTGGCCGTGACCCTGGCCCTCGCCCCAGGGGAGGGCAGGGCAGGGGCTCACTGAGACCGGCCCTCCCAGCAGTCGGTCAACGCTCCGTGAGTCAGGGTGGGTTGTTTGTGGAGCTGACTCTGCTTCTCTCATTACAGATTCAGTGAGAGGTGATCAAGGTGAGTCTGTGGCAGAAGATAGCACAGGACGATGGGCCGAACCACACGTCCTGTGCCATAACAGTCTGAGGTTTTCACGGCTGGGCTTCTTAGGGGCTCCCCTTGAATCCGAGTTCTGACCAGCCCCCTTCCCAACGCAGTGTGCACCCACACCCCTCTGTGGGGAACATGCGGGGAGCAAGGGAGAGGGGGAGGGGGAGGGAGACGGAGAGTGCAGGGGGAGGGGGTGGGTGGGTGCGGGGGCGGGGAGAGGGAGAGTGAGAGTGCTGGGGGAGGGGGAGCACGGGGAGAGGGAGAGTCTCGGGGATTGGTGAACAGAACAAACCTCCATCCTCAGCGCACCATCACCCCAAGCTCAACATCTGTCCCCGTGAACCAGGGTTCTGACCAGGGTTACACTGGTTGTCCCTGTTCCGAGACCAACTCTAACTGATCTTCTTTCTGTCCTCTTACCAACTCACAGGGGCACCAGGGATCAAAGGTGAGTCTGCTGATCTCATCCGTGGCATCCAGCTCAGCCCTCTCACTGACTGGTTGCCTTCACCTCTGCCTCTCCCCTCTCCCTCCCCCCCACTCCCACCCCCCCACTCCACTCCCTCCCCCTCTCTCCCCGCTCCACCTCACTCTCTGCATCATTCTGTTGCTCCCTTCACTGTGTTGGTCTCTGTAACCTCTGGTGTTTTGTTGACAGGAGATCCAGACTTCCGGAGTACCAGGTAAGGTTCAGTCTGTGACAGTGACCCAGCTTTACAGTTCCCTCCTATTGAATCGTATCACCCCACCAACCCAGCCCCCCCATCCCCTCACCCCTCCACAATCCCCACCCTCACCTCTCCCCCACCATCACCTCCTCTCCCAAGACCCTGTCCCCAACCTCCCCATCTCTCCGTCCCACCTCCCCACCATTTCCCATTTCTCTGACCTTCCCTCTCTAATGGCATCAACCAATCTTTCCAATCCCACCTTCCCTCCCCATTCCCACCTTCCCCCCTCATTCCCACATCACCAACAGATTTACCGCAGAACCGATCCCAGTGCGGACTGGAATTCACTGCATATTAACAAACCCTCTCCATAATTCTCCCGACTGTGACCCCAAACCACCCCCCCCCCACTGCTGGATGGGATGGATCCCAACACCCCCCCCCCCCCCCCGCTGCAGGGGATTGGATCCCAACACCCCCACTCTGCTGGAGAGAATTGGTGAACGGAACAACACCTCCGTCCTCAGCACATCAGCAGCACCATCGCCCCAAGCTCAACATCCAGCAAGCGCACTTCATCATTAACTCTCTCTCTCTCTCTGAAGCTTGTGAGAGAGTGACGGGTCAACCAAGACACTCTGACCCACCTGCCCCAACACCATCCCTGACAGCTGGGTCACACGTGGCTCACTTTCCACCTCTCTTGCAAGGACAGACGTCGAGGATTAACTTCAGCAGTGCACCCACACAGCCTCCAGCCGCCCAAGACCACAGACCCAGCAGTGATCCCTGGCCTCCTGTGTATGGTGTGACTACAGCCAGCAACCCAGTAGGAGAGCTACCCTCCATGTCTCCAGACAGAGGGAACCCTGTCCCAGGCCGTCCCCCCAGCACCACCGCCGATCACACCCAGCTGGTGCTGTGGACCGACCGTTTGTCCACATGCCTGATGGAGCATTCTGGGGAAGTGCTGAGCTGCTTGAGTGTCCTATAATGGGAGCAGGTAGAGACCCACACACCACCTCCCAAACTATCCCACCACCCCAAGCAATCAAGCCCCACCTGAGGCAGAGTCTGTAGCTGCCCCAATGGCCTCCTTGCCCACCTCAGAGCCCACAGAGCTGGAGTGGGTCCTCCTCGATCATGGAGGAAAGAGGCACCCACCCATATCCTTTCTCCATGTTCCCCAACACCCATCGTCCCCATCCAGCCTCCTGCACTGGCTCCTCTCCTCTAGGGTGTGAACTTCCCTCACCCCTGCCCCCATTGGGTGGTGGGCAATACTGACCAGCTGGAGATTTGTCAAACTTCCCCATTCTCTGGACTCTGAATCCCTTCAATGTTTCTTCCAGGTCCGTCGGGTCATCCAGGGATTCCCGGACAGGATGGGCAGAAGGGCCAAAAAGGAAGCACAAGGTAGGGTCATTTCTTGACCAATGGAGGGACCAGAGAGTTATCAACCAATTGAGGGACAGGAGCAACTGACCAATGGTGGGAAGGGGTTTTACTGACCAATGGAGGGACACGGATGTTACTGACCAATGGAGCAGCAGGAGTAACTGACCAATGGAGGGTTGGAGTTGTTACTGACCAATGGTGGGACAGGAGTAACTGACCAATAGAGGAAAGGGATGTTTCCAACCAATTGAGGGACTTGGATCTTACTGACCAATGGAAGGACGTGGACCTTACTGACCAATACGACCAGTAACAGGGGTGTTACTGACCAATGGATGGGCAGGAGAAACTGACCAATGGAAGGACAGGGGAATTATTTGAACAGCAAAAAACTACAGATGCTGGAAATCTGAAATAAAAACAGGAAAGGCTGCGGTTTCTCAGTAGGATGGACAGCGTCTGTGGAGAGAGAAACAGTGAATGTGTTTCCTCATGGAGTTTTCTTGCCTTTGTCACAATTTCTTGTGTAATTTCAGGAGAACACGGGGAGAAGGGAGCAAGAGGTCCTCCTGGTGATTCTGGGTACACTATGAAGGGCGAGAAGGGAGAGAGAGGTGAGGAGGTGTTTCTTACTGCTGACCGGTGCTGGGACAGGGTTCACCTTTATTGTCCAGACTTTGGCACCTTCTCTCTGGATGGACTCGCGTGTTGGGGCTCTGGCTGTTGTGTGGCGTTGAGTTTAAACACTTTTCCTCTCTGATTTTCAGGGGACGCGGGTATGCCAGGACTCCCAGGAATGAAAGGTAGGGTGAGCAAGGTGCTTGTGGTGGCTGAGCCCAGAGTGATGATGGGGTGAATGGCCTCACTCTGTGCAAGAAACGGGTAATCTCAGAAATAAAACCGGAAACTGCTGGACACACTCAGCAGTTCAGGCAGAGCCTGTGGGGAGAGAGACAGGGTCAATGTTTCAGGTCATAGACCTTTCGTCAGAACAGGGAAGGGAGAGAGTCAGAGGAAGGGAATATCTGAGGTGAGGACAGGGCTGCCCTGGGGATGTCCTCGGGAAGTCTCTGAGATGGGGTTGATGGGTGGGGGGGGGGGGGAGGAGGATAGAGATTGGGGATGGGTGGGGGAACCAGGAGGAGCAGATAGTGTATGGAAAGGGGGAGGTGGTTGAGTGGGGGTGGGATGTAGAATGGGTGAATGCAGGGGGAGGGGTTGGGTGATGGGAAGGAGTGAGGGGGTCAGGGAGAGGGGGAGGAGTGGGGTGGGAAGGGGTGGAGTGAGGGGGTGGAAGGTGGGGTGCGGAGATGGAGATTGAGTGAGGGGGTCAGGGAGGGGTGGGAGAGGGAGTGGCGTGAGGGGGTGAGGAGTCTTGGATGCCTGAAAGGTGTGAAGGTCCCAGTGCTGAGCGTTATACTGGCACCAGGGACGGGAAATGGAAGCAGCTGTGGCCATTAGGCCCCTCATTGCTGCTTGCACAGCTTGAGGAGACCACTCGGCCTGATCCACCTCAGCTTGCCATCTCTCCCTGCACCATCCCCAAACCCCCCAATGTGGGAAACCCCTCGACCTTGTGTCTTGAATGACACAGTGACCGAGTCTCCACAGCCGCTGGGGCAGGAGGAAGCTCTACGCCCTCTGGGTGCAGACATTTTCTTTCTCTCTCCCCTGAATGTTTGGATGCGGACCCCGGAGTTTGAGACCCCTCGGACAGGGGAAACATCGTCACTGTATTCCACGTCACACCCGGTGGAGCCGTTTGTCTGTTGGAATTGAGGTCACCTCTCAGAGACTGCAGGTCCGTTCTGCTCAGTTCTTCTGCCCTTGGACAAAGCCCAACATCACTGGGCTCAGTCCGGTGAGCCCTCACTGCACTCCCCCCGTCACAGTGTGTCCTTCCTTGGGTACCGTGTAGAGAACCACGCACCACGCCCCAGAGCTGGTCTCACCCACGCCCCAGAGCTGGTCTCACCCACGTCCCAGACCTGGTCTCACCAACGTTCCATGTGTTAAAGTAAGACACCTTTACTCCTGTGTCCAAACCCTCTGCAAATAAAGGCCGGTGTCCCCTTCACCTTCCCAATTACTGGCTTCCCCCTCATGGTTCGCCCGGTGCAGGGGGGACACTGGGGTCCCGGTGCAGGGTGGACCCCGGGTTGGTGCGGGGGGAACCCTCAGGTCCCGGGGCGGGGGGACACCTGGGTCGGTGCAGGGGGACCCTCGGGTCCCGGTGAACACCAACAGATTTCAGTGTCTCGCCGCTTTTCCCCAAGTGGTCACCTCCCACGTTTCCACCAGCCGTGTCCTTGCCCCATCACCTCCGCGGTCTGCATCCCCTGAATCCCCTCAAACCCCTCTGCAAATTCCTCACAAACCACAGTGCTAGCCCAGCCCAAACTTTCATAAAATCCACTGGGAACCCGGGAGAATTTCTGCTTCCCAATAGTGGAGGAAACGGGGAACTCTCTCCCATGGGGAGTGGTTGGGGCACAAAGACCAAGAGGGGTTAGGGTGGAAACTGGTCAAAGGGCCGGGATAGACTGATGGGGAGGGGAGAGTGTGGGAGGGGAGGGGGAGGTGGTGGAAGGGGCTGTAGGCTGAGGGGAGGGGGAGGTGGAAGTGGGAGGGGCTGTAAGCTGAGGGGAGGAGGAGGTGGTGAGAGGGGAGGGGGCTGGGGGGGAGGGGAGTGTGTGGGAGGGGCTGGCCTTGGTTGCAAGCACTGGCATGAGTAGATGGGCTGAATGGTCTACTGTACTGGAGATTCGAGATACTAATGTACAACCAGATGATTCATCGTCACTCACCGGAAGCGATCCTTCACCCCGTGTGGCCTCAGTCGGCTGGACGGTAGAATTCGCTCAGATCAGCAGCCGGTCTGAGGGTGCTCCCCAAACACTGTGTAATCCCTTCTCTCTTCCGACAGGTATGATGGGACAACATGGTCCTCCTGGCCCACAAGGTAATGTCTATTGCTAATTCTTGTCCAGATTCCTTTTGTGGAAGCTCTGGTGCTCTCCAAGCCTTTCTCAGTATCAGCTCCTAATGTGCTGTCTGCCTGGGGCCTGCCTGCAGTTGACACCACACTCACCGAAGCTGAGTAACTAGCTTCTTATCTTCCTCCAGGTTCTCCCGGAACACCAGGCTTCAAAGGCGATCATGGATCTCCAGGTCCCAAAGGTAGGCTCCCAGGAATGCCCAACCGAGGATCAGTGCGGCTCCAGCCCATTACAAGGGATTGCTCGGGTCAGGTGCAGAAACAGCCATTCAGCCCATCCAGACCGTACTGGCATTCATGCTCCACCTTGTCTCATTCCACCTCTGGTCCGTCTCCCTCATGCAAACATCGCCACCCTTCATCAAGGCACCGAGTGCCACATTCTCCCGACAAGGGTGAAGATGTTCCAGCTAAATCCCCTTTTGGATTTCTTGCTGACTCTGGTTCCCCTCCTCCCCGCACACAGAAACATTCTCTGCATCCGTTCCACCAAAACCACTCATTGTTTTAAAGACCTCCACATTTGGTCCCCCTCAGCTCCTTCCTCAAGGAGTTAGTCTCAAAATTAGGGGTTGGCCGTCTCGGACGTTTCTTCACTGCGTGGCGGTGAATGTTTGGAATTCTCTCCCTGGAGTACAGTGGAGGCTCGGTCTCTGAGTCCTTCCAGAACAAAGATCAATGGATTTCTGCATATTGATGCAATCGAGGGATGTGGGGATGATGCTGAGATAGATCTTGTTGATGGGCAGAGCAGGCCTGAGGGCTGAATGGCCTGCCCTTGCTCCTATCCCTTAAGCCTTTCTATAAATGAGAAACATGAGTCACATCACAAAGTGAGTCCATAAATGTTTGGATTGGTAAACCTTTGTATCTGGTTAGGTACAAGTGGGAGGGATGGTTCAGTTTTGGGCGCCACACAGTTTGCTGGAACAGTCCCAGGGATGAGGGACTACTTGCTGAGGGTGGGGACTCTGGGCTGGTTCGTCTCACAGTGGAGGTTAATGGGAGGGATTTTCACGGAGGAAACAAGGAGAAACTGTCTCTAGCTGTGTAGAGGAGGATGCGGGATGAAGGTTCAGCAGAGAGGAGGAGAGTGTTGTCTGCAGCAAGTTGCTGTGACCAGGAACTTGGGGCAGTGACACAGGTTCAGTGGGAACCTTCACATGGGAAGTGAGGACAGCGTGGGGGGAGTCTCTCTCAAAGGATGAACACCCTCTGGACTACATCCTGTAATCACACGGAGAGTGTTTCACTGTCTCTTCTCTTTTCTTCTAGGTGACAGAGGGTTAAACGGCTTTCCTGGAGCCAAAGGTACAACTTCCATGTTCCGCCATTTCATGTAAAGCTGTGGTGGTGAAGCACTGCGGTGAGTTCAGGTGAATCTCTGCAGGTTGTTGCTGGTTTCACCTCTGGTGTCCTTGTTTCAGGTGACACAGGAGAGCGAGGACCTCGCGGGGTACAGGGTGAGTCTCTCGTCCTTGGGGAAGGCCTTTGCTGCAACGCCTTCAGGAGCTTTGTTGCCAAGGGTTGGGTGGGGTCCCAGAAACGGCTCCCGGTGATGCTGATCTCTGCTCCGGGGAATGTTCTGAGCAGTGGAGAGTTGTCGGTAACTTCTGCCCACACACTGAGGCCAGGGCACCCAAGTCTGTCACATCACATCAGGAACAGGAGCAGGCCATTCAGCTATCCTATTGTCCTCTTTCTCTCTCTGTCCCTATGGCCCCCCCAGGTTATTCACACCCCCATCCCAAAGGCAGTGGGTTCCAGACCAGCAGCAGTGTAAGTGAAGCCTACACCACCCTGCTGTTGTCCACCCCCCTACACCTGTGCCCTGGACCTTGACCATGTGCCAATGGGAACAGCTTCCCTCTCCTCTCCCCCGCTCTCCTCACCACCCCTCTCCTCCCCCCGCATCCCTCCCCCAGCCATGATCTCATCTACCTGTCAAACCTCTGCTCCAGAACGCCCCTGTCTTCTCCCGTCTAACCCTGGAGCTGAGCTCCCCCGTCCCTGGGACCCCTCCGGTACATTGCCTCGGCACTGTGTCTGGGACCTTCACGTCCTTCCCACAGAGTGGTCACCGGAAGGGGAGGCAGTGTTCCCGGTGTGGCCCACTGACACGTCCCATGTGACCTCTCCGCAGTATCTGTGAATCCCAGCACTCTCCCAGCCCCTCTCACGTTGGTCAGCCAGCTCCCTCTGTGGAAAAACTGCCGATGCTAGAGCCTGCCGGGGGGAGGTCCCTGATCCGGAGGGAACGGCGCAGGGCTGAGCCTGCCTTGGGGAGACCCCCGGATCCGGAGCAGGGATGGCCTGGCCTGCCTTGGTCCCTGGATCCCGATCTGGAGCAGGGATGGCCCGGTCTCTCCACACTAACGTTCTCTGTGTTGCAGGTGAGAGCGGTCTGAGGGGGCTGCCTGGGGCCTCGGGAGAGCCCGGACAGAAGGGAGCGACCGGTGAGTCATCATCCCCACCCCTGACCCACTGACACCCCACCCAGGGGGGCTCTGTCCCTGGTCACCAGAGGGAGGGAGTGAGGGAGGGGGGAAATGATGACCTCCTCCCACATTACTCACGGCTCAAGAGCCGGTCTGCCCGGAGGACCCCCCAGGATGGGCTGGGGGACAATGTCTGCTGACGGAGGCAGGGGGTGGGGAGGTACCCTGTGAGGGATCACCCTGTGGGGTGGGAGTGAGTGGGTGGGAGGAGGGGGGTGCTGGGGGAGTGGGTGGGAGGAGGGGGGTGGGTGGGAGTGGGAAGGGGGTGGTGTGGGGGTGAGGGGTCCGTGCCGAGCTCATCAGTTCTCCTCCCCCCCCCCCCCCTTCAGGTGCTACCGGTGCAGACGGTCACCGCGGTTCCCGAGGTAAGGTGGCTCCTGGGAGGGGCAGGTGTTGGGGGGCTTGGAGGGGAGTTGGGTTGTGAGGGGAGGGGAAACATCTGGGGGAGAACAAGGGCTGTAAACTGGTGGGTGTGGGGGAGCAGGGGGAGTGGGGGTGGGGGTCTGGGGGAGCGGGGTGGGGGTCTGGGGGAAGCCAGCGAGTGGGGTTGGGGTGTGGGGGGGAGCAGGGTGGGGGTCTGGGGGAGTTTGGGGAGCGGGGTAGGTGAGGTGGGGGTGTGTGGGGGAGCGGGTTGAATGTGGTGGGGGTGTTGGGGGAGCAGGGTGGGGTGGGGGTCTAGGGGAGGGGGGTGCGAGGGGGAGAGGGTTTGGGAACCGTGCACAGGCAGGTAAGGGAGGAGATGACTGAATCCGCAGGGCAGCGGCGGACAATGAGAGGGCAGAGATGTGGTGGGTGGGTGGGGTAACCGAACGAATGGAAAGTATTACTTAATGATGGGAGATAGAACCCCGGAGTCGCACAACAGGCCACTCGGCTCACACTTCCATACTGACCCGTAGGCACCTGTCTGTATTAAATCCATCTCCCAGCACCCTGGTGTACCTGGGTGATCCAAGTGCTGGTCTGGACACTTCTCAAATGCTGCCAGTGACTCCACTCCACCTCTCCCTCAGGCAGTGTGTTCCAGCTACTCACCATCTTATGGTCCCCTCACAGCCCCTCTTCACCCAGAGAGCAGTGAGTACCTGGGGTGTCTGCCACAGAGGGCTATGGACCAGGTGTCTGGGTGATGTTTGGGACCCCATTGGTCGGTGCTCCTGATATGGGGGAGGTTTTCTGCAGTCTCCCGATCTGTACCCCTCAGTCATGTCCCCTTGTAACCTCAGTGTTGGTCTTGATAAAGGAGCAGGGATCTCCCCAGAAGCTCGGGCAGTGAGTGTGCAGACTCCTGTGGAGATTGGGAAGGTTTGTGGAACGTTGGCCATTGTTGCCAAGGTGGATGGTGACACAGGAGTCCTGTGTACACTTCCCGCCTCCTTATTTAAGGAAGGGTGTGTTTGCTCTGAGGATAGTTCAGAGAGTTCTCCAAGCACGTGAAGGTTGAGCAGGTTCACTGATGCTGGAGCTCAGAAGCATGAGAGATCCTAGAACATAGACATAGAACAATACAGCACAATACAGGCCCTTCAGCCCTCCATGTTGTGCCAACCTTCAAACCACTCCTAAGACTATCTAACCCCTTCCTCCCACATATCCCTCTGTCTTAAATTCCTCCATATGCTTATCTAAAAATTTCTTGAACTTGCCCAACGTATCAGCCTCCACCACCACCCCAGGCAGCGCATTCCATGCACCAACCACTCTCTGGGTGAAAAAACCTCCCTCTGACGTCTCCCTTGAACATTCCCCCCCCACCCCACCCCCCCATTACCTTAAAGCCATGCCCTCTTGTATTGAGCATTGGTGCCCTGGGAAAGAGGCGCTGGTTGTCCACTCTCTCTATTCCTCTTAATATCTTGTATACCTCTATCATGTCTACCCTCATCCTCCTCTCCAATGAGGACAGCCCGAGCTCCTTTAGTCTCTCCTCATAATCCATACTCTCCAATCCAGGCAGCATCCTGGTAAATCTCCTCTGCACCCTTTCCTATAATGGACACAGTACTCTAAGTGTGGTCTAACCAGAGTTTTGTAAAGCTGCATCATTACTTCGTGGCTCTTAAACGCAATCCCACGACTTATGAAAGCTAATATCCCATCAGCTTTCTTAACTACCCTATCCACCTATGTATATAAAATATAAAAGCTGCAGAGGGGATGGAGGGTGAATGGAGGGTGTTCTTCCTGGTGCAACCTAGACCCAGGGGGCGTAGTTTCAGAATGAGGGCTGACCGATTTAAGGCAGTGATGAGGAGCTGTCGTTCCTGAGGACAGCGAACCTTCGGAATTCTCTCCCTGTGGAGACAGAGGAGTATTTTTGAGGCCAGGAATCGGAGAGTTGTGTTCTGTTGGGGGATGTCAAGGGTCCTGGGGAACGGGGAGGAGAGTGGAGCTGAGGCCGAGGACCATCTTGGTGAAGAGACATCCGCTCCTGACAGTGGGTGGGGAAAAGGTAGCTCCAGTAACCCAACGTTTCCCATTTCCTGCCCTCACCCCAGGTGAACCAGGACCTCGAGGGTTACCAGGAATGCCAGGAGACCCCGGCCCCCGTGGTAAGGAAATCCAGCTTTGGTCGGGAATGGGAACCATCACTGGGGGTGGTGGGTGGGAGGGATGAGATGAGGGCGAGGGGGGAGCGAGTCCTGCAATCCAACTGGAAACAGGCCCTTTGGCCCATCAAGTCTGTGCCGACCATCGAGCACCCATTCACACCCCCCCTCCCCCCAACCCCCAGGTTCGACCCCTCACTCACACACTAAGGACAATCCACAGTGGTCGATGAATCCCCACCCCCACCCCCACCCCCCGACCCCACATATCTTTGGGATGTGGGAGGAAACCGGATCCCCCGAGGGAAACCCACACGGTCACGGAGAACGTGCAAACTCCACACAGACAGCACCAGAGGTTGGGATCAAACCCGGGTCTCGAGCTGTGAGGCAGTGGCACTACCCATTGCACCAGTGGGTCACGGGCAATTAATGCTCAGCAAGATCCCACAATAGTAATTGTGATGGTCAGTTGTTGATCTCTGTGACTGGGGATCATCATTATTGTCCACAACCGTTGTGTGTGGAGCTTTAGGATCGCTACGTCTCACTGAGAGCGGCTGGTGATGTCTCATCCAATTGGTGAGTAACGACCCTGTGCTGCCCCTCCCTCAGCTCCCCCTCCCTCCCTCAGCCACCTGTCCCTCCCTCCCTCCTCCCTCCCTCAGCTCCCCCTTCCCTCCCCCCCTCCCTCAGGTTCTTCCCTTTGACCAAGCATTCCCTTCCTCGGTCCAGCATTCCCTCGACCCTCTCTCCCTCAGAACTCCCTCCCTCGGGTGCCACCCTTTGACCCTGTGGCCCCATGGTGTCAGGCAGTGTGCGGAGCCGGTCCCGAGGGTGGGGGTGGTGGTGTGGGGGGTGATCTGTCAGGACCGTGGCCTGAGCGCTCGGTCACCGTGTCTCATCCGCGGTCTCACCACTCGGTTGTGTTCCAGGGGAACCCGGAGCTCCAGGGAGGATCATCAGTGCCGGAGGTGAGGGAGCAGGGACCTGCCGGTGGCGAGGGCGCTCGGCCCATCGAGAGTGTGTTGAACAGCGTCTGTCCTGGATAGGGAGGGGCGTGATGCAGAATGAGTGGGTAGGGGGAGGGGGAGGGGGGTGTCCAGGGCTTTGAGCGGGGGTGGGGGAGGTGAGCAGAGCGGTGTGGGGGGGGGAGGGGGGGTGGTCACCCAGAGAATGGAAGGCTCTGCAGCCAACCGAAATCCATGCCTGAACCAGTGTCCGGGGCTCTGTACCTGGGGCCAGGTGTCTGGGACTCTGTCCCCAGTGGCAGGTGTCCGGGGCCCTGTACCTGGGGCAGGTGCCTGGGGCCAGGTGTCTGGGGCTCTGTATCCGGGGCCAGATGTTTGGCCCTCTGCTGCCTGTCTCTCAGGGTCAGTACGTTGATGGCCGTGTGCTGAGGTTAGATCGGTCTCTCTCTCAGGTTCAGAGAAGACGCTGGCTGTACCAGGACCTCCCGGACCACCAGGACCACCTGGACCCCCTGGCAGAGCAGGTAGGTACCTGGCGGAGGGCCCAGGGAGGGAGGAGCTTCACTGGACAGTGAATCTGAGTGATCAGCAAGATCACAGAAGGCCCCGGAGACAGGATTGCCCCGGTCCTTGAGTTCTTGTATAGTGGGAGCTTTACTCTGGATCCAATACGATTCTTTTAAATTGTGCAAAGTGCACATCACTCTCAAATTAAAACACCACCATCTGTGTCAAGGGCACACTGCAGCCCCCACCGTCCCCAAAGGCCTCCAGAGAGTCAGTGGGCACTGTGTGCTCCCTCCCTGGGCACACTTGGGCATGGACAAATCCTGGGCAGAGGGAGAGGCGGTCAGCTCGGGCAGAACCCTCAATGCCTGCTGCCTGGACCTGTGAATGACCACCTTGACCAGCCCCAGGAGAAGAGGTTCCCCTGACCCCCACCCCCGCACTGTGAGACCAAGGTCAGGACAGTGGGGCTGAGAGTGTGACCCGGACCTGAGGACCAGCCCCTTCAAATACTGAACCCTTCACCATCTATGCATGGAACACGGGCCCCCACCCCTGCCTGGGGTGTGTGAGGGAGCTGCAGTCGGGGTCTGACCCTGACAGTGGGCGATAATTAGAAACTCTCACATTTTGGCTGCCTCACTTGGCATAACGCCTTGTCCCTCACCCTCTTGCTCCCCCTCTCCCTCCATCCCCCTCTCTCCCTCTCTCCCTCCATCCCCCTCTCTCCCTCTGTCCCTCTCCCTCCCCCCTCTCCCTCTCGGCTCCCTCAGTCTCTCCCTTCTCGCTGTTTCGGTGTGAACAATATCCAGAGTGACACCCTCCTGCTCTCACCTTCCCACAGGTGAGAGTATCGTTGGACCACCAGGTGCTGAGGGACCTGCAGGCCCGAAAGGTGAGTCAGTGGTGAGAGGCTAGGCGCCCCTCACTCGGAACCCAGTGAGGGGGAGGGAGAGGATCTGCCCCTCCCTCTCCGACATGATTCCCTCACCCATCTCCACATCCACAAACCGTGCCCCCCCCACAATACACCCTACCCTCCCCTCTCCCCACCCACCACCGGTTCTCCAGGTGAAGGTGGATTTGGGACATCATCAGAGTCCCTACAACAGATCGCTTTGAATAGCTTAATGTCTGAGTACTGCCCCTTTTTTTTTGCAAAACATTTATTCACTAAAAGCACTACAAAAAACACCCAACATCAAATACAGCACATCTAATATGGGGGGAAACAGCTAGGCAAAACTAATACCCGCGCAACACTACGCCCCCGACCGCAACACACACTTCATATCAAAATCGCGTTTGTACCGTCCACGACACACTCGATCCCCTGAGGGCCCACTGAGCGCGGAACTCGGCCAGGGCACCAGCGGAAACCACGTGTTCCCGTTCCAAAGACAACCACGTGCGCACGTATGCACGGAAGACGGGCAGGCAGGCCAACTTGCCGGAACCCTCGGACGCCCGCCACTGCATCCTGTGGATGGCCAGCTTGGCCAGGCCCAGCAGGAGACCCACCAGGAGATCCTCCACGCGCCCCACCCCGAGCCGCACTGGGTGCCCGTAAACCAACAGCGTCGGGCTGAAGTGCGGCCAGAACTTAAGCAGCAGCTGCCGCAGATACACAAAGAGGGGCTGCAACCTCTCGCACTCCACATATGCGTGGTACACCGTCTCCTCCCGACCGCAGAAGTGACAGGCGGTTGGGGTGTCAGTGAACCGACTAAGGAAATGGTTGCATGGTACTGGCCGGTGCAACACGCTCCACCCCCCGAGTACTGCCCCTTTTTTTTGTACAAAATGTTTATTCATTAAAAAACACTACAAAAACAACCAACAGCAAACACGCCGCATCGAGTACAGAAAGAAACAACCCGGCCGAAACCAATACCCGTGCAACACTACGCCCGCAACCGCAAAACGCACGACACTTCACACCAGAATCGCGTCTGTCTCGTCCACCACACACGTGATCCCCTGAGGGGCCCACCGAGCGCGGAACTCGGCCAGGGCACCCGAGGAGACCGCGTGCTCCCGTTCCAACGACACCCACGCACGCACATAAGCGCGGAAGACGGGCAGGCAGGCCGACCTGCCGGAACCCTCGGCTGCCCGCCGCCGCGTCCCGTGGATGGCCAGCTTGGCCAGGCCCAGCAGGAGACCCACCAGGAGATCCGCCGTGCGCCCCTCCCCGCGCCGCACCGGGTGCCCATAAACCAACAGCGCCGGGCTGAAGTGTAACCAGAACTTAAGCAGCAGCCCCCGCAGGTACTTGAAGAGGGGCTGCAACCTGTCGCACTCTGCGTACACGTGGTACACCGTCTCCTCCCGGCCGCAGAAGTGACAGGCGGCCAGGGTGTCGGTGAACCGGCTCAGGAAACGGTTGCACGGTACCACCCGGTGCAACACCCTCCAGCCCCCGAGTACTGCCCCTCCCACAGTGGGACCCTCTGTTCCTCCAGCTCAGGCCACTTGAGTGACCCCTGTCTGATCCCCTCCACCACCCAGAGGCTGTGTCTCGGTATATAGCACCTGTCACAAGTGGGACGTTTGCATAGAACATTGAACAGTACAGCACGGAACAGGTCCTTCGGCCCACAATGTTGTGCTAATCTGAGTAAATCAGTAATCAAATGCCCAACTAAACTAATCCCTTCCGCCTAAATATCCATATCCTTACATTCCCCGCACATCCATATGCCTATCTAAGAGCCCCTTGAATGCCCCTATTGTATCTGCCTCCACCCCCACACCAGGCAGCGCATTCCAGGCACCCACCAACCCTCGCTACAGGTGGTGTCCTGCGCTGGTTGAGATTGGGAGTGAGGTAACGTGACCCTTCTGATCACATGGTTTCTTGCAGGTTCCTCATTGGCTGGACCTCCTGGACCGCCAGGACCACCGGGACCCCCAGGTAAAGACCCGTCACTTATTCCAGACTTCTGCCCTTCCTTGGGACTTTCCCTCAGACTCCCGGCTCCTCCGTCGGACCCTCCACACAGGGTCAGTACGGGCCCAAGCCATGGTACTCCTCAGCTCGCTGGGCTGACTGTCGGACATCGTGTGGGAGAAAACGTCTCCATTTCCAGGGATTAAGTCCGGAGACACCCCCAACACAGGTGACAACAGCTGGGTGCGCTCAGAGCAAGGGTCAGTGCACACTGACCTCTGAACGGTATGCTCAACCAGAAGGGCTGCCACACTGACCACCCCACCCTGGGCTGTGGACACTGGGCTGACCTCAGCACTGGACACGACTGACCTTAGCACTGGATTGACCTCAGCACTGGGCATTGAACACTGGCATTGGACACCCTAGCACTGGGCATTGGACACTGGACTGACCTTAGCTCTGGATTGACAGCACTGGGCATTGAACACTGGCACTGGACTGAACCCAGCACTGGGCATTGGATGCTGGACTGACCCTAGCACTGGGCATTGGACACTGGACTGACCTTAGCACTGGACACTGTGCTCTGGACATTAGGCATAGGACCCTGGACACCGGACGCTGCATCTGGGGTGGGGTCAAATGTCCAGCAGTGAATCCGAGCATTAATCCAAACATTCCCTCTGATTCCATTGCAGGAGTCCAGGGATACAAAGGTAGGAAAGGGGGAATGATGGGACGTGTGGGATAAATCAGTGCCACCATGGGGTCAGGGTCAACCTAATCCTGGGGTTAGGGTGAGAGGACGTTGGCAGGTGTCGAGGTGAAAGGTCATTCCCCAGGGTGTGCCAGTGAGGGGTTGTTCCTAGGGTCAGGGTGAGGGGTCGTTTGCAGGGTCTGGAATCCGGTGGTATGCTTGTCATCCTGGGGGCAGGGGGTCCAGGTGGGATCCTGTGGGTGGGGGAGGTTCTGGGTGGGATCCCGGGCGAGGGGGAGTCTGGGTGGGATCCCAGGGGCGAGGGGAGGGTCCGGGTGGGATTCCCGGCGGGAGGGTCGGGTGGATCCTGGGGGAGGGGGGGTCGAGTGGGATCCGGGGGTTGGGGAGAGTCCAGGGGGGATCCAGGGTCACTTGACCAACACTGATTCACCCCCCCTGTTTTGTCAGGTGATCCCGGCCAACCGGGGCTGTCGGTCGCCACACGTGGTGAGTGTCTCTCCCACCCCCCACCCACTCCAGGGGTGGGGCTCTCCCACACTCCAAGGGGGTGTCCCCCTCTTCCCCTCCCCCACCCCTCCCCCACTCCCCATCCCCCCACCCTCCCCCTCTCCCAACCCCCCACCCCTCCCCCCTCTCCAACCCCCCCCTCCCCCAACTCCCCCTCCCCATCTCTCCTCCCTGATTTCCACAGGTTCAAGAATTTCCTTCCCGACTCCGCCCCTGATCCCGTCTGAATTTTGTCAGACTGATGCATTGTTGGGACAGAACACGTCTTGGGTCGGACACCCCACCACAGGACACTTCAGCCCCGACCCCAGGGTCGGACTCCCCACACAGGTCACAGCCCCGACCCCTGACCCCGGGGTCGGACACCCCACACAGGACACTTCAGCCCCGACCCCAGGGTCGGACTCCCCACACAGGTCACAGCCCCTGACCCCTGACCCCGGGGTCGGACACCCCACACAGGACACCTCAGCCCCTGACCCCGGGATCGGACACCTCAGCCCTCTAGCCCACCTTCTGCTTTCCCAGACACCGCTGGGACCAGGGGGCACGGATATCGCCAAGATGCACCGGTCTGGAAGGTTCTGGGTGGGACCATGAACCTGACCCCTAATCCTGGGTCAGAGGTCGGAGGCCCAGATGTTGAACATTCCCTGGGCGGGAGCGCGGTGGGACAAAGGGAATCCCCGACCAGAGAAGTGACCCCCTCAGTCACTGACCTCTCCCCCAGAGAGGGCGTGACCCCCTCGGACAGTGGCCCCTCCCCCTCAGACTGACCCCTCCCCCTCAGACAGTGACCCCTCCCCCTCAGACAGTGACCCCTCAGATAGACCCCTCCCCCTCGGACAGACCCCCCTCGGACACTGACCCCTCCCCCTTGGACAGTGTCCGCTCCCCCTCGGACACTGACCCCTCCCCCCGGACACTGACCCCCTTGGACAGTGACCCCTCCCCCTCGGACAGCGACCCTCCTTGAACCCTTCTCCGTCTCTCATTCCCCTCCTGTGTTGTCCCCAGGTGGAGAGTCATTCACTCACGGACCCCCAGGACCCCCCGGACCCCCCGGCCCTGCAGGGCCCCCAGGAGCCCCCGGACACAAGGGCGACAGAGGTCAGTGCCCTCCGACCCCAGCCATAACCACCGGGACTGGGGCGGAGTGAGTGGGGGGAGGGCGGGGGTTGGAGGAGGGTGGGAGGAGGGTGAGGGGAGGGTCAGGAAATCGAGGGGGGAGGAGGGGAGATGGAGAGTTGGGGTGGGGACTGGAGGGTAGGGAAGGAGGGATGGTGAGGGAGGGGAGGGTGAGGGGAGGAGAGGAGGAGGATGGGTTGAGTTGAGGGTGGGTGAGGGGAGGGTGGATGGGAGATGGGTAGAGGAGGGGAAGAAGGGTGAGGGGGAAGGGTAAGGAGAGGAGCTCCTCTCCCCCCTCTCCCCCCTCTCCCCCCCCTCTCCCCCCTCCGCCTGCTTACTCTCTCCTCCTCGCTCCTCAGGAGAAGTCGGAACCCCCGGTGCTCCTGGTATTCCTGGACGATCGGCTCGAGGTAGGAATTCTGCTTGTCCCTCCGTCAGACCACAACCCCGTCCCTCGCCGGGACAGGGCAGCACGTGTTGCCCACCCTCCCCGACCCGGGTGAGCCCCTGACGGGGCCGGGTCCCCCACCCACGGCCGGGCCCGGTGGGAACAGTGGAGCTCCCACTGATGACCGCTGAAGGACGGTTGGGGTTCGCCTGCATTCCCCGGGTTTTACCAGCCTAGCCCCTGCCCCGCCCCTGCCCCCTGTCCCCTGCCCCCTGTCCCCTGCCCCCTGCCCCCTGTCCCCTGCCCCCTGTCCCGGGCTTCCTGCCCTGGCTCCAGCCCCCTGAGCTGAATGTCCCCAAACACCCGTTGTCGAGCAGGGGCTGAACTGGTTCTGGTTGCTGCACCAACATGTCACCCTTGCACTGCCCTCTACAAGCAATGATTCGCTTCACTGAATCATAGTAAGTAGAGGAAGCCATTTGGCCCATTGTGTCCACACTGACCTGATCTCGCAGCCTATCCCCACCTCCCATTACTGGGCTGTCACCCCTGCAGTCACCACCTGATGGGGGCTCCTGTCCCTCCCCCCAGGCAGCGAATTCCAGACCCCCACCGTCTGGGGCTAACCCTCGCAACAGTCACTGTTCACTCTGCTCCCCACCCTCATGAGTTTATACACCTCAACAAAGTCTCCCCTCCGCCTCCTCTGTTCCAAAGGAAATGACCCCAGTATCTCCAACCTTCCCTCACGGCTACAGCTTCCCTGGTCCCTGCACATTCCCGTAACTTCCTCCACATCCCTCCAGTGCAGTCACCCCCCTTCCCCCCCCCACCGTAACGTGGCGACCTGCACCGTGGCGTAACTGGGCTGCGCAGTTCAGGGTTACCTCCCTCCTCTGACTGCGCCCTGTTGCTGCCTTTCAGTGATGACACGGACCTATCCTGATCCCTGGGCCCGTGGACGTGCGCTCCAAGGTCTCTCTTCTCTCCACATCCTAATATCCTCCCTGCTACTGGTGGCCTTGCCCTGACCCATCTCCCCAATACATCAACTAGGACATGCCAGTGAGTCAATAAAGACATGTCAGCCAACTTCTGCATGGCAAGATCCAGGGCACAGTGTGGTGATAACCAGATTATCTGTTTCCTGTGGGTGGGGGAGAATTATCAGCCCCAGGAGCCTGAGGAGCATTCCCAACGCTCCGTGAATGGCCTGCTCCATGCCCCGGGGGTGGGTTGGGAGGTGCAGGGACGTGCCAACAGGAGGGGTGGGGTACAACTACTGATCAGCCATGTGTCTCTGTCCCACAGTTACTGGCACCAGCAGAGGGTTCCAAGGACCCCCAGGACCTCCTGGCCCCCCTGGACCTCAAGGTGAGTTTCCCGGGGAGGGGTGGTCAGGGGCTGGCCTGTGAGCTCACCGAGGGGCTGAGTGTTGGCTCCACAACCCCGGGTTGGTGAACGCAGCCTGGACCTGCTGCATTTGCTGGGTTGTCCGCTGTGCCGGCAAAACCTCCTCCTCTAACGCTGCACGTTGTGGGAAGCAGACGACAAACTGCTGGAGGAACGACAGGTCAGGCAGCATCTGAGGGGCGAAGTGAACAGTCAATGTTTCGGGCGAGGCCCTTCCCCGGGACAACTGCTGCTTGACCCACTGACTTCCTCCAGCAGTTGGTTTGTTGCTCTGGCTTTTGTCTGCCGTCTCCTGGTTATGGGAACCACCTGTAAATCAGAAACCAGAACAGTTACAGCACAGAGGAGGCTGTTCAGCCCATCGGGTCTGTACCGGCTCCCCCAGCGTCTCCCCACAGCCTTGCAAATCCAAGTTACTTATCCAGCTCCCTTTAGAAAACGATACTTGAATCGAACCCACTTCCACCCCCCCCCCCCCCCAAACTCCTCGCTGTGGAAGTGTTCCCCTTGGGTTCTTCTGGGTCTATCGGCCACCCACTCACTATATGCCCTCTCTGACCCCTCCTCCACTGGGACAGTTTCTCTTGTCCACTTCCTGCACTCTTCACGATTGTACGCCCCTCCCGCTGATCCCTGCTCTGTCCAAGCAGAACAACCCAGTCGGTCCACAGCCCCTCCTCAGGGACCGTGCCAGTGAATCCCGCACCCCTCCCCCAGCCGGCTCCCCTCCCCCAGGCACCCTCCTCCCAGACGGGACCCCTTCCCTAAAGCCCAGACTGGACAGCAGGCTCCAACTGTGACCACACCAGGGTTTACTGAAGGTTCCCGATGAAGTTCTGGTAATCCGGGTTGCCTCTGCTTTCACTGAGCTCTCGGTGTACCCAGTGTCCCTGTGCCCTCCACACCTGAACCTTCGTCTCTTTCCCCCCCTCGCCCTACATTTCTCAGCATTAACTTCCACATGTCACTGATCCCGTTCCACCAGTCTGTCTCTATCCCACGGGTCACTGAAACATTGAGGCAGAGCAGTAGACATGGTCTACATGGACTTCAGGAAGGCTTTGACAAGGTCCCATGTGGTTGGCTGGTCCAGAAGGTTAAGGCACTGGGATCCAAGCATCGTGGGCATCCCTCAGCAGAGTTCCCAGTGCCAATTCTGGGGATCTCCACTGAACACTTTCTCCAGTTCGAAGCCCTCTTGGTACTGAGCTTGGCTACTGCAGCCTTCAATCCCAATGATGTGGAACCTTCTCAATGAACACATTCAGCCCCTCAGACCTTCACTACTCAACGGCACCGTGGCTGATCCACAACCCCATTTCCTGCCCTGCCCCTGTGATCCCTTCTGGTATCCAGACTTCCTTAAAGATGCCTCAGTCGGTAGATGGCTGTATGTGACAGGAGAACTGACAGAAGGTTCTAGATGCTGTAATGTCCAGTGTGCCTCTGGTGTTCAGTAATGTTGACTCTCCACAGCTGGTATCAGAGGAGTGTGTACAGTGCACCGTGTATGTCTGTCAGTCGATGGACGCTGTAATCTGTGGCCTGCCTTGCTCTAACAGCCTGTTCCCTCTGCTCCGTCCCAGGACCACCGGGGGATTCTGGTTTGGGCTCCAGGACCAACATCCGACAGGTAGTGATGGAGACCCTGCAGAGTGAGTACCACAGATCGAGGCGCAGTGGGGGCTGTGATCCAGGGACAAGGTTGACAACAGGCACTGTCACCTTGCTCAGGGTTCCCAGCGGTTGACCAGCGCACGGGCTGGCTCTGTTTGTCGCCACCTTGCGTCATGATGTGGGGGGGGGGGGGAGGTGTGAGAACAGAATTCTTTAGTGTGATCAGGAACGGGATCCCCAGGGAACAGACTCAGCAGGGACTTTGGGAATGGGATGTTTCCCGAGCTCTGGCACTAGTGAGGTGGTAGTCTGAGGGGAGAGAACTTTCACCCACTCAGAGCATGTGTGACGGGCCGAATGGCCTCCCCTGCTGATGGATTCCTCCAGGTCCCCTGGGAATCCACAGAGTCTGTACACAGAGTCCCACATCTCCTCTCAGGTGGGGGGGCTGGTGGGGGTGCGGGGGTGGGAGCAGTGTCTGGGGTGGGTATGGTGATAGGAGGCTCCTGTATGGGGTGGGGGTGTTGAGTCCAGAGGTTGGGGTGTTGTGTCAGGGGGTGGGGTGTTGTGTCTGGGGGGGGAGGTGGGTGTTGTTTGGGGGGTGTTTGGAGGGGTGGGGTGTTGTGTTGGGGGTGGGGTGTTGTTGCTGGGTGTTTGGGGGTGGAGTGTTGTTGGGTGGGTGGTTTTATGTTGGGGTCTTGTTGGGGGAACAGTGTTGTGTAGGGGTGGGGTGTTATTTGGGGGGGTTGTTGGGGGGGGTGGGGTGTTGTTGGGGGCGTGGAGTGTTGTGTTGGGGGGTGTTGTTGGGGGGTGTTGTTGGGGGGTATTTGGGTGTGGGGTGTTGTTGGGGTGTGTTTTGGGTGTGGGGTGTTGTTGGGGTGTGTTTTGGGGGTGGGGTGTTGTTGGGGTGTGTTTTGGGGGTGGGGTGTTGTTGGGGGTGGGGTGGGCACATTCCACTATGTGGGGGAAACACTGCTGGGGGCCTGGGTGCTGAGGGAGGGGGTTGGTGGAAGGAGACTCCCAAGGATTCTCACCGCTTGGTTGGGTGTTGCAGCCGAGGGTTTCCAGAGGTCAATTCCTGGCCCCCCAGGACCACCCGGACCCCCCGGACCCCAGGGGGAGCGCGGCAGCCTGGGACGGCTCCAGTACTCGGAGATTTCCAGCCACGTCGTCAACTATTTGAGGAGTAAGTGAACCGTCTGCTGAGGGCCTGACCCCTGGCCCCGACCCCTGGCCCTGGCCCCAATTGTAGCCCTGACCCCGGGGCCTGACCTCTGACCCCGGACCCCAATCTCAACCTCATGCCTGACCCCTGACCCTGAGCCTGCCACAGCCCTGGCTCCGGCCAGTCCCGGTCAGTCCCAAGACCACAGGGAGCTCCGCCTTCACCGGCTGGTCCGTCCACTTGGTGACTGCCCCCCTCACCCCCTTGGGCTGAAGGTGGGTGGTCACCACACCCTGCTCTGTCCATGCCGCCTGTACCCCGACTGTTCCCGACACAGGTTCTCCCCACACCCTCCCTCACTGCCCCCAACACCGGTGGGGTCTTGTGGTGCAGTACGAGGGATGGGGTCTGAGGGGTAGGATCCAGGGGTCCGAGGGCTGGGGTCTGAGGGGAGGGTTCTGAGGGCTGGGGTCCAAGGGGAGGGGTCCAGGGCTGTGGTCCAAGGGGAGGTGTAGGGTCCAGGTGTCCGAGGGGTGGGGTCCAGGGGTGGGGTCCATGGGTCTGTGGGTCATGTTGCATCCACCTTTGCAGCCTGTTTCTCTCTGTTCCAGATTCGGGGCTCAGTGTGGGAGAGCGAGGTCCTCCCGGACCACCCGGGCCTCCAGGGAGACTGTCGAGCGCTGACTTGACCATCTATCTGCAGAGTAAGTCCAGAGGTGGCTGCAAATATCCTCCCGGGCCCTGGGGAGCAGGGACAAACTTCCTCCCGAGCTCCAAGCCCCCGGGAGCAGGGACAAACAGCTAGAACACCAGAGTTGGGAACAAGGACTGAACACATCCTGACACCAACCATTCTGTACACAGTCCACAGCAAGGCTCACTGTGCCTGACCCCAGGAGTGTGTGGTGAGACAGTGCAGAGGGAGCTTCACCCTGTGTCTGACCCCGGGAGTGTGTGATGGGACGGCGTAGAGGGAGCTTCACCCTGTGTCTGACCCCGGGAGTGTGTGGTGGGACAGTGCAGAGGGAGTTTCACCCTGTGTCTGACCCCGGGAGTGTGTGACGGGACGGTGTGGAGGGAGCTTCACCCTGTGCCTGACCCCGGGAGTGTGTGATGGGACGGTGTAGAGGGAGCTTCACTCTGTGCCTGACCCCGGGAGTGTGTGACGGGACGGTGTGGAGGGAGCTTCACCCTGTGTCTGACCCCGGGAGTGTGTGATAGGATGAGATGGGGGGATCCTTCTGTGACACTGTACTCCCAGTACCTGGGATTCATTGACCATCTGCTCCCTGTACCCCACAGGTGAGGACGTCCAGCGATACCTGCGAGGACCCCAGGGACCCCCTGGAGCGCCGGGCCCTCGAGGAGATGGGATAAGTCATGCCGAGCTGGAGGCCTACGTCACAGATTACAGCAGAAGTAACGTTCGGCTCCAGTCTGGTGTTGTGGGTGAATGTGGAGGCAGAGTGAGAGCTTCGAGTGTGTGAACCTGGGCACCGTGTGCAAGTGTGAGCGCCAGTGTGACCAGTATGTGTGTAGGTGGGTCAGTGTGGGTCATTGTGTGTGTGTGTGGGTCTAGGTCAGTGTGTGGGTCAGTGTGTGTGTGTGTGCCTGTGTGTGTGCCTGTGTGTGGGTGTGTGTCAGTGTGTATGTGTGTCAGTGTGGGTGTGTGTGGGTATGTGTCTGGGTCAGTGTGTGTGGATCAGGGTCTGTGTGTGTGTGTGTGTGTGTGTGTGTGGATCAGGATCAGTGTGTGTGTGTGGGTCAGTGACCATTCCCAGCCGGTGCCCCTCTCAGTCCCGCTGGGTCTGTCCCCTGCTGCAGAGTGGGAGGTCACCCAGAGCCGGACCTCTGGTCACACCTCGCCCGGACCATCATTCTCCCCTGGCCTCCCCTCACCAGGAACCACCACCCCTACCTCCCTCGGAAAACTCTCCCTCCCTACCCCACTCCCGCTCCCCCCTCCCCACCTCACTCACCCCCCTCCCCACCTCACTCATCGATGTGCCCTCATGTGTTCCAGGTTGGGTGGCGGGATCGGGACGACCTGGACCCCCAGGACCCCAAGGACCTCCAGGCCCCCCAGGCTCCCTCTCGGTGACCGGGGATCTCTCCGTCCTGCTGCAGGGTGAGTTCTTCAGGGGTGGGGTGGAGGGGTTAGGGAGGGGGTGATCTTGGGGAGAGGTTGGAGGCAGGAGTGTGTGTGAGGTGGGGGGTCCTCAACCCACTGACCCGCCCATCCTGACGTTTCCCATCCACGGTGAGGACAGGTCAGTCGGTGGCTGGAAGGGAGAGAGGCTGACCTGGGGCATTCATCTGCTGTGATCCAGTGACTGACAGGAGAGGTTTGAGGGGCAGAATGACCTCCCTGCATTCTAACCCGGATGAAACAGCCTCTCTGATGGTCACAGTGACTGAATCGGTCAGTTGGGGTTGGTGGTCAATCCAAATCTCGCCCCAACAGAACCCCCACGTTAAAATCAATCTCTCCCCCCACCCTTCTCGAACCACCCTCTCCTCCCCCTCACCCCCAGAACCACCCTCCCTCCCCTTGCAGCCCCCCAGTACCGGAGAGTGTTAGGTTACGGTGGTCCGGGTGGGTTAGAGCAGGGGGCTGGAGGGAGCAGTCACACGTCCTGGAGACGGTCACCGCTGCATCTGCTGTGGTCACTCATGGCCCCTGAACATCGCACCTACCAGTGGGTGCCCAGATCTCTGTTACCCACTCCTCCCAACCCCAATTCTACCCCGTCTCCATCTGCCTCCCTCACCAGCTCTGACCCACCCCCCTGCTTTTGCTGTGGCATCAAGTTCCATGTTCTCCCCACTCTCAGGGACGGGTTTCTCTGTCATTTCCACTGTATATAGAACATTCCCTGTCAGTGTCCCCCACACACGGACACATCTCCTGTTGAATGTCTCTGGGAGGTTAAACTCCTCTCTGAATTGGATAATTATTGTCACACAAGATACAGTGAAAAGCTTTTGTTTGCCTGCCGTCCACACCGATCGTTCCAAAGACAAGAAACTGAGTCAGTTCAAAGGAAACCAGAATGCAGCAAGTAGTGTCCCAGCTACAGAGGATGTGCAGAGCAAGCAGACACTGAGGTGCACGGGCCACCACTAGGGAGATGGGAGATCAAGAGTCCATCTTTAGTACATGAGGGTCTGATAACAGCGGGGTAGAAGCTGTCCCTGAGCCCGGCGGGACGTGTTCTCAGGGTTTTGTATCTCCTGCCTGACAGGAGTGGGAGAGAGGGAGTGACCGCGGTGGGAGGGGGGAGGGGGGAGAGGAGGGAGTGACCGCGGTGGGAGGGGGGAGGGGGGAGGGGAGGGAGTGACCGCGGTGGGAGGGGGGAGGGGGGAGGGGAGGGAGTGACCGCGGTGGGAGGGGGGAGAGGAGGGAATGACCAGGGTGGGAGGGGGGAGAGGAGGGAGTGACGCGGTGGGAGGGGGAGGGGGGAGAGTGACCGGGGTGGGAGGGGGGAGGGGAGGAGTGACCAGGGGGGGAGGGGAGGGAGTGACGGGGGGAGGGGTCTGTGATTATGTCGGCTGCTCTCCCGAGGGAGTGGGTACTGTGGACAGAGTCAGTGGAGGGGAGAGTGCTGTGTGTGACGGACTGGGCTGTGTCTTGCCCCCTGCCCATGGCCCGTCCTGTACCGACCCCCCCCCCCCCACCCCGTCCTGTACAGACCCCTGTCCTGTGGGTGCCGCCTGCACCACTGCCGTCCCCATCCCCAGAACTGCCGGTGATCTGTAACTCCCTCTGCAGATGAGAACGTTCGGAGGTATCTGATGGGCCCTCCTGGCCCCCCGGGTCCACAGGGTCCAGCCGGGCGCCCGGGCTACGCGGAGAGTGAGAGAGTGACCAACATCCGGCTGGATTACAGGGACATCGTCGCCCGGCTGCAGGAGTACCTGAGGAGTGAGTGTGTGACAGGGGTCGCTGAGCAGGACTGACAGGAGACCCTGCGACTGGCACAGTGTGTCCGGGAGACCCTGCGGCCGGCGCGGTGGTGTGTCTGGGAGACCCTGTGGCCGGTGCGGTGGTGTGTCTGGGAGACCCTGTGGCCGGCGCGGTGTGGTCGGCGCGGTATGTCCGGGAGACCCTGCGGCCGGCGCGGCGGTGTGTCCGGGAGACCCTGTGGCCGGCGCGGTGTGTCCGGCCACACAGACCGTGGGCCGGGCTGGGATGTGCTGGGCTGGGAAGGGAAGATTACAGCTGGCTCAGAGGGCCTGGGTCACAGAGGGGCAGGCTCCACCCAGAGCACCCTGCCATCTCTTCGCTGGCCACAGGATGGATTTGGAGAGGGTGGAACTCAAACCCAGAGGATGGAGAGGGGACAGTTGCAGACTGGGACCCCACGACGTTCCAGGCAGGACCTCCGGCAGGTCTAAAGGTGTCAGGTGGAGCGAGAAGGGAGATGGGCCACAGCGGTCCAGAAGGGGTCGGGAATGTTGTGTGGAGCTAGGATGATCCTGGGAAATGGGAAATGAAGGTCCTCACAAGGAGCAGAGGGAACCTGGAACTCTCTCCTGCCTGGAATCTGTGCCCAGAAGGATGGAAGTGTCATTGGTCGGTGGGGTGGGGACTGAGAGCTGAGGACAGATGGTGGGGTATACAGTCACTAGCTGTGGAGCTGAGTGTGGATGGGGTCCCTGAGGTGTGGATGGGGTCCCCGAGGTGTGGATGGGGTCCCAGGGTCCCTGAGCTGTGGATGGGGTCCCCAGGGTCTGTTCTGGAGTGGGGAGCGTGGGGGGGGAGGGAAGCCACACGGTGACCCATGTTCCATGTGTGCTGTACCCATGCAGCAAACTGCCGGATCACCGTGGGTTTGTGGTTTTTTAACAGCTGCCTGTTCCTCTCCCTCCCTCAGGTTTCCGGGACAAGTCTCGGAGTACGTGGACCCCCTGGACCCCCAGGAGCGCCTGGGACACCTGGTTCTGTGTCCAGCAGTGAACTGTTGGCTCTGCTGCAGAGTGAGTACTGGTAGCAAATCATCACGTTGGACATATGTCCCCATCCCGGGGACCCCTGCCCCAGGGACCCCCCACGCCAGGGACCCCCGCGTTGGAACAGGACCCCCGCACCCAGGGTCCCACGGACCCCCACACCAGGGACCTACGGATCACCACCCCAGGGACTGTGAACCTGTACCCAGGGACCCCCGCACACATGGACCCCCACCCCAGGGACTGTGAACCCACACCCAGGGACCCCACCCCAGGGACTCCCAACCCAGGGACTGTGAGCCAGGGACCCCTGCACCCAGGGACTCCCACACCCCAGACCCAGGGACCCCCACCCCAGGGACTGTGAACCCCCACACCTCAGGACCCTGCACCTTAGATCATTGAACCTCAGGTTCCTTCATCGTCACAGGATCTGAACCCTGGCACTCCTTCCCCACCCTCCCAGCATGATGAACAAAAACAGAATCCCCAGACTCCAGGCCATATATGGCAGGACACGGGGTGTCCACTCTCCTCAGGCCGAGAGTGACCAGTCCTGGCCGCTGATGTCCATCTGACCAAGTGTCCACTCCTCAGGCCGAGAGTGACCAGTCCTGGCCGCTGCCCGTCTGACCCGGTGTCACTCTCCTCGGGCTGAATGACCAGTCCTGGCCGCTGATGTCCATCTGACCCAATGTCCACTCTGTTTGTTCTGATGTAGCTCATTTCACTCAGCTGGTCGGGCAGCAGCTGGAGGGAGAGATTTGGGTTGGTGACCTTTTGTCAGAGTGGGGAAAGTTATAGATGAGAAGTTTTGGGTCACAGGGAAGGCAGGGGGTCACTGGGAGTAGGAGGGCAGGTGCTGGGCAGGAGGAGGGGTCATGGGGAAGGCAGGGGGTCAGGGAGGCAGGTGCTGGGTGGGAGGAGGGATCACGGGGAAGGCAGGGGATCGGGGGGCAGGTGCTGGGCGGGAGGAGGGGTTGAAGATCTGTCCTTCAGCACCACTGTGTAACCTGCTGCTTTGATTTCAGGCTCAGAGTTCAGCGGGATGATCGGACAACCTGGTCCCCCTGGACCACCAGGTTTACCAGGACCCATTGGACCTCCCGGTCTCGGAGGAGGGAACCTCCGCGTGGAAGATGTTGTCACCTACATTCAGAGTAACTCAACTTCTTGCACGCTTAGGAAACTTTCTGTGGTCTGTGTTGTATCGCGCGGTGCGCCAGAGGTGACTGTGGCCGAGGGCTGGTGTGTGAGGCAGCACGCAGACCCAGCCCAGACCCTGGCACCCTGGCACCCCTCAGCTGGTGTCAGACCCTTCTGTGTCGGGCAGGGAACTCTCCGCGGCTGCAATCGGTTTCCGTGCTCACTGCCCTTCGTTGTTCCAGCTTCTAACCTCTTGTGTGTCTCCAGATTCAGGATACAGTGTGAGAGGCCCTCAGGGTCCCCCCGGACCTCCTGGGCCCCCAGGAAGCAGGTTCGATTCCCAGGACCGTCAACAACTCAAGAGCGAGATTATCGATTATTTCTCAAGTAAGTTTTGTTTTGAGTGTTGATGAGAGTTGCTGCCAGCTAAGGCAGCCTTGCGTTCCCATGGGATCCGGTGCAATACTGGGGTGGTGCATCCTGACTGAGGCCAGGAGTCGTTCCGGGGCTGAGACAGGAATGCTGAGGGTGACCCGACTGATGGCTGGATGTTGGCTCCGTATCCGTCGACACTGACCAATCCGCCCTTAGTCGGCGCTCCCGTTTTCCTGGGGTTCCCTCAGTGTGTGTGGCCATGTTGTGTGTTCTGGGCTGGGTCCCCTGTGATGATCTCTGGAGTATCCAAGGTATTGCTGCCTTTGGTTGCACATCATGAACATGAGAGAGTCCTGATGCTGGGTCTCCACCCGAAACGTCACCTTCCACCTTCCACCTTCCACCTCCACAGACACTGCTCGACCCGCTGAGTTTTAGTTCCAGATTCTAACATCTGCAGCATCTGTTGTCTACAGTAGGCCATTCAGCCCTCTCACTCTGACCTTTCATCCTGGGCCACTTCCCTGCGCTGACCCTTGATATCCAGAGATCAGTCGAACCTGCTCAGTGATTGGGTTGTCACTGCCCTTTGGGGGAGCGGATTCCAACCACTGAGCACTCTCCCTAAGAAGTTCCTTCCCACCGGACACCCTGAGCAAGTCCGGCATCTTGCCTCTGAACAGCTGGAGCTGTCTGTGCATCTTGCCTCGTGGCCTCGTTCCCTTTGTTGTGGTCCTGCCTTGTGTTTCTCAGTCCAAGGTACAGAAGGTTTTCGTTATCGGTTATCGACAGTCCGCAACTCTCTGCCTGCCACACTGATACATTGACCGGTGGCTGCTTCTGAAGTCTGGTTCAATGTACCATGTGGGATATGCAGCGCAGAAACGGGCAGTTCCAACCAATCGGTCCGTGCTCCTCATCTAAAGCCTGACCTTCAGTCCCTGGACCAATAGGAGGAGGTGGCAGATAAATGCGTGGCTGAGAAGCTGGTGCAGGAGGGAGGGTTTTAGATTTCTGGATCATTGGGATCTCTTCTCGGGAAGGTGGGACCTGTACAGAGAGGACGGGTTACACCCGAACCAGAAGGGGGCCAATATCCTTGCAGCGAGATTTGCTAGGGTGGTACAGGAGGGTTTAAACTAGTTTGTGAGGGGGAAGGGAACCGGAGGAGTAGGTCAGAGGAAGAAGGGGATGGGGAAAAGTTAGATCAAACAGGTAGAGAGGCTTTGGGGAAGGAGAAGCAGAATACAGGCTATAAAAGTAGTAAGGTAGATGGACTGAAGTGTGTTTACTTAAATGCAAGAAGTGTCAGGAATAAGGGAGTTGAACTGAGGGCTTGGATAAGTATGGGGGACTATGATATTGTGGCTATTACTGAGACGTGGCTGATGTCAGGGCAGGAGTGGATATTGAATATTCCTGGTTTTCGGTGTTTTAAGAGGGATAGGGAAGGGGGGAGAAGAGCAGGAGGGGTGGCGATACTGGTCAGGGACACTGTTACGGCTGTGGAAAAGATGGATGTTGTAGAAGGATCATCTATAGAGTCCGTATGGGTGGAATTAAGGAACAAGAAAGGAGCAGTTACTCTACTAGGAGTATTCTATAGGCCCCCCGGTAGCGGTAGAGATATAGAGGAGCAGATTAGCAGGCAGTGTTTGGAGAGAAGCAGAAATAACAGGGTTGTTATAATGGGAGACTTCAACTTCCCAAATATAGACTGGAACCTGCTTAGTGCCAAAGGTTTGGATGGGATGGAATTTGTTAAGTGTGTCCAGGAGGGATTCCTGACGCAGTATGTTGACAGGTCGACTAGAGGGAATGCCATGTTAGATCTAGTTTTAGGAAATGAACCGGGACAGGTGAATGATCTATTGGTGGGTGAGCATTTGGGGGACAGTGACCATTGCTCCATAACCTTTAAAATTGTCATGGACAGGGACAGGTGCTGAGAGGACAAGAGGTTTTTCAATTGGGGAAGGGCTAACTACGAGGCTATAAGGAGAGAACTTGGGAGTGTAAATTGGGATGTCCTTTTTGAAGGAAAATGTACCATGGAGATGTGGTCGATGTTCAGGGATCTTATGCAGGATGTTAGAGATAAATATGTCCCGGTGAGGCAGAGAAGGAATAGCAGGGTGAAGGAACCGTGGGTGACGAGAGAGGTGGAACGACTAGTTAGGGAGAAGAAGGTAGCGTATGTGAGGTATAAGCAGCAAGGTTCAGACAGGGCCCGTGAGGAATATAGGGTAGCAAGGAAGGAACTTAAGAAAGGGCTGAGGAGAGCTAGAAGGGGACATGAAAAGGCTTTGGCTAGTAGGGTTAAGGAAAATCCCAAGGCCTTTTTCAAGTATGTGAAGGGTAGGAGGATGGCTAGGGTGAAGGTAGGTCGGATTAAGGACAAAGGTGGGAGAATTTGCCTGGAGGCGGCAGAAGTGGGAGAAGTTCTCAATGAGTACTTCTCTTCGGTATTCACCAGGGAGAGGGGTCTTGATGATGCGGAAGGGAGTGCTGGTAGGGGTAATGTTCTCGAGGTTGTTGAAATCAAGAGAGAGGATGTGTTGAAGTTGTTAAATGATATTAAGACAGATAAATCTCCGGGGCCCGACGGGATTTTCCCCAGGCTGCTTCGAGAGGCTAGGGAGGAGATTGCTGAACCGCTGGTAAGGATCTTTGAGTCCTTGTTGTCCACGGGGGTGGTGCCAGAGGATTGGAGGGTTGTGAATGTTGTCCCCTTGTTCAAAAAAGGTAATAGGGATAGGCCAGGGAATTATAGACCGGTGAGTCTCACGTCTGTGGTGGGTAAGCTGTTAGAAAGGATTCTAAGAGATAGGATTTATGAACACCTTGAGAATCATGGACTGATTAGGGACAGCCAGCATGGCTTTGTGAAGGGAAGATCTTGCCTCACAAGCCTGAAGTTCTTTGAGGAGGTGACCAGGAAGAGGGCAGTGTGGTGGATGTGGTTTACATGGATTTTCGTAAGGCGTTTGATAAGGTTCCTCATGGTAGGCTTCTTCAGAAGGTCAGAGGCCAAGGGATCCAAGGAAGCTTGGCTGTGTGAATTAGGAATTGCCTTGCCTGTAGAAAGCAGAGGGTTGTGGTGGAAGGAGTGCCCTCGGATTGGAGGGCAGTGACTAGTGGTGTCCCTCAGGGATCGGTTCTGGAACCTCTACTTTTTGTGATATTTATAGATGACTTAGATGAGGGGGTGGAAGGCTGGGTTAGTAAGTTTGCGGACGACACTAAGATCGGCGGTGTTGTGGATAGTGTGGAGGGCTGTCGGAGCTTACAGAGGGATATTGATAGGATGCAGAGCTGGGCTGACAAGTGGCAGATGGAGTTCAATCCGGAGAAGTGTGAGGTGGGACACTTTGGAAGGACAAACTCCAGGGCAGAGTACAGGGTAAACGGCAAGGTACTTGGCAGTGTGGAGGAGCAGAGGGATCTGGGGGTTCATATTCACAGTTCATTGAAAGTTGCCTCACAGGTGGAAAGAGCAGTTAAGAAGGCCTATGGGATGTTGGCTTTCATAAATCGCGGGATTGAGTTTAAGAGCCGCGAGGTGATGATGCAGCTTTACAAGACTCTAGTTAGGCCACACGGAGTACTGTGTCCAGTTCTGGTCGCCTCATTATAGGAAGGATGTGGAGGCGTTGGAGAGGGTGCAGAGGAGATTTACCAGGGTGCTGCCTGGATTGGAGAGTATTGAATATGATGAGAGGCTTAAGGTGCTAGGGCTTTATTCACTGGAAAGGAGGAGGATGAGAGGAGACATGATAGAGGTATATAAAATATTGAGAGGAATAGATAGAGTAGACAGTCGGCGCCTCCTTCCCAGGGCACCAATGCTCAAGACGAGAGGTCATGGCTTTAAGGTTATGGGTGGGAGGTTCAAGGGAGATGTCAGGGGGAGGTTTCTCACCCAGAGAGTGGTTGGTGCATGGAATGCACTGCCTGGGGTGGTGGTGGAGGCAGATACATTGAACAGGTTCAAGAGCTTGTTGGATAGGCACATGGAGGAACATGAGATAGAGGGATATGCGGGAGGAAGGGGTTAGGTAGTGTGAGGGTGGTCTGATGGACGGCACAACATGGTGGGCCGAAGGGCCTGTTTTGTGCTGATTGGTTCTATGGTTCTCCCTCAACTCCCCCACCCCAAACACATCAACACTCTTCACAGAGTTGTACAGCAGCGGAACAGACCCTTCAGTCCCCAAGGTCCATGTCTGTCCGATCCCTGCCCCTCAGCCTCCTACGTTCAGTGAGCACAAACCCACCCTATTCAGACTCTCCCTGTAACTCCAGCAATGCCTCGTTCCTGGTGACACCCCCCCCTCTCCCTGTGCCAGTGAGCTCCACCTTCTCACCACTTCTCTGCTAAAGGTGTTTCTTCTGAATCCTGGGCCCCTTGGTGACCATCTTATATCGACGGCCTTTGATTTTATTCCTTCTTGTTCCAAGATCTGGGTGTCAGTGGCAGCGTTCATTGGTCACCCCTGCTGCCCTTGGTCAGGGCGTTGTGCAAAGCCAGGTCAGAGGGCATTAAATTGTCAGGCACATGGATGTGCCTGGAGCCACATGTATGCAACCTGGTACCGAGAGCACGTTTCCTTTAGATGCATTTTTACCACAGTTGTGACTTGGACCCCACTTTCCCCCTGTTTCCAGGTTATTAATCTCAAGTAAAATTCTACAGCTGCAGAAGTGGGATTTGAACTTGTGTTTCAAAGTCAAAGTCAAGTTTATTGGGTTACCCGCCCAGGCCACTGGATTACTGATACCGTAATTTTGCTGCCCCTCCTCCGCCAGACCCACTAATCAATCTCTTTCCCACACACCCCCTGCTCCCCCCAGAAACACCCTCACTGTATCCACTCCATCAAAACCCTCCATCATTTTATAGACTGCTGTCAGCTCAGAGCTTCATAGAGATCTTGTTAACTCCTCCAACCAGTCAGTTGAAAGTATCCTGAGTGATTGCATGTTCTGGGACGGTAATTTGAATGTGCAGGAATGTAAGAAGCTGTAGAGAGTAGTGGACTCAGCCCAATACATCACGGGCACTTCCCTCCCCACCATCGGTAGTATGTACAGGAGTCGCTGCCTCAAGAAGGCAACATCCATCATCAAAGACCCCCACATCCAGGCCGTGCCATCTTCTTGCAGCTACGGTCAGGCAGGAGGTACAGAAGCCTGAAGTCCCACACCACCAGGTTCAGGAACAGCTACTTCCCTTCAACCATTCGGTTCTTGAACCGACCGGCACAGTCCTGATCACTGCCTCAGCGACACTGGGACCACTTTGCACTAAAATGGACTTGCTTTTTTTTGTTCTAATTGTGTTCTTTCTTGTAAAAATTGTGCATAATTTATGTTTTTCATGAATGTCGTATATCTGATGCTATGTGCCTGTGATGCTGCTTTAGGGTTAGGGTTAGGGTTGGCCCTAAAGCAAGCAAGATTTTCATTGCCCCTGTGTATACATGTACTTGTGCAGATGACAATAAACTCAACTTTGAGCCTGATGGTCCATCACTCTCTGCACAGCCCAGAGGGTGATGCTGTTTCATGCTCCTTGTGTTCTGCTTGCTGGTTCTAATGACAAGACTGGCAGAGTCCCTGCTCCTGTGGGTCCTAAACTAATCTAGTCTCTGTTCCACAGGTGACAGAATGAGGCCGTACATCACGGGACCACCAGGCCCCCCAGGTCGAGTTGTATACTCCGAACTAGCTCCACGACTTGTCCGGTACATGCGAGGTAGGTCACCTGCGGGGAGGCAGCTGGAGTTCATCATTTGATGCTTGTGTCGAAGTTGGGAGCACGTTGACCCTGAGTGAGCCTCTTGTCATTTACAGAGAACGGGCTGATCGACTCCCGTGTCCTCAGCAGTGGGGGCTCAGGGCGACATGGAGTCCTGTGGCAGGAGAGAACCTACAACAATGGCACGGACTTCGAGGAGTACATGAAGGGTAGGACCACTGGCATAGGGTCTGGGGGTCTCAGGTTCTGTGGGCAAGTGGGGGTAGGGTGAGGGGTTTGGAATGTGGGGAGAGGGCAGTGAGTTGGAGGTTGGGGTGAGGGGAAAGAGCAGGTTATGGGATGAAGGGTTGGGAATGTGGACTTCATGGTTGCTGCATTCGAACATTAATTGCCCATCAAACTCAAACGTGAAATAATTTTCTGTGCAGCTACAAGTATCCATTTAACAACGTGGAAGGAGGCTGGGCAGGTTAGGCCTTTTCTCAGAGTTGAATCAGAGGTGATCTTATTGGAACACAAGTTTCTGAGGGGGACTGACGGGGTGGGTGCCAAAGTGCTGATTCCCCTGATGGGGGTATCCAGAGTCAGGGATCAGACGGAGAGGAGGAGGGAGGTGGATCTCTGGAATTCTCTTCGCTGGATCTCTGGAGACGGAGTCACTGAATAGGTTCAGTGTGGAGACTGACAGACCTCTGAGTTACGAAGGAGTCGAGGGGAATGGGGAGAGCAGGGAAGACTGGATCATCCGTGATCACGTTGCATGGTGGGCTGGGCTAGAGGGGCCGAGTGGCCACCTCCTGCTCCGGTTTTGTGTGTTTTTATTCCAGTGATTATTCTGCCAATCACTGGTGCAGCCTGAAGAAGGAACACATTCAGACAAGGACTCAGTCCTTTGGGTTGGTGGATACTTGGAGACTTTGCAATAACTGCATGTATATTTCAGCAACTTGCCCAAACTTCCCTTTCTGCTCATTTCCCGTTCACCTGCCCTCCGGTCCTTTCCCTGTACCAGGATTCACTCGCCCCTCTTCATTCCATCCTTTATTTCCCAATCCTTTAACCACAGTGATCTGTGTTCACTGTCCTGGACACCCGTACTTGCGTGTACTCCTCCTGACTGGGCAACAAGTCTCTCTGTGGTCTCCCTCCTCCCTTTCTCTGCAGCCCTATTCACTCCAACCTCTGCCCTCCTTCAGCTTGCACCTCCCCAGATGTAGGTGCTCCACTGTTACCAACTGCCCATCCAGAAGCTCTGGTGGCTCCCAGAACTTCACCTCCTTTAAACTGCTCGTCCATTTGTTGGACAGACTTCTGGTCACCTGTCTGAATGTCTCCTCGGAGCTGAATTCGTTTGAGAAGTTCCTTGGGCCTTTTACTGCATTAAAGCTGCTACATGAATGCAGCACTTTGTTGTCCTTACCGCTCTGTTCTCAGCTCCTATTTTCAGCAACTGTGACAGATGTTGTTAGAAACGAAAACCTGCTGCTGTTGAACCGGCAGGACTGTCAGGGAGAGGTGGGCACGGTTGGTGTCGACAGGTCTCCCTGATGCTGCTGTCACCGCTGTGTGTTCTATGAACTTCCGCAGCAAGGAGACGTTATCCAGTAACTGGTTTTCCACATCCTCCTCCTGTAGATAACGGCTGGACTGTGCGCACATCCCACACCTCATCCCGAAACCCGGGTGTGCCTGGGGCAACCGAGTGGCTTCAGTTTGGCTGGGAGAAAGTGTTCAATGGGAATAGGACGGCATATGAGGAATACCTGAGAGGTGAGAGCTGTTGGATAAAACTCTCAGACACTGCACAGGAGCCATAGGCATTGTACAGGATCCCAGAGCGAACTCCCTGAATACTGTAGGTCCGTGAAGTCGCTGGGTGGGAGAAGCTGGATCCAGGACTTGAATCCCAGAACTGTGATGGTGTTATTTCAATTGGTTCACAGTCTAACTTCACAAACCACATTACTACGGCCACATCCCTTGCCCAGTGTCGGCTCCTCACGGATGGGGAAGAGCCACTGACTTTAATCCTCCCGGGTCTGGGAAAGGAGAATCAGCCCATGTTCCTGCTCCAGACTCACCTCCATCGCCTGCCTCACTGAGGGGACGACAGGATGGGGGGTCCCCACGCAATTTATCATCCTGTTGGTGTCTTGGATTAGCTGAAGGTCCAGGGTTGGTGGGTGTACATGGTACAGTTACCCTGGTGACAGCCTGCTCCCCACCCCCTGTGTTGGTGGGTGTACGTGGTATGGTTACCGTGGTGACAGCCTGCTCCCCACCCCCTGTGTTGGTGGGTGTACGTGGTATGGTTACTGTGGTGACAGCCTGCTCCCCACCCCCCGCGTTGGTTTAAGCTCAGGGGCTGGTTACTGGCTCTCCCTGAGAACAGCAGCAGAATGGGTGGTCTTTGTCGGAAGTATCTGGTCCACTGGCGATATCACTGAAGCACAGCTGTGAGCCCCTCCCAACACCAGCTTCAGCTCAACTCCACATTCTGCACATTGCCCAAAAGCAAATGTGGCAGCTGCTGGAAATGTGAAATGAAATAGAAACGGTGAGAGGTGTCAGGGAGGCAACCTTTGCAGAGGGAAGCAGTCGACGTTTCATTAGCTCTGGGAAAAGTTGGCGATACAACAAGAGCTGACTTTCTGTCTGCTTTCCAGCCTGGGAGAGGTCAGCCCTCTGGAATGGGTGGGAGAGTGAAATGTTTATCGCCGTAACCAGTTTCAACATTGTCCTCCTGTAGACAACGGCTGGACAGTGCACACAGCCCATGGCTCAGGGGCGTCCGACTGGGAGAAAGTGTTCAATGGCAACAGGACGGCGTATGAGGAATACCGGAGAGGTGGGAGAGCGGGATTGTGAAAGATGCTGGGTGTGGGGTGTGAGCTGTCCTGCGGGCTGTAGGTTGTGGCCTGTCCCGTGGGCTGTGGTGGAGGTTGTGGTGGGCTGTCCTGTGGGTTGTGGTGGAATGTGTGGTGGGCTGTCCTGTGGGCTGTGGCCTGTCCTGTGTGTGGTGGGCTGTCCTGTGGGCTGTGGCCTATCCTGTGTGTGGTGGGCTGTCCTGTGGGCTGTGGTGGTGTGTGTGGTGGGCTGTCCTGTGGGCTGTGGTGGTGTGTGTGGTGGGCTGTCCTGTAGTCTGTGGCCTTTGCTATGGGCTCCCGAGGTGTTGGAGAGATCCTGGGGTGGTGGGGACCATTCCCAGCAGTGTGAGGGAGGAGTCGGCTGCGCTCCATGATCATTATTGGCCATTGGAGAGAGGACACGTCTCACCGCTCAAAGGTCCTGCAGCGTTTGTGGAGGTTGTTGGGAGGAGATTGGCCCCACGGTTCCTTGACCCATGGCCCGAGGGTGTGGAGGCCATTCTCACTCTCCAGAGGCCTTGGTTACAGAAGCAGGTTACTTCAAGTTTCTCTTTCCACTGCCCCACAGTGTATGAAGCAGCGGGAGCCGGGGGCGAGCGGACACTCACCGGGGGCGAGCGGACACTCACCGGGGGCGAGCGGACACACTCCGGGGGCGAGCGGACACACTCCGGGGGCGAGCGGACACTCACCGGGGGCGAGCGGACACTCACCGGTGAGTCAGCCAGAACCCGCAGGTTTACGGTTTGATTTTGTGCTGACTGAGGGTAAATGGATCTGCGCTCACAGCTCAGTGCTCCGTCCACATCACCCCCCTCCCCATGACAGACACCCCCACCCCTCGCTGTGACCGACGCTCTCCCCCCCCCCCCCCCTCCCCCCGCGACCAGTCCTTCGTTGTGCCGGGGTCTCCCACCCAGCAGCACAGCGACGGTTCCTTCCCGGGGACCGCACCGGTTCACACAGCGACGGTTCCTTCTTGAGCACGTTTAGAGACGGGCGGTAGGTGGTCACTTGGCCGGGGACCCCCAGATCCTGAGCCAGATCCACTTCAGTAACCCCCTCCCCATGGAGACAGCTGTCACACCTCACTGAGTGCGGGGTGAGGGCCGGAGCTGATGTGATGTACTGATTCTGCCTTCAGTGTGAGACTCACTGCATGGTTTCCCTTGCGATGTAACCCGTTCATCGAGCATCCCGTCCGTCCCATTCCCCCATTTATTTCTGTCACGTCTCCGAGTTCCCCATCACCCAGTTACACTCGGGCTAAATCTCAGCAGCCAATTAACCCACCGACCTGCACGTCTTTGGGATGCGGGAGGAAACCGGAGCGCCCGGGGGAAACCCACGGGGTCACAGGGAGAACGTGCAAACTCCACACAGGCAGCGCCAGAGGTCGGGATCGAACCTGGGTCTCCAGAGCTGTGAGCAGTGCCCTCTGCCCGCTACACCACTGTGCAGATCGCTTCCTGTAAGTGCCTCTCGTTGTGTTGCAGGTACTCGATCCCACCGCACGTTCTCCAGCTCCTCCAACCATTTGGGTGGGTCTGGAGCTCGGGGTGTGGCTGAATCTTCGCAGACTTCGTCCCAGCGATCGGCTGCCTCTGGGTCATCACAGTCATCAGGTGGGGTGTGGGACGAGGAAACCTACAGGAACGACCCACAGCTGGAGGAGCTGATGAAAGGTGGGAACCCCTTCTGTCTCTGTAACTACAGGCGTCGAGCTCCCACTAAGCAGGCAACCCCTGCCTCGTCCGTAACTCCCACACACGACTGCAGAGAGCAGGTTCCAGCGAGCGTGGCCGTCCACTGTCGATACCAGGGATCTGATCACAACACAGAGACCGTAGAGGCCGGAATCTAGAACCAAAACAGAACTCAGCAGGTCGAGCAGCATCTGTGGAGGCAGAGGGATGGTTGATGTTTTGGGTTGAGACCCTGCCTCAGGACTGGGTCCCAACCTAAGCATTGACACACCTGCTGTTTTCACAGATGCTGCTCGACCTGCTGAGTTCTTCCAGCCTTCTGCTTCTGGGTCTGCTCACACCTTCACGTGTCCGACCCTCACCATGGGGCACTGTAACCCATGGTTCTGCATCTCACAGCTCCAGCTCTCCAGAACCCAACAGGAACTATTCCGTAACACAGGACAAAAATCACAGAGTTAAATAAAGAGTTGTATTTCTTTTTTAAAAAAAAATTATTAGTTTTACAAATAGACGGAGGTGACTGTGTGGTTGGAGACCCCAGCAGGTCATACACCCTGGGGACATGAGCAGAGGTGTCCCATATTCCCCAACACTGGCCAATCAGCAGGACCCATTCTCCACCAATCACACTCCCTCTGAGAGTGGGGAAATCCCCATCCTTTGGGACGGGGCCGCTCACCCCACCAACCTGCGGATCGGGCAGTGGGCCGCTCACCCCTCAGTCTGCAGATTGGGCAGTGGGCCGCTCACCCCACCGACCCGCGGATCAGGCAGTGGGCTGCTCACCCCCTCACCCTGTGGATCAGGCAGTGGTCCCAGAGGGCGTGCGCTATGACCACCACTGGATCACCTGAATGGGACTCTGTATGAGGTCCCCGGGTGCAGGGGTCTCACAGTGCTGTCACTGTTCTGGTCAAGGTCAGTCCGGAACCAACCACCGGGAAAAGTTTAGCTCACTTCTGCTGAATTACTGTTGCAGCAACGCTCGGGGACTCTTACTCTGCGTGGCTGTCGGACACAAGTGCAGGACAGCGGCTTGAGAAGGAGCGACAGCGGAAAGCTGAAGGTAGGAGATGTGACCGGACGGTTCATTCTGCAAGAACATCAGAAATGGGAGCAGGAAACAGCCCTCTGCCCTTCAAGCTGCTTTGCCATTCAGGGGTGATCAGACAGCCTTGCACCAAGCCATACCCCCATAGCCAGTGACTCCCCAAAATCTGCCCTGGTGCAGAGGTTCCACAGCTTCACAGCCCTCAAGGAAGTCCCTCCTCACAGAATTAAATAGGTGATCCTTCTATACTGAGACTGTCCCCCCACTCTGGACACCCTCAGCATCCACCTAAAGCCACCTCAGGATCTCACCGTCTTTGAAATTCCAGAGAACGTTGTCCCAATCTACTTTCAATTGTCAAACTTACCCCTGGGTGTAGTTGTAAATCACAAACCCCAGCATCACCGAGACTTCCTGGAACCGCCCCCTCACCAGCCTCAGCTCACCTGCTGCTGAAACCCTTGTCCATGCCTTTGTTACCTCTGGATGGGCCAAGTCCAGCACCCGCCGGATGCCCCGGTCTGCTCTTGTGGTCACCAGGCGTCTACATTTGCTGCCTTGTCACACTGTTCTTCACCCAGTTACCCTGCACTCACTGAGCTCCTCCAGTTCCTGGGTTACAGCACTCTGGTCTTAAACCATCTTTGCTTTCAACTCTCCCCCTATCTCCACAATCTCTTCCTGCCCAGTGGATCTCCAGACCAGCTTCACATGTGGTCTCCGGATCAGTTCCTTCACACCACGTGCAGCCACGCCTTCAGCTGCCCACTCCCCCACCCCTGGAGCCCCTCCCTGATCCCGTCCCACCCCTGGAGCCCCTCCCTGATCCCATCCCAACCCACCCCCAGAGCCCCTCCCCGTCCCCCTCCCCATCCCACTTCCCCCACCCCCCAGAGCCCCTCCCAGCCCCACTCCCTGACGCCACCCCGCTCCCCTGCCCCTGGAGCCCCTCCTGACCCCATCCCACTCCCCCAGCCCCAGAGCCCCTCCCCGATCTCCTGCCTTTTCTGATGCTCCTTTACATCACCCTTTCACCGAGCTCTCAGCCACCTGCCCTGATTACATTGCTGATGTGACTTCTGATTGCTGACACTCCCAGATATAAAAGGCCTTCTGTAAATACAAATTATTGCTGTAGAAATGTCCTGTGCCCTGATCCCTGCTGGTCCACTCCAGGGGACAGAACGAGTGATCAACTCTTTCTTTCTGCAGGTTACACTTCACACAGGCGAAGCCACAAGAAGCGAGCAGCTGCCCTCAAGTAGTGCACCGTGGAAGAAAGCACTCGGGCGGTGGTCTGCTCCTGAACCCGCTCTCCAACACAGCAGCTTAACGTCAGAGAAAAACGCATGCCTATTTCTACTTTTGAGGCCTTTTGTAATGCAGTGGGTTCTACTACCCTCCCATCTTAGTCTGGGCTTCTAACTATCCAATGGAAACGGGTGGACACTGACTGATCTTCCTTACTGCCCAGTGACCTGCAGCGCGGGGTCACTATGACATTGACCACTGACCAATGATAACGAGGCAAACTGCTGTCCTACATCACCCCCAACGACCCAGGGGATCAGTGTGGGACATCAGCAGGTGAAGAGCCACCTTCCCCCCTCCCCCACAAGCCAACACTGCTGCTCCCAGTGCAGGGAAGGGCCAAGACTTCACTCTCCCCCAATCCCATCCCCACACTGTGCAGACAAAGCACCCGACTTCAGGGGAAGACGGCCAGTGTGGAATTCCAGTTCCTCAGCAGGTGGAGTCCCAGAACGATGAGGGACAACAGTGAATGGACCAGCAGAGTGGTGCAGAACACAGGGGAGTCTGGGACACCAACACCCAACCAGTACAAAGCAGCACTGTTTCCCACAGCCTCCCTCAGTCACTGGCCTCAGGCTGAGGAACGGGCAGGGTCTGCCTGCTTACACCAGCACTCACAGTAAGCAGGGGGCTGGCCTGATTTTTCACTAATGAGACAGTCTCCAACAGGGGATGGTCATTACACGGGGTACGTGGGAACATTTTCCCGAGAGCAGTGAATCCTCGGAATTGTCCAGCCGCATGGGTTGTGGAGCCTGAATCATTAGAAGTGTATAAAGGGGAGGGAGATAAATGATTGAAAGGTCAGGGATTGAGGAACTGACATGGAGGAAACCGGGCAGGGTAGGATTGAGGGGTCGAGTGGCCTACTCCTGCCCCTATGAGTATGACCTGGAGCTGGGTTGTAGGGGATGCATGGCAGGGAGGGGTCTCAGGGGCGTGAAGCTGAGTCTGTGCCTTCAGTCACTGCCCGTTTCCGTTCTCCCTCCACCTCTGATCTTGCTGCAATGTTGCTCTCCGCTGGCGAGTTCCTGCATTCATTTCCTTTCCAGAACCAGCTGATGATTTTGCAGCCTGCCTTATTTAAATTATAAAACTTTTTTTTGGAATAAACATTTTAAAAAAATACAAAGAAACCAAGTCCGAAGTAATTATTCAACACCCTGATCTCAGTGGGGGCCTCTGCCTGAGTGGGGAGGGGAGACAGACCCATCTGCTCCATGTGTCATATACTCATTTGGCAGTGATCTGGTGTAAACGTGGCGATGGGTGTCTGCAGGGAGAACCAGTCAGACAGAGGGTGTGGGCTGGGGGCAGCCACACAGCTTCCATCCCTTGGTGTGTCCAGAACCACTTCCCACATCCACCCATTCCTGTCCAGGGCACAGAGCCTGGCTAATTCTCCAATTCTCCTCCACACCTTCCTGGACAACGACCCTGGCTTCAGCCACCACCCACTCCCACTGAGTCCCCAGACTGGAACTTCACTGCACACACAGCTCCCCACCAGATTCCCAGGTCTGGGATGTCCAATGAAACCCACCGCACACCCACATGCCCGAGTACGCCCTGGACAGGACTGGGAGCTGGTTGTCACAGTGTGTTCCAGGTTGGAGCTCACACACCATACTCCCACCGTTCAGTGGTTGATCTGCCGGACACGACCCCCCGTCCACAGGGCAAGGAGACAGAAACAGCTCCGCCCAGGAACCTCCTGGTTACAGGAGGAAGCTGGGAACTTCACTCGGACCCCCAACTCTCATATGTGCAAGATGAATGGTTTTAAAGTCAGCTGCTGGTTGTGTGTGGGGCAGCGTACACTCAACCTGGGCTCTACCACTGCTGTTAGCCTCCCAACAGCAGCAGGGCACAGGCTGCCCGTGTTGTTGGGGGGGGGGGGGGGGGGCAATTACACCCACCACTTGCCCTCTGCTTGAAGCTCTTGCTCTCTCTAACCTCTCGAGATCTGGTTTCTGTTCCTGGATAGTATACAGGCCCACGAATGGTTCATTATTCTGCAAACTGTTGCTCATTTGCCAACCGAGTCTGATAAACATTTCAATAAATTCTGTCAGCATGAACAATTCTGGACTGATTGTGTGAACGCTCGATGGGAACAGAAGTAGCCCTTTGCAATTCTGAATGTGACTGGGTCACACTGCCCAGTTACAGCACAAACACTGGAAACACAGACAGCTCTCGCTCTCACCCCTAACTCCCACACTCCTACCCCTCAATTTACAAATACCAGGACTCTGGGCAATAGGATCGAGCCCATTCCCTGCCCTGGTTCACCCCCTCCTGGATACTACCAGCTGTTCCTCCACCAGGGCATTCCCTCCCCCCCATACACTCCCTACCCCAATCCTCTGACACAAACAGCTCCAGACACAACACACAGGTCACACAATTATTTAATAATGGTGAATAAATTCATAGTCAAATCTGCACTCAATGTTCTGTGAACTCACAACGATTAAAGTCGTCATTCTGCTGTTCATTTTGATGTTACTCCTTGAAGAAAAGTGTACTCTCACAAACCCCTTTATAGACCAGAGGGTCATGGCTCCCACCTCACGCTCCCTGGGTCAGTTCACCAGTGTCCAGTAGTGCAGCACTCAGTGCCCAAGTGACACGTCTCACAGACAGGAGGCGGTGTAGTATCTGTCCATTGTACTGACAATCTCGCTGGAACACTCCAGTTTGTCCAGCACCCTCTGCACTGTTGCCTCAGTAATGCCTGCACCGTAGCTGTTCTGCACACAGCTCAGAATGTGAAGGAAAGGGCAGCCCTTTTCAATGTCTGGAGAAAACAGAAGAGGAATTAAACACAAGGGTGTTCTGGCCTCAGAAGACGACGGTGATGTGGCAGGACGAGGACTGCCAAGGACAGTCACTGCCATTCACTGCTCCCACTCTGTACCCAGACCAGTACAGGTGACTCCCGCCTTACAGCAGCTCCAGAAACGGAAACTCACCCTTACAGAATTTGTGGAAAAAGTAAATAAATAATTTTGTTTCAAGCGGTGTTTCCTGATGCACGCGCATTACAGAAAATCACGCTATGGACTGCTTTTTTTTTTAAAGGAGCTCAGCCCCCAGCCCACATGCTGGGGCCGCCTGTATCCGCGTCCTGCCGTTGTTAATGGAACTGGTTTCTCCTTCCACAGATGCTGCTGAGACATTCCAGATTCCCACACCTGCAGTTTTAGTTTTCTCTCCCTCTCTGTCACCTCATCCTATTCTCCTTCCTCTCTCAATCTCTCTTCCACCAAGCCACTGCCTCAGGGAGGATCCTTGCTCTGCACAGACACTGACTGCTCCTCCCTTGCAGCTGTGTCCGTCACTCCACAGCGAGTGTGTACCCCCATCACATTAACCACAGGGCGGGCGACCTCTCGGACAATGATCTTCCCTGCCAATTGTTGCTGGCTGGAGACTGGGCCTCTGAGCACAGCAACAACTGAATGAAAGGCTACATGAAGACAGCTGACGTTATTGTATCCATGACCACGGTTGCCTAGTGATTACAGTCTGGATCACGAACCCCGAGGTCACAGGGTTCAAGGGACTTTGGTTCAAGAAAATAATAATTGGACTGGATTTACAGAAGTGAAGTTATGTTTGACGTATCTGAGGCGTTGGTAGGGTTGTAACTGGTGGAATGGATGAGGGTGAACCAGTTGACGTGTATTCAGACCTTCAGCAGGACACTAACAAGAGTTAGTGTGTACAGTACAGACACAGAAATGGTCACATGAGAGCAGGAATAACCGGGTCATGTTCAGGTTGATGGAGCTGTGATGGATGGGCTGCCTCAGGGATCAGTGATGACTTCATCATCCATATTGGTGATTTGGATGAGGGGATCAAGTATAATATATCCAAGTTTGCTGAGCAGGCAGTGTGGGCTATGAGGAGGATACAGAGGGGTTGTGTGGGTTTGAGGAGTGGTCAAGGACATGGCAGATGGAACATTATGTGGAAAAATGCAAAGTCATTCAATTCAGTAGAAAAATATAGAAGGGTTAACACAGTGAGGAACAGGACAGTGTTGGTGTTCAGAGGGTCTTGGGATGTCAGGTTTGTTGTACGAGGAGAGATTAAACAGACTGTGCCTACATTGTCTAGACGTGTGAGAGGTGATGGCATTGAAACAGGGCTGAAGAGCTGATGTTTCCTCTGGATGGGTGACCAGGATCAGTGTCAGCCGTTCAGAACAGATGAGGAAGATGTTTCTTCACCCAGAGAGAAGCGAATTCTCCACCCCAAGGATTGGAGAATATCCAAGACAGAAACTGAGAGGTTTTTACATACATGGGGTTTGCCCAGGATAGGGGCAAATCGTTACCCTTGCTCCAATGTTTAATGTTCTAAGCATTGACTGGGGCTGAAATGCAGGAAGGTTCTCGTGTGGAGCAGCATTGAGTGACCACTAACTCCTTCCTCAATGGCCCTCAGTTGTTACAAGGTGTTACACAAACTACATCTTCCATCGTACAGCCGCACAAAGCTGGAGACACCACAGACTTCAGGTGCTAGAATCTGGAGCAAAGAACAATCTGCTGGAGGAATTCAGCAGGTTGGGCAGCATCTGTGGTGGGGGGAGGGGCGGGGTGGGGGTGGGGGGAAGGAACCATTGACGCCAAATCCAGTGTCCATCACAGACCCTTGAAGAGCAAGATTCTGCAGAGAAAGTCACTCACATTTCGGTCTTGTGGAGTCTTCGCGAATGATGCTCAGAGTCACATCATGTAGCTGCTTCTCCTGGTCAGTGACCTGTAGAGTATTTGTGAACAGACCGGTGTGTCAGTACAGTCCAATCCCCTCTCCCAGCCTGGGGTCAAGGCCACAAGTACCAGTATGGACAGGGGTCCACAGCTGGAGCCCCCAGGACCACGGGTACCAGTGCTGACGGGTCCACATCTGGAGACCCCAGGACCACGGGTACCAGTGGTGACAGGGGTCCACATCTGGAGCGCCCAGGACCACGGGTACCAGTGCTGACAGGGGTCCACATCTGGAGCGCCCAGGACCACGGGTACCAGTGCTGACAGGGGTCCACATCTGGAGCGCCCAGGACCACGGGTACCAGTGCTGACAGGGGTCCACATCTGGAGCGCCCAGGACCACGGGTACCAGTGCTGACAGGGGTCCACATCTGGAGCGCCCAGGACCACGGGTACCAGTGCTGACAGGGGTCCACATCTGGAGCGCCCAGGACCACGGGTACCAGTGCTGACAGGGGTCCACATCTGGAGCGCCCAGGACCACGGGTACCAGTGCTGACAGGGGTCCACATCTGGAGCGCCCAGGACCACGGGTACCGGTGCTGACAGGGGTCCACATCTGGAGCCCCCAGGACAGGTACCAGTGCTGACAGGGGTCCACATCTGGAGCCCCCAGGACCACGGGTACCAGTGCTGACAGGGGTCCACATCAAGCGCCCAGGACCACGAGTCCGATCCCAGCTTCAGTTTGGGGTTTTTTATTCCCTCACAGACTGCAGACTTCCATGGCAAGGCCAGTGCTCAGTGCCTTTGAGAAGGTGGTGGTAAACACCTTGACCTGCTTCAGTCCTTCTGGTAAAGGTGCCCCTGTGTTTCAGGGACAGACTCAGCGATGATGAAGGAACCGTGTAACACCTCCAGTTCAGGACGGTGTGTGACATTGATGGAATCGGCAGGTGGTGGTGATCCCATTCCCCTCCTGCCCTCGAACATCCGGTGGAACAGTTGGTGGATTTGGGAGGTGTTGTGGAGCAGCCTGGGTGAGTAACTGGCACACACTCCGGGCGGAGGGAGTACTGAATGAACGGACAGTGCTGCCTTAACACTGAGCTGCTGACGAGCACCTCATCGCTACATCTGCAAGCAGCTGCAAGTGACTGGAACTGGCGTGACAAATTCATCAGTGATCAGGGGTGAATCGTTGGTGATGGGAAGGAGTGGGATCCAACCAGCATGTTTCAGTGACCCAACCAACACCCTGTCATGGTTTGCAGACACCAGTAGCCACACTTCAGGGGCTAAATAAGGTCAACCAGGATTGGGTTAGGATTAGGTGTTGGGATGTAGTCAACATCATGCAGTGGTCACTGAACAAGTTTCAGGACCAGAGTGGTGCTCACACTTGTTAGCAGTGCCAGGTGAGGGATTACCACAAGCTCATTGATGCGACAAAGATACACACTGGGTTGAGCAAAGGCAATGAGATGGGGGGGGGGGGGGGGGGAAAAGAGGGCCTGGGGAGAGGGAGAGGGCCCAGGACCCAACGAGAGGGAAAGGGGAGGGGGCCCAGGCTGAGACGAGACTCCAGGCTCAGCTGCCACCTACCAGGTACAACTCGTTGGGGCCAGCCACCTTCTGGAAAATGACTCCCTCCTCCTGCAGAGCAGAGATGGCCTCTTGAAAAGCCGCATGAATCTGTCTTGATACACACTGCGAACCCACGGGCTCCTTAAATACAAACAGAAAACAGTACTTTAACAGCACAGGGAAGTAGCAGGAGGCAGTGAGAGGAGGGAGAACCCTCTCACCCCACGGAAACCCATCAGTCCAGCCATCGCGTCCCTACGTCCTCTCTCCATCCCTAACGAATTCTCCCCCCATCACCTCACCTCTTTACCCTGGGATGAGCTCTCAGCCGAGCTCTGGCCTGAGTCCCGTCCACACAGAGCCTCCTGGCAACGCTGAGCAACACAGGACAACGAGTCGATGGTCTCCAGCTCCCGCCGGTAGAAGTTCTTCACCTGGTTCTGAGCCAGAAATTGTTTGATCTTGCTCCGCAGGAATAGAATGTTCGCTCCATGTTCGCTGGGGACGAGGAGATATAGGCAAAGGAGGAGAAGTCAGACTTGGACAAACAGCAGACAGACAAAACCTGGCAGAGTAATCAGGGAAACCGCAGCAAGCTCCAAAACAGTCCCTTCTGTGGCCTCTCCCTCTGCCCCCGCTCCCCCCCGCATCCATCCATCCATCCCCCTCCTGCCCCTGCTCCCCCCCGCATCCATCCATCTCCCTCCTGCCCCCGCTCCCCCCACATCCATCCATCTCCCTCCTGCCCCCGCTCCCCTCCGCATCCATCCATCTCCCTCCTGCCCCCGCTCCCCTCCGCATCCATCCATCTCCCTCCTGCCCCCGCTCCCCTCCGCATCCATCCATCTCCCTCCTGCCCTCGCTCCCCCCCGCATCCATCCATCTCCCTCCTGCCCCTGCTCCCCCCACATCCATCCATCCCCCTCCTGCCCCCGCTCCCCCCACATCCATCCATCCATCTCCCTCCTGCCCCCACTCCCCCCACATCCATCCATCCCCCTCCTGCCCCTGCTCCCCCCACATCCATCCATCTCCCTCCTGCCCCTGCTCCCCCCACATCCATCCATCTCCCTCCTGCCCCTGCTCCCCCCACATCCATCCATCCATCTCCCTCCTGCCCCCACTCCCCCCCCACATCCATCCATCTCCCTCCTGCCCCCACTCCCCCCCCGCATCCATCCATCTCCCTCCTGCCCCCGCTCCCCTCCGCATCCATCCATCTCCCTCCTGCCCCCACTCCCCCCCGCATCCATCCATCTCCCTCCTGCCCCCGCTCCCCCCCCACATCCATCCATCTCCCTCCTGCCCCCACTCCCCCCCCGCATCCATCCATCTCCCTCCTGCCCCCACTCCCCCCCCGCATCCATCCATCTCCCTCCTGCCCCCACTCCCCCCCGCATCCATCCATCTCCCTCCTGCCCCTGCTCCCCCCCCACATCCATCCATCTCCCTCCTGCCCCCACTCCCCCCCCGCATCCATCCATCTCCCTCCTGCCCCCGCTCCCCTCTGCATCCATCCATCTCCCTCCTGACCCATCTCCCTCATTGCCTCCCCCATCCCACTGCTTTTCCCTAACCTGCCTCCCAACCTCTCCCACTTATCCACCGTTCTTACTTTGCTTCAGTGCCGTCCTTTGGGATCTGAAACGCTTTGTCATAGAAGCTTCGGTAGAGGTGAGGGAGCTCCAGCATCCGGGAGATTTGTGCGGTGAAGATTGGATCGGCCACCTTGGCTGCAGGAAAGGAGAACGTAACCCCAGCAGGAATCGCCTCATCCCAGACCAGGACCACCCTCCCACCACCTGGCCCCTTCCCCCCACCCGGTCCCTTCCTCCTACCCCACCCACCCACCGCCCCCCGACACACCCACTGCCCCCAACCCACACACCCACTGCCCCCAATCCCCGACACACCCACCCACTGCCCGACCCACACACCCCCTGCCCCACCCACCCACTGCCCCAACTCACCCACGCTGATGCTGTTGATTTCCCTCTGCTCTCTGTAATCCCTGATCCGGCCCCGGACCCGGACAACGTCACCCAGCTCCACACGGGAATTGTCCTGTTCCAGTCTGGCGATCCAGCTCAGCTGCTCCAAGAGATTCAGACCTCTGGGGAACAAAGCTGCGGGAGGAGTGGAGGTGAGCGCCGAGTCAGGAGGGGAGTGTGCGTGTGGGACCAGTTCCAGGGGACCCCCACCCACACACGGCAGCACCACGGTGGGGGCAGCAGGGCAGAGCAGAGCTTGGGAGAACGTTGCTGCAGGACACAAATCTGTGGCAGCACCAACGGTGGGAACAAACTGCTGCTCCAGCAACACCGGTAGGGAAACACTAGCGTCACTCCTCCTGGGACTGAAACGTTAACTGGCGGCCCTGACTGCTCCTGCTGCTGGGTGCAAAAGATCCCACGGCACTTGTTCCACTTGCTTCCTCAGCCTTTACATTACCCACAATAGACACTGAAGTGGATTACAGAGTCTCTTTGCCCTTTGGGACATGTCTGCTCCATGCTAGGAACTGCCCCGATTGGAATATTTATCAATTCCAGTCACAGGCCGTCCCGGGTCACAAACACCTGACTTACGGACACCTACTTCCTTAATATTATGAAATTCAGTATGGTTACCGTATCAAATGATATTTGTGCAGTTTCCAACTTTCAGACAAAATCAACTTCTGGACGTCTGTAAAAACAGAACCAGTTTGTTTCCTGGGGCCGGCCTGGAATCCCACTCCCCACATCCCTGTGATTTTACTTCCGTACATTTATCCAATCCACTTCTGACAGCTAGAAATGAACCTGTACCAACCGCTCTGTCATTCCAAATCAAAGCTGCTTGCTGTTCATCGACGTCGGGTCTAAACGCTGGAGCTCCCTCCAACAGCACTGTGGAGAGGACTGCAGAGGGTCACCACCACACATACACAATGGCCGGGGTTACACCTCAAGTGTTGGAATGGTCTTCTCCCCCTCCGCCATCAGACTTCGGAACGGTCCATGAACACTACCTCATTATTCCTCATTTTGCACTATTTATTTATTTTGGTAACTTATAGGATTTTTATGTCGTGCACTGTACTGCTGCCACAAAACAACACATTTCATGACATCTGTCAGTGACAAGAAACCTGATTCTGAGTGTTGGAAGGACAAAAGCAAATGCTGTACCTGGTTTGGTGACTTCCACGGGTCTTTGCTTCTTCCAGCACAAACAACTAATGACTCCAGTACCATCATCCACTGTAAAGCACAGGTAACACGGGTGACACCGGTGACACAGACGAGTGAGCGGGAACCAGGAAGGGTGGGTGAAACCAAATACCACAACATGGTTAAACGGTGAGACCAATGCTTTAATCAAAAAAGGTGCATCCATTCCTTGAACCCAACACAGCACTGGGCAGAGCTACCACTCTCAGCAGTGAACTAGACGCAGCTCAAACCTTACCCTTACCCCCACCCTACCAACCTTCCCCAAGTTATTGAGGGTATCCCAGGACATGCTGGAAACTGAATGCCCCGGGACACAACACTTCAAATACAGGCTCCAGAACTGGGACTGTGCCGGGAAGGGCTCAAGGGGGGAGCAGCAGGGACATCATGCCAAGGGGAGAGAGGGACAGGTCTCCAGGGCTGAGGGTGGGGTGAGGGAAAGAGTCAGAGTAATACTGCCAGAAACAGGCCCTTCGGCCCAAGACATTCACGCCGACCAAGGTGTCTTCCTGAGCCAGTCCCATTGGCCTGCGTTTAGCCCACATCCCACTAAACCTTTCCTTTCCATGTACCTGTCCTGTCTCAAGTGTTGTAACTGTACCCGCCTCTACCACTTCCTCTGGAAGCTCGTTCCACATCCCCACTCCGGGGGAGGAGAGCACTGGGAGTGGGTGGAGAGTCTCTGGGACCAGGGTGGGGGTGGGGGCCTTCAGGATGGGTTGGGGGGGGGGTGCACAGGGAGGTGGGAATCAGAGCAGCAGCTCCCACTAAAGGAGGCAGAGTCCCAGTCAGTGCCAACCCACAGCCTCTCCTGAATATTCAGGCTCTAAGCTGCCAACTCCAGGAATAAACACAGAAACCATTTGGAATCACCAACCTCCGAACGTGTAAAACTTCTCCTTCTCTTGCTTCAGGACCACCGTCCCCAGGATGTCCACTTTGCTGATGGGATGGGTTTTATAGAAAAATACTCCTGTGCAAAGGAAACCAAGATTGTAACTTGCTGTGTGAATGCAAACGCTGCAGAACCTCAGATACGGCTAGGCTGCAGCTAAAGTCAGGTCCAATCACGACAACGTGGGCGAATTCACCAAAGGCAGCACCTAATGGCTGCCTTTGACTAAAGGAATCAACTGGCGAAGATAGCAAGGGTGTTTGACAAAGTACAACAAAATAAAGGTCAGAAGGATTGAGGGTCTGGGACTGCAGAAGCTGAGTGGGTGTTAAATTGTCTAAGGAGAGAGCACTGGTGGTTTCTCAGGCTGATCGTTTTTCAGGCAGGACGTAGTGTAAAGGTCCTCCAGCCTTGTGTAGAACGCGCCGGTGGTCAGCAACAGGTCTGGTGCGCTTTCTGGTATTTATTAGTTACCTAGACTCGAACAAGCAGGTCACCAGTTTAAAGTTTATGAGTGATATGAACTTTGGAAAGTGGTAAACAGTGAAGAGGCCACGACTGATGTCAGGAGGAGGGAGGCAGACTGGGAAAACAGCCAGCTGCAAGGCAGGACACATTTCACACAGAACACATCTTGGAAAGGATGAGGAGGGGAACGATAGTCAATGTCCAATGTTAAGGGGGTGGCAGGCACCATAACACCTGGGAGTGTGCACACGTCTTTGAAAAGTGGCAGATTATGTTGTAAATAGATGTTAAAAGCCAACAGACTTGGATTTCCAAAGAGGTTTTGCGATTCGGAGCCAGGAAGTGATGCTGAACCTTTATAAGATTAACCCTCAGGTGGAGCATTGGGTCCGATCGTAGGCTCCACGCTTTAGAAGTGATGTTAGTGCTTCGGAGAGGGTGCGCAGGAGATTTACTACAGCAGTGCCAGGGATGAGGGACTTCCTATCCATTGAAACACTGGAGAAGCTGCGGTAGCTCTCCTTACAGCAGGAAGGTTAGAAGCAGTCGAAATCTGTGCGTGAGGGAAATTGACAGGAAGGCAAGGGTGGCACAGGTTGGAAGTGAATGGCAAAACAACCAAATAAGGATAACTTTTTTCTAACTCAGCAAGTTACACTGACGGGGTACAGGTTATGTTGCTGGCAGAGGATTCAACTGTAACTTTTAAGAGAATGGAATACATGTTTGAAGGGGAAAGATTTGCTGGCTTACAGCAAAAGAACAGGGAATGGGACTAAATGGGGTCCTTACAAAGATCTGCCATAGACACGATGGGCTGAATGGCCCACTCCGCAGATTCTGTCAAGACAGGATTGTGGAGAGCACTTTATCAGTTTAATTTCGTACCTTCAGTCAGACAGGTTCAAAAAAAAACCGAAACAGGTTTGAACAATCAGATTTAGAACTGGACTGAAATTATTGATGAGTCCAAACAGTCGAATGAGGTTGCAGTCACAACTGCAGACGCTGGAATCTGGAGCAACACCCAATCCGCTGGAGGAGCTCAGCGGGTCAGGCAGTGGGGGGGAATGGACGGTTGATATTTCGGGTCGGGACCCTGCATCAGGAGGTTGAAGGGGTTTGCACGGTCTGTAACCCTCAGGGTTACAATGGAACCGCTGCAGTATCAGATCGCCATCACCAGAGGGGCCCAGCGAGCAGGTTTCAGTCAGACATCATCCAAAGGCAAAGCAGTGCAGAGGCTTGAAATCCTCACCAGCTCCTGAAACATTAACTCTGGTTCTGTCTCCACACGTTGCCAAACCCGGTGATCATTTGCCACATTTTCTGCTTTATTTTAACCAAAAATACAGTGTATAAACCACACTCTATATCTGGGATCACTGAAAGGGACAGTGTGGGGGGTGGGTTACTCTCTGTACTGCTGGGAGTGTCTGACGGAAGTGTACAGAGGGTTCACTCTGTGTCTAACTCGTTACCCGAGTTACTCCATTTAATGGTCATCCCAATGATTTACCTGGAATAAGCCGAGAGTTCTTGAGTTCAAGGATGTCCCGGATATAGAGTTTGGCAAACACTGTGTGCACTGGGTCCAGGCCCCAGAGTGTGGGCGGCACCGCGTCCTCTACACTCTCACTATGAGCCATTAAACCCCCAGTCACCCCCACATCACCAGCAACCAACCAGAGTGCTCCTGCTGTTGAAAATTAAAACCGAGTGATTTTCCATCTCCCTCGATGCCAAATCGCCCTGTTTATTCACTGCTCCAGCTCTGTGCTGGCGAACTAACACAACCTGCAGTGAGACTGACGCGGGTACAGCAACCCCTGACACCCAGAATCCTTGCCCTCGGGGCCCCAGGCACCGAGCAAGTGGAGACTAGGAAGGAAAATGGAATGAAATCCATTAATGCAGCTGAAAGTGAAAAGTGGGAGAGAACCAGTGATCTCGGTAAACAGCGAAGAAACCGGGAATGCATGAGAGTGCTTTGTCAGAGGCACCATCTCCACAACTGCCCCACTGCTGGGGAGACTGTGGCTACTATTCTGGCCTTATCTGTTACCTTAAAGCTCACAAAGCTGGGCTGGAAGCATCCCCGAACCGAGAACTTCCCGAGGATTATTCCTTTACTAACATTAACTTCTCTTATTTCCCCGTAGTTCGCCAGTGTCGCGTCTGCTTCCATGGAGACAAGTACAAAGCATTTACTTAAATCCTCTGCCATTCTTTTATCCGCATTATAAATTCTCCTCTCCTTTCTGTAAGGTGCTCCCGACTAGAACATCAAACAGCTGGAGCCACAGCCCAACTCAGCAACAGCTTCCGCCGCCCTCAAAGTCAACCCCCCAGGCCTGGGTCTCACATCCCCCGGGATACGCACCCCCTCCCCTGGCCTGGGTCTCACATCCCCCGGGATACGCGCCCTCTCCCCAGGCCTGGGTCTCACATCCCCCGGGATACGCGCCCCCTCCCCAGGCCTGGGTCTCACATCCCCCGGGATACGCGCCCCCTCCCCAAGCCTGGGTCTCACATCCCCCGGGATACGCGCCCTCTCCCCAGGCCTGGGTCTCACATCCCCCGGGATACGCGCCCTCTCCCCAGGCCTGGGTCTCACATCCCCCGGGATACGCGCCCCCTCCCCAGGCCTGGGTCTCACATCCCCCGGGATACGCGGCCTCTCCCCAGGCCTGGGTCTCATATCCCCCGGGATACGCGGCCCAAGGCCCGTTACCCCACGGGTGATCTGTGAGCCGGGGACCGGGTGATTTGGGGTTGTGAGGGGGAGGGGGAGGCGGCTGCAGATGGAGCCCGAGCCCAGGGCCTCACCCTCCCGCCGCTCCGCCGATGGATGCGCTCCCTGATCGATTGCTCTCACCTGGAGGCGGGCGCGGCCGCTGATTGGCTGGTGCGGGTGTCACTCAGAGGCGGGGCCGGGCGGGAGCGTGCATCTGACGCGCGCACCGGGAGGGTCGGCGGCGGCGGCGGCGTCTCCGGGGGGACAGGCGGCCCGGACAGTCCCGGAACCCCCACCCGAAGGCGGCGACACAGCGGCCGCGCCCGGCGGGAGAGCCCGGGGCAACTGCGCCCGGAGAACGCGGGACAGCCCGGCCTCGGCGGCGGCGGCGGGACAGCCCGGCCCGACCCGGCCCGGCCCTGGACGGTCTGCACTAGAACCCGGAGGTGTAATTACGGCTGGAAATTAAACGGAACAATCGGGTCACCGGAGCAACGCCAGTAACTTGGGACAATCCGGGGGACACCGGGAGTGATCCGGGAGCGGTCCGGGGGACACCGGGAGCGGTCCGGGGGACACCGGGAGTGATCCGGGAGCGGTCCGGGGGACACCGGGAGTGATCCGGGAGCGGTCCGGGGGACACCGGGAGTGATCCGGGAGCGGTCCGGGGGACACCGGGAGTGATCTGGGAGCGGTCCGGGGGAACGCCTGTGCTCTGCGGTGAAGCTCGGTGCCAGGAGAAAGCTGCGGCGGGGCGGTCATCAGGTGTGAAAGGTGAAGTGATCCGGAGCAGAACCGGGCAGCGGGAGCCTCCTGCTCGCTATCTGGAGTGAAGCCCAGGACCGGTGTTATCATCGGGAACCGGGAACGCCAACATGTCTTTCTTCAACTTTCGGAAGATATTTAAGATTGGCGGAGAGAAGAAGAAGAAGCAGTTTGAGCATGTGAAGAAAGATGTGAACCCTGAGGAGATGTGGGACATCGTTGGCGAGCTCGGTGATGGGGCATTTGGCAAGGTTTACAAGGTGAGGCATGGCTGGTGGTCATCGGTGAAACGTTGAGTGCGGTACTTCTGATAACCAGTCAGGGAACTCACTTTCTTCCCAGAGAAATCCTGCATGAAGTTGAAGAACTACAGGGAGGAGTCATTTAAAAAATTGGTCATTAGAAGCCATCGATATTGGGTTTTAAAAAAACAGTTTTTGTACACTAAGTGTTATTGGTTCCTGTAATGCAGAGCAGAGTTTATTGTGTGTTACCTTTAACCAGTAACTATCACATGCTGGGGAAAATGAACTAGGAAATATGTTTCAGAAATTAAGAGATTATCTTATCTATATTTTTCTGCATAAGTTATAAACCACTTTCAACGTGGAAAGTTGATCTTCACTCTGTGAATTGCTTAATAAAAGCTGTTGGTGCAGTGAAAAATTACTAAATTCTTGATATTGTAAACAGTCAGAAATAAATATTTCCCCGAAGTAAATCATCCCAAAGGACTGGAGAGGAATGAGGGTGTGGGGGAGCAAATGGGTTTTGTGCTCACAGTTGCTTTCTCACCCCAGTTCTGCCCCCGCTCCTTCCAGGCTACAAACTGTTAGTGGGTTAAGGGTATAATAGCACAGGACCCTGATAACAGTATAGAAAATCATGAGACGCATAGATCGGATGCAGATGCCAAATACTAAAGGGCATAGGTCTAAGGTGAGAAGGGGAAAGTTTTTTTACGCAGAGAGTGGTAGGTTCCAAGAACAGGCTGCCAGGGGAGGTGCTGGAAGCAGATACAGTAGCAACGTTTAAGGAATATTTAAACAGGCATGTAAACAGGCACTGGGATTAGTGTAATTTGGCATGGTGGTCAGCACAGACTCCTGTTCTTGTGGTGTACTGTTCTGTGATTAGAAATGTGCTGATTCGAATGAGCCCATGGGTTTTTTTGTAACAGGAGTCCTGATTGTCCAATGAAAAGTTCCTGGAAGAAATTTTGTATGTTGATGCATATTTAGCAAACGTAGACTGAACTTTCAGCCCTGATACTCAGGTGCCTACTCAATGAAAACAACGTGACAGCAGGGGTGCCAGGTTTAATTGTTTTTTTCAGAATTTGGTTTGTTCCCCAGTGTCAGAATAACTTGGTTAATTAGCCAATGTAAATTGACCCCAGTGTGCAGGTGAGTGGGAGACTAGGGGAGTTGATGAGAATTTAAAAAATAGGATTAATGTAGGATTAGTGTAAACGGGTGGTTGATGGTTGGCATGCAGTTGGTGGGCTGAAGGGCCTGTTTCCGTGCTGGATCTGTCGCTGATCTCTGATTTGGTCTATAAATCAGCACTTGGGGGTAGGAGCCTCAACACAATGTGAAGACAGAGTTTGTGATGTGATTAACAACGGGGCGGTTCAGTGTAGTAATGCTGTAGGTAGAAGTAGCCACTAAACTGCACAGAAGCATCCACAGAATGGGGGAAAAAATTTGAAAAGGAGGGAAGGTGCCTGGGGCTTTGGAAATGCAGCTCTTTAAATGTATGAGAGGGGTCTGTAAATTCAACTGGGCTCCTGACCTGGAGAACTGGTCAGTCCAAAAGCAGAGGTGACGCCAAACCTGTGGAAATCATTAAAGTGTCATGTTCACTTTTCAGCTGCTTTTAGGGAGGAGGTCAGTGGATGAGAGGGTTAGGGAGAGAGATTACTGGATTGATCCCATATAATTGGGGTCTTTTGTTGACTACAGTATTTGGAGCTCTGTTCGCTAGGACAGAGAAGGTTTAAAAGCTGACGGCTTTGAGAAGAAAAATAGGGCGAGACTGATTTCTTCTGGGGGGATGGGTCAGTAACCGGAGGACAGAAGTTTCGGATCAATGGGGGGAACAGAAGACTTTTGTTTGTAGAAGGTCAGTGACATTGAGCAAATCCATAAGAGATCTTAAAAAATAAGAGGGTAAATTGAAGTGGTAAAAATTAAAATGTTAGTGAGGGAAGGGCGTGTGATGGGATAGAACAGAGATTCACTGGAAGGACAAGAAAACCGAAGTTAGCATCCTTTTCCAGCCAATGTCCCTAGTGTTCAGGCCCTAGTTGGCTTCCTTGTGAGCCTGACATCAGACTCCTGGGACAGACACAGGAAATGAATCAAGGATGTGCTGAAAGCCTCCTTGAAGCGATGCAGTATCCCCACTGATCCCTGGGAATCTCTGGCCCATGACTGTTCAAAATGGAGAAGGAGCATTCGGGATGGTATCGAGAACTCTGAGGTCGTGCATCGGGAGCACGTGGATGCCCTGTGCAAGTGGTGGAAGTACGTCACAAACTCGTCAACCACCCTGTAACCAGAGTCTGTGGTCCCTGCATTGGCCTCATCAGTCATCTAAGCACCCACTCATCCAGAGTGGAAGCAAGTGACTGCCCAAGAAGGATAGCAAGTAAATTTTTAACAAAGTGTTTGTGCTGAATGTCTGTGAAATTCTGTACTTCTGATTTTGTATGGCAGAGTCCTTCAGGACAGGCAGGTCACCTGTGTGTGTGAGGCTTCTCAGCTGTAGTGGACGCATTCTCACAGACTCGATCCCTTGGTGGTCACTCAGGACAATGGTCAGCAGAAGGACTGACTTGCTCTCCTCTATGGGCCAGTGGTATGCCAAATCTGTGTTCAGCAGTGACATGTTGAACGTTACCTTTGGTCCACTGAAAATTCCTGGTTCCAGTGGGACTGTTAGCATATTAACTGTGGGCTACATTTAATGTTGTGTTTTTATATTGAGTTAATGTTTATTAATGTCACTAGTTCCTGATGTACACCCTCCCACTCTTAATGAATTGTGCTGGTATACTTTGGAGTTGCCATTGTTTGTTTTGGGAACTGGCAGCTTAGGCCTAGGCCTTTTCTATCCAAATGTGTGTCATTGGATGTTACTGGTGTAGGGAGCTGGTGAAGACCTTTGGATATGGTGAGGTGCAGAGGGCTGCTGTGGGAGCTTGAACATAAAACATTACAGCACAGGACAGGACCTTTTGGCGCACGATGTTGTGCCGACGTTTTATCTTGTTCTAATATCTATCTAACCCTTCCTTCCGACGTAACCCTCCATTTCTCTATCATTCATGTGTCTAAGAGTCTCTTAAATGCCCCTAAGATGGTGCCGGAGCTTGGCGACTTGTTGCAAGCTGCTCTCTGCAGATCTACTCATTATTCTTACTGTAATCGTTCTACACTTTTAAATTCTATGCCACTTACTATTACCTGCAATACACTTCCCTGTAGCTGTGACACTTTATTCTGTTATTGTTTTTACTCTGTACCTCAACACACTGTTTACTAACTCAATATACCTGCACTGTGTAATTAAAGGATCTGTACGACCGGCATGCAAGACAAGTTTTTCACTGTACCTCAGTACAACTGACAATAATAAACCAATACCGATACCAGTAATGTATCTGCCCCCACAATTTCTTAAGTGCGTTCCACACCCACTACTCTGTGTTAAATTTTAAAAAAACTTACCCCTGACATTCCCCTCATACCTTCCTCCAATCACCTTAAAATTATGCCCCCTCGTGTGAGCCATTGTCGCCCTGGGAAAAAGTCTCTGACTGTCCACTCGATCTATGCCTCTTATCATCTTGTACACCTCTATCAAGTGACCTCTCATCCTCCTTCTCTCCAAAGAGAAAAACCCGAGCTCACTCAACCTATCCTCATAAGACATGCTCTCCAATCCAGGCAACATCCTGGTAAATCTCCTCTGCACCGTCTCTAAAGCTTCCACATCCTTCCTACCTTTGCCTTCCTTAGGGCAGAGGTAATTGCACAGGGACACGCAGTCTCCAACAATTAACTTAATTTTATGTTATTTATAGTCAAATAGCCAAACACGATGGTTTTAGAAGGACAGGAGTGTTTCTGGAGCACAGGCTGGGGAACGGGGAGATTATAAACTAAGGCACGATTGTATCACCATGGGTCGGAAGGTGCAATAAAAGTATGATGGGTTCACGTTGGTTGATGTCACTGGACAGGAATTTATAATGACAAAGAATGTGACAATGGTTTGATAAGAAGTTTTGGAGAAAAGTATGTGCAGATGTGATATTAATATAGTTTTTTATTGTGCTAATCATACCCATGGACTGAGATGTGTAACCATTGGTTGATTATTGATGTGGATTTAGTTCCTGGAAATGTATGAATAGGCAGTGGGGCAGGTTTCATAGGAGTTAGTTGTCAGAACTGATTACAAGATTGCTGTTGTGCAGAGTATTGCCACTTGTAAAGCGATCATTAAATGTTATGGACAGAAAGGGAAAATGGATGGATTTTGAGGATAAGAGTTTAGTACAGGAAAATGGTGCTGAGGTAAGTGACCATCTGTGATTGTATTGAGTAGATAAGGTAAGATCTTTATTAGTCACATGTACATCGAAACACAGTGTAATGCATTTTTTGCATAGTGTTCTGGGGGCAGCCCGCAAGTGTCACCACGCTTCTGGTGCCAGCGTAGCATGCCCACAACTTCCTAACTCATACGTCTTTGGAATGTGGGAGGAAACCGGAACACCCGGAGGAAACCCATGCAGACATGTGGAGAACGTACAAACTCCTTACAGACAGCGGTGGGAATTAAACCTGGGTCGCTGGCACTGTAAAGCGTTACGCTAACCGCTACACTACCGTGCCTGCAATAGCAGTGTGGGCACATGGGGTCAAATAACCTACTTCTGCTTCTATCTCTTGTGTTCTAATGCTCAAAGGCAGTGAATGGAATGCCAGCCTTTGGATATACTGGGCTAGAAACTATGCCATACCCACAAAGCCCACGTTTAACTCTACTGGTTTATTATTATTGTCACATGTACTAAGGTACAGTGAAAATCTTGCCTTGCATACTGTTCATACAGATAAATTCATTACACAGTGTATTGAGGTAGTACAGGGTAAGACAATACAGAGTGTAGAATAAAGTATGACAGCTACAGAGAGAGTGCAGTGCAGGTAGACAATAAGGTGCAAGGTCATAATGAGGTAGATTGTGAGGGAATCGTTCAATAGTCTTATAATGGTGGGATGGAAGCTGTCCTTGAGCCTGGTGGTACGTGCTTTCAGGCTTTTTATCTTCTGCCTGGTCTTTGATTATACTGGCTGCTTTACCGAGGCAGCGAGAAGTATAGGAGGAGTCCGTGGAGGGGAGTCTGGTTTCCATGATGTGCTGAGCTGTGTCCATAGCTCTCTGCAGTTTCTTGTGGTCCCAGGCAGAGCAGTTGCCATGCCAAGCTGAGTGAGAGTGTAGTGAGTGTACTGTAAGTGTTGTGAACAGTTCTGGGCACTCTGCCTTAGGGAGGATACATTGACCTTGGAGGGAGTGCAGCATACATTTTATTATAATACAGATTTTACAGATGGTACTTGAACTTCATGTGCTAACTCACAAGAAAAGATAACAGGAACCAAGCATCAGTTCCTGGAATTTAAACAGCTAAGAACTGTTAGATTGCATTTATCAAAGTATGGGGAAAAACTGGTAGGATGGATGAAGAGAAACCTCTTCTGGTTGGGGAGCTTGAACTAGGGGCATGAACTAAAAATTAAAGAGTCAAACCTTTTAGGAGTGAAATTAGGAAATTACTTGGACTCTGCAAATGATAATTTATGTCAAGCCCTTAACTTTAAATGTTAGGTAAACGTGTAGAGAAGTAGGTTGATGGAATCCAATCAGATCAGCCATGATATCAGTAAATGGGAACTGGCTTGCAGCAAAATATCAGCATTGAGGCAGGTTCTTGAGCTTTCCTGTAATGTAAATCTCGCTGTAAAATTTGTAACACAATGGCTAGTTACCTTTCAGATTGAGCCTTGTATCCATTGCAAGATTGAGTAGGCTCGATCCATCTTCTCCAGAGCTTAGAAGAATGAGGGGAGATCGTTATAGACTTTACAGGGTGAATTCTCTGGCTGAGGAGTCTAGAATCAGGGGCAGAGATCCACAGTAAGGAGCTGGCTGTTGAGGACAAATTTCTTCATGCAGAGGATGGTGAATCTTTGAAATTCTGTACCCTGGAGGGCTGCAGAAGGGTTATCCTTGAGTAAATTCAGAACAAAGAACAATAGATTTGTGGGCATCCAGCGACAGAGTGGGAAAGTGGCATTGAGGTGGCAGATTGGCCTTGGTGTTGATGAATGGCAGAGCAGGTTTAAAGGTCCAAGTGAGCCACTCCTCCTGTTTCTTTCTTTATTAAGCATTTTCTGTGCAAGGCTCTGTGGTTGTTGCAAAACTTACTCTTGTATTCCAATAACCTTTTAATAAAGGCTAACATTAAATTTTGCTTTGTTAATTGTCTGCTGTACTGCATATTTCCTTTATGTGAATCGTATGCAAGCACACAAAGGTCCCCCGAATACTCAGAGCAACCCATGAAGTGCTGAAGGAACTCCACGGTCAGTCAGCGTCTATGGAGGGAAATGAACAATCGATGTTTCTGGTCGAGACCCTTCATCTGGGATTTTGTCCATTTCCCTCCATTGATGCTGCCTGACCCGCTGAGTTCCTCCAGCGCATTTTGTGTTGCTCCAGTTTCCAGCATCTGCAGTCTCTTGTGTCTCCCCGAATACCCACAATTTTAAGTAAAGACTTTTTGTTCTTTTCCATTTGTGAGTTATCTTGCACTTTTCTATATCACGCGTGCCACCTTCTTGCCCATTCACTTACCCTCTCTGTTCTTTTGCAGCCACTTTATATCCTCCTCACAGTTCATTTCCCATCGAGTGGTTGCTAGCCTGGCACAGGGTGCCATAGATTAGCCTGGGTTAACATAGCCTGGCGTGCAGTGCTAAGGGATAGCCTGTATGCATTTTGATCTGCAACGTAGGTTAACCTGTTTGTATGTAGTGATGTATGTTGTCCAGTTTATGTTGTTCTGGTGTAGGTTAGCCTGTTTGTCACTCTAGCATGCAATGCTGTGTTAACCTGTCCATATATATGCCTGTGTGCATGCTAATTGTAGAGCATGGGTGCATACTTACCACTGGCATCTACAGATCTACCCATCAGTGTGTGAGCACCTGCTCTCCTGTTGTCTCAGTCCCTCTTGGATTAGGATCTTGCTCTATGAAAATTCATGTTGTAGCTGGTATGCAAGAGGTAACTCTACATTAAGAAAGCTACACATGGGTAACTTGTGCTCCACTATGTGAAGTTCAGCACCTGGAATGTCAGGACCGTTGTAGACAATCCCAACAGCAACAAATCTGAACGCTACTCTGCTGTCATAGCTTGGGAACTCATTTGAGCTGGTCCATAAAAAGATGATGCAAGTAATTGCTTAGCTGCACCTGTATTGAGGATTCAGATGACTGCACTCAGAAGATAAGAGACAATTGAGGAAGTGAAATATTGGTTAAGTACTCTCTCTGAAAGATGGTCAATAGCTTCCTTTTGTGGTTACAGACTTGACAGAAAAAGGAAGATCTAGCTGTTAATTGGAATACAAGACCAATGGAGGTGAAATTGGTCTTGGAGCACCACTGTCAGCAGTGAGGTGCAGCACTAGACTCTCTCATTAATTTACACTGCATCGCTGATTACTGATATTGCAAAATGACAGTTTCAGTGTTGAAGAGCTGAAATATATTTATTGAAATGTGTTCAGCATTTATTGTACATCCCCAATTGCTGCTTGAACTGCTGGGAACTTTGGTGAAGGTATTCCCACATTGCTTAGTAGAGAGTTTGGCGATTTAGAACCATTAACAATAAAGGAAGGGTGATCAGTTTCCAGGTCAGGATGGTCCATGATGTGGTGGGGAACTACATGTGGTTGTATTCTCTTGAGCCCTTGTAGTAGTGGTGGTGGCTTTAGGAGATGCGTTTGAAGTGGGTAAGTGAAGTGCATTTTGTAGATGGAACACGTTGTGGTCACTGTGGCTGGTGATGGAGGCTATGAATGTTTAATAGGGGTATAAAGCAAGCAGGCTGCTTCATTCTGGATGTTGTTGAGTTTAAGTATTAATAGGCACAGAAACAGGCCCTTTGGCCCATGGGGCCTATGGTGATCACCAAGTTCCCATGTCTATTAATCCCTTTTTACAGTACGTGGCTCCTAACTTGGCGATTCAAGTGCTTGTCTAGAAAGTTCTTAAATGTGAAAATCTCTGCCTCCACCAAAAATTCAGTCAAATAAGTGAGATATTATCTTCCCTTAACAAAGCCATGCTGACTATCTTTGACTAATCCCTGTCTTTCTGAGGGTAGATTAATTCTGTCCTTCAGAATTTTTTCCATTACCTTCCTTAACCAACTTAGACTCACAGGCCTGTAATTACCTGCTTATTCCTGTTGCCTTTGTTGAATAAAGTTGCAGAATTTGCCGTTCTCCAGTCGTCTATACCTACCCAAGCGTATGGGGAAAATTCCACCAGGCTTCTGTTTTGTAGGTGATGAAAAGGCTCTGATGTATTACTTGGTGCAGGATCCCCAGCCTGTGACCTGCACTTGTAGCCACAGTATTACATGGTTGGACAATTTGAGTTTCTGGTCATTGGTGTCCAGAGGATGTTGGAGGCTGGGGTTTCAGTGATGGCAGTGTCGCTGGATGTAAAGGGTTCTTGATGAGTCTCTTATTGGAGGTGATCCTTTAATGATGTGGTACCTGCCACTTCTCGGCTCGTGCTTCAATGTTGCCTCAGACTTGCTCAATGCAGACGTGGGTCACTGTATTTTCTGAAGAGTTGGGAATCTTGTGGCTAATTTCACCAATGTGTAGTGAGTGGGGAATGAAACCGCTGCTACAGTAAGAGCCTGGAGGTAAACCACTGGATTTGTCAGCTGTTTTCATTCTTACTGAGATTTCACACACCAAGTTCTCTGATTTGCAGCACTCACCATAAGCAGTTCCTCAGCAGTTCTTCACTGGGACTGTGCTCTTTTTTTACACTCTTGTGTTATTTTTATTCACTTTTTAAAAATTTCGATAGGATTCACATCATGTTTCCATGTTTCAGTTGTTGGCAGGACAAATTATCCACATGTAAACCAACTTCTGTTGATGTTCCTATGAAAAGTTTTATAGCAAGAGTCTAGTATTTAGTAAGTAAAAGTACAAAGGGTAAATGAAACTGGAAATAATCACCCCTCTGATATCTTAGTTTGTAATGGATCCATTGGATTGGTAATCATCAGATGGTATTTTTGTTTCAAAAAGCAACCATTCTTTGTTTAAATTGATCAACCAGAGGAGGGTAGCAATCCCAATCCTTGTTGGATTGTGATTGGGATGCAGCAGCTGTGTTAGTCTAGCTGAGCCAAGGAGGAGAAAATTCAGCTGAGGTGCCTGTGGTAAGAGACTATCCTGTGATACCTGCAAATGGGGAAGAACAGTTGGGTGAGGGCAGTAATGTCCTGGCGGTGATGCTGCTCACAGCTGCTTTCAGTGTCTGACCTGCACCTGAGGAGCGGCCACCTTGCTGAGACACAAGGAGGCTTTGGCACCAAAAGCAAACAAAAGCCCTTTCTTCAGGGAAAGGGGGTGTGCAGTGGAGAGGGTGCAGAGGAGATTCACCAGGATGTTGCCCGGATTGGAGCATTTTAGTTATGAGGAGAGACTGGGTTTGTTTTCCCTGGAGCAGAGGAGGACGAGAAATGAACCTGACTCAGGTTTGCAAAATTGTGAGGGTGCAGCTAGGGTGAAAAGTTGATCATTTCTCCAGGTTATGGGAGGGCATAGTTTTAAGGTGAGAGGGAAAGATTTGAAAGTGATCTGAGTCTAGTTTAGATAAGCATCTTGGTTGGCATGGATGAGTTGGGTGGAAGGGCCTGTTTCTGTGACGGATGAATCTATGGCAATGGTATATAGAGCCAGACAACACAGGTTTAAGGTAAGGGCGGGGAGATTTGAGGAAGAATTTTTTTACGCAGAGGATGCTTGAAATCTGGAATGCATTAGTGAGTGGGTGGTAGAGGCACGAACTTGCACAACATTTAGAATGAGCTCTACCTGTTATGGCAGAGAAGTCTATGAACTGAGTGCTGGAAAATAGTGTACATAGGTACTTGATGGCTGGCCTGGGCAGTGGCTGAAGGGTCTGTTTCTGTGCAACGTGATGCTTTGATTCTATAACATTATCCGTCAGAATGCTGGCTGAGAACGTGTGCTGGTTTTCTGTCTTTGCAAAGAATTTTAACCATCCTACTGTATTACATTTTTTACTGTTCTGCTGAACCAGTTGGGTACTGACTTCATAGTCCTCATGTTGGCTCCTTTAGAGTTTGAGTCATTCCCTGTGTGAAGATACTTGGCATTGATTCTCACTGTGCAGTTCACAGGTGCCTTATTGGACAGAGAAAGGTGAGTTCACGTCCTGGGTCTAGATATATTTCCATAGAACAATACAGCACAATACAGGCCCTTTGGCCCACCATGTTGTGCCAACCTTTAAACCACACCTAATACTATCTAACCCCTTCCTCCCACACATTCCCCTATTTTAAATTCCTCCATGTGCTTATCTAATAATCTTTTGAACTCGACCAATGTACCTGCCTCCCCCACTACCGCAGGCAGCGCATTCCATGCACCAACCACTCTCTGGGTGAAAAACTTCCCTCTGATATCTCCCTTGAACTTCCCACCCATTACTTTAAAGCCATGCCCTCTTGTATTGAGCATTGGTGCCCTGGGAAAGAGGTGCTGGCTGTCCACTCTATCTATTCCTCTTAATATTTTGTACACCTCTATCATGTCTCCCCTCATCCTCCTCCTCTCCAAAGAGTAAAGCCCTAGCTCCCTTAGTCTCTCCTCATAATCCATACTCTCCAATCCAGGCAGCATCCTGGTAAATCTCCTCTGCACCCTTTCCAACGCTTCCACATCCTTCCTATAATGAGGTGACCAGAACTGAACCCAGTACTCTTAAGTGTGGTCTAACCAGAGTTTTGTAAAGCTGCATCATTACATCGCGGCATGAAAGCTAACACCCTATAAGCTTTCTGAACTACCCTATCCACCTGTGAGGCAACTTTCAGTGATCTGTGGATATGGACCCCCAGATCCCTCTGCTCCTCGTACATTTCTTTGTCCTGATGAAGGGTCTCGACCTGAAACGTCGACTCTTTATTTCCTTCCATAGATGCTGCCTGACCTGCTGAGTTCCTCCAGCACTGTGTGTTGCTCCAGATTCCAGCATCTGCAGAATCTCTTGTGTCTTCATATTTCCCTTTCTGCAGCTTTTATCAATGGGGCACAGGGAAACTGTCAGCTGCTCACCATGTCACTGAATGGAATGACATTCCCCTGTGATAATGAATTAGTTGTTTGCTTCTTACAGGAAACTACAGCAGCGGTAAAGTACCTCAATGAACGTAAGCAGGTTATTCCATTGCAAATCTGTGGGTGCTCTGGGTGAATACCACCTGCACTTTTTGAAACATTTATTCAAGGTTACCTTCTGAGTTTCTCTAGTAATGTGTTTACTGGATTGGTGTCTGATATTAAATAACGATGCTGGAAGTTGCATGAAGTGCTTTGCTGCCTTTCACATACACCCAAGTCCCCCTAATTGGAGAGAGGCAAATTCTGCTTTTGGCACAATAGACATTCAGACTGGTTGCGTTCTTCCCATGTCCCACCCAACCATGTACTATTCTCCACTCACCCCAGGACCAGTGTTACAGACTGCCACTCTGAGCACTCTGCAGCAACCTATCTGTTATGCTGGTGTTTAGAGGATTCACTTTGCAACGTACAATGAAGCCACAGTGTACAAAGACACCGTGTTGGAGCACTGCTGCAGTGCCTGTGATGCAAATACCATGCAGCATTGGAATCGCAAAAGTATGGCATGATCTCCATTGGTTTGGAGTCTGCAGCAGTGTAGAATGCAGCACTGTCTTTGGATTAGGGATTCTTTGAATCGGTGTCAAGAATGTGGTGATGGTATTTTGAGCTGAGGGGTGCACTCTATCCTAAAACCTTCTACCTTTTAGAATGGTAAGAAGCTGATGAATCATTTAAAATGTGCATTATTTTAGCTCAGTGTGAGATTTCTTCAGACAGGGTTCCTTGGTGTTCAATTCACAAAATGTAGCTGGGGACTAAGCCTATGAAGCTGTGTGTCAGTGCCAGAGCCTGTGCTGGCAGCTTGATTATGTGGTAGTCATTTCTATTGGAGCACAACGGTTAGTTGGAACCTGGCCAGTGGTTGAGACTTAGTCTAATCTTCTGGCAGAGGTTGAAGCCTTTTCGTTCCAAAGTTCTTTTGGGGGAAAAAAACTTTTCTGAGTACAATGAACTAGTAAATCCTTCAACAAAAGAGGTTGGCCTGTCTATTTTCATTTCTGAGTTTCCATTCATTTACATATCATTGCACTTACTTTGTCCGCATTATTTTAGGATATTTTATTAGACAATCTAACTGGATACAAGGCAAACATTTGAATCTCCCGAGCTCTTCTCAGTAATGCAATATCTATTAACTGATGGAGGAGTTACTGTGATACCCGTTCCAGATGTTTTTTTTTACAACTGCACAGATTCCATTCAGTATTATGCTGGTGACCTTGCCCACTGACTGGATAAAGACCTGACTGGGAATGGGATTGTTTATCCCTGTTGGCACCTCACCCATTGACCATCCAGTGGTCCATATTTTGCATCTGGTGGTGATGGTGTTTGTGAAATGTGACCCGCTGGGGTTGTACCAGGAATGAATAAATATTCTGACGTTCATTTCATATTATAGTTGAGGATTTGGAAAGTCTATGCCAAACTTTCTCTCCTGAGGTGAAATGGATAAGTTACCCTCTATGGTTCCATAAAAGAACAAAAGAACCTTTATTTATAGACCCGATCACATATTTAGGGCACCAACAGGACTTCCTCCTAATTCATTATCTTGCACTGTCAGTTCTTGTGGAAGCAGATTCAGCACCAAAATAGTGCACAGTAGGAATGCATGGACCTTACTGAGATTAAAGAGCTATTTAATTTGTTTTAATAAAGTTATTAATGAATATTGGTCACAGGGTTGGAGTCGGAACTCTGGTTCTTCAAAAAACATTAAAGGATCTTCTACATTGACATTAGTAAGTGGGTGGAGCTTTGTTTAACATTTTTCCTCAAAAAAAGGTCATTAATAAAGCAGTATTCCTTCAGATCTTCCAGTCTGTTCAGGTACGCGGTTATATAATGGTGACTTCTACCTACCTCATCTTAACTCCAAGATAAGAAAATCATCATGTCAGGCTAACTCGCATTTTGTGCCTTTTCTGCTGTTAGTTTATTTATTGCATTTATTGCATCTGGTGTTTCTGGTGCGGCCTCCTGTACATCGGTGAGACCCGACGTAGATTGGGTGACCGCTTCGCCGAGCACCTTTGCTCCATACGCCACAACAGCCAGGACCTCCCGGTGGCCACCCTCTGCAATTCCACATTCCATTCCCATACTGACATGTCTATCCATGGCCGTGTCTACGGCCATGTTGAGGCCAGCCACAGGGTCGGGGAACAACATCTCATATTCCGCTGTGGGAGTCTCCAACCTGATGGCCTCAACATCGATTTCTCTAACTTCTGGTAACCCCGCCCCTTCTTCCACTCCCGCCCCCCCCCCCCCCCACTCCTTTGTCTTCCCTTATTCCTGTGGCTCCCTTCCCCTGCCTTGATAACCTGCCCACCTCTCCTCCCCCATCCTTTATTCCATGGTCCACTGCCCTCTCCTACCAGATTCCTCCTCCTCCAGCCCTTTGCCTCTTCTACCTACCACCTCTCAGCTTATTACCCGCTATCTTCCCCCTGTCACCTGGACTTGCCTATCACCTGAACTCACCTGTCCCCTGCCTGTGTGTGCTCCTCCCCCTCCTTCTTATTCTGGCTTCTGCCCTCTTCCTTTCCAGTCCTGATGAAGGGTCTCAGCCCGAAACGTCAACTGTTTATTTCCCTCCATAGATGCTGCCTGACCTGCTGAGTTGCTCCAGCACTTTTTGTGTATAGCTACTGTTAGTTCTGTCTGTTTTGTATTTTTCTTCCTTTTATTTCTAAATATTTTAGCAGAGGACCACCTGCCCATTGTGAGTGAGTGAAGAGTGTAGGCTGGGTGACGATTACAAATGGGGGAGGCTAGTTTCAGAAGATTTGTATTGGCAAGTGCCTGTTGTGTTGAGTGTAATGATTGGGGCTGGAACGTGTCTGGTACAGTACTGAACTAGCCGTTACTTTTCAAACCAATTAGAGCCATAGAGTTATTCAGCACAGGAGCAAGCTCTGCACCCCATTGGGTCCTGACCTGAAATATTGACTGCCTGCTTTTCTCCACGGATGCTGCCTGTCCTGAGTTCCTTCAGCATCACCGTGCTTTTCATCTAGATTCCAGCATTTGCAGTCCTTTGTTTCCCTAAATCTGCACCAACCATCAAACCACTGTTTACGCTGATCATCCGCTAATTCCAATTTTATTTTCCCCAATTCCCATCAACTCCCTGCAGATTCTACTACCCACCTACACCAGGGGCAATTTACCTACCAACCCACATGTCTTTGGGATATGGGAGCACCTGAAGGGAACCCATGCAGTCACAGAGAACATGCAAACTCTACAGAGGCAGCACCCAAGGTCAGAATTGAACCTGGATTGCTGGAACCGTGAGGCAGTAACTGTGCCATTGAACCACCCATACTTGTACTCCCCCCAATCAGTCAAGTCCAGCTGCCACTCAGCACGGAATTGCTGCCTGGGTCCTGCTGTGAGCTCCTATTTTCTGTGGCCAATGTTGATATGAGCAACTGAGCTCCCTTGTTTTCAGACTCAGATACTGAGGATGGATTGTATATGCTGAAAAAATAAAAGCAAGCTTTCACTTGAACAGTGTGCTGTAGAAAGATGTTTCACGGTTTCAGAGCAGGTGAGGGACTCTCCAAAGGCATTAGTGAGATGTCTCAATGGATATTGAAAAATTAAAGAGTTCAGTCTCTCAATTTAAAGAAGGCGGAGGGTGAGTTCAACTGCAATTAAACAGCAGAGACCTTGGAAATAAGTTAGGGTAAAGCTGCACACCACCAGGATGGACAAGGGTCACGTGTAGGAACATCAGCACCTGCAGGTTCTTTTTCACGTTGCACACCATCCTGGCTTGAAAATATATTGCCATTCCTCCGTTGTTATTGAGTCCAAATCCTGGAACTGCCTTCCAACAGTACTGCGGGAGTACCTTCACCAGATGCACCAAATCCTGGAGCTGCCTTCCAACAGTACTGCAGGAGTACCTTCACCAGACACACCAAATCCTGGAACTGCCTTCCAACAGTACTGCGGGAGTACCTTCACCAGACGCACCAAATCCTGGAACTGCCTTCCAACAGTACTGCGGGAGTACCTTCACCAGACGCACCTCTGGAGGGCAATAAATGTCAATGAGGCCTGCTTCCCCAAAAATAAATTTGGAGATAAAGTTTGGGGATACAAAGGGGAAAGAAGTCTGATCAAGGCCTCGTCTCAAGTTTCTGAAAACATCAGCAATCAAACGGAGTTCCTGGTTGTATCGCATATTCTACATTCCTCCTCTGGGGTTAATCTCACAGAAATTTATTTCAACTTTCCTTTGTGTTTCTGTTCCACTGCCTAGGCTACCTTTCACTTCTGTGAGGAGCAGGCTCGTTTCCAGTGTCTGCAGAAATTGTTGGCCTGCAATCAGCGGCTAAGTAATTGAGAGCACTGCAGCACTCCGGGAAAGGACCATTCATCAAAGATACAGTCCAATTACTGGAAATGGCTTCTGCTGAAGGCAGGGAAAGTTTGGTGAAGGATCTGACTGGCCATAAGATGCACTTATAGAAAGTCTATACAGTGGGAGGAAGGGCACTATGCCTTACTACTTCCTGAAGTACTTCAACGTTATGAGGAAGGATAAGGTGTCACTGGGACAAGGAGTCACATGATTTCCTCTATTTAATTCTGGAGCAGATCTGAAAATATACATCATGGGAGTGGGTAGGGAATTCCTGCCCCCAGGAACAGCTCATTACTAATACACAAGTTTAACTCAGACAAGGCAGAAATAAAACTCAAAAGCCCCCAGCAAGGTTAAAAGCCTTTCCTGTGGAAAATAGATACTTGGGAGATTTCAAGATAATGGGGAATAGAGGATCCTGCACTTCCCTTAAATCTGTTTATATGGTGCACTCGCAGTTGTATCATAGAATTGTCACAGCACAGGACGTTCGACCCATCAGGCCTGTGCCAGCAGTCACTGTGTATGTTTACTGATCCACTTGTCACGTGTCCTCTGCTTATCTCATTCTAAAGCCTGTTCCAAGATGAGTGACAAAAAGTTGTAGCATCCATTATATTGCTGTAGCGCCCCATGGTATTTGGCAGATTTGGGGAGTAGTTAGGGACATAATCATAACCAATTCCACACAATAATAACCTAGAGCTTAGGGTTTGATTCCTCCTGCTCGTATTGTGTTTTAGAATGAGGTTGTACATCTTGTACACGTTCTAACAATGATCTTCTGCAAGTGTGACATTTTTGTTTAAACAGTGAGCTGTTTATTGGTTATGCAATCTGTTTTTCTCATCGCATTCTTTATCTTATGGCATATTATTCAGCTGTGAATAAATGGCAGCACCTGCACGAGCTTTCAAACGGATGCCTGTTGAGAAAACAAGAGCAAATACTGCAGGTCTTGGAAACCTGGAATAAAAACAAAAATGAAAGGTGCATGTTAATTCTGCCTTTGTCTGTTGTCCTATGGAAAATTTCCAGCATTCTCTGGTTTTATTAGAGGAAAGAAAACTGTACATGAACTATGACAGTGGAAATATTTGATTAGTGAAAATAATTTTTGGAATTTCAAGTGTTCGTCCGTTGTCAGGCTGCACTTGAAACCTTGTTTCTTTTAACTCGCTGGTTAATCTTGCTTTTAATAGTAATCTTACAAGGTTGTATATCCGAACATTTAAACAGCATGCTAAGTTGAAGCATGGTTGAAGGATGAGGGAACAAGTTTAGGACATCTAGAAGTTTTCCCACAAAGTAATGTTTTTTGGGAGGGCAATAAAGGTGGAACCATTTGAGACATTTGAATGCAACGTGATGGTACCTGTGGTTCTTTGGCGAAATGTCTCCGCCATTCTATCACGAGCTTATTGTTATTGAGTTGGTTTCTTTAAAGTATTTGAATGTGCAGCCTACGACAAAGGTGAAGGATTAGTATTGCTAACTCTGAAAACAGTAACTCAGTTAAGTTTGATTTTTAGCATTACACTATCTGTTTTTGGTTTCTATCTGCATTAATTTTTAAGAGAGCAGTGTCCCATGTTGAGACCACTCTGTACAGTTTTTAGTTGAGGAGATGTGTTAGAAGCCTTTGTGCAGTGTCAGTGCTGCAAAAGGTATCCTGATGAATCTGCAATAAAATAAAACTCCATGTGCTGCACTGGAGACGAGTAAACTAATCTCACTCACTGCTGTAACACGTCTGTGACTCCTTTATCATTGATGCAGTTTGAATAGCTGTTAACCTTGCAGTCAAAAGCAGAGAAATCCCTGTAACATCAGATGGGGCTTGGGATGAAGACCAAAATAGAAAAGGGGTTGCAGGGGGAAATTCTTAAGAATTTCTCCGGTCTTTTTCTGTCTCTTTCTCTCCCTTCCTGATCATCAGCTTATGGCTTTTCAAGTGCACACCCAGGTACAATTTAAATGTCATACAGTTGTACAGCACAGAAATGGGCCCTCTGTCCACCGTGTCTATGCTGACTATTTTACCTATCCACATTAATCCCATTTGCTCGCATTAGGAACTGGTCCTTCTACACCTTGCCTATTTAAGTGCCTGTGTAAATGTCTGTTAGTTGAGAGAAGGGCAGGACAGGCAACTCAACATTCCAGGGTTTAGATGTTTCAGATGCCACAGAAAGGGAGGTAAGAGAAGTGGAGAGTTGCATTACTGATCAGGGAGAATGTCACAGCTGCACTTAGACAGGACACCCTGGAGGCCTCCTCCAGTGAGGAAATATGGGTAGAGCTCAGGGAAGGTGTAATGTCTGTGCAATCGCTCTGATGGGATTATACTACAAGCTTCCCAATAGCCAGTGGAAGATAGAGGAACAGATATGTAGACAGATTATGGAAAGGTATAAAAGCAACAGGGGTTGTGTAGTGGGTGACCTTAATTTCCCCAGTATTGACTGTGTCCCCCTTAGTGCCAGAAGCTGAGATGGGGCAGAATTTGTTAGGTGTATCCAGAGGGTTTCTTGAAACGGTTTTGAGCTAGTCCAACCAGGGAAGGGGCCATACCAGGCCTTGTATTGGGAAATGAGCCAGGCCAGGTGATCAGAGTTTGTGGGAGAGTATTTTGTGAATGGCGATCATAACTCTTAAATTTTAATATAGTTACAGATAAGGATAAGACTGGACTTTGGGGGGGGAGGGGGAAGAGTGCTAAATTGGGGTAATTACATCAGATTTAGGCAAAAACTGAGGAGAGTAGATTGGGAACAGTTGTTACTGGCAGTAATTTAAAGGCCAGCTGGTCAGAATTCAGGACCAACATCTTCCGGTGAGTAAGAAAGACAAGAATGGCAAGGTTCAGAAACCTTGGATGATGAGAGCCGTTGCAAGTTTAATCAAAAAGAAAAAATGAAGCATATGTAAGGTTTAGGAAGCTGAAATCATACAGGGCCCTTTGGATATAAGGGAGGCAGGAAAGAACTTAAAAAGAGAATCGAGGGCTAAAAGGGGGCATGGAATGTCCTTGGCAAGTAGGATTAAGGAAAATCCCAAGGTATTTTATATGTACATTTAAAAACGAGGGTAACTAGGGAGTGGTAGGACCACTCAAGGACAAAGGAGGGAATTTATGCCTGGAGCCGGAGGAAGTGGGTGAAGTACTAAATGAGTACTTTGCATCTGCATTCACCAAGGAGGACATGGGGGATAGTGAGGTCAGGGAGGAGTATGTGGATTTTCTAGAGACTGTTGATACCAAAAAGGAAGAGGAGTTGGGGCTCTTGAAGAACATTAAGGTGGATAGTTTCCCAGGGCCTGATGGGATCTATCCCAGCTTATTAAGAGGGAGAAGGGAGGGGATTGCTGGGGCCCTGACAAAGAGCTTTGTATCCTCTTTATTCCACAGGCAAGGTCCTAGAGGTCTGGAGAATAATCAGTGTTTTTATTTGTTTAAGAAGGATAATAGGGACAAACCAGGAAATTATAGGCCAATGAGCATCAGTGGTAGGGAAATTACTGGAGAAGATTCTTGGGGATAAGACTTACTCCCATCTGAAAAAGCATGGGATTATTAGGGATAGTCATCATGGCTTTGTACAAGGGAGGTCATGTCTTTGAGTTTTTGAAGAGATGACAAAGAAAATTGATGAGTGTAGGGCAGTGGATGTTGTCTACGTGGAGTTTAGTAAAGCATTTTGCAAGGTTCCTCATGGTAGCTGATCCAGAAGATTTAAGGCATGGGAGATCCATGGTGACTTGGTAGATTGAAGTCAAAGTTGTCTTGGCCATAGAGAATAGAGGATAGTGGTGGAGGAGGGTGTTATTCTGATTGGAGGTCTGTGACCAGTGGTGTTCCGCAAGGATCACTGCTGGGACCTCTGTAATGATTTGGAGGAAAATGTAGGTGGGCTGATTATTAAATTTGCAGACAACACACAAATTGGCAGAGTTGTGGATAGTCCCAACTCTTATACTCAGTGCCCTGTCTGTTCTTCATCAATTTGTTAAATAAAAAAAATGAGAGTTTGCAGAATGAGTAAAGACTGTGCCCATGGGACAGAATTACACCAGGTCTGGAAGGAGGTGTCAGAGGTGGAACTGAGGCTTTGGTTCACCATTACTGTTATCATTGGCAGCACCACTTTTATTGTGTTCGTCAGTTGTTGTGGTTCTTGCTGTAAATGATTCGGTGCCTTTCTGTCTGTTATCCCAGAACCTGTGTATCCAGTGCACATGATTGTTACCAAGTGTGTGTGGGTCTGAAAGTTCCCAGAAGGCCCCAGCGGGTGAATGCAACATGCTAGCTGACAATCTGTCAATTGTTCTTCCTCTTTTTTTCATTTGAATCACGCAAAGTTATAGCACAGAAGGAAGCCACCCAACACACCATGTCCATGCTGACAGGAAAAAAAGCATTTGAGTTTCCTGCCGCTTCCAGCTCCTGTTCTGTACGTCTGTAGGTTGTGGCACATCAAGTTCTTAGTGAAATATGATGAAAGTTTCTTCCTCCTCTGCTCCAGACCCCAGCCACCTACTGGGTGAAGAATTTCTGCTCAAATTCTGTCAAATCTTCACTTGGAAAGGTTTAGAGGGACACAGGTCAAACGCGGGCAAATGGAACTAGCTTAGGTAGGCACCTTAGCATGGACAAATTGGGCCAAAGGGCCTGCTTCCGTGCTGTATTAGTCTGACTCCAATCAGCTACCTTGAATTTGAGCCCCTGCTAACTGACCTCTTAGCTAAATGAAAACTGCTTGATCTAGACTTCGGATAATTTCATATTTCCTGATTTAAATCTCTCCTCAACCCCTGTTTTAAACAAAAATCCCATCAGTTTGATCTTTTACCCTGAGGCTAAAATTCCTCCTATCTTTCCTGTAATGTGGTGACCAGTGCTTTACACAGTACCTTAGTGCTTTATACAGTTAGAACATGAACTCTGTGCTCTTATATTTTATACCTCAACAAGAAAGAGGCAAGTCATCCCATCGCATTGGAGTTGTTCACTGAACTGTCGTTCTGATTTCAGGGATTGTGTGGACGTGAGTGAGGTCTCTGTCCTCTAATCTTGAAGTTTTTTCCTCTAAATATTGATACCCAAGTTGTCCGAGAACTGAGAAATCCTGTAGTATAAACTGGATTGTGCAAAGATCTGTGTGATAACCAGTCATACATGCTTGAATCCAAAAATCATAAGTATAGGAGGATTCTCACTGGAAGATCCATAATACTGATTCTTCACATTCCCACACAAATGATAACCATGTGACACCAAACATCACTCAACTCTATGTGACAGGTGGTCGTGCTGGATAACTTGACCTAAAGCATCCTGACTTGCTGCTTGGAAATGGGGAAGGAACAGTGATAGATAGGACACCAAGTTGTGGAGGGAACATGAAGAGGTCACAAAGGATGTAGATAGGTTAATTGAGTAAGGCAAAGAAAGGCACATGGAGCACAATTGGGGAAAATGTGAAATTGTCCATATTGACAGGAAAAGTTTTTTTTAAAAAAAGCCTGTTATCTAATTGGTGAGAGAGTGTAGAGCTGTGAGATGCAGAGGGATTCACCAAAGACAAGTATGCAGGTACTGCAAGTAATTAGGAAAGCTAACAAATGTATTGCTAGGAGAACTGAATACAAAGGTATGGAGGTTACGTTTCAGCTCCACTACTGTGTATGGCATTGGTCACCTTATCTGAGGAAGAAGGTTAATGAATGCCATTAGCTTGGAGAAATTTTAGGAGATTAATATTTGGAATGGGTAGGCTGTTTTACGAGGAGAGGTTGGACAGGGTAAGCTTGTATCTGCTGGAGTCTGGTAGTATGAGAGGTGATGATAGAAACATACAAGATCCTGAGAAGTCTTGACAGGTGGATATGGAATGAATGTTCCTCGATAAACAAGAGGGTGAAAGGCTACAGTGGATAAACAGGGATGCAGAGTTAAATTTTGCTATCAGTTATAACATCAATGCAGCAGGTTCGAAGGGCCAAGTGGCCTACTCTTGCTCAAATTTGTACAATTACATGTATAACATTGGAACGGTGATTTTTCCAGAGCAAACCATGTTTAGTTTATGTGGGGGAAAGGGATGAAGATTTCAAAATAATGCTACAGATCTAGCTCTGGGGCTTGCTACAAGCACTTCTACAACGTTAGCGTGGCCCAAGTGTGCTTATTTTACGTGAGTGAACATATGACCTGAAGATATATTGACCTAGATTCTAGGAACTGAAAGAACACCCAAAACGTTTTATGGAATTAACCGCAAGCTCACTGGGGCCTGTGTTATGGGCACTGATATTGGATGGGGCACTAAGTGAATTGAACAGTTGAACAATTGCTACAGATTTTTCCAATTTGCTGTGCTCACTTCACATCTATTAAATAGCTGTAGCCAATTGCAACAACCACCTTTGTTTCTTAACTGGCAGCATGTGAGAAATAGCCGATGCTTAGTTGGCATAATCAGACTGTCATCGCAGAAACTGGCCCTTCGGCCCACCACATCCATGCCGACCTTTTTGCCCCAATCTACACTAATCTCATTTGACCATATTGGGACCGTGTCCATCTATGCCTTGCTCATTGTAAGTGTCCATTTAAATACCTCTTAAATGTAGTAATTGTATCTGATTCCACACCTCCTCTGGCAGCACGTTCCAGATATCAACCACATTGTAAAAAAAAAGCTAACCCCTTGGATCCCCTTTGAAGCTCCTTCCTCTCACCTTAACCTATGCCCTCTTTTTCTAATGGAGTTGGATATACTTGAATGAGTGTAACATAAAGTCTGCTCTATGCAGGGTACAATGTTTGCTAAGTGACAGCTCTGTACTCTTATTACTATGAAAGGCTCATATTTCCTGGAACTGGCCTCAATGTAACTGAAGACATTTCAATGAATTTTGTTCCTTGTTGCAGTTCTTCGTGTCCCACACATCAGCCCCAGCAGCACCCTTCCTGCCCAAGACAATGGTTTTGAGAATTGGCCATCTATCAATGTTAGTCCAAGGAGTAGCAGTAACTCAGCCTTTGTTCCTTTGTCATGACCCAAGACTGACAAAGTGAGTTGAAGATCAAAGATTTATTCAACTATCTTGAATGTTTCCCTTGAGTATAAAAGCTTCCCACTGTTAATTCTCAGTGCCACAACCCACTCGTTTTTGTTTGGAGAACTTCAAACCTGCACTCTCTCCACTTTGAAGAGTCTTTAGAACTGAAGCTTGGTGTTACGTAATCATTTGACTTTGATATTTCTGTTTCTCCAGGTTTAGTGCTGCCCTGCCTTACCTCACTTTGTTTCTCAATGGCAAGAAGTAAAATATGCTACTACATTCAAAGATACTTCCCAGTATTCGGTTCAAATGACTGCATCCTCAATCTGCAGAACATCATTTCTTCAGTAGCACACCCCACAGCTCAGTTCCAAGTTGCTGGGGCCCTGATTGCAATACTTTGGCTTGTGTTTTGAATCATCAACAGCTGCTGTCTAAAGAAATACTTGCTCAGCCTTTCTGTGGAATGTGATGGATGCTCTTCTGCTAGCTAACACTTCACTTGTGGGCTGCCCCTAGAACACTACACAAAAAAAAATCATTGCACTGTGTGAAATGTGTGTGAAACACTGTGTGTTTTGATGTACGTGTGACTAATAAAGATAGTCCATCTTATCAGATTCACAGGGTCACAGACAGTTACAGTGGGAAAAGAGGCCATTCAGCCCATCGAGTCTGCTGTGGCTCTGTATAAGAGCATTCCAGCCAGCTCCATTCCTTCACCCACCCCACAGCCCTGAAGCCCTTTCACTTTAGGGAACGATCCTCCGCCCTTTTGAATATTGCACTTGAATCTTCCTCCACTTATCACCCTGGCACTCAACCCAGACTCTAACCAAACACTTTTTCTAAAAAAAAATCCTCATGTCACTTTTACCAATCATCTTTGTTCCATGAAAATCAAACACCTGCAGCCACTGTAAACCTGAAATAAAAACAGCAAGTGCTGGGAACACTCAGCAAGTCAGGCAGTATCTGGAAAGGGAAGCCGAGTGAATGAAGGGTCTTTGACCTTTTGACATTAACTCTGTTTTAGCATCTTTCTACCTTCCCTCTGCCAATGAACAGTTTTTTGTATCTGTTCTGCCATGCCAGCGATACTTAAACCACAGCTCTTCATCCACGTGTGTCTCTACGTGCAGCTCTTCATAACCTTTAATTATGGTATTTAGGATATGAAATTTTGTTATACTAATGAAACCACATTTGCCATTATACACTGTTAGCTCTAAGACACAGTTAAAAACATTGGAGTTCTCTGAGCAATCATGTGCATTCCTCTTGTGGATGTTGGTACTTCCATAGAACCATAGAACCATACAGCACAAAACAGGCCCTTTGGCCCACCATGTTGTGCCATCCATCAAACCACCCTCACACTACCTAACCCCTTCCTCCTGCATATCCCCCCATCCCACACTCCTCCATATGCCTATCCAACAAGCTCTTGAACCTGTTCAATGTATCTGCCTCCACCACCACCCCAGGCAGTGCATTCCATGCACCAACCACAGTCTGAGTGAAAAACCTCCCCCGATATCTCCCCTGAACCTCCCACCCATAACCTTAAAGCCATGCCCTCTCGTCTTGAGCATTGGTGCCCTGGGAAGGAGGCGCTGACTGTCTATCTATTCCTCTCAGTATTTTATATACCTCTATCATGTCTCCTCTCATCCTCCTTTCCAGTGAATAAAGCCCTAGCACCTTAAGCCTCTCCTCAATACTCTCTAATCCAGGCAACATCCTGGTAAATCTCCTCTGCACCCTCTCCAATGCCTCCACATCCTTCCTATAATGAGGCGACCAGAACTGAACACAGTACTCTAAGTGTGGCCTAACTAGAGTTTTGTAAAGCTGCATCATCACCCCGCGGCTCTTAAACTCAATCCCGCGACTTATGAAAGCCAACATCCCATTGGCCGCCTTAACTGCTCTTTCCACCTGTGAGGCAACTTTCAATGAACTGTGAATATGAACCCCCAGATCCCTCTGCTCCTCCACACTGCCAAGTACCTTGCCATTCACCCAGTACTCTGCCCTGGAGTTTGTCCTTCCAAAGTGTACCATCTCACACTTCTCCGCATTGAACTCCATCTGCCACTTGTCAGCCCAGCTCTGCATCCTATCAATATCCCTCTGTAAGCTCCGCCAGCCCTCCACACTATCCACAACACCGCCTATCTTAGTGTCGTCCGCAAACTTACTAACCCAGCCCTCCACCCCCTCATCTAAGTCATCTATAAATATCACAAAAAGTAGAGGTTCCAGAACCGATCCCTGAGGGACACCACTAGTCACTGCCCTCCAATCCGAGGGCACTCCTTCCACCACAACCCTCTGCTTTCTACATGCAAGCCAATTCCTAATTCACACAGCCAAGCTTCCTTGGATCCCTTGGCCTCTGACCTTCTGAAGAAGCCTACCATGAGGAACCTTATCAAACGCCTTACTAAAACCCATGTAAACCACATCCACCACACTGCCCTCATCAATCTTCCTGGTCACCTCCTCAAAGAACTCTATCAGGCTTGTGAGGCAAGATCTTCCCTTCACAAAGCCATGCTGGCTGTCCCTAATCAGTCCATGATTCTCTAGGTGTTCATAAATCCTATCCCTTAGAATCCTTTCTAACAGCTTACCCACCACAGACGTGAGACTCACCGGTCTATAATTCCCTGGCCTATCCCTATTACCTTTTTTGAACAAGGGGACAACATTCGCAACCCTCCAATCCTCTGGCACCATCCCCATGGACAACCAGCGGTTCAACAATCTCCTCCCTAGCCTCTTGAAGCAGCCTGGGGAAAATCCCATCAGGCCCCGGAGATTTATCTGTCTTAATATTATTTAACAACTTCAACACATCCTTTCTCTTGATATCTACAACCTCGAGAACATTACCCCTACCAGCACTCCCTTCCGCATCATCAAGACCCCTCTCCCTGGTGAATACCGAAGAGAAGTACTCATTGAGAACTTCTCCCACTTCTGCCGCCTCCAGGCAAATTCTCCCACCTTTGTCCTTAATCCGACCTACCTTCACCCTAGCCATCCTCCTACCCTTCACATACTTGAAAAAGGCCTTGGGATTTTCCTTAACCCTACCAGCCAGAACCTTTTCATGTCTCCTTCTAGCTCTGCTCAGCCCTTTCTTAAGTTCCTTCCTCGCTACCCTATATTCCTCACGGGCCCTGTCTGAACCTTGCTGCTTATACCTCACGTACGCTACCACCTTCTCCCTAACAAGTCATTCCACCTCTCTCGTCACCCACGGTTCCTTCACCCTGCTATTCCTTCTCTGCCTCACCGGGACATATTTATCCCTAACATCCTGCATAAGATCCCTGAACATCAACCACATCTCCATGGTACATTTTCCTTCAAAAAGGACATCCCAATTTACACTCCCAAGTTCTCTCCTTATAGCCTCATAGTTCACCCTTCCCCAGTTGAAAATCCTCTTGTCCTCTCTGCACCTGTCCCTGTCCATGACAATTTTAAATGTTATGGAGCAATGGTCACTGTCCCCCAAATGCTCACCCACCAATAGATCCTTCACCTGTCCCGGTTCATTTCCTAAAACTAGATCTAACATGGCATTCCCTCTAATCAGCCTGTCAACATACTGCGTCAGGAATCCCTCCTGGACACATTTAACAAATTCCGTCCCATCTAAACCTTTGGCACTAAGCAGGTTCCAGTCTATATTTGGGAAGTTGAAGTATCCCATTATAACAATCCTGTTATTTTTGCTTCTCTCCAAACACTGCCCGCCAATCTGCTCCTCTATATCTCTACTGCTACTGGGGGGCCTATAGAATACTCCTAGTAGAGTAACTGCTCCTTTCTTGTTCCTTAATTCCACCCATACGGACTCTAGAGATGATCCTTCTACAACATCCATTTTTTCCACAGCCGTAACAGTGTCCCTGACCAGTATCGCCACCCCTCCTGCTCTTCTCCCCCCTTCCCTATCCCTCTTAAAACACCGAAAACCAGGAATATTCAATATCCACTCCTCTCCTGACGTCAGCCACGTCTCAGTAATAGCCACAATATCATAGTCCCCCATACTTATCCAAGCCCTCAGTTCATCCCCCTTATTCTTGACACTTCTTGCATTTAAGTAAACACACTTCAGTCCATCTACCTTACTACTTTCATAGCCTGTATTCTTGCTTCTCCTTCCCCAAAGCCTCTCTACCTGTTTGATCTAACTTTTCCTCATTCCCTTCTTCCTCTGACCTACTCCTCCGGTTCCCTTCCCCGTCACAAACTAGTTTAAACCCTCCCGAACCACCCTAGCAAATCTCGCCGCAAGGACGTTGGCCCCCTTCTGGTTCGGGTGTAACCCGTCCTCTCTGTACATGTCCCACCTTCCCGAGAAGAGATCCCAATGATCCAGAAATCTAAAATCCTCTCTCCTGCACCAGCTTCTCAGCCACGCATTTATCTGCCACCTCCTCCTATTCCTGCCTTCACTATCGCGTGGCACTGGCAGCAATCCCGAGATCGCTACCCTTGAGGTCCTGTTCCTCAATTTTCTGCCTAGCTCCCTGAACTCACTCTTCAGGACCTCATCCCCCTTCCTACCTATGTCGTTGGTGCCAATGTGGACCACAACTTCTGGCTGTTCTCCCTCCCGCTCAAGAATCCTGCTGCCCTGAAGCTGAACCTGGCGAAACCAGTAAGAAACCAAATGTGCACAGACAAATGTGGGCAAAGAAGGTTTCTTGGTCACTGGGAATGTGGGGAGAATAGAATGGGATGAGTGTAAATGGATAATTAAGGGCTGGTATGGACTCAGTGGGCTGAAGGGCCTGTTTCTGTGCTGTGTGGCTCTGTGACTGATCTTTTAGAAAGGGTTGGGAACGTTTCTTCAACTTTAGTAGCGAAGGTAAATGTAGAAGCAATCCAACATAATTTGACGTTTTCAGTAATAAAGAGCAATGTCTGTAGGTCCATTTGATCTCAGTTGCAAGGAAAGTTCTAGAAGCACTAATCAGCAATAGAATTAGCAGTCACTGGGAGAAGTGTGGATTGATTTGAGAAAGCCAGCATGGATTTGTTAAAGACAAATTGGATCTAATTAACGTGACAATTTTTTTAATGAAGTAGCAGGGTCGATGAGAGAAAAGCAGTTGATGTATCTATGGACTTCCAAAAGGGGTTTGATGAGGTGTCACATTCTGGTCGCTGATCAAGGTTAGAACAAAAGATGCTTGGCTAGAAAATTGGCTAAGCAGCAGAAAGCAGTGATTAGTTCAGTGCAGGAAAATGTACAGTGGAGTTTCCCAGTGCTTAATTTATATTAGTGATTTGCACTGGCATGTCCAGGGCACAATTTCAATCTACGGATCACACACAACTTGGAGGCACAGTGAACTGTGAGAAGCATGGCAAGAGACTGCAGAGATTTAGACAGGTTCTTGAAATGGGTGACTGATATAACGGAGATGTGAAGTGTTACATTCTGGTTGGAAGAATGAGATGTAGCACCATTCTAAAATGGATACAAGAACAAGATTATTTCCTTATGACAGGATGCCATTCATCCCAGCAAACAGGAAAGAACAAAAGAATAATAAACCCTCAAATTTGGAAGAGATACTTGTTAATCTTGGGTGTGTGGGCTATTTATACTTCTGGGTAATGTTTCCTCAGTGGTGACTTGTGTGGATTTTTTCATGTGGACAGCCTCCAATAATGAGGTTTCTTCTGCAGCCATAATAGAAACAACAAACACAGTGGCACAAAAGTAGGCTGCTTCTTCATCAGCCTGGGTTCAATCCTGACCTCTGGCACTGTCTGTGTGGAATTTGCATGTTCTCCCTGCGACTGCATGGGTTTCTCCTGGGTGCTTCAGTTTCTTTGCACATCAGGCAGATGTGCGGGTTGGTAGGTTAATCGATTGCTGTAAATTACTCTGCGTAGATTGGAGAATCAGAGGAGTATTGTTGGGCATGTGAGAGAGAACAGGTTACAGGGAAGTAAGGGGGGGGGAATAGGATTGATATGAGAGCCCACATAGACTCGGTGGGCTGAATGGCCTCTTTTTTTATGGCATGAGAAACATGATATTTGAATACTTGGCTAATAATGCAGTTCATATGGCTGCTCAGTGGTGGGTGTAAAGCTTATTTGCCTTGGAATGAGGCTGCTCCCCATGAGCTGGGAGAGACTCTGCCTGCCCACCTGTATGTGTATTCATCAATAGGTGTGTATAGGAGTACGATGCACACAGTGAGCATAATCATTTAACAGGTCCGACTGTAAACAAAAGAGCAGCCAGCAGGATTTCCTGCATTGCACTAGAAAGGATGGAAACTGGGTGAGCTTGAAATTTCATGTTTTCTGCCTGTTAGTTTATGGACTTTGGTGGTAGCAGAGTCACATATGTTGCCCATCTCCAATTACCTTGAGTGATGGCATCGGGCTGCTGCCTTCTACCTAGTGATTACTTTCATACCTGTGAAGTATCAGGTTACTTCAGAGGGTTATCAGAATTGACCCATACAGTGTGGGACTGCGGTTGTGTGAAGGATACCCAAGCTGGGGTACAAGTTTCCATCCTTGAAGGCATTAGTCAACCAGCTCATGTTTACAACAATCCCACAGCTTTTGCAGTTCTTTTTAGAAAGAGGTAGTGAAACGTTAGGGTTTATAGTGAGGATTCAAAAGTAAAGAGTCTTGATGACTGCATATAAAATGATAGTTAGGCCACGTGTAGAATATATGCTTTTCTTTGAGCCCCTTGTTATAAGATTGAATACATTCATCCACAGAACATCCAATGCAGATTTTCCAGAAAACGCTTTCTCTCAACCTGAGAAGATTGAGGAGGATTTGATAAATGTATTCAAAATGATAAAAGGAATTGACATAGAAAATTAGTTCCTTTGATAAATTGAATTAAAAATAAGAGGCACTGATCTCAAGATCTGCACTCTGCACATAAACTAGTTTAAAGGGCTATTGGAACAAGGATCTCCATAAAAAAGGGTTGGCAGAAAATGCTCAGCAGGTCATAGAGGGACTTATACAGCACGAAAACAGGCTGATCGACCCAACTCGTCCATACTGACCAAAGTGCCCACCCTAACCCATTTATCTATGTTTGGCTTATATCCATCGAAATCTTTCCTACCCATGTCTGTCTAGCTTTTCAATTGTAATTGTACCCACTTCTACCACTTCCTCCAGCAGCTTGTTCCATCTACTCACCACCCTCTGTGCGGAAAAACTTGCCCTCAGGTCCCCGTTAAATCTTTCCCTTCTCACAGACCTGTGCCCTCTAGTTTTAGACTCCCCTGCCCTGATAAAAGACTGCAACCCTATCTATGCCCCTCATGGTTTTATAAACCTAAGGTCACCCCTCAGCCGTCTTTATTCTTGGAAAACAGTCCCAGACTGTCCTGTCTTTCCTTGCAACTCAAGCCCTTCAGTCCTAGTAACGTTCCTATGAACCTTTTCTGCACCCTCTCTTGCCTAATCACAGCCTTTCAACAGCATGGCAACCAGCCTATTATAACCATAGACAACTGCCCTCTATCTGACAGTGTTCATGGAGAGAGAAACAGTGAATATTACCAGTTAATGACCTTTCACCAGAGGTAGGAAAAGCTGGAAGTCAATGTTTTTGATTTCTGACTCTTCCTTATTCTGATGGAAGGTCATCAATCTGAAATGTTAGCAGCATCTGTGGAGACAGAACAAAGTTAATCTGTTGAGCATTTCCAGCAGTCTCTGTTTTTATTTCCAGCATTGGCAGTTTTTTCCAACTAATGAAAAGTATTCATTTAGGGCTTGTCCTATACCTTCTGGCTCCACACATAGATTGTCTGTTGTTCAGAGCCAGAGACCCCGGTTCAATTTCGGCTGCTGTCTGTAAGGAGTTTGTACATTCTCCCCGTCTGCATGGGTTTCCTTTGGGTCCTCCAGTTTTCTCCCACATTCCAAAGGAATTAGGAAGTTGCGGGCGTGTTATGTTGGCGCCAGGAGCGTGGCGGCACTTGCGGGCTACCCCCAGAACACTCTACGCAAAAGATGCATTTCACTGTGTGTTTCGATGTACATGTGAGTAATAAAGAAATCTTATCTAATGGGCCCTATTCTTTCCCTGGTTGTTCTTTTGACCTTAATATACTTGTAGAACACCTTCAAATTTACTTTAATCCTATCAGTCAGTAGTATCTCATGACCCCTCTTTCACTTCCTAGTTTCCTTTCCACATGTCTTCCTACATGTTTTATGCCCTTGAAGGCCTCCCCTGTCTTTAGTTCTTTATACCCACGGTTGGGTTCCAGCTCTCGACATCCAGGGTTCCTCTACGTGTTGCCCCTGGCTTTTATCCTTACAGGACCATGGTGGCCCTGAACTCTTGCTATTTCTGCTTTGAATGCTTTCCACTGTGCAGAGGTAGACTTACAACGAGTAGATGACCCATTCTACCTTTGCCAGGTCTTGTCTTATTTCAATGAAATTGGCATTCCCCTAATTTAAGACCTTTTATTCCTGGTCTATCCTTAACTTTTTCTGTAACCATTTTAAAATAATAGCGCTATGGTCATTATCTCCAAAATGCTCCCCACTGACAATCCCTCCACCTGACCGGCTGCAGTCTCCAAGGCAAGGTCCAGTAATGTTCCTTCCCTTGTTGGCTATCTACATATTGTGTCAAAAAGCTCTCCTGGACAAAATCAATTCTGATGAAGGGTCTCAGCCCGAAACGTTGACTGCTCATTTCCCTCCATAGATGCTGCCTGACCTGCTGAGTTCCTCTAGCACTTTGTATGCAGATTTCCAGCATCTGCAGTGTCTCTTGTGCCCCTGCATGAAATTCCACCCCCCTGAGCCTTTTGCACTGGCAATCCCAGTTTATATTTGAGAAACTGAAATCCCTGTGTATATAACTATTTCTAATCACATCTTTCTGCTTTTTTTTCCTGCATTTTGGTTCCTCTATCTTTTATTGCTATTAAGAGGTCTGTAATACACCCTCAGCAAAGTGACAACACCCTTTTTTTTCTTCCAAATCTCTACCCATATGGTTTCATTTTAGGAGCCTTTCTCACTATCCTCCCTCAATGGTGAAGTAATGCATTCCTTTTATTATGAGTGCAGCACCACCTTTTTTTTTACATCGCTTGAAAACTCTGTACCCTGGGATACTGAGTTACTAGTCTTGCCTGTCTTTCAACCAAGTATCAGTGATGGCAACTATGTCATAGTTCCACAATTTAATTGAATCTTTGAGCTTATCTACCTTGCTAAATTATAGACTCCTTGCGCTAAAATGGATGCAATTTGGCTTCAGCTCAGCAAGTCTACACTGACCATCAACTGCCTATTTGTACTAATCCTATGTTAATCCCTTTTTTTCATTCTCCCCACATTCTCAACAACTCCCCCCAGATTCCACCACTCTCCTGGGAGCAATTAACAGTGACCAATTAACCTACTAAGCTACACTTTTAGGAATGTGGGAGGAAACCAGAGCACCCAGAGCAAACTTGCATAGTCACAGGAAGAACATGCAAACTAACAGATAGGACCCAAGGTCAGGACTGAACCCAGGTCAGTGGAGCTACGTGGTAGCTCTTTACCTGCTGGTACCACTGTACTCCCTTTGCAAAATATGTGTTTGCTGTGGTAGTCATTACAGTGAATTGGAGAAATGATTTTGACACCAGCTAACTCTGAGGTTGGATATGTACTTGTCACAGAGTTATCAGAACTGTACACCATGGAATGGTATCTGGACTCTGTAAAATGTTTGGGCCGTGGAGAAACCTCTGGCTTGTTACTTTGTGATGTAAAAAGTAACTGGGCCACAAGCAATATCCAAGAGTAAATGTGACTTACAAAGTAGTGCCGGTCTTTCAGGGTCAGTGTGTGCTCGAGTATAGAGATGTCATGTTTCTGTACTCAGCTGCAAAGAAGTATTTACCATCTCATCTGGCTGACTGTAATGATACCACTGCTCCTGAACAGAAAAGACTTTTATCTTAGGGTGGGTCTCTGGCATACTTGACTCGAGCTGAGATCACACAAACACAGCCTTTGTGATAGACTCCTCCCTTTCCTCAAGATGACTTGTTTCTTTTCCTCCTTGGTTACAGATGCCATTAAATACATTACGTAAACTAAAATGTTTTATTTTTCTGGTGCCATGGTTTTATGATTTTAAAATAATTTGTTTGGATTGTGACAGCATGAGTTTCATTGAGCCTGGAACTTCCCTATCAACCTGTGATGTCACCTTGTCAGACAGGCCTCAGTATAATAATATATTTTTGGGCGATGGCTTTACAAGATGCAAATTCTACATTTCAAGATTTCCTCAAAGAACTAGGCTGAAGAGTAGAGAGGACCCAAGTGCCTCATTCCATTCTTTATTTTGCAAGTTGGCAGACATCACTGAGTGTTTGCTCTGTTCAGGGCTGGATTAGAAAAATACCTGTTGATAAACACACTCCTTCAGCCAGATCTTAATTGGTACTTCTGGGCTATTTGGAACTCAGCATGTTAGTCTAGAAAGAAATGTAGATGCTGGAAATCTGAAATAAAAACAGAAAATGCTGGAGATACTTAGCAGGTCAGGCAGCATGTGTGGAGAGAGAAAATCACAGAATTAACATTTCAGATGGACCTTTCATATGTTCAGGTTGATCTGAAGTAGCAACTCTTGTTTCTCCTTCCACAGATGCTGTCTGGCCTGCTGAATATCTTTGGTATTTTCTGTTTTTACTTCAGCCCAGCAAGATGCAGCTTACTAGTATTTGGTCTTATTAGACTCCTCTTTAGTCACTGAAGCTATTCAACCAATTTTTTTTTAAGTCACTTAAACCCTGCATCTAACGAGTACGACCAACTTCAGTGTTGAGTTTAGACATTGCCACATTAAAAAAAAACCTACCTGTGCTGAGTTTCAAGAAGATGGATTTAAATAATAGTGACTTCGTCCAGATCCAGACCACACTCTTGAAAGAGAATCACATGAACTTTTGAAGAGTAGGTCATGCTTGACTAATGTGGCTGAATTATTTGAGGATGCCATTAGCATGGGAAATAGGAGAGGTTTCTAGATGGGCTTCTGGAAGGCACTCAAAGGGCTGAATTATCATGCAGGTTGCATAAGCATGACTTGCAGTCACATGAGCTGAGGCTGTGGTGTGATTTAACTGTTAGCTGTTTGTTGGGGTAGATACAGAAACTGTTTCCTCTGTTGCTGAACCCAGAGTAAAAGAGCCCGGTCTTCAAATTAGAGCCAGGTCATTCAGGATTGACAGCAGAAAGCAGATTTTTTCAGAATACATTGAATTTCCCCTGACGCACTGCTTACCCGACGCATTGCTCCCCTCCCCCAGACTGTTCTGGGGGCAACAATGTCCCATTGAAGCTCTTCTCCGTGCTCTATCTGCAATTATACCTCTCCCTGTCTCTCGTTTTTTTTTATTTAAAGCATTGTTCTGGCCTTGATTCCTGTAACTTTGTTTAATTTTAGGACCTTGAGGCATAGCTTTTGTCAAAAGCTTTCAAAAAGCCCACAAAAGCCATATTATAAATAACCCCACTATTACTTAATCTCAAATAATTCAAGGCAGTTTATCAGGCAGGATCTGGCCAATTTGAGTTCTGTGCCAGGGTCGAGGTGTTGTTCTTCAGACACCCTTTCCCGCGATTGATCAAAGGCTGCACTGGTGCTTGGAAGATGATGACGTCTGCCTTCGCTTAGGGTTGGCTCCTGACATCTGCACATTTTCCACAGTCTCGCCTTGACCCTTTGTTGCAGGAGGGGAGTGTTGTGCGGCAGTGGTAGGTTGGTCGTGCCCGTTGTCCTGAAGAGTGTAAGGCCCATCCTCTTGTATGCTTCAGCAGACAAGTCAACAGTGGTGGAGCTCAGCCTCTGAGAGCACGTAATTGAAGTGTTATCTGCGTCATTGAAGAGTGCCCCACGTGAATCTTGCTGCCTGGTTAGTGTTGAGTTATTACTGCAGTCAAATCGATTGAACTGATTTAATTCCATTACTGAATGCTGATCTTGGGCAAGTGGGCCTACAGTTGCCTGGCTTTGATTTCCTAAATCTTTGATTATTTCCTGCTGTGTAGACTCACCACTCAGCAAACATTCTGCCAGGCTATAGGGAGAGCCGCAAGGATTTCTACTGTCAGGTCACATCACTTACCCTGTGGCTTCCTCTGTCTTGACTTTGTCACTTTCAAGCACCTCTGTTGCTTTAACATTGAAGTCATCCAGGGTACTGGATAGCTCATGGGAATTAGAGAGCATAATATGATTTGAAGTTAACATTGGATGCAGCCTGACCTGCTGAGTTCCTCCAACATTTTGTGTGTTGCTTCAGGTTAACTTTTCTGCTTGTGAGGATATCCTGAAAATTCACTTGGCTGAGGGATTTCTTTGTAACGAGCTGCCGTCCTCAGCTTTCCTCACTCCTACGGCCATTAGACATGGAACCAAAGTCGCACAGGCATTGCGCTCATTAAAAAATACACACGTCCCTCAGAAACATCCAAAGAATGGGATGGGCTCGTTAGATGCAGAGGGTTGCTGTTCGGTAGGGATGCGTCACCACATTGGATGCAGCAATATTCCACAAAAAACACAGAGGTGAATTACAAGGTGATTGTTTCCTTTAACAATAGCGACTGAGGGTGGAATGTTGCTTAGTGTTATTGGAGAGCTTGCTTCTCAATGAATAGTAATGTGGGACTTTTAATATTTGTAAGAATTTCTGGATCTTACAAATATTAAAGTTGCAGCCACTTCTGGCATTGCATGCTGTTGGTACATGTGATGTATGCTGCTGGTATAGTGTGTAGAATAACCGATGACGAGCTTTTGTTGAAGATATTCTGACTGACAAGATGGATTAAAGGTATTTGAATTGTTATCCCTAATGTCTGCTCTTGGGATTACTGTCCTTAGTTGGAAGTCAGTAATCCCAAATGCAGACCGGTTTATCTAATTTCTTCACTGATTAGCAAACCTCTCCCCCTCCTGGCTAGTAGATATTAGCTACTCGATGAGGTTCTCTACCGGGGCTGGAGCCCACATCTTGACCGTGAAGGTGAGAGAAATCAGGGTATATCAGGAATAAGTGACTGACTCAGTACCACACACTTTATGCATTAACAAAGCTATTTCAGCTTTTCCATTAACTCACTTGGTGTTTTTGGTTCGTTCTTCTCTAGAATAGGAAGTGAAAATGATGGTGTAATGGTTCTTAGGGCACTTTCTATATAAAAAAAAACTGGTGTGTTTGGGTCTGTGAATGTCTGATAGTATTTTTTTCATTGTTCTTTGAGCTGCAGTAACCATTTGCTGGCAACTGTGTAAGGAACTTTTCACTGAGATATGCAGACACTTCCTTTCAATTCCTGCTCGGCAGACTTTATGCAGCCGAATCGGAAATTACCACTCTTGATGGTGGTTCTTCTGTTTGGAGTTCTACCCTTCCCAGTTGATAACCTGTGTGGGGTGTTCCAACCAACCCACTCCTCCTGTCAGCCAAGCAAAATTTACTCAAAATATAGAATCAAAAGCACATGAAGCAGAGTATTCATCTGGCTGGGGTTGCTGCTTCACATGGGCCTACTCCTATTTCATCTCACCCCATCAGCATTTCCTCCTAGGCACTCACAGTAAAACATTGACTTTGGGAATATTCAGCAGATCTTTAGAGATCTAATCCAATCCTAGCAGATGCAAAATTGGAAAGAAGGTTCCAGTCAGGCAGAAACTCATACACTTTCTGTTATCGACATTGAAGTTGTCACTGAGAGGCTGAGGCAGACACCTATGGCATGACACTCAGAGTGAACAAGAGGCTACTGCTTTAGGTTTATTTTTAATTTATTCACTTACAAGATGTGGAAGTAGCTGGTATAATTATCCCTAAACTTAGAAGGTAATTTTAAATAAAATGAACCATATTACAGGTCTGGTGTGATGTATCTGAAGATCCAGTAAGAATAGGGCATTCCTTTTCCTGAAGGGTGCTAGTGAATCAGATGGGGTTTGACCACAATCCGGTAGTTTCATTATTACAGTGACTTGATTAACATTTCAATTCCAGATTTATTTAATTATTGAATTGAAATTCCCAGCTGCCATTATTTCACTTGAACTGTTACCCCTGGATCAACAGTTCAGAGCTCTGATTGCTAATCCAGTGCAGTATTTAACTATTACAACACCAAACTCTTCAGCCCACTGTTTAATTCACAAGGAATACTTGAAAGAAATCCCAGTTCCTAGAGCATCTCCAGGAATGTGACCAGTGGCTGTGCTATTGCTGTTGTGTGGCTGTGCCAGGGCTGCCCAGATCAGCTTTTAACACCTTTGTGGGAAGTGCAGACAATCTGATTAGGTTCAACGTGTCCTGAACAGGTTTTGGGGATACTCAGCTGGACAGGCAGAATCTTTTTTTTTCAGATTTTCAGCATTTGCAGTTTTGTTTTGGGGAATGTTTCCATTGTTTGCGTTTTGCCTGGGGTCTTGGCGACAAGTGTAGATTCACAACAAGACAAAGAGATTTCCTGTGTCCGTGAAGATCCTAAATCCATGTAATCCCAGACTTGATCCGCGCGTTTTCCAATTTATGAATGGATTAGTTACTTTTCCATGTTTCTCAGACTGCCTGTGATTTAAATCCTCTCCGTCCTCTGGAATAAGGTTCATAATAAGATTCACAAATATAGCATTTGAATGCCGTCATTATACAAACAAAATGCCTGTCGCACTACACTAGTCTCCAGTTTATAGCTGGTCACACCAACCAAAACTTTTAGCTACAGAAAAGGGTCATTTAAAACTGAGATGCACAGAAATGTCTTCTCCCAGAGGGTAGTGAATCTCAGGAATTCCCTGCCCTGAGGGTGGTGGATGCCAGATCATTTGATATATTTAAAGTGGAGGTCGATAAATATTTGAAGGATCTGGGAATTGAGGTTTATGGGGAACTGGCACAGAAGAGGAGTTGAAGCCAGCATAGATCAGCCATGGTTGTATTGAATGGTGGGGCAGTATTGAGGGGCTGAGTGGCCCCCTCCTGCTCCTGTTCCCTTGTATTCTTATTATGTAGCTATAACATCGTTATTGTGTTTGATAATCCCTGACCATTCTCTCTGTCTAATGGAATCATAGAGTGCTTTCGCTCATCGAAGATTTCTTCCATTACTTGCTGTGTGCCTCCATTCGAGGTTATGTAAACTAAGGGTAGCCTTGGTTTATTTTGGACGTTTCTACTTCAGGCTGAACTAACTTTTGTTTGATACGTTTCACTTGAAGGGAAGTGCCCTGTTCAAGGAATTGTCCAGCACAGGAGGACATCTTTTTGATGGAGCTTTCCAATTGGTCCCACTTGCCTATTCCTTCCCCGTAATCCTCCACAATTTTCCCTTTCATGAATTAATCCAACTCTCCTTTGAAAGTTGCATTTGAATGTACTTCCAGTGCCCTATCAGACAGTTTCCCTATCATAACCATACCTCATTTTAAGGCACTTTGATGCAGAGATCTGCTCTATTATTTTAGATAGGTAATTGATTAGAGATTTGAAGGGGTGGGATTGAAAATTTAGCATTTAAGGTGAGATTTGATCTTATTTTGTTAGGTGTTGCTAATTTTAGTGGTTTAGCAGACAGAATCTGATGTGTGTCTGGATATGCCCACTGACCGTACAAGATGCACATTCCCCACTGCCCTTACTTGCCTGGTTTAAATCTGCAAGGCTGACGTTGCTAAGAGCATCTGACAGGTGAGTTATGTGGGTGGGCCAGAACTGGCCTTGTGAATACTGAAACGATTAAAAGCAGGTAATTTGCCTTATTATTGCTTTCCTTCCTTACAGTGGTGAAATCTCTGTTGAAATGAGAGGGCTTGTGGAACCTGTTCAACCAGGTGCAGGATCTGTGAGCAGGTTCCTTAGTGTGAGCCCTGGGCAGTCTCAGCAAGTTCTTTCTGCATCTTCAGCAGTGCAGTGTACAGAGAGATTTGCCAGCTGGAATCTGTCAGCATGTCTGGGATGCACACATACCAAAGTGCTGAATTTGGTTGAAATTAGTGGAGTGAATGTTGTAGTTTTCTGCAGAACTGCCAGTATTTACCAGCAGAATCCAGCCTGTAAACTCCCCTTATATTGAAACTGGCAGTTCCAAACTGAGCAGTTCAGGATAGTAGCAGAAGCCATCATGTTGCATTAGAAATGGTCTGGGTTAAACTTCAGGATGCAAGTAAACACTGCTGCAGCTTATCAATGACCGGTAGCAGCAAGTGGCTATCAGCATGTGTGGCCCTCTACACCTTTCCACTATCTGTGCAATGACACTCAGTTCAAATCAGCTTGCTGATATGTCCACGTCACACAGTTATACACACTGCAATCTTCAACAGCATAAAAGGAGTCAGACTCTCAGCAGTGGGTAAACAGGAACGTTCTGTGTTGCTTCTGTACTGTGTGATAAATGCTGTCTTTCCTTGGGGCTAGTTCATGAAAGAAAGTTGTTTCAGAGTAGGCCCACCTTAGGGTCAGAGCTGTTAGAGCTGTCATTAGATGCCCTGATCAGAAGTAGTTTCACATCTGTTTCTCAGTTTTGAATAGATATTCAGATATCCTCACACAGGCAAGGACGGCAGCCGTATTGTGCACACCGAGTACAGTAAATATTGATGAGATATCGAGATGAACATTGTGTCATCCAAAAGAGAATATCACCTTGCAGGCAGTATTTGCTTAATTTTAAATTACTTGTATACATCTCTTAACAAAAATAGAAGCAGTGTGCTATCCATTATTGTGTTGCTAAGGAGCATGCTCTTTAAGTGCATGTGTTGAATTTGTGTAGTATCCTGAAATCATTTTAAAGGAACATATGTAATCGATGAGACACTTTATTTTGATGGGAAAGTTGTCAAATGGAAGAGTGTGAAGGTGAGGGTTTTCTCGAATGACATTGATGGGAGATGAAGGTTCTGTCAGGGACCATGGCATCAAAGGTTGAGTTTGAGAAGCCAGGAGGCAGGTTGATGACTGTGGAGAATGACATTTGGTTTAAACAGTGCTTGTAAAGAACAGGCACAGAAGCAGTTGAGATCGACGGGGATTGCAGGTGTGGATAGCAAGAAATGTGAAAAGTAGATAGAGCCTTGTTTGAGATCAGGACCATGCATGATGTGGCTGTGGCCTGAATATGGAGGGAAAGATTTGGAGAGGGTGACCGTAGTGAATTTGAAGGGCAGAGGGCAAAGAAAACAGAAAAGGGGTTAAAGTCACCTGAAGATGAGTTGTTCTGTGCAGAACCTGAAAGGGGGAGGGGTGGTGTTTGTTGAGAAATGATGTGTACTTGGGATTGGGGTGGGTGTGGAGAGGGCAGGGGAAAGATGGAGAGGACAAAGCAAATACCTCTAATGAGTCCTTGCTCTGAGGTCACCCAGTCAATAGATTAATGGGGGCATTTAGACAAGGAGAATATAAACAAAGGAAGATGAAAGCTGTGAAATGAGGGCAGTGAGAGAGTAAGGACTATGAGAGAGGAATGTTCTCACAGAGGGAGGTGCATCTCTAATTTTCACTCTTCAAAGTGTTGGAGACTAGTTCCTTCGAAGTATTTAAAGTGGGGGTAGATGATGTTTTAAAGATTGGGCAATGAGGGCTATGGCGATCTGGCACAGAGGAGGAGATGAAGCCCAGGCCAGATCAGACGTGATCACTGAGTGGTGGGGCCGAGGGGCTTCGTGCAAACGTTGTGAAATGCAGGGCGTCAGGATGTGCCCAGCAGGTCAGGCTGTGCTAATGAAGAGGAGAAACTGAGCCAACATCACACACAGACTAGCCAATTCTGATGCAGACAAAGCAAGCTGCGTGGAGTTGTGGAAGTCATTACTCAATCACACTTCTTGAGGAGACCCTCCCTGCACTCTTCCAGCCTCTTAGTTGCTCAACCAGTCTGCTTCTGCCTATGGTCCACAAGCAGGGCCACACTGGTAGACTCATCATTTCGGCCTGATCTTTTCCCACACAACTTCCTGCTTTCTACGTTTGATTCTGTTCTTTCTCTCTTTGTTTGGTATCGCCCAAACACGTGAGACAGATCGGATGTCCTCTGCTATGTTGGCAGTTTCCTGATGCCACCAGCTCACTTTCACCATGGATGTCCACTCCCTCTAGGTTCCATCTTGTAGCAGGACACCCCGAGGGTTCTTTGCTTCCTCCTTGAACGGGCCAACCAGTCCTCTCCTCCTCCACCATGTTTTGCCCAGCTGAACTTGCTGTCACATTGAACAACTTCTATTTTAACCTCACTCACTTCCTCCAAATGAAAGGGGTAGTTATGGAACCCACATAGTTCCAAACCTCTGCACTTGTTCCTTCTCCAGAACAGATGCGGTTAAAGCCTTGTCAACTCTGATATTGCAAAAACCACAGATCAGAAGATAACTGAGAATGGAAGGTGCTGTTGTCTGAACAGATGTAGGGAGATGGATAAACTGGGGGAGTGGAATGGAGTCCTTACAGGAAGCAGGGTGAGAGGACGAGTGGACAAGAAGAAATGAGGTTCCTCTTGTCCTCGCCTTCCACCCACTAGTCTTCCATTTCGATGGATCATTCTCAGTAGTTACAACCTTCAATGTGATGCCATTGCTGGACACATCTGCCCTTCCCCTCCCCTTTCAGCATTCTGTAGGGGCTGTTCTCTCTGTGACACTGGTTCACTCTTTCTTCTCCACCAAGCCCATCTCTCATGGCATGTTCCTGTGTAACTTCCCTTCCTCACCATCCAGGGATCTAAGTGATTCTTTCAGATGGAGCAGAGATTCGGTTGTATCTCATCCAATTTTGTATATTGTACTAGGTGCTCACGATGTTGCCTCCTTACGTTAGAGAAACCAAACGCACATTGGGTGACCTCTTCAGATCACCTCCTCAGTGAAAGGATGACTGAGCTTCCCATTACCCGTCACTTTAATTCTTCATCCCACACCCACAGACTGCTTGGTAGCTCCTACACTATCCCAATGAAGCTTGAGAAACAAAGTGCTAAATACACTCAGTAGGTCAAGCGGTTATTTATGAAAAAGGAAACAGTTCAGGTTTCAGCTTCGAGACTCTTCCAGCCTTTTTCTGTTTTTATTTCAGATTCCCAGCATCTAGTTTTTTTGATTTAGTGAGAAGCAGCATCTCGTCTTCCCAGTAGGCTCATTACAGTCCTCAGGCCTTGACATTCAATTCAACAATTTCAGATAGCCAGCCTTGCCACTTTGTATGAGAAGGGTTAGCAACTTGAAACATTAACTCCTTTTCCCTCTTCACAGATATTGCCTGACCTGCTGAATATTTTCAGCATTCTGTTTTCATTTTCTATCAGAGAAACCTGTTTTTTGAGGTGGGTGCAACAGAACATGACTAAACCAGGAGGCTGTGGGAGAGGCCTGAGACTATTGATGCTCTTGTGGGCCCTCTACTAAACCAGCACTTCTGTAAATCCCCCGCTGATTGTACCACCATCTCGTGTGCCCCTGAAAGTACTGGTAAAGCCCCAGAGACCCCTGTAAGTATTTACATATTCCCAGGGACAACCCCTTAATATTAACAGTGTTGTGAGTCTCCTGTCCTAACATCTAAATATCAGTTCCAGATATGCAGAGAATGTACGGTTCACACCCTCCTACTCGACCAGCCTGTAGTATATTGTGCAAGAGTACACCTTTCTACTGTGTTGTCTGGATTAGAGAGTATTAGCTATAAGGAGAGGTTGGACAAACTTGGGTTGTTTTCTCTGGAGTGTTGGAGGCTGAGTGGAGACCTGATTGAAAATATATAAAATTATGAGAGGCATGGTTAGGGTAGATAGTCGGTCTTTTTCCCAGGGTGGAAGTGTCAAATACTAGAGGGCATAGCTTTGTTGTGGTTGAAGCAACATTTGAGAGGCATTTAGACAGACACATGAATGGGCAGGGAATGGAGGGATATAGGCTACGTGCAGGCAGATGGGATTAGTTTAATCATCGTCAGTACAGACATGGTGCGTCAAAGGGCTGTTCCTGTGCTGTATGTTCTGTGACCTACCAGCCTACAGTATCTTGCTCAAGAGCACGTCCTCCTACTTACTCCTTGCAATTATCCAGCTTCCCATTGAAAGCATCTCTTCTATTCACTTCAGCTAATCCTAGGGAGTGAAATCCAACTCTTTCTGCTCTAATTTGTGATTATCTTATGGGTTATCACTTTACATCTATGCTTTCAATCCTTTTCATAATGTTAAAGACTTCTGTTAGGTCACCATTAGCCATCTCTTTTCAAAAGACCCCCAGCTTTAATGTTTCCTGATGGTTAAAGTACGTATGACTCACGCCTGCTCCACCCTTCATCAAGATTCTGGCTGGTCTTTTACCTCCGCGCCACTTCCCTACATCATCTCTCATCCCTTCGTACCCATCGTGTTTTGAATATACATGGTGACTGAGCCTCTACAGACCTGTTAGGCTATGGTACAGTAACATTAACTGCCCTCTGGGTAAAGTTGAGGAGAATTCCATACCTTTACAACCCTCTGCCAGAGGAACAGGTCTAATGGCCGATTCCTTCACTTGAGATTGGGCCTTCTGTTTCTAACTCCCCAGCTGGACAAAACTGCTTTCAGGCATCTCCCTCTTCATCTGTTACGTCCAGATCATCTCTCATTCTTAAACTATCCTCCTAGCATAACCACCACCCTCTGCATCTCTGCTACCTCCCTCTGTGCCAGGAATCCACCTAGTGAATCCATGCTGCACTGACTTCTGGTAAGTGTAGCTTCCTTTTGCCAAAGTGATGCCCTGCAGGCCTAATGAGCTGTCATCCATTGTCAGTGTTTGCAGTGGGTTCCAGGTTGATACAGTAGCTGCCTGCATCCTTCTAATGTGTGGTTACTTGCATACACAGGCACAGAACAAACAGACCGGTGTCCTCGCTGCTGCAAAGGTGATTGAAACAAAGAGTGAGGAGGAGCTGGAAGATTACATTGTGGAGATTGATATCCTAGCATCCTGTGATCACCATCATATCGTCAAGCTGCTTGATGCATTTTACTATGAAAACAAACTGTGGGTAAGAGACATTCATGGTGCTGGGTTCAACACTGCTATTTCACTTTTGGGACTTGGATCTAGCTCATCTAAAGGACTGCACCTTTGAGACTGCAGCACTCTCTCAGCTTGGCACTTCCATAACAGATTAGACTGAGAGTAAAGTACTTTGCAGTTGCTAAAAATGTTTTAAACCCACTTCAATAAAGTGTAGACAGTGCACCTTTTGAAGTGGTGATGTTTCCTTCTGGACCAGATCCTCCACCGTAGATTCACAGCATTTGGCTGCTTCCACCACCACCCCGCCCCCCCCCCCCAGCTCCAGCTTGTGTCATATTATCGTTCTCTCCAACCTCCTGGGTGGGGAAAATGATGATTACATAATGACCCAGAGCATATTGTTGAGCAATTTCATGCAGCTAGTGGGTCATCGTGAAGAATGCTCATAAGAGAGAGTAGTAGACAGACTTGGTGAGCTGCATTTCCAGATTGGTGTCAGGTACTGGGTCAGCTTTAAAAAGGGAACCACAGCTTCAGTGGTACATTCCATTTCAGATTCACTCCTCACGTTACAGCTTGAGAATCAGAATAAAATTCGGACTTCTCCTCAGCCAGGAGAAACAATCAAGGCCACCAAGAATTCTGTAAGGTTCAATAAGATTTCTTGTTCTTATATACTTGACAAAATACAGTCCTACTTTAGCTAGTCTCCTCATATGGTAAACCCATCATCCCTGCAACTAGTCACCGCACTCCCTGTGTGGCAAGTATGTCACTCTTTAGGTAAGGAAACCTAGGGTGGCCACAGGGCTCTGAATGGGTCTCACCAAGGCCGTACACAGTTGCAGCAAGGCATCTTTATTCTTGCCTTCCTGATCACTTGCTGCATCTGCCTATTGGCTTTCGGGTGTAGCAAGAGTAACTAACTCCCCTTGAACGTCAACATCACCCTGCTTCTCTTGAACTGAGGCAGGTCGAAGGTGTTAACAACACTAGCAGCCATGACCCCACTGAATAGCAGAACAGCCTCAAAGACTGAAAGGCCTCCTGATTTCATGGGGTGAACAAATCTGAGCTGAGTGATTGATGGCTGCATGAGTTTTTATACCTGCTTCCTCCTGTACCCCAGCTGGTATTGCCCCTCGCGCCCGTGGCTTGCCCCTTGTGCCGGCGGCCAGAATTTACTTCATGGTCAGATGCAGCATCACAGGATCTATTATGGGATGAGAACAATGTCCCTTCAGAGTGTGATACACTGTGTTACTGGGGATTAACCCTCCACCTCTCCCCCAAAGCTCTTGCCATTTTCCCTGCTCTTGTGCAGTCAAACCCCACTTTCCCTGGTCTTGTCACTTCCACCTCTGTCCCATGGCAGCAGTAAGACTCCTCACCCAGATGGGCTTCGTACCAAAGCTCAGTGTAAGGGGGAAGGGATTTATTGGAATTGGTTTATTATTGTCAGGTGTACTGAGACAGTGGAAAACTTGTCTTGCATCCCATTCATACAGGTCAATTCATTACACAGTGCATTGAGGTAGTACAGGGTAAAAACAATAACAGAATCCAGAGTAAAGTGTCACAACTACAGGGAAGTGCAGTGCAAGTAGACAATAAGGTACAAGGTCAAATAAGGTAGGTTGTGAGGGTCAGAGTCTATCTCATATAAGGGAACCCCTCAATAGTCTTATCACCATGGGATGGAAGCTGTTCTTGAGCCTCAGATTTAAGAGGGGATCTGAGGGGTAGCTTTTTCACCCAGGGAGCAGTGAGTACTAGAATGCACTGCCCCTGAGAGACTGGTGGAAGCTGAGGCACTGGCAGGTGTCCAGACAAGCACTTAAATTGCCCAGGTATAGAAAACAATGGGCCAAGTGGTGAGAGATGGGGTTAATGTGGATGAGTTCTCACTGTTGGGCGTGGATGTGGTGAGCGGCTTGGCCTGTTTCCATGCTGTGTGACTCTATGATGCGGGACAGCTCCTCAGCATCTCCAAACATTTTGGTGTCAGTCTCAGGGTTTGCTGAATCTTGGGAGCCAGGGGTGATATTCATTTCTTGTTTAATTGTTTACTGGCAGCCTTGGTGGCTTTGCCAGAAGTCTCTTTCTTAACAACTGACTTGATCATGGCCTCTATTCAGTCACTTGTTAAAACCAATAGGGTTGTTGTCGTGGGGGACTTCAACTTCACTAATATAAACTGGGACCTCCTTAGTAAAAGAAGTTTAGATGGGGCTGAGTTTATTAGGTGTATCCAGGAGGGTTTCTTAAATCAATAAGTAGATAGTTGAATGAGAGGAGGGGCCGTACTGGACCTGGTGATGGATAATGAGCCTGGTCAGGTGACTGACCTTTCAGTGGGAGAAGTTAGGGAACAGTGATCACAACTCCTTAAGTTTTAAGATAGCTATGGATAAGGATCAGTATGGACCTTGCAGGAGAGTATTACATTGGAGCAGGGCAAATTATGAGAGCATTAGGCAGGAACTAGGGAGAGTTAATTAGGAACAGCTGGTTTTGGGCAACTCCACATCTGACAATGTGGAGGGTGTTTAAAGACCAACTGCACAAAGTACGGGACAGGGATGTTCCAGTAAGAGGAAGGACAAGGATGGCAAGGTAAGGGAACCTTGGATGTTGAGAGAGGTGGTGAATTTAGTCAAGAAGGAAAAGGAAATGTATGTAAAGCTAGGAAGCTAGGATCAACTTGACGATTATAAAGAAGCCAGAAAAGAACTCAAGAAGGGAATTAGGAAGCCAGGAGGGGCCATGAAAAGTCTTTGGAAAGTAGGATTAAAGAGAATCCCAAGGCATTCTATACATACATCAAGAGCAAGGGAATAACTAGGGAGCATGTAGGACCACTCAAGGATAAAGGATGGAACATGTGCTTGGAAGTGGAGGATGTTGGTGAGGTCCTTAATGAGTACTTTGCATCAGTATTTACTAAGGAGAAGGACAGGGAAATCAGTGCGGAGCATGCTAATGTGCTCGGGCATTTGAGATAAAGTAGCAGGAACTGTTGGGTGTCTTCAAGAGCATTAAGGTGGATAAGTCCCCAGGGCCTGATGGAATATACCCCAGGTTATTGAGAGAGGCAAGAGATGAGATTGCTGGGGCTTTGACCAAGATCTTAATGTCCTCTCTAGCCACAGGTGAGGTCCTGAAGGACTGGTGAGTAGCTGATGTTGTCCCATTATTCAAGAAGGGAAACGGGGATAATCCTGAAATCTCTATACTGGTGAATCTCACGTCAGTGGTAGGGAAGTTACTGGCGAGGATTCTTCAGGATGGGAATCATGAGCATTTGGAAAACATGGCCTAATTAGGGACAGTCAGCATGACTTTGTGCAGGCAAGTTGTGCCTTGCTAACTTAATTGAGTTTTTTGAGGAGGTGACGAGGGTGATTGAAGGTAGAGCTGTGGATGTTGTCTACATGGATTTAGTAAGGTGGTTAACAAGGTCCCTCATGAGAGGCTCATTCAGAAGATTAAGATGCATGGGATCCAGGGTGAATTGGCCATTGGGATTCAGAGCTGGTTTGCCCGTACAAGACAGAGGGTAGTGGTTGATGGGACTTATTCACAGCTAGAGGTCTGTGACTAGTGGTGTTCCTCAGGGATCTGTACTGGGACCTCTGTTATTTGTGATTATATAAATGACCTGGATGAAAATGTAGATGGGTGGGTTAGTGAGTTTGCAGATGATATGAAGACTGGTGGTGCTGTGGATAGTGTAGGAGACTGGCAAAGGATACAGCAGGATACTGATCAGTTGCAGATATGGGCAGAGAGATGGCAGATGGAGTTTAACCCAGCCAAGTGTGAAGTGTTGCAACTTGGGAGATCAAATGTAAGTTGCAGAACACTAAATAGCAGGACCCTTAACAGTGTTGATGAGTAGAGGGATCTTGGGGTCTAAGTTCAGAGCTCGCTGAAGGTGGCTACACAGGTAATAGCATGGTAAGGAAGGCGTATGGCATGCTTGTCTTTATTAGTTGAGGCACTGAGTTCAAGAGTCAGGAAGTTATGCTGCAGCTTTATAAAACTGGTTAGGCTGCATTTGAAATATTGCATTCAGTTCTGATTGTCCCATTACAGGAAGGATGTGGAGGCTTTGGAGAGGGTGCAGAAGAGGTTCACCAGGATGCTGCCTGGATTAGAGGGCATGTGCTATAAGGAGAGATTGGACAAACTGGGGTTGTTCTCTCTGGAGCAGCGGAGGCTGAGGGAAGATCTGATCGAGGTTTATAAGATTATGAGAGGCACAGACAGAGAAGGCAGCTGGTATCTTTTTCCCAGGGTTGAAATGTCTAATACCAGAGAGCATGTGTTTAAGGTGATAGGGGGCAAGTTCAAAGGAGATACGTGGGGCAAGTTTTTTTTTTGTACACAGAGCGGTGGGTGCCTGGAATGCACTGTCTGGGGTGGTGGTGGAGGCAGATACGATAGAGGCGTTCAAGAGGGTCTTAGATAGGCACATGAATGTGTGGGAAATGTAAGGATATGGATATTTAGGCAGAAGGGATTAGTTTAGTTGGGCATTTGATTACTGATTTAATTAGATTGGCACAACACTGTGGGCTGAAGGGACTGTTCTGTGCTGTACTGTTCTATGTTCTAGGTATGTAGGATGATTCGGGTGATGGATGCTCTCTCCAATTAGACCCTTCTTTGCTTGTATCCATTATTTCTGCCTGAGCAGATGCTGCTGGTTCTGTCCCAAAGTTGCACAGTTGAATTGGGAGTGGGTCCCATGCTAGCGTTCTCCATTGCCTTCGCTCTGCACTGTTTGTAAAGAGTAAATGCAGCAGTTGCTAGTCTGACTGGACAAGGCAGGAAAGCTCACTGCTCACCTGTCAGCTTAAGTGGTAGCCCAGAGCCCTCCAGGAACTGTTGAGCAGGAATGGGGACTGAGTGCAGGGCACATTTCTCTGGCCATTGCATGTGACCACTTTACAAATGGTTAGCCTGTCTAGTTCATTAAAATGCATTGAACTTTCACTAGCCATAGTAACAGAGGCCTACAGAATCATAAAGAGTAGGTGCTCAGTGACCCACTGTGACTGGTATCTATAGTTAACATGCATTTTCATTCACCCAGGGCAACTGGTAACTATAGTCTTTCCTCTCAGCTTGTTTCCTTTGTGTGATTTCTGTCCTGCATAATTTTAACTTTGGGTAGATGTTTGTTGGATATGTGCAGCTGTGGTACAGATCTTTGACTGTTCTTTTACTGAGTGAAAGGTGAGATGTGATTAGCTGCTGACCACACCATTGTTTCATGGCCTGTGGCATCATGTTTCTAATCGCTGACCCGTCCCCACAGATCCTGATCGAGTTCTGCGCTGGAGGTGCTGTGGATGCAGTCATGTTGGGTAAGTGTACAGTCAGTTAATGTACAGGTAGGTGTGAGCACTGAAACACTGATCCCTTTCTATGTCACATTCTCAGCCCGAGTCTCCACATTCTGTTGGGCTTGCTGAGGGTTAACAAGCCTCCTGGTTTGGAATCTGCAAATTTAAATACCTCTTCTTCCAGCTATACAGCCAAACCACAGGGAGAAATAGCTTTCAGAAGTGGTCACGGACAGAATGCCGTGAGCCACCACTGCCCCCTCTCACCACCCTGGAAAACTGCCCTTCTCCCATTCTGTCTTTTCTCTTCTAACCAATATTTTATCTAGATTTCTACTCGCCCTTTAATTTTATGACATTAACCTTTCTATGGTATTGTGCAAAAGACTTTCTAAAGCCCATGTTACCTGCATCTGTGCATTATCCCCATTTACCCTACCTTTGAGGCGTGTCAACCCATGCTTCCTACTAATATTCACTCTTCATCTACATACAGTTATTTGATCTTTAATTAAAGAAGAAAAAATTCAGCTAGCTGGCCTGTCATTCTATGGCCTCTCTCCCTTTTGAAAGTGGCCATCTTCATGAGTATTCTCCAACTGACATTCATACTACTTGATGCTGCAGTCCCCTTCCTTGTCTCCCTCATCCTAACTAACTTTTCTTCCTGATGGATGGTGCTTCTCTTAGTCTTGCCCATCTAAGGATTATCTTTCAGTATCCTTTTTGGTAACGTTTGATACATCATTTATTCACTGCTTCCAGAATTTTTGGATTATCTTCAGAATATCAAGCCTGAAGATGAGAATATAAGGAACAGTAGTAGGTCACTTGGCCCTTGAGCCTGCCCCACAGTACAACATGATCATGGCTGATCTGCCCCAGGTCCCCTCCTGTCTGTGCCAGTTCCCCATAGTCCTCTATTCCCTGATAGAATCATAGTCATACAGCACAGAAACGGGCCCTTCAGCCCACCATGTCCATGCTGACCATCAAGCACCCATCTATACTAATCCTATTTACCAGCAGTTGGTCTGCAGCCTGCAATGCTGTGATCCAAGTGCTCATCCAGATACTTTGTAAATGATGTGAGGGTACCTGCCTCTACCACTCCCTCAGGCAGTGTGTTCCAGATTATAACCACCACTGGGTGAAAAGCATTCTTCCTTGGATCCCCTCTAAACCTCCTACTCCTCACCTGAAACTTCTGCCCTCTGGTTTTTGACATCTCCATTGTGGGGAAAAGTTTCTCACTATCCACCTGAGCTCTCTTCACTGATGTTGTATACGTCTATCAACTCCCTCCTCAGCCCCCTCCACTCCAAGGAAAGCGGACACAACCTATCCACATCCCTGGTGACATCCAGATGAACCCTCTCTGCACCCTCTCCAGTGCAATCACATCCTTCCTACAGTGTGGGGACTAGAACTGCACACAGTGCTCCATCTGTGGCTTAACCAATGTTTTATAAAGCTGTACCAAGACCTCCCTGCTCTTGTATTCTATACCCTAGCTAATGAGGGCCAGCACCTTCCTCACCAGTTTATCTGTGCTTCCACCTTTGGGGATCTTTAGACTTGTAAACCAAGGTCCCTCTATCCTTCAGTACACCATAAGGGCCGTACCATTAATGGTACATGTCCTACCCTTATTAGACCTCCCAAAAAGCATCATCTTGCACACCTTGGGATTAAGTTCCATCTGCATTTCTCCACCCAATTTACCAACTAATCAGTATCAACACCACCAATTTTCATGAAATCATATCTGCTATATTCATATTCCAAATCTCTCAATGTATTAATTTTTTAAAAAGATATCTTTATTAGTCACATGTATTTCACTGCGTGTTTCAATGTACATCTTTTGCGTAGTGTGTTCTGGGGAGCCCGTAAGTGTCGCCATGCTTCTGGCGTCAACATAGCGTGCCCACAACTTCCTAACCCGTACATCTTTGGAATGTGGGAGGAAACTGGAGAACCCAGAGGAAACCCACACAGACATGGGGAGAACGTACAAGCTCCTTCCAGACAGTGGCCAGAATTGAACCCAGGTCGCTGGTGCTGTAAAACGTTATGCTAGCTGCTACACTGCTGTGCTTGCCAATGATCCAACCTCCACACCCTTCAGGCTATAAAATTCCAAAGATTCACCACACTCTGCAAGTAATTGTTCCTACCCTTAAGTAACCAGTAACCATCTCCTCTTGTTTGAGGCTCTCCCACCAGTGGCAACATTCTTTGAAGTTAGAAGAATGAAGGGTGATCTGACTGAAATGCCCCATCACACTCCCCTCAGCTACGTCAGCAAGATCACCCCTCATTCATCTAACTCCATAGAATATGGATCTAATTTCTTCAGCCACTCACCGTGGGCTCATCCCGGGAATTAGACCAGGCACCTCACTCGAACAATTCTCTCTTCACTCATCTTAGTAAAATGTTTTAATCGTTTTGATAGTTTTAAATTATTTTTCTTTGCTCCTCATAGATATTTACCCTGCTCTTAATCTCCCCTTGTTTCCTCACATTACTCCAGTTCATTCTTTAACCCTCATCTATTTCCCTTTCAGTCTTTGTATTTTTATCCTACTTGCATGTTCTTGTACCCAGACTCTGTAGTTTCACTTGTTAGTAGGAATATAGCTCCACATCTTTGCAGTTTCAATCCTGCGAGCCACTGCTTGGCCTTCTCCTTCCCCCCCTCCCCCAGCCAGTTCCTCTTTCTAATGTGTTAGTGTAGATGGGCAAAAAGGTTGGCACAGACATGGTGGGCCAAAGGGCCTGTTTCTGTGCTGTATGACTCTGACTCGTACTGGCATTTCCCCTTTGTAGTTCGATCTTAATCTTATCATGTGGTCTCCACTCTCCAGGATTTCCCTGTGATCAGAACACCAACCTAGTTCACTTCATTAACAAGCTCTCAGCATCCCTTCCCTTAGATTAACTAGCACCCTGCTAGGGCAGAGTGCTCAGGACATATTGCATCAATCAATCCTTTTATCCATTGACTTCCTCTGAACAAGATAATTAAAATAAACACTCTCCTGCAGATGTCTGTCCTGTAATTTAGAATCTGGCATTGCCTCAGGCCAAGTGACAAGCCACGAATAAAGCATGTACAGGGCAGAGAGGGGTGGGTTCTGCCATCTGCCCGTTCTGTTCTAAAGGCAGACTTTGCAGGTTTATTTGGTGCTTTCGTAAGTAAGGTTTGAAGCTGGAATGTTGTGTGCAGTTCCGATCACCATACTATAAGTGAATGCACTGCAGAGGGTGCAGAGGACTTGAACGAGGCCTTTGACAAGGTCGCACGTGGTAGGCTGGTCTGGAGCTTAGATTATGGGATCCAGGATGAACTAGCCAGTTGGATACAGCATTAGTTTGGTGGAAGGAGGCAGAGTGTGGTGGTAGAGTGTGTTTCAGGTTGGAGGCCAGTGACCAGTGGTTTGTGCAGGGCCCATTGTTTGTGATCTATATTAACGATTGGGATGAGAATGGTTCATATGTTTGTGAATGTCACCAAAACTAATGGTGCGGTGGACAATGAAGAAGGGTGTCTAAGGTTACAACAGGATCTGGGTCAACTGGGAAAGTGGGCCAAGGAATGGCAGATGAAATTTAACCCAGATAAGTGCGAAGTGTTGCTTTTTGGTAAATTGAAGCAGAGCAGGACTTGTACAGTAAATGGCAGGGCCCTGGAGAGTGTTGTAGAACAGAGACAGATGCATAGTTCCCTGAAAGTGGCAACATAAGTGGACAGGGTGGTGAAGAAGGCATTTGGCATGCTTGCTTTCATTGGTCAGGGGACTGAGTACAACAGTGCAAGGCATTTGAGAGACCACACTTGGAGTATTGTGTGTAGTTCTGGTTGCCCAGCTATAGGAAGGGTGTCATTAAGCTGGAAAGGAGGCAGCAAAGATTCACAGGGATGTTACTGGAACTAGAGGGCTTGTGTTATAAGGTGAGACTGAATAGGCTGGGACCTCTCTCCCTGGAGTGTAGGAGGCTGAGGGGTGACCTTAAAGAGATGTATAGAATTTTGAGGGGCATAGATCAGGTGAATGTTCATGGTAGTTTCCCCAGGGTAGGGGAGTCTAAAACTAGCATAGATTTAAGGTGAGAGGGGAAAGATTTACAGGGGATCTGAAGGGCAGTTTTCTCACAGAGGGTGGTGGGTGTATGGAACGAGCTGCCAGAGCAAGTGGTGGATGCAGGTACAATTATTACATTTAAAAGACACTTGGACAGGTACAGGGGTAGGAAGGGTTTAGAGGGATATGGGCCAAATGCAGGTAAATGGGACCAGCTCAGGTAGGTAACTTGCTCGGCAGGGATGGGTTGGGCCAAAGGGCCTCAGATTCTCCAGGGTGGTTTGGTTTGGTTATGAGGGGGGAACTGGACAGGCTGGGCTTGTTTTACTTGGAGCAGAGGAGGTTGAGGGGTGACCTGAGATGTGTACAAAACTGAGGGGGGATGGATAGGGTAGGTGGCAAGGTTTGCCCCATAGCACAGGTGTATAAAACCAGAGGCCATCAGTTTAGATGGGAACAGAGGAAGGACTTTTTCACCCAGCTGGAATCTGGAGCACACTGCCTGAGGTGGGGGGAGTGGGGAGGAGGCAGAGACTCTCAGCATTTAAGCAGTTTCTAGATGACCACTTGGCAGACTGCCTGGCAGGGAAGACTACAGAGCAGGTGTTATAGTGTAGATAGGTACTTGATGGTCAGCACAGACATGGTGGGTCAAAGGGCCTGTTTTCCTGCTGTCCGACAATGAATTTACTTTCACTTTTAACCAAGAAAAACAGCAACAAAAGCCAAAATGCTCAGCTAGACTTCTGACCAATGCAGTTTGTCTGCAGAATGTGCTGGTCAGTGGTAGGACTGGCTGAGAAGGATAAAAATCACAGGGATAAATGGGGCAGAAACAAAACATACTCAACAACCCTGTGAAAGAGGAGGAATATTTTGCTTTCTGCTTGTCCTGAACAATTATTATTCCTGAATTTGTTCTCTTGTCCCTTTATGTGGGATGGGAGTTAGTGCACTGAGGGAAGGTTTTAATGACAAAGTACTGAATTTTGCTGAACAAGACTACAGACTGAAGAAATGTTCTTGAACTGAACCAAACAAAATAAAGCAAAATAAAGGACAAAGTCCCTTTGAATTGAGTCAGACCCTGCCATACTTGGCTCACTGGCGGTCTCCTGTGGTTACAAGCTGGTACTGCTCCAAGATGGGCTGACAGCCGGCAGGAATTCACAGCATAGAGCAGGCCAATACAGTCAGAGGCAGGGCTGCTGTCCTTGAAGCACAATATTGCTGACATAGCTTCAACATCTGTTCTCAGTATGAGGAGGACACTGAATGCCAGAAATACCCAGCAGATCAGACAGCATCTGTGAAGTTGTTGTTCAGGTATAATCTTTGCCAGATTTATCTTGCCCGTTGCCTCCTGCCTGCAGAGTTGGAGAGACCACTGACTGAGCCCCAAATCAGAGTGATCTGCAAGCACACGCTGGAAGCATTGAACTACCTGCACGATAACAAAGTGATCCACCGAGACCTCAAGGCTGGGAACATCCTGCTCACCATGGAGGGGGACGTGAAGCTAGGTAAGTTGCCCATATCCCTAATGGAGCGGTACCCATGACAGGCCCTCCCTTCTCCCCCCCCCACCCCCCCGAGATCAATAGCTGACCACCCCCCACCCTCCCTCCCCCGAGCCCACCTCACAACCCTAGTGAGTTAATGGGAAATGTTGTAACGATACTGGGTGCACTTGGTAAAGGAGAGAAGACTGGTTATTGGAGGTGGGAGCTACGAGCAGAAGGAGCCTCAAGCTGTTCTACCCTCACTGGGGTACTGCGCAGGGGGAGTGGTGGCAGGGACGGGGAGCACGGTGGGGTGGAGGGAGGGGCTGGATCCTTGGTGGGACCAGTGGAGGAGAGTGTTTAGGACATGCTCCTCCTGATCTTGCCTGTGGAGGGAGCAGAGCTGCCTACCCTATCACACCTTGGCAGGGTTTAGCTGATATAAAATGATGATGATGGAAGCTGGGGAGGGCTTGGGGTGAGGGCTGAAGGAGTCTGGGGCAAGGGTTGAGGGGAAGCCAGAGTCTGGGGCAAGGGGTGAAGGGCAAAGTCTCTGTAAGCCACAGTTGAATGATTTGAGTGACAGGCCGTGCCCTGTGAGGGTCAAGGTCTGTGACTACGTGTCCCACACTGAGTCAGCCCCACTCCCTCTGTGTTGCAGCTGACTTTGGAGTCTCAGCAAAGAACAGCAGGACGCTGCAGCGAAGGGACTCCTTCATTGGGACACCTTACTGGTAAGTTGTGGTTGTGCCTTAAAGCCCATGGAATAAACCAGCCCATTGTCTGACCGGAGGAAACGGGCTAGGTGTGTGGGTGTGTGCATGTGCGTGCGCCAGGAACAGGCTGGATGTGCACGCGCGCGGGCTGGGGGGGTGCAGGGGGTGGGGTGTGTACCAGGTAAACAGTTGGGGGGGTGGTGGGCAGGGGAAGAAATGTGTGCTGGGAGTGGGCCAGCGGTGGGGTGGGGTTGGGTTGCTAGGAACAGACTGACCTATGCCCATCTGCATTGTGTGAGGCCATCTACTGTCAGTCGGTGTCTGTGTTTTGAATCCTAGAATGACTACAACGCAGGAGGTGGCCATTCAGCCCATTGTGACTGTGCCAGCTCTCTAGCAGAGCAACTGACTAGTTCCGCTGCCCTTTGTGGCCTTGCAAGTGTGCAGTGACTTCCTGTATCCATGTCTCTTTAGGATGGCCCCTGAGGTGGTGATGTGTGAGACATCGAAGGACAAGCCCTACGATTACAAGGCAGACATCTGGTCGCTGGGTGTCACTCTAATTGAGATGGCCCAGATGGAGCCTCCGCATCATGAGCTGAACCCTATGAGAGTGCTGCTGAAAATCGCTAAAGCTGACCCCCCCACCCTTGCTCAGCCTTCTCGGTGGTAAGTGTGCGTACAGGAGCAGAGGTTCCATGGTTAAACTACTGGACTGAGGTCCTGACTGCAAATCCCATGGTGGCAGCTGGAGAACTCAAATCAGTTAATTAAAGTTTGTAATTAAAGCTAGTAATGGTAGCATGGAGCTGCCAGTTGTACAACACATCTGGCTCACTGTTACTTTTCCTTACCTGGTCTGCCCTGTGTCTGACTCTGGAATGAGACACGTGCTCCACAAGACCCTTCTGTCTGACAGCTGCTGTTTCTTATTGCAGGTCTCCTGAGTTCAATGACTTCCTGAAGAAGGCAGTGGAGAAGAACGTGGAGCAGAGGTGGTCGTGCCAGCAGCTGCTACAGGTGAGCATGCAACCTAGGCTTGCATTGGTACTTTTCTTTCTAACCTAGATAGGTGAGGGGCTGTCTAAGTAACATTGCAAACCCTCCCAGTTAATAAATACACAGCCATAGGCTGCATTGTGGCAAAGTCCAGATTATGTCTAAAGAACGATAAGGCAACTGGTTTAAGGTCTTGCCTCGGTGGCAGTGCTGCATTCTGTATGTCAGTCTGGATTATAGTTTCTGGAGGAGTTGAACTGGTGGCCTGGTAACTGAAGGTGTGAAAGCTACCACTGAATGAACCTGGGCACTCTCAGCAGGTTATTGACTAGGGGGAGCGTCGTACCTGGGTCCGATCCAGTCCCCAGCTGGCCTCTGCACACATGGTTGGCACTGGATAGCGCTGGTGAAGTCCCGACTTGTTCTCCAGTCACTCAGACAGGAGTGCTGTCACCACTGCACTCTTCTAATGCTGACCGGCTAGGAATTGAACTGTGCTTCCTGGTCACAGACAGTCTGTTTACCCTAGGAGTAATGGGAGCAGCTGGGAAGTTCTGTCCTTCTGGTCCATGATGGAACTGTCAGTTTATGGGCCCTCATTTGGTACAACACCTGGTTTCTATATCGGAGCAGCCAGTCAGAGTGGGCAGATTTAGAACTAGAGAGGAAAAACTGAGCAGGAGGGAGAAAGAACTGCTTTGAGTTGGGTCTGACCTCTTCTTCGAAAATAATAGGGAAAATAACAGCTTCATGTCTATCGGACTGTGCTGTTTTGGGCCATCACCCTTTGCGTCTGTGAGTACAGCAGAGAGCCTGTTGGTTACGTTGCTTGTGCTGTGTAGCTGCAGTGGTGTTAATTTCAGTGTGTAATTTGTCACCCTAGCCCCTGGCTCAAAGAATCTGCAGCATGTGTTGTGCAGAGAGAGCCAGTCCTTTCTCCCATTCACTCATCATCCATCTGCTTGGTATCTGTCTTGGCTCCCAGTCCAGCAAAGGCATTACTTTAAAATGTTTTTTTGTCACTTGTTTTCACATCCGTAATCTGCCCCCACCTTCCATCCAAGATACCTGCACTCCCCATTTCCTCCATTGGTGTTATGCTTTCAGTTACCAGGACTCCAAACCCTCCCATCCTCTCTGCCGCTTTACATCTCACTTCTCCTTCAGGACACTCTTTAAATCTTAACTCGTGATCAGACTTCCGGTCCGATGAGCCTAGTATTGCTGGTGTTTTGTTTGTCCTCTAAAGGTCTAGGCTGTTGAGTCAGTTGTATAGCGCACACACACAGGCCCTTCAGCCCATCATGTCCATGCTGACCTTTCTGCCCATCTGCACTAATCCCATTTGCCTGCCCTAGGACCATATCCTTCTCTGCCCTGCCTATCTGTCTAAATGCCTCTTAAACAGTGATTTTCTGACTCCAGCACCTCCTCTGGCAGCAAGTTCCAGATATCAAACACTAAAAACCTTTCCCCTCAAATCCCCTTTAAAACTCCTTCTCACCCTAAACTCATGCTCTTGTTTTTGCTACCCCAGACATTGGAAAAAGATTCTGACTGTCTACCCTATCAGGTCATCCCTGAGCCTCCACCGCTCCAGGGAAGACAAGCCTAACCTATCTAATCTCTCCAATCAAGCCAACATCTTGGGGAAATCTCCTCTGCACTCTCTCCAGCACAACCACATCCTTCCTATAGTGTGGTGACCAGAACTGCACACCGTGCTCCAAGTGCAGTCTGACCAGTGTTTTGTAAAGTTGCAATACAAGGATCCAAATGTTGTATCCTATGCCCTGAAGGCAAGCATACCACACACCCTCTTCACCACACTATCTACCTGTTGCCAGTTTCATGGAACTGTGGATTTGAACCTCCAGGTCTCCCTGTTCATCAACATTCCTCACTACCCTGCCATCTGCTATATATGTGCTACCCCTGTTTGGCTTCACATGCTGGGGTTAAGTTCCATCTACCAACTGATCCATATCTGCTGTAGCCTTAGACAACCTTCCTCACTGTGCACAACACTGCAACTTTTGTGTCACCCGCAAACTAACTAATCATTTCCCCTACATTCACATCTAAGTCATTAATATATCGGTCCCAGAACCGATCCCTGCAGTACATCACTGGTCACAGACTTCAATCAGAAAAGCATACCCTCTACGTCCTATCACCAAGCCAGTTTTGGATCCCATGTACCTTAGCCTTTTGGACTGTCTACCATGTGGGACCTTGTCAAATGCCTTACTAAAGTCCCTAAAGACAACCTGCCCACCCTACTACTGATAGTCGTCTTAGTTCCCTCCTCAAAACCTCATTAGTGAGACAGGATTTCCCTCTCACAAAGCTAAGCTCACTATCCCTGATCAGCCACTGATGTAGATAAATTCTATCCCTTAGGATTTTCTGCAGTAATTTCCCTATCACTGATGTAAGGCTCACTGACCTGTTGTTACCTATCCCTATTGCCCTCCTTAAATAAAGGAACAACATTAGCTATCCTCCAGTCCTCAAACTTTAGCGAACAAATCTATCAGGGCCCCAGCTATCCCCTCTATTACCTCCTATAGTATCCTGGGATAGATCTCATCTGGCTCTGGGGATTTATCAACCCTTGTACATTCCATGACATCTAACATCTCCTTGACACTGACCTGTGCCAGATTATTCATGTACCCCTCTATGAGCTCATCATCTTCCATGTCCTTCAGAATACAGATGAGAAGTATTCATTTAGGACCTCACCCACATGCCCCAGGTCCGCACATAGATTACCCCTTTGGATCCTGATGGGACCCACTCTTTCCCTGGCTACCCTTTGCTCTGAAATCTTACAGAATACATTTGGGATTCTCAGCCATGGGAATAAAGTGGATAGAACCCAAAAGGAGGTTCTGTTGAAGGAGCGTGAGCAGTGAGGGACCAAATTAACAGGCAGAACCACAAAGGTGGTAATCCCTGGATCACTACCTTGGCCACTTGCAAGTTGGCAGATGGACAATGAGATCAGAGAGTTGGGCTCTTCAACTCGAAGACAGAAAACCTGGAAATAGTGGAGAACAGAGTGAACGAGGAGCGTAAGGAATTAGTATTGTTAAAACTATATATTGGAGAAATTAAGGAGACTAAAAGCTGGTAAGTCTCCCAGACCTGATTTGAGCATCAAGGTTTTGGAGGGGACAGGGAGATTAGGTGCACTGGATGCTATCTTCAAAAATTCCATAGATTCTAGAATAATTTCAAAAGATTGGAAGATAGCAAATGTTATTTCCATCAATTAAGAATGGCATGAGAGAAAACACAGGGAACTGGCAGACCAGTTAACCTGGCATCAGTGGTAGGGAAATGTTGGAATTGGGCAGAGCACACCTGGAAAACAAGAATACTCTGGGTAGACTCGGCATGGATTAACGCAATGGAAGTCAGATTTGACAAATCTGCAGAGCTGAGGATGTGACTAGTCATGGATGTGGTGTATTTGTACTTCAGTGAGGTATCAGACAAGGTTATTGAACAAGTTGGGATAACGTACTGGTGTGGATCGAGAATTTCTTAACAGACAGAAGCAGAGGATAGGGGTCATTATCTGGTTACATAAGAAACAGGAGCAGGAGGCAGCCATCTGGCCCGTCGAGCCTGCTCCACCATTCAATAACATCATGGCTGACCTAGCCATGAACTCAGATCCACCTACCTGCCTGCCTTTTCCCCATAACCCTTAATTCCCCCTACTATGCAAAATCTATCTGTGTCTTAAATATATTTAATGAGGTAGCCTCTACTGCTTCCCTGGGCAGAATTCCACAGGTTCACTACTCGCTGGGAAAAGCAGTTTCTCCTCATCTCCATCCTAAATCTATTCCCCCAAATCTTGAGGCCATGTCCCCTAGTTCTAGTCTCATCTACCAGTGGAAACAACCTTCCTGCCCCTGTCTTATCTATCCCTTTCTCATAATTTTATATTTCTATAAGATCCCCTCTCATTCTTCTGAATTCCAGCGAGTATAGTCCCAGACAACTCAATCTCTCCTCATAGGCTAACCCCCTCATCTCCAGAATCAACCTGGTGAACCTCGTCCAAAGCCAGTATATCCTTCAAGTAAGGAGACCAGAACTGCACGCAGTACTCCAGGTGCGGCCTCACCAGTACCCTGTACAGTTGTAGCATAACTTCCCTGCTCTTAAATTCAATCCCTCTAGCGATGAAGGCCAATATCCCAGGGCCTGCCCAGAGTCCAGAGAATTTTGATAAATTATCACAAATGTGAGAGGACCAGGGGACTTGTCTACCTTTAGGCCCACTAGTTTGCGCATCACTACCTCTTTAGTGACAGCGATTGTATTGAGGTCCTCACCTCCCATCGCATCCATAACATCTCTCTTTGGTATATGAGATGTGTCCTCCACCATGAGGACTGACACAAAATACTCATTCAAGGCCTTGACTTCCACATTGCCCAATATTAATTCCCCCTTCTCATCTTCCAAGGGACCTACATTCACTTTAGCCACCCTTTTCCATTTTATATAGTTATAAAAACTTTTACCATCTGTTTTTATATTTTGTGCTAGTTTACTTTCATAATCTATCTTCCCTTTCCTTATTGCTTGCTTAATGGTTCTTTGTTGCTTTAAAGTTTTCCTAATCTTCCAGTTCCTCACTACTCTTGGCGACTTTGTATGCATGAGCTTTTAGCTTGATGCCTTCTTATTTCCTTAGTTATCCGCGGCTGGCTCCCCCCACCCTCACTTTTAACTGGAATATACTTTTGTTGAACACTGAAAAATCTCTGAAAGTCTTCCGCTGTTCCTCAGCTGTCCCACCGTATAGCCTGTGTTCCAGTCTACACTAGCCAACTCCTCCCTCATCCCGTTGTAGTCTCCCTTATTTAGGCATAATACACTGGTTTTAGATCAAACTATTGCAGCCTCCATTTGTATGAGAAATTCAATCATACTATGGTCACTCTTTCCAAGAGGATCCCGAGCTACAAGATTGTTAACTTTACCCATCTCATTGCACAGGACCAGAGCATTTTCCCTTGTAGGTTCACTAACGTGTTGTTCAAGAAAGCTGTTACAGATGCATTCTATGAAGTCCTCCTCAAGACTGCCTCGACCAACTTGATTTGCCTAATCTATGTGCAAGTTAAAATCTTCCATGACAACTGCTATTCCATTCATACATGGATCAAATATTTCTTGGTTTATTGCCTGTGTCACTGTAGTATTATTTGGTGGCGTATAGACAACTCCCACCAGTGAATTTTTCCTTTTACTGTTCCTAATCTCAACCCAGATGGACTCAATATTCTGCTCCCTAGATCTTATCGTCTCTCACTATCACCCTGATAGGCTGTGGCTGGTGGAGTACTGTTTGGTCTGTGCTGGGCCTATATCAGTGATGTGGATGAGGTGACCAAGTATACTGTATCCAAAGTATGCTCATGGTACAAAGCTTGGTGGTAGTGTGGGTTGTGAGAAAGATGCAGAGAGACTTCAATTGATCTAGTCAGGCTAGGTGGGTGAGAACACAGCTGATGGAGCATAATGTGAAAATTGCAAGGCATTCACTATGGTAGAAAAGAATAAAGTGGTGGAGTATTTCCTAAATGGTGAGAGATTGAAAGGTGTTGGTGTTTGGAGGAACCTGGGAGTCCTTGTAGATGAATTTCTGAAAGCTAACATGCAGATACGACAAGCACTTCGGAAGGGTAATGCAGTATAGGTCATTTCTGCAAGAGTATTTGAATTTAAGTGTGAAGATGTATTTTACAATTCCATAGGACCTAGTAAGGTTACATCTGGAATATTATGACTGGTTTGGTCTCCTTGTCTAAGGAAAGATGCATGTGATACAGGGGGTGCAGTGAAGATTCACTGGATTGATTCCTGGGAAGGTGCAATTGACCTCAGATTAAGCAGACCAGGCTGCACTATCTGGTTAGGAGAATGAGTGGAACTTGTTGAAACATTCAAGTTTCTAATGGGGCTTGACAGGTAGATGCAGGGATGATACTTCTACTAGCTGGGCGTCTAGTACCAGGAGTCACAACCTTTAAATAAAGTATTGGCCATTCAGGACACTGTTGAGAACAAATGTCTTCACTTTGAGGGTGTTGAAGGTTTGGAATTCCCTTCCCAGAGGGCTGTGGAGGCTTGGACAGATGTTTGATATTGTGAATCAAAGAATGTGGGGTTAGCGTAGCAATGTGGCACTGAGATCAAAGATGAGCCATGATCTCGTTGAATGGTAGAACATGCACGAGGGCCGAATGGCCTACTCCCAACTTGTTTGTACTGAAGGGTGCTATCAATACATGGAAGTTGTTGTTGCAGAGTTAAAAACAAAATAAAAATGAAACCTGGATTGTACAGAAAATGCATCAACTCCCAAAGAGTTGGAGGAAGTCTGTGTGTGACCCAGTTCCTGCCCAAGGGTTAACATTCTGACCATTGCCTACTGTTGACTGTTTCAGATCTGCAGTTTTCTTTCAGCTAGTGTTTGATGTAACTTTTACTGTAACTGAAGCAGGAATATTGCGGAGCCTTAATGTCTTTATTTTCCAGCTTACCGCTCTGCCGAGTGTGGCCGTTCCTGGTATACTGCCACGGTAGCTGCTGCCTGTGGCAGTCCCTTCCCATTGCCGTGGGCAGCAGCAGCGATGGAGTGTGTTGGTCTTAACTCTGACCTTCTTTCCTTGCAGCATCCATTTGTGGCAAACGTCAATAGCAATAAGCCAGTGAGGGAGCTGATCGCAGAGGCAAAGGCAGAGGTAACGGAGGAGATTGAGGAGAGCAAGGAGGATGAAGAGGAGGAAGATTCAGAAAGTGCTGCGGTGAGTAGCAGAAACCTTTCAGCGCAGTGAGTCCTGTTACCACTGGTGGTTGGCTTCAAACATTCAAGCTTGCTGCAGTCTGGTGTATTCTTCAACCCGTCCACCCTTTGGTCAAGTTACCAAGTGCTTTGAGCTGCACTTAATGATGAAACATATGACACACAAGGATTCCTCCAGGACATCCTCCCTTTCCACAGCTGTGACACTGTCCCTGATCAGCAAAGCCACTCCCCCACCTCTTTTACCTCCGTCCCTTTTGAAACATCTAAACCCCAAAATATCCAGCAGCCATTCCTGCCCTTGTGACATTAAGTCTCAGTAATGGCCACCACGTCATAGTTCATGTACTTACCCACGCTCTAAGTTCATCACCCTTGTTCCTGATGCTTCTCGCATTAAAGTAGACACACTTCAGCCCATCCGACTGATGGCAATTTTGCCCTTTCAAATGCCTATCCTTCCACAGTCTTTCTACACACTGCATCTACTTGTAGACCAAATGAACCAACCTCTGACCTATCACTCTGGTTCCCATCCCCCTGCCAAACTAGTTCCCCAACAGTTCTAGCAAACCTGCCCGCAAAAATGTTGGTCCCCCTCCAGTTCAGGTGTAACCCGTCCCTTCTGTACAGGTCGTACCTTCCCCAGAAGAGATTCCAATGTTCAACAAATCGAAAACCCTGCCCCTGCACCAATTTCTCAGCCACTATTTCATTTGCCAAATCAACGTACTCTTACCCTCACTGGCACGTGGCACAGGCAGCAGTCCAGAGATTACTACCCTTGAGGTCCTGCTTTTCAGCTTCCTACCTAACTCCCTATGTTTCCTCTTCGGGACCTCATCTCTTTTCCTACCTATGTCATTGGTACCAATATGTACCACAAACTCTGGCTGTTCACCCTCCCCCTTCAGAATGCAGTGGACCCGAACCAAGACATCCCTGACCCTGGCACCAGGGAGGCAACATATCATCCGGGAGTCTCTTTCACATCCACAGAATCTCTTGTCTGCCCCACTTACTATGGAATCCCCTACCACTCTCCTCTTCTCCCCACTTCCCTTCTGCACCACACAACATGGCTCAGTGCCAGAGACCTGGTCACTGCAGTTTTCCTCTGGTAGGTCATTCTCCTCCACCAAACCACACCCCCCCACCGAACAGTATTCAAAGCAACATACCTGTGATCGAGGGGAACAGCCACAGGGGTGCTCTGCACTACCTGCCTATTCTCAGTCCTTCTCCTGACAGTCACCCAGCTACCTGCCTCCTGCAGCCTCAGAGTGACTGCCTCCCTGTAGCTCTTGTCTATGTACTCCTTATTATCCCATAGGAGCCATAGGTCATCCAGCTGCATCTCCAGTTCCCTAACACAGTCTGTAAGGAGCTGCAGCTGGATGCACCTCATGCAGATGTCATTATCAGGGAGACTGGTGGTATCCCAGAACTCCCACATCTCACAAGCTGAACACACCACTGACCCTGGAGCCATCCTCACTACTCTGGCCTGGCACTAAAGGGAACACCAAATCAAAGAAAGAAAGGAACTTATCAGAGACTTACCTTCACCTCTTCTCACTGAAGCCTCAATGCCCCCACTCAAACACTAGACACTCCCAAAATGGCTGCTCAGCTGATACCTGAGTTCCCTTTATTTGCTGCTGTTAATAAGCCAACCAACTGGTAACAATTTGCAAATGTGCCTCATTAAGACTCTTGCAAGATGAAATTCACAAGCTCAGGCATAGAGACGCACTTCTTTTCAAAGGTCCCGCTCTAAATCTCACTCCAACTCCCTGATTAGTATGTTAATTGGCTGCTGTAAATTACCCCTGGTGCAGGTGGGCACAGGAGAACTGGGGAGCTGTAGGCCATGTGCAAGAGGTTACAGGGAAGAAAGAATGGGACTGATGGGAATGCTCTGAGAGCTGGCATAGACGGTGGACTGAATGGCCTCTTACTGTACTGTTTTAAATAAAAGATAAATGACCCTGAAGTACATTTGCCATTCCTTCATCTCTGGGTCTAAATCCTGGAGCTCCCTCTCCAACAGCACCATGGGAGCACCTTCACCAGAAGGACTGCACCCCCACCTTCTCAGGGCTTCAGGGACAATAATGAATGTTGACCTTGACAGCAATGCCCAAAACCCAACTCGCCTGTTTCTGATAGTTGAGGGTATCGGGAGATGGAGTACAGTTAGGCATGTCTCTCTGTATACTCAACTGTAAAAAATTGAAAGTTCCTGGTGTCCTAAGCACCCACTGCTCACTGAGGGAGAGAATTGTACACTTCTACTACCTTTTATGTAGAAGCGAGTAGAGAAAAGAACAAGGATTCAGTAGGGAGGGTGTAGGATTTAGTGACTTTGTTAGACAAATGCCCTTCCTCAAGTGAGATTGAACTAATACCTTCCTCCAAAGGCAGCCCACTGGTGAGAGAATCAGTGTTCTCTGTTCCTCATTAATGAGATGCCTTGGTGGGAAAGCTAATGTGTGATGGACAACCTATGATGGACTGAACAACCCTGAATTTCCCCCTACACTACTGGTGATCTGCTGGTGGAGGTCCCTACACTAGTGGCACAGCTGGTAGAGCTGCTGCCTCAAAGCTTTGAAGACCCAGATTCAGTTCTGACCTCAGGTACTGTCTGTGTGGAGTTTGCAGTCCTCCTTAACCACATGGATTTCTCCAGGAGCTCCAGTTTCCTCCCACATCCCAAAGATATGCGTGTTGGAGGGTTACGTGGTTGCTGTAAATTGCCCTGGTGGAATGTGGGGAGAATATTAAGAGAATGTGATGAGTGTAAGATCAGTGTAAACAGGTGTTTGTTGGTCAGTGCAGACCCGGTGGGCCGAAGGGCCTGTTTCTGTTCTGTATAACTCTATGGCAGAGACCTGTAGTGTGCTGCTGGGATAGATCCATTCACCAGTGCTGCTCATGTCTGGTAGCACCAACTCGTTCTTTTGTCCATCACAGATGACTTTTCTTTCCCCAAGTTGTTTACAACACACAACCTTTGAGCAGGTACCCTGGAATTTGCTGCTTGTCTTGTTCCTGTATTGGGCACCTTTGAATGTTATTGTGAACTAAATGGGTTGTATTGGACTAAACATGAGCTGGAATGAGACAACAACAGAATCATGCTGTTATTTCTCTCTAGGCTCTGCCGGGACATAAACGTGCCCCTTCGGACATCAGCACAGCCAGTTCTGAGGATGAGAAACTCTCCCAGTCTCCGTCGATCCTTGAGTCTGTCTCTGAGAAAATGGAGACAGAGACAACAGAGGAAAACGCAGACAAGGGCAGTGACAAGCTATCGGACGAGGGCATTGGCACCAGCGAAAGTGAGAAGCCCGAGAGTGATAGGATGATGGAGAATAATGCTTCTGATACCAGTAATGAAGAGCTGCAAGTAGGCAATGAGAACATGGACCCTGACACCACAAAGCCTGCCTCGTCTGAGGAGAAGCCCAAGGTCGAGGAACCCAGTGCGGAGGTCCCAGGGGCTGAGAGTAGCACTGAAGAGCCTCCCAAGGAAAGTGAGGCATGTGAGGATGTTAGAGAACCCAAGGAGGATAAGGACCCAGAGCCAGAGGGGGGGAAAGAAGGTGGAGAGGAAAAGAAAGTGGCAGTGATCAAAGGAGGCAGTGAGGCAGAAGCTGTGAAAGGGGATGAAGTGGCCAAGGCTGAACTGGCAGTGCGGGCAGACGAAGCAGCCAAGGAGGAAGGTGCCACTGTGGTGGAAGATGTCAGCCTGAAACCAAGAGAGAGTGAAATTACAGCAGGCCCAGGAATGAGTGCTGGAGGTGGGGAACAGGAGGTGGCAGAGCTGATTGTGAGTACTCCAGCTCTTCCAGCTGAAGAAGGAAAGCAGGAGAAGCAGTCTGAGGACCTGGCAGTGACCACCACACAGCCAGCAGACATTGAGGGAGTTCCTCAGGCAGAGGCTGTAACTGAGAATCGTGTAAAACCGGAGGACATGACTGAAACGCGGGGTGAGGCCAAGGTCCAACCTGAAACCAGCCCGTCCTCAGTGGAGGTAGGGCTGAGCAGGGAGCTAAGTGAGACAGAGACTGCTGCTGGTACCAGTGTGAAGGAAGCTGAGAGTGCGAGTCCGGGGGAAGTGAAGCCAGAAACCACCTCTGAAATCACTGACACTATCGAGGAGAGAAAAGAAAACTTAGAGCCTGCTCCTCAATCTAAGAGCACAAGTAAAGAGAAAGAGAGAGATGCAGATTCTGGCAGTGGTTCAATGGCCGACAACAGCAGCATCGATCTGAATCTGTCCATATCCAACTTCCTGTCTCGCAATAAGGAAACTGGATCCATATCGCTGCAGGTAACAGCTCCATGGGGACAAAGATGTACCACTTTATACTGCTGTTCTGCTCAGTTACTGGTCGTCACTCTGACTAGATGGTAGAGTAGCTGAGCCTGGAAATTCTAATGCACCAACTTTCCAAATTTAGCACAGCCAGCAATCTCCCTAATGCTTTTAGAAAGTTGAAAAAAGATTGTAAAAATCATTGGCATCAGTTTGAAAGCCGTACTTGCAGGCTCCCTTGTGAATTGCTGCTCTGTTTCAGGAACTGTGGACGTTAGGGGTCAGATTTCTCATATTAGTCGCACCTCTCACAGCTGTGACCTTGGGAAGTAGCCCTTAATGGGTCACATTGCAATACCGTCTGCAGCCTTTCGGCCCCTGGGGAATGTTGGAGAGGGACGTGTGCATGGTACAGTCATGGGTGCAGAGCGACAGAGTTCCCCAGGGGAGCAGGGGATCCTTCACAGGTTCTGGAGAACAGTGCATGCAGGAGGTAACTTATGCAAGTTGAAGGGTGTGTGTGCCTGTACTTATGAGAGCCCAGTAATGCAGCCTAATCTTCGCTAAAACCGCAAATACAAGCTCTGGGATGTCTTTTTCCTGTTTTACTCGCATCTGATCCTGCAAATAAGGAGCCATGATTTTTTTCTGGCATTTCTGCCTACTTACTTTTTGAGAAGGACCTGCAAAACCACCTGGGGGTAAGGTGACCGGGATCACAGTCCTGCCAGTTGCACAGCACTCTGCCTATGATCACAGGAGAAATGTGTGTGACCCTTGAAATAACCTGTCAGTGAGCAGCACCAGTCATGATTCAGACCAGTGTGATTGAAGTTCTCACTGTAGTAAACTTTCGGACATTGCACTCCTGTCCCTGTTGACATCCTTTGGACATGCAGAAAGACAGCACAAGGAATCATGAAAATCTCATGCAGATTGGCTATCAATGGAAACTTGACATTTGGCAAGGTCCCTCATGGTAGGCTGGTCCAGAAGATCAAGTCTCATGGGATCCATGTTGAGTTGGTAAATTGGCCTGGTCATAGAAAAGGGTAGTGGTGGAGGGGTGTTTTTCTGACTCGGGGGTCTGTGACCATTGGTGTTTTACAAGAATCAATGCTGTTTGTAATCGATATTAATGATTTGGATGAAAACATGGGTGGTCTGATTAGTAAGTTTGCAGATGACGTTAAAATTGGTGGAGGTGGAAGGTGAAGGAGGTGGCCAAAGGATACAGCGGTGTGCCGGTCATTTGGAAATTTGGGCGAGGAACTGGCAGACAGACAAGTTATGAGCTGATGTATTTTGGGAGGTTAAATGAAAGAGAAAAATGTACAGTAAGTGGCAGGACCCTTAGTAGCACTGACGTACCGAGGGATCTTGGGGTGCAAGTCCATAGCTCCCTGAAAGTGGCAACACAAGTGGATAGGGTGGTAAAGAAGATGTATGGCTGCAACAGAACAGGGCTGCTTCACACACTCACGTGTTTCTCTCTCTGTGTCAAATTGTCAGGAAATGAGGCAGCAGAAAAAGACACTGAAGAAAACTCGGAAGTTTATGGTTGATGGTGTGGAGGTCAAAGTGACAACATCAAAAATCGTGACTGACAATGACAAAAACAATGAAGAAATGAGGTACCTAAGGTACGTGTCCGATCGCTGCTCATTTTCGCTCAGTGATGGTTGCGATGTACGGTTTGGTAAAGTGGAGGGTTTGGTGATCGGAGAAAACTGCTTTCTGATCATTTCTAATCCTGGGTCAGTGGCAGTCAGCGGAGACTGGATTTGTTGCAATATTTAAATTCCGAGGATTTTTGTAACTGAATGATTTCACAGTGGACAAGCCTTTTCCATTGATGTCAGGATGTTGTATCTTCGTGTAATCTGCCCTAAAAAGTTAATGATCTATTTCCCCACTCCCAGAAATTCTCTCCCAGAGCACCTTATCACCTCACTTCAAAAACCTATCTAGCAAATTGCTTTGAATTGCGGCGTCTCTGTTTCTCCACATTGAAGGAATGCTCTCTGTGACCGTCAGCACACCTCACTGACCCTCTGCTCCCTCTGTACAGGCGCCAGGAGCTACGTGAGCTGCGTCTGCTTCAGAAGGAAGAGCAACGTACACAGCAGCAACTCAGCAACAAGCTGCAGCAACAGCGCGAACATATCTTCCGCCGCTTTGAACAGGAGATGACGGTGAGTCTGGTCATCGGGAGCTGATGCAGTGCCGGTGTGGCTGCTGTGATGTAAGGTGAACTTGGCAGGGCAGCCATTTGCAGGGGCAAAGTAACTGACCGGATCTGTTTGTGAGAAGAATTTCAGGGACTGACGGACAGTCCTAATTACAGTGAGCAAATGGTAGCATCATCCAAAGTCATCATTAATCCCTTGTTACCTGTGCTGTACTTGGTATGTCTTGAAAACTAGTTTGAACAATCTAGGCTTCCTGTTCTCAGCCCAGAGAAAACCATGATTTTCTGGGTTCACGTTTGTTCATTGGGTACCTTTCCAAGATAGATCCGCATTCCAGTTGCTCTTTGGGAGAGCGTTGCTTCTCTCCAGTGTACACCTCAGTATCACTGCCACTAGCTACCAATGGGAAGGTGCTATCTGTGTTTACGTTTCAGTTCCTTTTGACATCTACATCAAGCCCTTTAGTCCCCCACTTGCCCTGGATCATCCTGGTAAAAGTGCAGAGGACTTTTTTCCACAACTTTCACTCCTTTCCCGCTGTGAAGAGACAAAATTCAGCACACGTTTCCTTATGCATGCCAACAGATGTTTTTATATAGATGCTTTTCTATTTCTTTTAGAAACCCATCTCGATCACTAATGTACTTCAGGGAAGGAAATCTGTGGTGGTGAGTCTGGAGTCACACAGGCCAGACCAGGTGACAACAGCAGATCACCTTCTCTGAAGCTCAATACTGAGCCAGTTTGTATGTCAGTCTGGTAGTTTGGGATATATTGTTACTGGGACTAGCCTTTAAAGTCCATATTTATTTACCTGAGTGTAAATTCCTCAGCTGCTGAACTGGAATTTGCTGGTCCAGAACTCTGCTGTTAGTCCAGTGATCAAGCCACTATGACTACCATGATACCACAGTAATACCTTGAGTATTATTCTATACTGCTTTGTTCATCTGTGTAACTTGCATTCAAATCACCTTTGATATCCACCCCTTTGTAAACCAAGTCCAGATTAGGTCTGTATGCGGAGACCAGCCACGGCCCCAGGATTAGTATATGGGAACCGCACCATTTCTCAGTCCTGAATGTGACCTTTTGCTGCTTCCTGTCACTCATCTGCTGAGCTATATTTTCTTTATTATGTTGTGGGTCCTACTTTGCATGATCAGTTTTAATTTATTTGTAGATTACAGGATTTCTTGCAGCTCACCTCTTGTTGTCTGCGTTATCTATTTAAGTTTAATTTGACCGTTCCCCCACTGGCCAGTCTCTCTATCCCCTCGGCAGATTCCTACTGTTCCAATCTAATGCTAAATATCCTGCACATTTTGAGTTTCCCTGGCACAGTGCACTGCTGCACCCTAAAGTGATCACTGTTCAATCAACCTGCCTTCTGACTATAAATCCCTTTCTACTTCATTGTTGGTTTATTGCCAATATTTCTCTTTCCTTTAATCGCTGCTTTTGTTCATCACCTAGAGTCCAGCATTGCAGCCAACCTCAGAAAATAAATCGCAGTATTGAATGCGTTCTGTAAATCCTCAGCTATTTAAAGTCTGACAGCTGTGTTCCCTAATCTTCCTCTGCATAGTTAGAGCCTGCTATTTTTATAAACCTTTGAATTGTCAAGATTTTTCTCTTCATTTACTTTCTGTAACAGACCCCAAAGTGCTCCACAACCCAGTTATTAGTTTAACTTTAAAAAGCCTGCAGCTGTTTGCCACGACTGTCGATAATACGTTCCTTTTCTAAAGCTGGAGAGTGCTTCCCATCGTCACCAATTCCGTCCCCCCCTCTAGCACTGGAAGCTTTCAATTCCCTCTAAAACTGGGTGTAAATTTTTCCCCTCCCAAACACCAAATCACTGAATCTGCCCCTTCCCTCAAACACCGAATCGAACTCCCTATGTTGGTCACCCCTACTCCCAGTGTCCAGTCCCAGATTTTCCCTCCCTGATGTCAGGTCACCAGTTTCCCCCAGTCACTGACTCTCCCCTTCTCTCTAACACTGGCTCAATCTCCTTCCTTCATCCCTGATCCTCCAACTCCACCCCCCCCCCCCCCCCCCCCCCCCCCCAACCTAACCTTTTCCTTTCCTTTGGAGCTGGAGGCAGGTAGCCTTGGTTAACCGGGATGGCTTTGAAGTGGGATTGGTTTTTATGGAATACCATTGGGAACAGTTGTGGGATGGTCCTGTTTCTCGGCAGAGTAAGAAGCGTCAGTACGACCAGGACATTGAAAACCTGGAGCGGCAACAGAAGCAGACCATTGAGCGCCTTGAACAAGATCACACCACCCGGCTGCGGGACGAGGCAAAGAGGATCAAATCTGACCAGGAGAAGGAGCTGTCCAAGTTCCAGAGCATGTTGAAAAATCGCAAGAAGGAGGTAAGAGGTGACATTGTAGGAAACGGTGGGCAGGGAGCAGCACCCTGTCTGAGGGGAGGGGCAGCACCCTGTCCGAGGGGAGGGGGCAGGGAGCAGTGCCCCATCCAAGGGCAGGGGCAGCGTCCTGTCCGAGGGGAGGGGACAGGGAGCAGTGCCCCATCTGAGAGCAGGGGGCGGCGCCCCGTCCGGTGGGGAGGGGGCAGGGGGCGGCACCCCGTCCGGTGGGGAGGGGGCAGGGGGCGGCGCCCTGTCCGGTGGGGAGGGGGGCAGTGCTCTCTCCAGGGGGAGGGGGCAGTCAGTGCCTTGTCCGAGGGGAGGGGCGCAGGGCCCTGTCCAAGGGGAGGTGGAGGCAGTCCAAGGGGAGGTGGTCTGGACAGTACACAGCCCAAGAGGGATACCTGTGTAACAGATGAGCAAGAGTTGTGAGCAGAGATTGCCGAATGTTTGTTTTTACCCTTGTGCTGCTACCATACCCAACCTAGGCCAGTTTGACTTTGGTAATTCCTCGTTTGACAAAATAAGCCATCTTGATTAATGTTTTCAAGCAAAGGCCAGTGCCCCTGCTCTGGGCACCAACTGCAGTGCCCTCGTTCCTGTGTTCAGTTGGTTTTCAGTAACAGGTCCAGACCTTTGGTGCTATATGTCACACACAGCAGGTGTAATGGAAGGTACAGAACTGACAGAACTCCCAAACATTCACAGTGATCTACAGGTCTGTGGTACCAGCTCTTTGAGTGTGAGGACTCAGTTTTACAGAGTGAACTTTGGCAAGGTGTATTGCAGTGTTGCCACTTCAAACTACTCTATACAATGAAGACACTCAGTCATGTGGTATGGCTGTATCTGGTGGTGGTGACCTCTCTGTCAAACTCCTGACTAATGGGTTAGTTTCCTGCCTGGATATAGTCACCTGGTCAGTAACCTGCTCTGTATGTCCCGAAAGTAGCACATTGTACATAGGTAAGTGAATCAGAATTGTCCATCTGCTCACTTCTTCCAAACATTAAAGAGTACAGTCCTAGTCTATTGAATCTCTCCTCGCAGGTTAATCTTCCAGCCCAGTACTCTCTCATTACAAATATATCTCTCCTTAAGTAGCGAGGCAAGAACTGTACACAATATTCTAATCGTGGACTCAGGAGCCCTACAAAATTTATGGAAAAAAACCTCTGGTCTTGCAGTAAAGGCCAATGTACCATTTGCCCATTTAATCATTTTATTCCACTGATTTTTGCGCATTGGCCCTCCGAACACATCTCTCATCATCCCACAATGTATTGCATCTGCCATGACCTTGCCCATTCACTTGCTCTATCTATATTCCTCTCTGCATCCTCCTCAAATTCCACACGACCGCCAACCTTTGCATCAACCAGGATATTTTCCACTAGATGCACTCAGCCAGATCATTGAACAGCTGGGACCTCAGTAATGAAAGCTTTGGCACTCAGCTAGTTATAGCCTCCCAATCAAAAGATGGCCCTCTTATTTCAACACTCTCTCCTCTCTTGGTAAACCATTCCTCTGTATACACCAGAATATTAACCCAATCCAAGATGCTCTAATTTTGTTTAATGACATCTTGTAGGATGCCTTATCTACGTCCAGATATACCAGATCCCCTGGTTCCCCTTTATCTGTTCTAATTACAATGATGGTTGTTTGATTCACTGGTCCCAGCCAATTCAAGTGAAGCCCTACCCAGTGGAATATCTCCCTGTACGAATGCCCCATAGATTGAAGCCTGTTCCTCTCACACCAGTCTTTGAGCTTTGCATCGAACTGATTTTTGGATCCTGTGCCAATTTGCTCATGCCAAGAATTTATCGAGAGAGAATTTGTGTGTGCTGGGTTTAAATCCGGAGATAATTACCTCCATGGTTCAGGAAACCCTACGTTATTGCCAGGCAGATTTTGCTTCCTTTACTTGCCATGGCACTGATCAGTCTGGAGAATGTCGTGTCTGATCGCTGCTAACGCACCACCTCCCTGCTAATTCCTTCACTGTAATCACTAACTTCAATAAATGCAATACTCACAGGTCCTGATGAAGGGTCTCAACCCAAAACATCGACCATTCATTTCCCTCCATAGTCGCTGCCTGACCTGCTGAGTTCCTCCAGCATTTTGTGTGTGTTGCTCCAGATTCCAGCAGCTGCAAAATCTCTTGTGAACTCCAGTAACTGAGTGATATATCACCCTCTGGTGTCCAGGCACGCAGCCTGCTGTGCTTCAGGAAACTGCACGATTTAGAGCACCAAATCTAACCTCACTGTGATGCCTTTCTGCTGGGTGACGTTCCTGGGTGTTCTTTGGTGTGTCTGTCTGTATACACGGACTTGGCAAAAGGTGTGAGACTTTCCATCTGATGCTTGTGATTGGTTATTTCCCACTACAAGCTGGGGTCTGGACAAAGTTACTGTCAGTCCTGTGCTAACTAACCTTTGCCAGGCCTGGCACTTGGTTACTGACTAATCTCCAGTTTGAATATGGCAACACTGGAATTGGACCGGGGCAGACCCTCAGGCACAGAAATGTCATTTCTCTTCATCTGTACTCTGTATGTGATATCTAGACCACAGATTTGGGCAAAAGCATCCCCATTTGAGATTGGCTGAATAGGCAGAGGATGCGAAGCACCCGGACATTGCTGATGTGCAGAGTGTTGGTGGTGGTGCCCTGAGTATCTGTGTCCACATCCCACTCAGAACCTCCAGTCCCGCAGCTGGTCTGACGGAGCAAACAGAGTGATGAAGGACGTCTGCCTCCTCGAGTGGCTCCTGTCCTTCAACCTCTCCTGTACCCCAACACCGCACCCCAGAGTCTTCATCCTGGCCCACACACCAGCTACTGTCCCCTCTCCCACTCTCCTCGCCTGGGCACCAGGATACCAGCCCCAGCCCCACTCCCAACCCCCTCCCAATCTGGGCGCCGGGACACTCCCCTCCACCACCACCACCACCACCACCCCCCCCCCCACCCAAATGTCTGGGCTGTGAGCCAGGGACACCCCCTGTCAAAGCTCTGCCCCCCTCTCCCCCAGCCATCTGGGTGCTAGGATCCCTCCCCCACACCAACCAGCACCCCCCCTCCCCCCCAAATCTGGGCACTGGGGACCCTCTTTTCTCCCACCCCCCCCCCCCCATCCAGGTGTTGGACTCTTCCCCCCCCACCCCACCCTCTGTAAACTCCCCAGAATCCCCCTCTGCATCCACACACTGACATGGCCAGCCCCCACCCCCCACACACCCGACCCCACAGCTCACTCAATACCTCCCAGCTCCCTTACTGTGCCTGCTCCTGCCACACAGATCACTACTTGAACCTCCCATGTCCCAGCTGCCTATTAACTGATTTAACTCCCCCCACCACCACCCCCTGCCCCCCCCCCCCCACCCCCCGACCTTTCATCAACTCAGGCGCTCTCTGTGGAGAAGTTTATTTTGGCTTTGAGTAAATCTGGCTGTGCTTCAAGCTACAGTGTACATTACTGTGTTACTGATGGACTGTCAACATGAGTCTGGGAAATCAGTTGTATTGGGAAACATTCAGGAGGCACAACAGATGGTGCTTTCTCTGCATTTAATCTCAAGCATGCCTGCCTCAGGAGTGTCCAATGGACAGTGGAGGGGAAGCTCTGTCTGTGCCTGACTCATCTGTACCTTCCCTGGGAGTGTTTGATTGACAGTGTAAGAGGAACTACAATGATCTGAAAACTTGTGCAGGTGGCAGGTATTCAGGGCAGGGAGATGTTACATCCCACAGCCTTTGCCCCCTTAGTATCCACCATAGAATTTTTCAAGGAGCAGTTGTTCTCTAACCCTCTGCCGGTTGGGGACAGATCTCTGCACAGGTAAGTGTTGTAGGGGCTGCCCTCTGATGTAATGTTCTGTTGCATTGCCTTGTTGTTCACTGGAGGACTGGTACCAGAGACAGAAAGAGTGTTACACATATCTTGTACAATTGGGTCTAGCCAGCTGACCCTCCGAGTCACTGACAGTGACAGAGGGGCCGGGTTATCAGTGCGGTTGGCTCGTGTGTGGGGTGTGCTCTGGTACCAGGCCACCACTGTTTGATTTTTGTTACTGTTAATGTTTTATAGATATTGTTGCTGATGTCTCGTTGATTTATGTGCATTTCATGTGTCTGTGTTTTTGGTTTGAACACTTTGGTATGTTGACTGGGGGCTCTTGGTGTGTGGTGTGGTGGCGGTGTAACAGGTGGTGATTCCAACTCTTCCTTCTGCTGGACTTGTCTCCTATAACTGAGGCAGCACAGTTGCTTGGTGTGCTTCCTAAAGTTAGGATTGGCATCAGAGAAAGCCTGGAGTGGGACAAAATTAGGAGGAGGGTGAGGGACGAGAAGGTCATTGCTTACTTTGATCTTTCCCAATATTGGAGATCCACTTGAAATTTTTGCATTAAAGAGTATGACTTCTGCCCAGTGTGTATGTCTGTTGGGCTGGGATAGACCTCTGATCCTGAACGCTAGGAACATGGGACAAAGCAGAGCTGCCTCCTGACATGAAGGTGTGAGGCAGAGACTGACAGAGTCAGAACCTCCCTCTGGCCCCGCCATGTCTCTGGGCCTGTCCCACCTGTTGTTAACCATAGCCCGATATCTGCCGACATCTCTCTCAAAGAGATGGCACAGAGTGGAGCTGGCAATCTCCTAGCCAGCGCTCAATGTGGAACACAGCAGCACTGTGTGGCCACACTAACACCTGCTAAGTAATGAGACTTCCTGGACACCCCAGACTGGATTGTGCGATATGCTGATAAAATTCTCTCTCTGTCTGTGGTATATTTTGCAGCCCAGGTACAGTTAAGCCATCTACACACCAAGCAACTGCAGTATCTGCCTCAGGCATGTCCTGGTACAAAGTCTTTGCCCATAGTGAACACCTCTGCTGTACAGTTGTTCTGCCACAATCCCCTTCCTTAACTTGATAACTGGCTGTCTCTCTACTAACGTGGTGTTGTACTCACCTTCCTACGTTTAAGTAACTGAAGGAAGACAGACTTCCATCAGGCGACCCCTAACTGCAATAGGAAGGATTTAGTCACCGAGCTGCTGCTGACACTTCCCTTTGGACACTTGTTTTAACTTTTAACCCAATTTTGTATCTAGTTGCTCCCATTGTCTTCCCTTTTGCCCCAAGTCGAGAACTTCAAGGCAAAAGCTGGATCTGTTATGGGCAGAGTGCCCATGTACAGGAGGGGAAATGTTGGAAGTGGGAACCTGTGCTGCTTACGTAGGGTAGAGCTTTGCTTGGTGGCTGCTTGGTCTTGAATGGTGGAACAGTTAAATGCTCAGATGCCTGTATCCTGCAGTACTGTCACCAGGCAATGAAGACTCCACACCCTTTCAATGTACTAAATTCTGTCCGGCAGAGGGCTTTAATGTTCCATTGCACTCTGTCTGATCAGGTCACATTGCTGCAGATTATACGGTGCTGCTCTCCATAAAACATCCTTTTAATATGTGAGTTCTGAGAACGTATAGTCAAAGTAATTCATATTTACCAAAAATTAAGGTATGTTTGGTGATTACCCACCTGCCCTGCAATACTTCCCAGTGTCGGGCCAACCACTTCACCAGACTTGAACATAATCCAGAGTGAGAGAATTCCACCCCGTCAGGGATTAATCCAAGGCTCTGAGTGCTATAAGAGGCCACTCACCATTATGACAGTTTTCTCCGAATGTCTGGCCATCACTTCTCCCTCAATGACACCAGCACAACATCCAGTTATCCCTCGCAGTGTCTCTGAGCTGTTACTCTGTGCAGAGCAGCCCCTCTTCCTTGCATTGCAAGCACTGAAATTCTCTATGTATGATAAGTTTGGAGAGTTCCTGCAGAGCTATCAGAATTTACTTTTAAGATTAATTTTGGGATAAAGCACATCTGCTAATGCTTTCCAGAAACTCACATATTAAAAGTCTTCAAAAAGCCCTTTTTAATTTGCAGCCTTTCCACAAATTTCTAATCACTACAGCAGGTGGTTTCGAACTGGATGGCAGTACTAACCCCTAACCTTGCGCTAACCAACGGCATGGAGTTAACTCAGCCTGGCTTGTGAGCCTTCCTGCTGAATGTTCCTGTGTAAAAGGAATGTACTTCCCCAACCCTCTGCATGCTTGTAGGTTAAAAATGAAGTGGATAAACTTCCCAGAGAACAGAGAAAAGAGCAAATGAAACGAATCCGAGAGGAGCTCTCGCAGTCCTTGCATGTTCAGGTAACCAGCAAGTGGCATTACTCATCAACTGCACTATTTCCTGTACTGACAAGAGCGTACCAGTGTGATAGGAAATTTTCTGATGTCTATACAAATGTAGCTAGCCACTACCAGTGCTGTGTCACTGCATGTCTATCAGTCATGAGCACTTCCATGATGCTTGGATGGAGGTATGTTCACATGTAGCTCTGTGTATAACTGTTCCCCTGATCTAAGGTAAATGGTGAGAATCCAGGGTCTACTTCGACCATGGCCTTGCGTTGTTGCTGGTGGGGAATTAGGTTATGTGCACCGTGCCCTTAAAAGCTGTGCAATCCAATTTCATTGATAATTGGGACCTATCTGAGTTGCTTGAAGTCCGTACTGTTGTTTGGGGCTCTCCATGGATCTGACATTAACATACATGCCCTGACATGTGCAGCTGTGTCTGCACCAATTTGGTACATTCTCTGCTCTCTTAGAGTCCCACTGTCCAGAAACAACTAAAGTTCATTCCGAACTGCTGACCCGTGCCCTATCTGCCTGACACCCATTCATCTGCCAATCCTACCCCCTTCTCCTACACTAAGGACAAGCACCCTTCCCTGCCAACCACTGGCACACTGACCACTGTTAATTACCAGTCATACCTTCCATTGGTTGCCAACCTCTGATCTTCACCCCAACCTCTCTACATCAGTCAACCTCCCACCCTCAGTCCACTGCCCATCCGGGATTCCTCCCTTATCCGTGAGGCCATGGCCACAGACATTACTGATCGCCTTCATGATTTCAGGGACTGTATTGGGTCAGTTCAGTCATGAACATTGTCTTGACCCTCAGTTGTTGTGCAGTTTACTGCCAGTGAGTCCATAGACAGAATGTCTACTGGCCCTGTGGGAACCGTGAAGAGAAAGAAGTTGCACTTCACGATGGTGATGTGCTGGCAGGAAATAATCACGAGCGTGTGCCGGAACATCTAAGTATAAATTACTTTAGTTAGTGTTTCATGTCCCAGAATACAATACCTCGCATCTGTCTGGATTAAATTCCACCTGCCACTGCTCTGCCCAGCTTCCCAACTGATCCAGGTCCTTCTGTGGCCTTTCACAATTTTCTTAGTTACTACAACTCCACCAGTTTTTGTGTTGTCAGCAAACTTTCTAATCAGTCTACCTACATTCTCATCCAACACACAATCTGCTGGAGGAAAGCGGGTCGAGCAGCATCTGTGGGAGGAAAGGAATTGTCTGTGTTTCGAGTCGAAACCCTGCATTAGGACCTGAGTCCTGATTTAATCAGGATTGAGTCCTGATGCAGGGTTTTGATCCGAAACATTAACAATTCCTTTCCCCCCACAGATGCTGCTCGACCCGCTTTCCTCCAGCAGATTGTTGCTATAGATTCCAGCAGCTGCCGTCTCTTGTGTCTCCGTTCTCATCCAAGTCCATACATGACAAACAACAGAGGTCCCAGCACTGATCCCTGCAGTACACCACTGGTCACAGACCCCACCACTGTGCTCTACACCCTGTCACCAAGCCAATTTTGGATCCAGTTTGCCATTGGATCCCCTGTGCCCTAATCTTCTGGACCAGCCTACCAGGCAGGACTTTGTCAAAAGCCTTGTCAAAGTCCACGTGGACCATGTTTACTACCCTGACTTTTATTGATTTTCTTAGTTACCTCCTCAGAACACTCGGTCGGATCTGTGAGGCAGGATTTCCTTGGCACAAAGCCATGCTGACTCCTCTTAATCAGTCCCTGCCTTTCCAGGTGAATATAAATCCTTCCCCTTAGAATTTTTTCCAACTTCCCTGCAATTAATGTATGACTCACTGGCCTGTAGAATCCTGGCTTACCCGCACTGCCCTTTTTGAATAACGGGACGACATTGGCCATCCTTCAGTCCCTGGTACCTCACCCATGGCTAGCGAATCTCTGTCAGAGCCCCAGCAATCCCCTCCCTTGCTTCCCGCAACTTCCTGGGATAGATCCCATCAGGACCCCTGGGATTTATTCACCTTAATACGTGCCAATATCTCCAGCACTTCCTCCTTCCCGATATAAACATGTTGTGGAATATCGGCATAACCCTCCCCAGCTCCCCATCCTGGTTAATAGCCATGAGAAGTATTTAGAACAGAGAACATTACAGCACAGTACAGGCCCTTCGGCCCACGATGTTGTGCCGACATTTTATCCTGCTCTAATATCTATCTAACCCTTCCCTCCCACATAGCCCCCAATTTCTCTATTATTCATGTGGCTATCTAAGTGTCTCTTAAATATCCCTGATGTATCTGCCCCCACAACCTCTGCCAGCAGTGCGTTCCACGCACCCACCACTCTCTGTGTAAAAAAAAACCTACCCCTGACATTCCCCTTATACCTTCCTCCAATCACCTTAAAATTATGCCCCCTCGTGTTAGCCATTTTCACCCTGGGAAAAAGTCTCTGACTGTCCACTCAATCTATGCCTCATCATCTTGTACGCCTCTATCAAGTCACCTCTCATCCTCCTCTCCAAGAAAAAAGCCCTAGCTCGCTCAGCATAAGACATGTTCTCCAATCCAGACAGCATTCTGGTGAATCTCCTCTGCACTCTCTCTAAAGCTTCTACATCCTTCCTATAATGAGGGGACCAGAACTGAACACAATACTCCAAGTGTGGTCTAACCAGAGTTCTATAGAGCTGCAACATTATCTTGTGGCTCTTGAACTCAATCCCTGACTAATGAAGGCCAACACACCATACGCTTTTTTAACAACCCTATTGACCTGCGCGGCAACCTTGAGGGATCTATGGACGTGGACACCCAAGATCCCTCTGTTCTTCCACACTGCTAAGAGTCCTGCCATTAACCTTGTATTCTGCCTTCAAATTCGATCTCCTGAAGTGTTTCACTTTACACTTCTCCGGGTTGAACTCCATCTGCCACTTCTCAGCCCAGCTCTGCATCCTATCAATATCCTGTTGTAATATACAGCAACCTTCTACACTACCCACAGCACCACCAACCTTCGTGTCATCTGCAAACTTACTAACCCACCCTCCCACATCCTCATCCAAGTCATTTGTAAAAATCACAAAGAGCAGGGGTCCTAGAACAGATCCCGCTCTGTTTAGGATCCCACTCATACCCCCCCGACTTCACGTGCACATTTCCCCTTTGGTCCCTGTGGGGACCTACTCTTTCCCTAGCTACCCTCTTGCTTCTAATATACTTCATAAATATATATGTTACATTTTATATGTTGTGGGATTCTCCACAATCCTGCTTACCAAGGCCATTTCAGGTCCTCGTTTTGTCCTCCTAATTTAAGCTCTTTTGCATCACCCGCAAACTTCAAAGGACTCGAAACAAAGGACTGCAGATGCTGGAATCTAGAGGAACAACACTATGATGCTGGAGGAACTCAGCAGGCCAGGCAGCATCCAACATTCCTCATTTCTGATCAAACCTTCAATACCTTTTGTAAACCAGAGTTCCCTAACCTTACCATCTTTGCTTCTTACCCTTACAGGGACGTGCTGACTCTGAACTCTTGTCTTGTCTTTAAGCAGCCCTGATCTATCAGCTGCTGTTTTCCCTTCTAGCGGTTGCTCCCTATTTGCCTCTGCCAGGTCCTGCCTACTCCGTTGAATTCAGCCCTCCCCCAATTTCAGAGTCAGATTTAGTATCACTGACTGGTATGATGTGAAATGTATTGTTTTGCAACAACAGTACAGTGCAAGACATAAAATTACTATAAACTACGGAATAAATAAATAGTGCAAAAAAAATAACGAGGTAGTGTTCATGGGACCATGGACCATTCAGAAATCTGATGGCGGAGGGGAAGAAGCTGTTCCTGAAACACTGAATGTAGGTCTTCAGGCTCCTGTACCTCCTCCCCAATGGTAGTAACGTGAAGAGGGCATGTCCCGGGTGGTGAGGGTCCTTAGTGATGGATGCTGCTTTGAGGCACTGTCTCTTGAAGATGTCCTCGATGGTGGGGAGGGCTGTCCCCGTGATGGAGCTGGCCTTAAATCCAGAGTCAACTTTATCTGTTTTCTTTATCTTATTTAATCACAAGAGCACATAAAACAGGAGTAGGCCTTACCTGCTATTCAGTGGATCATGGTTGATCTCTGCTGGCCTCCACTCCTTTTCTGTGTCAGTTTCCCATACCCCTCTGTTCCCCGATCTATCAAATATTTATCCACCTCCACTTTCGATCTACCTAATGATCCGGTCACCTCCACCTGTTGGTACAAAGAATTCCAGAGATTTGCTACCCTCGGAGAAAAGAGATTTCTACATACCTGAGTTTTAAACAGCCGACCCCTTGCCTTGTAGTTATGTCCTCCTGTTCGAGACCCTCCAGCCTACTGAAGTAAATCTATTACTCACTACCAGCAGACCCTGAGGCAGAAGATTCCACAATCCCATTACCCTGCACAGAAAGATTTCCTCTTTGAACTGAGGTTCACGGGCTCTTGCATCATTGGCCTGCAGTTTTCCTTTCACTCTGTTTCTTCCATCGGAATCTGCCCAAATTTTAAAGACACTGGCCTGGCCACAGTGAGAGGGAAATCCACTGGCCTTGCCCACGCTGGCCTCTGTGCCTCTGAGACCACGGCCGTGTGATTGCCACCTGTTGCCCCTGAAATGTCAAGTCGAGGGATGGAGAGTAATCCGGCCTTGCCAACGACACCCACACTTTGGAATAAGTGGAAAGCTGTCCACCGTCAGAACTTCATATAAACTGTGAACAGTGGTGCCAGCACAGAAATAAAACAGAAAATGCTGTAAATACTCAACAGGTCAGGCCACACCTGTGGGAGGAGGAACAGAGGGAATGTTTCAGGATAAACACACTTCGTTGGAACTAGGAAGGTGATAAAAGTAACTTGTTAAGCTCCAGGGAGATTGGGGGAAGGGGGTGTCTCTGATAGGGTAAAACCAGGGTAGCCATGAAGATGAACTGTAAACAGGTTATCTGGTCAGTGAGTGAATGGGAGCAGTTAGAGAGTGAGAACATAGACAGAAGGATGTAGGAGTTGTAAAATGCAGAGCAGGAAGATATGCCCGGCAGGTCAGCCTGGACACGTCCTCCATTCCCAGAGAGAGAGAAGAAAAAGAGGTGGGGGGTGGGGGAGGGAGTCAAACAAACAGCCTCTGTCGAAGATGTACAAATGATATAGACAGGAATAAGTGACCTGAAGTTGTAGAATCCAGTATTGAGTTCAGAAGGCTGCAACGTGCCCAGACAGAAGATGAAGTGCTGTTCCTGAAGCTTGTGTTGGGCCTCACTGTGACAGACGACAGGTCAGTGTGGGAGTGGCTGGAGAATTCACGAACCCTGTCCAACACACAGCTTCAGGGCGCAAGTCCCCCTACTCTTTGTGACTGGCAGGTTTGCTGTGTATGTGTCTGCCTGTGTGTACTGTGTGTTGTGTACTCTACAGCTCCGGTGTTTGCACAGTTCAAATGTTGGGGTGCCAACACCGAGCTTGTGTGGCCCCACTTTTCCCTGTCTACCACTTGGAACAGCTGCCCAGCTGTGAGCTGCTTGCGGAGCTGGTTTATAGTCCAATGTTTCCTTTGGATGTAGATTTAACCTCCTTGTTCTGCAATATCAGATGATTTGTTGTACCTTGGGTGTATTACCCCAAAACACCAATCAGTCTGAAGCCATTCTCCTCAAGGCTTCTGAGAGCACAATATGTGTAGGTACATATGAATCTGTGCACTCTTCATGGGATGGCGTAGGTACAAGAATCAGCCTCTGAGCACTCCGCTTCATATTGAATATTGGCACAGGGAAGTGCTTTTGTGTTTCAGTTCAGGAATTCTGAGGTCTCTATTCCTGTAAACATTCTGCCTGTGTTCAGTGCTACCACTTGTTAACTGGTTGTTCCTCTGGCTGGAGATCATGTGACAGTGAGTGATGTCCAGTGATTCAGACCATAGTGACTGGGCTCTTTGTTCAACAGATGAAACTCATTAGTTCTAGATCTTGGGCAGATTAAGGAATACTTTGGTACACAAGAGGTCTGAGACCTAAAGAATTGCACAAGAACAGTACAAAGGCATTAAAATAAAGAATTTCAGATTCAGATTAGCTTATTGTCATATACACCAGCGTGCAATGAAATTGCTTGTCACATTACTACCCTAGCTTCTAGAAATTGTAGCCACCAGTTGATGGAGCTGTAGGTAGTGAGGAAGGTTGTCAAAGGACACAGCAGGATAGAGGTCAGCTGGAAATGTGGGCAGGGAAGTGGCAGGTGGAGTTTAATCCGGACAAGTGTGAGGTGGTGCATTTTGGGAGGTCAAAAGCAAGAGGAAAATATACCATAGGGAACACAGGCGTTTCCCGGGTCACATCAGGCTTCTGTTCCTGAGAACTGTTCATAACCTGAACTGTTCGTAAATGAGAAATGAACAAGTGCATGGGAGAGGGTCACAGAAACAGCAGTGACGGGAGCGAGCAGGCACGGGAAGAGCGAGTGAGACTGCTCTGCACTCCCAGCTCTGCCAGGCTCCACCCTGCTCCCGATTATTGCAGTTTTAGGTGGGGGGTGGGGAGAGAAGGCAGTCTGAAAATCCCTGTTCCCATCTGGCAGAGATGCCTGCAGCCCCACAGACGAATCCATCCCACTGGTCTCCCAAACGATCGTCCACATGTATGGGCTGTCCATGAGTCAAGTGTTTGTAACTGGTGAGGGCCTGTAGTGCGATTCAGACCATGTGCAGGCAGATTAGTTTAGATTGGCATTGTGGTCAGCACAGACAGGGTGGGCCGAAGGGCCTGTTCCTGTGCTCTTCTGTTCTGTGTCCTAAAGGAGAGTTCTGTAAAGGTTCCCTCCCTAGCTCCCATCCTAAAATATTCACCAGTAAACTTTGTGTGGGTTGTACCAAGTGCACAGGAAAGGTGGTGCTCTGAGGAAGGAGCTCGGGGTCCATTTGGTGTCACTGATTTTCAAGGAAGGTTTCTTGCTGCCGTGTTCCCAAGCCCAGGGGCTGTGGGGTTTCTGGTGCTGACCCCCTGTGGCCTGGCGCTGGGATTCAGTCCCTGCATGGGTCTAGCAGAGGGACTTCTCCAGAATGTCGACGGGAAGCCGGAGAGCAGAAAACGTCAGTGGTGCAGGAGGTGGTGGCAGAGAACACAAAACTTCAGGAAATGTACTTCAGGCTTCGTCCTGTGTCCACCATCCCATGGTTCCTGTAGTTGATGGGGAACGGGGAGAAGTGAGCTTCAGTGCAAGCTTTGCTGCTGACCCTTCACTGAGCCTCCTGCGGGACGGTCAGTCTGGGACAGCCACCGGCATCCCCGGCCCCTCCACCACATCGTGTATGACGGCCTGTGTTAAAGCCCATCCTCATCAGACAGTACTGGGGCTTCAGTGAAGTGGGCCTGCGTCCCTTCTGCACCTTGTACCATAGCAAGGAATGTTTCTCCAGAGGAGAGCTCGGAGAAAGTGACGTGAATTGTCTGCCCATCTCACTGCAGAGCCATGGGTTGCTGCAGACACCAGCAGTAACTTCCTAATCTCCGGCTTCACCTCTGCCTGTGGGGCCACGTCCATTCTCCTGGTGAGGCTTCACGTCGAGGGCTGGGGAATGCTGTGGAATTTTTCATCCACCATTCTGGATGCTGAGGAAACTCCTGTCATCCCTCTAGACCCAGTGGCTCAAAAAAGAGACATTATCAGAAGGGTGTAGAGGGCAAGAAGGTGAGGGAAGGGGGGTGGTGGGGGAACGGAGGGTGGAGAGGTAATGGGGTTGTGGTGGGTGGAACAGCTGCCAATATCTGTAATTAAGATGCCCGGCTTCGCAACTGCCAACAACAGTTTCCTGAGCATCTCTACAGTGGGGAACTTGCAGCATCTCCAGCGACATCTGGTTAAGGATTTGGACAGGACCCTCGATCAGAACTGTAGTCCCGGCTTCTTCTGCCAGTCACAGTTGTTCTTTCTTCCTCCCTCCTTTGCTGTGCATGCTGCTCGATGTTTGCGGCCCGTGTCGGCTGCCTGAATGAGGTGTGTTTGTGTGTGTGTGTGTTGCCTCGTTGTCCTTTTGCTGACGCAGGAAGTCCATTGTATTTTGATCCACAGGGCATCGCCCAGGTTATGATACAGTCCTTTCAGTTATCTTCATGCACCCTGTCCAACGCACAGCTTCAGGATGTAAGTTGCTCTATCCTCGTGTGTGAGTGGATGGTTTGTCGTGTATCTGTGTCTGCCTGTGTGTACTGTGTGTTGCATGCTCTCAGCTCCAGCGGTGGTGCAGTTCAGGTGCCGGGTCTGCCCCTCAGTTGCACCTGATGCCTCCTTTTGGAAATGCTGAAGTTTGCCCTGGCTGCCTTCTGCACAATGTCATCACCGTGCTTCACCCTCTGGGTGAGAGCAGTCACTCCAGTGCTGCAACACCGTGCTCCCCCTTACTGCAACTGGCAAATCTAAATAAAAACTGAGAATGTTGGAAATGCATAACAGGCTGGGCAGTGTCTGTGGAGAGAGAAACACGTCAGCGACCTTTCATCTTTATAAGCATCTCGTTAACATTCAACCCCATCATCAACAATCACTGACCAGAAACTCAGCCTGACCAGCCACATAAACCCGCGGCTACAAGTGCAGGTCAGAGGCTGGGTGTCCTGTCACGTGGATTTCCCCAAGGCCGTTGCAGTGTCCACAAGGCAGAGGTCAGGAGTGTGGATGGAACACCCTGCCATTACCGCCACAACTCCCCTACCACTTCAGGGCGAAGCAGCCCACTTGATTGGCACCCCATTCACAGCCCAACCATTCGTTCCTCCACCAGTGGCCTGGGTAAGTGCAGATGCAGCAACAGCCAAGTAACTCACACATTCACCACCTTGATGTTTTTCTGTCGTTGATGCTGTAGTGCAGGGCATGCTGTCTACAGAAAGCCCTGCGATACTCACCTGGGCTGGTCAGTAGCATGTCCCAAACCCTTGACCAGTGTCACCAAGAATCAGCAGGCATATGGGAACACCACCACTGGCAGCTTCCCCCCCCCCCACCATCCTGATTTGGAAAGATATCACCCATCCTTCGCTGTGGCTGGAAATCTAGGATTGCAGCACTTTGAGAAAGTGGCTCACCACAATCTTCTCCAGGGCAACTACAGATGAGCAGTAAAAGCTGGCCTTGCCAGCAGTGCCCACATCCTGAAAAATAAATGACCAAAGGAGGTATTTTTGAGTGTTTCAGTACGTTGGATACAAAACTTGTTGAAGACAAGTTTTTCACTGTACCTCAGTACATGTGACAGTAATAAACCAATTCACTAACCTGTTTTTTTCTAGTGAGAGATCTAGAACAAAGAACCTTCAAATGACAGCAGGCTACTGGGGAGTAAAGTGGAATTCTCGCTCCCTTCGAGTCACAGAGCAATACAGCATGGGTACAGGCCCTTCAGCCCAACCAGTCCATGCTGACCATGGTACCCACCCAGCTAGCCCAAATTTCCTGCATTCAGCCCATCTCCCTCTAAGCCCTGCCCCTCCATGTACCTATCCAAATGCTTCTTAAATGATACTATTGTACCTTCCTCAACCACTTCCCGTTCCATATACTCACCACCCTCTGCATGAAAAAGTTGCCCCTCAGGTCCCTTTTAAATCTTTCCCCTCTCACCCTAAATTTGTGGTGCTGGGGGACAGTTGAAGCCCTTAAAAACTGAGAGCAGTAAAAATGTTATTGGGTTACAGGATCAGAGGTTGTAGAACAAAGGGAGGGGTTACACAGCATCCCTCTGTTGCTTTCTTTAGTGCCTTCAGTAGTACAAATGCCCAAGACAATTCAAAGGTGGTAATGGGAAGATAAACAAAGGCTGAGTGGTGGGAGATAGAAAGTGTTGCTGTTGTTTGGGGCAAGCTAGCTTTTCTGCCCAGCCACTGGGCAGAGTGTTAAAGCTGGCAGTCACTGCAGATATCTGCTCACTGCAGATATCGTGTCCAAATCTATTGCCCTAGTGGTGAGCACATTGTCATTCCAGGGTAGGAACAAGAAGAAGCTTGTCCTGTGTTTACGCCATGAATGTTCCTGGCCAGGTTCCCTCACCCCTCATAAATGTGGATATGGAATCTATCCCACAAATCCAAAGCAAAACTCTTCAGGTGTTGGGAATCTAAAATACAAACACGGAGAGCTGGAACTGTTGATAAGATCAGGCAGCACAGAGAGAGCAACAGCGTTAACTTCTCAGGTTGAGATCATTGAGCTGGAACTAACTCTCCACAGATGTTGCCTGGCCCTTAAACAACTGGCCGAGCCTCCCTTGGCATGTGTCTGTGTGTGTTGCTGCACTTCTAGCCCAGTGGGCTTGGTCACATCATTAGAGTGGGGTTGGTAGAACACTCAGCTTTGGTTCAGGAAACTGCTGAGCTTCCTGTAGGGTGCTGCAACCCTCCACTGCACCTCTGCACATAAAGATGTCCCTCCCTTAGGTATGGAGGTTTTGGAGAGGGTGCAAGAGGTTCACCAGCATATTGCCTAAATTCGAGTGTTAGCCACAAGGAGAGGTTGGAGGGACTTGGATTGTTTTCTCTGGAGCATCAGAGGCTGAGGGGAAACCCGATGGGAGAGGTGTAGATAGAGTCTTTTTCCCAGGGTGCAGATGTCAAATACTAGAGGGCATAAGTTTGTGACAGATGGGAAGTTTAAAGGAGATTTATGAGGCAAAATTTTTTATCACAGAGAGTGGTGGGTGCCTGGAACGCGCTGCCAGGGTTGGTGGTGGAAGCAGATACAATGTCAATGTTCAAGAGGCATTGAAACAGGCACATGAAAAGGCAGGAAATGGAGGGATATAGACCATGTGCAGACAGATGGGATTAGTTTAAATTGGCATCATGATCAGCACAGCCAGTGTGGGCCGAAGGGCCTGTTCTTGTACCGTTCTGTGTTCTAAAGTGTGCAGGTGTAGTGTGATTTCTGCATGGCACGGTTCCCAGCATTTGCAGCTTTTTGTTTCTCAGACAGGTTTCTCAAGTTGAGCAAAAACAACTGATTGCAAATTTCCTCAGATTAGCAGGAGATTTCAGAACGTTAGTTCTTAAACGTTCTGTGACTGCCTGCTGCTGTTATAGGCACAGACTACATCAGGGGAATGGGGTGTGCCATAATCAGTTAGCGGCAGGAGTGCAGTTAAAAGCACGTACAAATGCTTTTAATGCAGAAGTTGTGCATAAGTAAATGGGTGTTTCTTTTTCCAATCAATTCTAATAAATCCTAGTCCTTAGAAACATAGTGAAATATTTAGAAATGTGTGTGTGTGAACTGAGGTGGAATAAATATTCACCTCTGTTGTTGTAAAGCACTGACTGCAGCTTGTTACTGGATAATTCTGGGCAATAGAGTGCAATGATATTAAAGAATAAATATGTTCTATCAATCAAGGACTGAAGAAATTCAGCCGGAGGAATAGCTTGGACTCCTCCCTTTGAGTTTTCACTCACCTCTGGGGAGCAGAAAGAACGGTGGGAACGTGTGCAGGCTAATGTGATCAGGAGAATGCTGTCCATCTGGGGAGAGAGACGAGGGGGCCTTGTGTCCTGAGGCAGGGCCCTGTCCTGTGTAGGGTTCTCAATCCAATGATTCCTTCCCATTGGTCGAGAGTGTAGAAGATGGGATTCACTGGGGTCCGTCATGTTCTCCGTGGTTACAGCTGAGGGTAATGTTAGTTTTTCTGAATCGGTGTTTAATGATTGGAAACTGTGTGACCTGGTGCACCTATTGAGAGTAATTGTTGGTCAAGTATTGTCAGTATGTACTCCCTCACTGCATTGAATTCCTCACCACCACCCAACCCATCCCTTGTCATACAGCTTCCCTCTCTGTCCCCTCACTCCCTCTGCAGTCACCTGACCCTCGCTCCGCATCTTATCTCCCTGCATCCCTACCGCGACCCCTGACTTCCCAGCAACCTCTCGTTATGTTCCAGCTTTCACTATTCTTGTGGTATTGCTCATTGTCATTTTGATCATGTTATCATATTCAGCCCCCAGACCTCCTAAATGTAGCCCATTGCACACGTAGGTTTATTGAGTTGTGAAGATAGAACTGCAGACTGTGTGTGTGTTAGGTTTGATGTTAGCTTTCAACGCACCATTACCAGTGTCCTGGATTATACCGTAAGCAGACACTTTTAATTAGCTCGAGTGGAAAATGTAACATTGCTCCTTAACAACTCTTGCCTTTGTCAGGTTCTGCTGGGAGGAAATTTGAAGCCAGGTGGTATTTTGCTGTGATGGTTATTATATGATGGGAATAACTGGAGAGGAATGGATAGTTTGTCAGTAGGTGATTAACTGTGTATGAACAAGTGTGCCCTCTACACCCTGCCGTCCTGAGCTCTCCCATACAATGATGGGGATGTCTTTCACCAGTGGCCCCTGATCTGCAGGCTGCCCAGTTGCAATCCAGCGGAGAATATTTTTCTCCTTTTCCTAATGTTTGCACCGTGGCACTGTGTGGGTGGATGATAAATGCTCACAAGGACTTGTTGACCATCAGCAGTGCTGTGTCAGTGAGGCTGCTCTGTCCTGAACCCTGTATGTGCATGGAGACCTGACAACTGCTTTTGGACATTCACACTTACCCTGCCTTTGGAGTTAATGTGCTGAGGGTGTCTGGTGCAGAACAGTGTGTGAGAGTTGACCAGAGAAATGTGGAATGCACTGGTAGAAAAGTTATAGATTTATCCAGAGTCAGATGTGGAGAGGGTAGTTTCCTGCTCAAGACTCTCGCTGCTGGAAACAATCTGAGGAGGTGATTTACTGTCGTGAGTGTTCCGGTCGACAATAAAGAGCATGGGCTCATCATGCTGTTTGCCTTATCGCCAGTCCATTAAATAAGCCCAATAACGTCCCTGGTGTAGGAATCACTGCCAAGAATAAACATAGTACCATATTCAGCTTTCTCTGACCAGGATAGCACTGTCTCTGACCCAGCGATGATGTTTATTGATGACCTGTACCATTATTTTGCTGTTTTATATCTGTGTATGGCTGCTGTGTGACTTTGTATGTTGTTCCCTCCCTGTGCATCTCACCATGGCTCATCAGGAGCAGGAGTTCCTGCAGAAACAGCAACAGGAGTTGGATGGAGCACTGAAGAAAATTATCCACCAACACAAGCTGGAGCTTGCCACCATTGAACGGGAGTGTTTGAACAACAAGCAGCAGATGATGCGAGGTGAGACCTAACGTCGCCCTGGGAAGTGAGGCCCTGATTTGTAATTGTGCCTGGGGTGGGATGGATGAGCTGAGAGGAGAGGAATACAGCAGGTTTTACTGAACTGGACCATTGACAATGTGGCCCATTGGACTTCTCTGCTGTTGACTGTGTGTGAGAGGACACAGTCAGGTACATTGTCTTTAGAGGTACATCCAAGGAGCTATCATTGGGTGCCACAGTTGTGCTGGATTTGACTTTTGGGATCATATTGGGGGGGTTCGTATGGCACGATCGAGGGATGTGAACTATGCTTTTGTCTGTTGCTGTTCAGCTAAGGAGGCGGCGATATGGGAGGTGGAGGAACGTCATCTCCAGGAGAAGCACCAGCTCCTGAAGCAGCAGCTGAAGGACCAGTACTTCATGCAGAGGCACCAGCTCCTGAAACGGCACGAGAAGGTCAGCCTGTGCTGTTCACTCTGCTGCTGGCTTTCAGCACCAGCCAGGCTCACACTGCCATTGATTCCTGCATGTTTTTTACTTCCAGAAGTGTACCCATTGGTGAAGTTTGCAATGACAGAATACAGAACATGAATACCTTGGCATTTACTCTGGCTTAAAGACTTTTATCAGCATGACATCAATCTTTATTTCACATCATTTTTTGAGCGGTCTAAGTTTTGCACATGTTCAGTGTGAGCTTTTGCAGACTATTACTGGCTGAGTTAGAGTCCCAAACTGCTGTGGTACAAGTTTCCCCCTTTCACTTTCCTCCTCCTGACCTTTGTGCCCATCATAGAAATGAGAGGAGTCTCTTTATCTCCTCAGGCCTGTACCATCATTCTGTAAGATCATGGCTGATGTGTGACCTACCTGCATACACCTGACAGTCGGAAAGTGAAGGGCAGGTTAACAAAAATCTGTCCATCTCAATATAATATTGATTGTTCATCTGAAATAAAATACCTCTTATAGAGGAGAGCTCCAAACTTCAGCTACTCTCTGTTTCCAAACTCTGCTAATCAATGCTATGTCACATTCTACCTTAACAGTTCCCCTTAAGTTCTTAAAAAGTTCATCCTAATCAGCCATTACCCTTTTAAAGTAAAGGGAATACATTCCTAGCTAAAAATTTGACCTTTGGAGTCCAAATATTGACCCTACACAGCCTCAAACTCTCAAATGGCTCCCAGTGCTCCAGATGTGGTCTAATCTCCCCTCCTGTTCCTTAGTCGTTCCTCTCTACCCTCCTTGTACTTGTCCTGACACCTGTTTCCCACAAAGAGTTGCATCTCCTGCCACGGTTTTGCGCCCTGTGGCCCAATCCCCATACTTTCTTTGTTAACAGGAAATGGAGCAGATGCAGAGGTACAACCAACGTCTTATTGAGGAGCTGAAGAATCGACAGACCCAGGAGAGAGCCAGGTTGCCCAAAATCCAACGCAGCGATGCCAAGACCCGCATGGCCATGTTCAAAAAGAGTCTGCGCATTGGCTCCTCCAGTTCACCTGAACAGGATCGGGAGAAGATTAAGCAGGTGAGGTTCCAGGATGTTCTCCAGTCTGAGGCACCTGCTTCTCCCACTGGCAGATGCTCCTGATCACCACTAGGTGGGGAAATGATGCCAATCAGAGGGAATATGAGGGACCAGGAGAGGAGAGGAGGGCTTCTGGTGGGAAAGAGATGGTGTGAGGAGGGATTTGGAAAGAGGTATGGAAGGTCATGGCTTACAGGACAGGACAGTGTTGGACTGGGATGACTGCCACAATTACTTCCCAGGCAGACAGCCAATTTCATTGGCCCTCTGTACCTGTGAGTTCAGTGTCATGCAGGCAGGGCCCTGTGCTCCTGAAATTCTTGTCTTTGCACTGTACTGCTGCCACAAAACAACAAATTTCACCACATACAAGTCAGTGATTCTGATTCTTAAACAGCCCAGACAGTCAGGCCCACGAGACTCCTGCTGTGGAAGTTACAAATGGCTTGATAGATTTTTAGTCTCCAATGCTCAAAAGCTTTGAGAGCTATTGGAATATTAGAGTGAAAAAGCTAGAAAAAATATAAAATAATGACTAAAGCCCATAAAACACAGAAACAGAACATACAAAATAAGTTTGCAAGTTAATTACAAGAAAATAACTTTCTGCTTTGTAAAATAAAAGAAAGCGATGGAGGGTGAGCAGCAGGGGATCGGTGCTGGGAGCCCGGTGTGTGATGTGTATTACTGGCGTGGATGTGATTAGCAAGTGTGTGTATGACGTGAACATTGATGGTGCTGTGGACAGGGAAGGTTGTGCAAGGCTACAGCAGGATGTAGATCAGGTGGAAAGTTGAGCCGAGCGTTGGCAGACGGAATTCAATCCTGACAAATGTGAGGCGATGCATTTTGAGGTCAAATAGGGGTAGGACATACACAGTAAATGGTAGGGTGCTCTAAGGAATATTGATGAATAGAGAGATCTTGGGGTTCAAGTCCATAGTTCCTTGAAAGTGTCGATGCATGTAGATATAGTGAAGAAGGCATATGTTATGCTTGCCTTCATAGGTCAGGACATAGCAGATAAGAGGTGATGTTATGTTGCAAGTTTACAAGTGGTTAGAATACACCTAGAGTATCATCTGCAGTCCTGGTCACCACACTACAGGAAGGATGTGGTCGTGCTGGGGTTAGGAGAGAGGAGATTCACCAGGAAGTTGCCTAGATTGAAGGACCTTAGTTATGGGGAGAGACTGGATAGGCTGAGCTTGTTTTCCCTGGAGCAAAGGAGGCTGACAGGTGACCTGATAGAAATATATAAAATTATGAGGGGGATAATAGGGTAGATAATCAGAGGCTTTTCCCCATGGTAGGGGTATTAAAAACAAAAGGTTATAGGCTTAAAGTGAAGTGAAGGCGTCTTAACGGAGATTTGATAGGTAAGTTTTTACACAGTGTGGTTGGTATCTGGAATGTGCTGCCAGTGGTGGAATCAGATACACTCAGTGCGTTTAAGAGACATTTAGACAGACACTTAAACAGGCAAGGTATAGAAGGACCCGGGACATTCTCTCTTCTCCCCCTCCCATCTGGCGGAAGTTACAAAAGCCTGAAAGCACGTACCACCAGGCTCAAGGACAGCTTCTATCCCACCGTTATAAGACTATTGAACTGTTCCCTAGTACAATAAAATGGACTCTTGACCTCACAATCTATCTCGTTATGACCTTGCACCTTATTGTCTGCCTGCACTGCACTTCCTCTGCAGCTGGGACACTTTACTCCGCGTTCTGTGTTGTACTTTGTACTACTTCAGTGCACTGTGTAATGAGTTGATATGCATGAACAGTGTGCAAGACCAGTTTTACACTGTACCTCGGGAGTGGGGGTCAGGTGGGACCCGGGGGCAGGTGGTGGGTCCAGGTGGGACCCAGGGGCAGGGGTGGGCAGGACCCGGGGACGGGGGTGGGGGGGGGGAGTTGGGGGTGTGCGGGTGGGACCCGGGAGCAAGTGGTGAGTCCGGGTGGGACCTGCAGCCGGGGTCAGGTGGAACCCGTGGGCGGGTAGTGAGTCTGGGGTGTGCAGGTGGGACCCGGGGGTGGGTGGTGAGTCCGGGTGGGACCTGGGGACGGGGGTGGGCAGGACCCGGGGATGGGTGGGACCTGGGGGAGATGCGGGTGGGACCGGGGGGGGGGGGGGGGGTGGTGGGCGAGCGGGTGGGACCCAGGGGCGGGTGGTGAGTCCAGGTGGGACCCACGGCTGGGGTCAGGTGGAACCCACAGCTAAGCTGTCCGGAGGAGGTGTAACTAGCAGGAGGTGAAGGGGAGGGAAACATAAATAGAACTGCGGGATAGCTGGAAATGTGAAATAACCCAGGAATGCCAGCAGACCCGGGACTGAACACATGGCAAGCCGGAGGATGCAATGAGTTGCTGAGCTTATTGATCCACTAACAGTGGGTTCATCTCCACTGTTAGTATCAGCAGCTGGTGGCCACTGAACAACAGCAGCTCTCACTTGTACACAGTCAAATGTACCATGACATTACCAGGTGTTTGACTGAGTCCCAGTGCAAGGAGTTGACAGCTTGGTCACAGAGAACCATCACGGGGGGATGGGAATTAGGGAGGAGAAAGCTGGAAGGAAAGAAGATTGGAGTTGGAGCAAGAGTTGAAGGCAGAGCTACAACTGATGGGTACAGAAATGGGGAGAGTACAGTCCTCCAAATAAGGTGCTTGTGGAGTGGTGGGGGCACAGTTCTGGGGCCCAAGGAGCTCCCAGAGGGCATCTTATAGGCATGAATACAGAGCGTTTGGAGAATGTTGCATTGATGATACCAGCTAGCACGGTGCACACAGGCAGGTCCGAGCCAGCCCCACCTCTACCTCTGGAGATCTACAGGTACTCACCCACACTTTCTCTGGCAGTTTGCCAGCCAGGAGGAGAAGAGGCAGAAAAATGAGAGACTGCAGCAGCACCAGAAACACGAGAACCAGATGAGGGATCTGCAGCTCCAGTGTGATGCCAACATCCGGGAGTTACAGCAGCTCCAGGTAAGATCCCCAAACACTTCCCTTCACAATACCTTCATTCCGGAGCCTTGGATTCCTTCACGTACACCCACCCCCGGTGCTTATCAACCTGGAACTGCAGATTCTTAGTAAAGATAAAGTTTATTCAATTGAGACAAATCTGCTTCCCATAATATTCCTACATCCATAACCCACCCCCACCCCCACCCCCCACGGCCTGCCTTTTCCCCATCCCCGCCGATCCACTATCTCCCCATCCCCATATCCCCCCCAACCCACCGTCTCCCCCACACCCACCTTCTCACCACCCCCACCCTCACCCACCCAACTCGCCCACCCCTAAGCTGAGGGAGTCTCTGCCCAAACTTTCTCACTCCACCCTCAGCCTCCTGCAGTGAGCCTGTTCATTGCATTGCGTGACTTCCGTTAGGTTGCGCTTTGTTAGTGGGGTGGTGGACAACGTGTGTGACCCAGGGGCCTGGACCCTGACTGTTTGTTTCATCCCCTTGCCTGCTGGCAGAATGAGAAGTGTCACTTGCTGATCGAACACGAGACCCACAAACTGAAGGAGGTGGATGAGGAGCACTGTCAGGAGCTAAAGGAATGGAGAGACAAGCTCAGGCCCAGGAAGAAGGTACCAAAAGTTTACACGATGTTTATTTTGCTGGAACCTTTCAGAGGAATGCAGATGATTGGGAGGATGAGTTCCAGCACTGAATACTCTCAGTATGGGTGTCCTCTCTCTCTCCGAACACCAGAGGAAGCCTCCCTCTACCCCTGCAGGCAGCCTCTTGTCCAGCTGTCCCTGTGTCCAAATAAAGAGCGACTGAGACACAGGAGACTGCATATGCTGGAATCTGGAGCAAAAAACAAACCGCTGGAGGAACTGAGCAGGTTGAGCAGCGTCTGTGGGGGGAGAGGAATTGCTGACGTCTCAGGTCGAGACCCTGCCTCAGGACAGGTTTGTGTCCAGATAATTCTGGAACAAATGAATGCCAATTGGGAATGTGCAGCCACAATTTCCAGATGGCTGGGGAAGGAAAGGTGTGGAGCAAACTGAGAGCTCTTGGCCAGTGAACCTGTGGGTGTCTCAGACTCCACTCCCCAACGGCCAGGGTGAGCTGCTGCCGAACCTGCTTCACTAACTGACCCAATTTCATTTCAGGCTTTAGAGGAAGAATTTGCTCGCAAGCTACAGGAGCAAGAAGTCTTCTTCAGGATGAGCGGGGAGTCAGAATGCCTCAACCCATCGGCACAGAGCCGTATCTCCAAGTTCTACCCCGTCCCAAGCCTGCACTCCACGGGCTCCTAACCACTGGCTGTCCTGGTAATCTTCCTCTTTCAGTATAACAGATACATGTAGTAGTGCTGATCCAGTAACCCACAGCAAGGGCTCTGGCTGCCTCTTTACCACCTTGGTTTGAAGACAATCAGCATGTGAGTGACTGCTTGGATTGAAATCTCTCACCTTATGGGACTGCTCATGTTGAGAGGCCCTGGATAAATTGTGTGACTTCATTTGCTGCCAATCTGATGAACAAGCCTTTGGTGTGGTTGTATCACACGTGGCTCCACTCGATTCACCTGTAACACTCTTCACTGCCCTGTAACCACAGGGAGAGGAGCTGCTGGCCTGCACTGAGCCACAGCAGCTCTCCGAGATATGTGCTGCACACCGGTGGGCAGCGTGTGATGGGACCCCTGGGAATGGGCTATCACAGGGCTCAGTGCATGTCTGGTGGCTTCCATCAGTTTAAGGCTTCAGTTTGTGTTCAAGATTTCTGCATCATTCTGAGCAAACTAAGAGAACCTGGGGCTTTAAGAGTCCCTCACCTGTGACTAGCATTTATTCCAGTCAGTTACTTGCACAGTTGGAATTGAGGTGCTGAGGAGCTCCTCCGGGACAAGGTACCTGCCTGCGGCCGAGCACTGCTCAGTGCTGAGTGGTGTGGACAGAAGGCGTTGGCGCTGGGTGGGGGCCCCCAGACAGGTGACAGGTTCGTGCAGGACCTGTGTCAACATTTACAAGTGTGGGTGATGGTGGTGTAAGGCAGTTCAGCACTAAACACAGACTCTCCGGAACCTGCTCCGCCTTGTGAAATGGGACGAGCTTCCTGATGACATCAGCACCCCAAACCCCACATGTAGTCTGTGCACCCACCAACTGTCTGTCAGCATGGGGTCCCTTACAGTCTGTGCACCTACCGGCTGTCTGTCATCATGGGGTCCCTTACAGTCTGTGCACCCTCCGACTGTCCGTCATCATGGGGTCCCTTACAGTCTGCACCTTCCGACTGTCTGTCATCATGGGGTCCCTTACAGTCTGCACCCTCCGACTGTCTGTCATCATGGGGTCCCTTACAGTCTGCACCCTCCGACTGTCTGTCATCATGGGGTCCCTTACAGTCTGTGCACCCACCGACTGTCTGTCAGCATGGGGTCCTTTACAGTTAGTGTCCAAATGGATTTCAGTCAACTCCTGGTAAAAGTGAAGCTGTGTGCTGCGTCCCCTGTGAGGTGGGGGAGAGGCAGGGGGCAGGGTGTCTGGTACAGAGTGAGGCAGGGATGGGGTTGCCGGCAGGGCTGAGGCAGTAGAGAAGCACTGGGATAGCCAAGTGTCACTGCGGCTCGTGGTTCGCAAGGTCATGGTTTCAGCTCCACTACATTTAATTAACTAACCTAGACTTCATTATTAAACTATCATTTGATTTAACTAAAGGATCATCATTCCACTAAACTAAATCACCATCACTTCATTTTCTTATTCAGTCATTTGTGGGACGTAAACATTGCCGGCAAGAGCAGCATTTATTGCCCACCCCTAACTGCACGTCTTCAGCTGCTCCTCCTCCTGCAGAAGGGGCTCCCACCTGCCATTGCTGATGATGTTGCCATTTCACCTGTTGCCTTTGTTGTTGGTGGGAGAGGTCGTGGCCTGGGAGTGGCCGCGGTGGGTAACCGCCGCGCACGGTTCACTCTGCAGCCACTGTGTGCCGGTGCTGGAGGGAGAGAATGTTTGAGGTGGTGGATGGTGTGCCAGTCACTTTACCTAAATCATCATCACTACAGTACATTTGACTAAGTAGCCATCACTGAGTAATAACATAACCATCACTACATTATTAAACCATCACTCGATTTGGTGGTCAGTGAATTGCTAAATAACCGTGACAGCGTACAAAGTAAATGAGTTTGAGGTGCTTTGAAGGATGTCTGATGTGATGAAGTCCTTCATTTCTGTTCACAGGACAGAGGGGGCTGAGGTTCGGCAGTTAAGTGAGTCCTGCCCTACCCCACGTTAGTTAACAACTCTACTTTTGCTTGAATGGAAGTTGCCCGTGGAGTTTCCGTGTGGTGTAAGCTTTAACGTGACCAACAACCCATCTGGTGCAGTCCCCAATGTCCATATCACCCCCGACCCTTCACCTCGGTGTGAGGGTTTACCTCTGACCCTTCACCTCAGTCTGTGGAAGAACCCATTGTGTGAGGAATTCACTACAGGTATTACCTACTCTATCACAGACACTATATGCCTAGGTTATTCTAATGGATGAAATGTTGTTCTGACGTATTTCTCCGTGTGTGGTAAAGTCGAGAGCTGTACACCCCTTCCCCTGGAGTGTGTGGGCTCTTGCTGAGTGGGAGAGTGTGAAGCTGCTGAGTTTAGATCTCCATGTACACATGTTAATCTGTGTGAATGATTTGGGACATTGGTACTGTAAAGGTGATCACACAAGGCATCTGATGGCAAGGAAACCATCTGGGCTCCCTTCCTGTACATGAAGAGCACAGTCCAACCCATCTCAGAATGGAGTCTTCTAAAGCTCTCACCACTGATGCACCTACGAGTTACCATCTGTGGCACACGTGTGGCAGTCCCACGTGTTTATGGTCAGATGCTACTCAAATGCCATCTGCCTCATGAGGACTCATTTTGCTGACCAGTCTGCCTCAGTGGTTTCCTTGCTCAGCACAAATGAAGTAGGATTAGTTACCATGGGGCCTTTCCAGATTTGAGGGAGAGAGAGAGAATTAAAGCTGAATACTGTTCCCATGCTCTGTCGTGCTGTTCCACTCACTACTCATACTTTGTACACCTCAGTCAGGACCCTCTCAGCCTCCTCCACTCCAAGGAAAACAAACCCAGTATCTCCTCACAACTGAAATGCTCCATCCCAGGCAACGGGCTGGTGAATCTCTCCAACACTATCCCAGCCTTCCTATAGAGTGCCGACCAGAACCGCACATGGGGCTCCAGCTGTGAGATGAGATGAGATTTCTTTATTAGTCACACATACATCGAAACACACAGTGAAATTCATCTTTTTGCGTAGTGTGTTCTGGGGGCAGCCCACAAGTGTCGCCACACTTGCGGCACCAACGTAGCATGCCCACAACTTCCTAACCTGTATGTCTTTGGAATGTGGGAGGAAACCGGAGCACCCGGAGGAAACCCACACAAGACATGGGGAGAACATACAAACTCCTTACAGACAGCAACTGGAATTGAACCTGGGTCGCTGGCGCTGTAAAGCGTTACGCTATAACTGCTACACTACTGTGGCTGCCTGTAGCCTGACATACTCTCCTTGCTGTTGTATTCCGTGCCCCCAAGTATCCCGTACGCTGCCTTCACCTGTCTACCTACCTGTGCTGCTGCCTTCAGGAATCCTTTGACGTACACCAAGCTGCCTTTGTCAGTACTTCCTAGGTGTGTGTCATTCATTGTGTGTGTCCCAGCTTATCAGTCACCCCATCCCTTCACACTTTTCAGGATTAAATTCCAACCTTCCTCTCTCTGCACATATTATCAACGTTGTTCTGTAGCCGAAGGTTCCTTTCCTTGCACCACCAATCTTCATGTCATCTGCAACCTTACTGCTCACACCCCCTATGTTCATACCCAGACAATAAACAGTCAGGGTCCCAGCACTGACCCCACTATACACCACTGATCACAGGTATCCATCTACAACACCTCTCAAGCAGCACTCTCTGCCTCCTATTACCAACCCAATTTTGGATCCAATTTGTCAAATTGCCTTGAATCCCCTGGGTTTTACCTTTTGGACTGGTCTCCCATATGGGACCTTGTCAGAGACCTTCAGTAAAGTTCAGGTAGACTACATCAACATACTGCCCTCATTGACGTGCTTGGTCACCTCATTGGAAAAAAATCAATCTAAGTATAGAGGAGCTTCACTCCATGTCCATCCTGTGCTGTCCCTGTACTTGGAATATGTGACAGGACAGTGTAGGGGGAGTTTTACTCTGTATCCAACCCATGCTGGGCCAGCTCTGGGAGTTCATAATGGGATAGTGTAGAGGGAGCTTCACTCTATATCTGACCCATGCATTCCATATCCTGTAAGTCTGTAACAGAACAATGTAGTGGGACCTTCACTTTGTACATAGAACAGTACAGCACAGTAACAGGCCCTTTGGTCCACAGTGTTGTGCTGAACCAATTACATGAGTAATAAAATGTCCAACTGAACTAATCCCCTCTGCCCACACAATGTCCACATCCGAGCATTTCCCTCACATTCATGAGCCTGTCTAAGAGCTTCTTGAATGCCCCTATCGTATCTGCCTCCACCACCACCCCAGGCACCCACCACTCTATGTATATAAAAAAAAGCCCCTATCACTTTAAATGCATGCCATTTAGACATTTCAACCCTGGGGAAAAGATACCGGCTTTCTACTCTATCTATGCTTCTCATAATCTTGTAAACCTCTATCAGGTCTCCCCTAAGCCCCCGCTGCTCCAGAGAAAACAACCCAAGTTTGTCCAACCTCTCCTCATAGCACATGGCCTCTAATCCAGGCAGCATCCTGGTAAACCTCTGCTGCACCCTCTCCAAAGCCTCCACATCCTTCCTGTAATGGGGCGACCAGAACTGAATGCAACACTCCAGATGCGGCCTAACTAAAGTTTTATAAAGCTACAGCATAACTTCCTAACTCTTGAACTCAGTGCCTCGACTAATGAAGGTAAGCATGCCCTATGCCTTCTTTACCACCCTATCAACCTGTGTAGCAACTTTCAGGGAGCTATGGACTTGGACCCCAAGATATCTCTGCTCATCAACACAGTTAAGGGTCCTGCCATTAACAATGTACTGTTTCTTTACATTGGATCTCTTAAGGTGCAACACTTCACATTTGGCCGGGTTAAGCACCATCTGCCATTTCTCCACCCATATCTGCAACTGCTCTGTATCCCACTGTATCCTTTGCCAGTCTTCTACACTACCCACAGCACCACCAGTCTTCGTATCATCTGCAAACTTACTAACCCACCCATCTACATTTTCATCCAGGTCATTTATATACATCACAAATAACAGAGGTCCCAGTACAGATCCCCGAGGAACACCACTCATCAAGACCTCCAGCTAGAATAAGTCCCATCGACCACTACCCTCTGTCTTCTACGGGAAAGTCAGTTCTGAATCCAAACAGCCAATTCACCCTGGATCCCATGCACCTTAATCTGTGTGAGCCTCCCATGAGGGACATAATCCTGACCCTACCCAGTAGTGTTTGATGGCATCGAGTTGAGTCAGGTTTACACTTGCTATTTTTCTCCCTCTCCTGGGAATATTTAATAGGACAGTATAGAGGACCTTTTCTCTCTACTAATCTGTGCAGATCCTGACTGGGAGTTCCTTTGCACCCCTATCCTCCCCAGTCACGAGAAATTAAAATAAAGTTTATCTTCCCTCTGCTGTAAAAATATGAACCTTTCCCCACTGACTGAATGCTGAGTACATTGAAATATGTTCTGGTCCATGTTGACTAGGCTTCACCTGTAGACGTGGAATAGGTTTCATTGACATAACAATTGCACCAAACAAAAGTTGAAGTGTGTTTTCAGAATGTTGGAAACTGGCTTCTGAACACTGTGTTTGTCATTTACAAGACAAAGCAAGTGTACTGTTGCAACATTTCCCACAAAAAGATCACGTGATCATCTCCACAGTATTGATACAGAATCTTGTTTTCCTTCTGAATTCTTGGCTGTTCAGGATCTGTATTCCCCTCCATCCTGCAGCTCGTCACTGAACTAAATCTAACATCAACCCCAACCAAACCAGAGGGTAAGATCATTGGTTAATCACATATCCTGCCTCCTGGGCTGCCAGGATGTTACTTAAACTGTCAACTAGTGTCTATATTTCTGATTGTAACTATAACACATGAAGGCTTTGCTACAGCTTTATATATTAAATGTTTTAATATCTAGGGCTTCCTTTGTTAAAACCATGAAGAAAACTTATTTATGTGGATATGATGTTCTACATAAAGTGATTATGAAACTTTATGTGGAAATATTTACAATTGTAAATAAAATGATTGCAAATGACCGATTTGTCTGCATGGTTTTATTTCTAAAGCCCTCACATTCTGCACTCTGTAGAAAATTCTCACAAGACTTTGTATGAGGAGAAGAGTGAACAAATGTCACTTTTCAAATCAAGTCAAGTTTATTGTAACATATACATGTATGCGTGGGCGCAGTGAAAAACTTCCTTCCATAGCATTAAAGACACAACATTCACAAGAAAACATGGAGTGTGTGAGGCATTGTACCAAGAATACAACATGGGTTCCTGAGATAACTAGCTCCTCATTCATTTTTAGTAGTTATTAAATGAAGGGCAACAAAATAAGCTGCAATTAAAACTCAACGGAACAATCCTTGCCGACAATGTTTGAGTTGACTGAGTGGAGACGAGACTGCAGATGCCGGAATCTGGAGCAACAAACGATCTGCCGGAGGAATTAAGTGGGTCGAGCAGCATCTGTGGGGGGAGTGGGAAAGGAACTGCTGAAGTTTTGGGTTGAAACCCTGCATCAGGAGACTAGTATACATCTGGGTTGACTAGTCGCTTGCATTCTTATTTAGTAATGTGGCGCAGGAGAGAACTGGAGTTGCAAATTTGTAATTGACTAAGTGGTTAAATGTAATTTTCTTGAATGCTGATGTGTCTGCTCACCAACAAAGCATATTCACTGTGAAACACGACACTGACTGGATGATGAGAGATGTATTCATTAAACCCCAAACACATTGCATAGCCAGAGAATATGTAGCACAGTTTTGGGTCAAGTGCGTCAAGGCTGCTGTTGAACCAGGTAGGTGGGGAGGAAGGATGGGACGCTCAGAGAGAAGGACGATTCTGGTGAGAAGGGGGTGGAGAGACACTAGATCTGGATAACAGGTCTTTGAACGGACAGTTAGATTTAGAGCTGCAGGGTTTCTGGGATGTGGACATCACCGGCTAGGCTGCTACTTTCTGCTCATCCCGAACTGAACCGAGCATCTTGCCAGCATAGTTTAAAGTCAGGCACAGTGCTGTGGTTCTGGCTTCCCACCTGGGTAAGGTGTTAAATTTCCTTCCCTGAAGGACATTAGTGAAGCTGATATTATTCCAGATTTATTGAATTTAAATCCTCCAGCAGTACACTAGGTAGATGAGCACCCAAAAAAAGGTTGAAGGCAGCAGGTATAGAATAGTCGTATCCAGATACAATTTTTTAAAAGCAGTTCCGGTCTTCTCTGCAGTTTCAGACTACACACAAAGGATAGAGAAAGTTGCACTAAGCTGAAAGCTGAGGCAGTGTACAAAAAGACAGGAATAATGAGGTTGGGACATACACGATGAATGGTAGGGTTCTTGGAAATAGTGAGGGACAGAGGGACAGAGGGACCTTGGTACATAGGTCCAAGGACCCCTGAAGGCAGGAATACATGTAGATAAGTTGGTGAAAGAGAAATACACAATACTGCCTTCATTAGATGGAGCAAAGACTGTAAGAGCAGGGTAGTTGTGTGCAGTCCTGGTCACTTCCTGTAGGAAGGAAGTGATTGTGCAGAGGAGTTTACTAGGAAGTTGCCTGGGATGAAGTGTTTCAGTTATGTGGAGAGGCTGGGTCTGTTCTCCTTAGAGTGGAGACCTGATTACATGTACAAAATTATTAGTGACGTAGATAAAGTGTCTTCTTGGCAAAGATATCTATAACCAGAGGGTATAGTTTTAAGATGGGAGGTTTAGAGGGGATTTGAGGAAGAATTTTTTCACAGAGGTGGCTGTTGAAGTCTGGAATGGACTGCCTGAGGGGATGGTAGAGGCAGGTAATTTAGTCATTGAGAAATGCTTGATGTAATCAAACCAACGAGCTGCCAGAGGTGGTGGGGTAGAGTCAGATACAATTACAATGTTTAAGTGACATTTGGACAGGTCCTTGGATAGGAAAGGGGTAGAGGCAACAGGCCCAATGCAGGCAAATTAGATTAGCAGAGATGGGCATCATGGTCGACATGGACAAGTTGGGCCAAAGGGCCCATTTCTCTGCTGTACAACTCTGACTCCAAGTCAACGTGTTTATTTTTCTAGAGTTCTGAGTGTTGGTAGAGTATTTGGATTTTCAGAAGACATTTGACAAGGTGCCACGTAAAAGGGTGCCCAAGATTGGGGAAAGGTGATGAGGTGGATTGAAGAGTGGTTATCAGAGTATACGAATGGGTCATTCTGAGGCTGGAAGGACGTAACCAGTGGACTGCTTCTTAGCCCTCAATCATTCGTGATTTATATTAATGACCTGAAGGAAGGGGCAGAGGGTAAGTGTTCCAGTTTGCAGACAACATGAAAATAGGTGGGAGGGGATGTTGCACTGAGGATATTTGGACTCTGTAAGATGTTACAGATGGGGTGAGTGAGTGGGTGAAAACCTGGCAAATAGAGTTTAAGGTGGGGTAGTGTGAGGCCATGCACTTCAGTAAGAGGAATTGAAAGGTGGATTACTTAAATGAAGGATTGCAAATGAGCAAGAAACAGGTTTAAATGTTCTTCTGCATGAATCGCAGAAATTTAGCAGGCAGGTGCAGCAAGTGGTCAGAAAGGCAGATGGCACATTGTCCTTTATTGCAAAGGGTTGGAGTTTGGAAGCAGGGGGGTTCGATGACAATTGTACCAGGTCTGGCGAGGCCACACCAGAGGACTGGGCACAGGTTTGTTGCCCTTACTGATGCAAGGACAAGGACAGACGAGATTCACCAGGCTGGGTGTTCTGTCAGCAGCGGTGCGCGGGAGGAGGTGGTCGGTGAACAGTGACAGAACCCCTGGTGCAGGGTGCACCCCCCACCCCCGCTGCCCCACACCCTGCCCCACACCCACCCCCACCCCCGCTGCTCCACACCCACCCCCACCCCCACCCCCCCTGCCCCACCCCCACCCCCGCTGCTCCACCCCCACCCCCGCTGCTCCACACCCACCCCCACCCCCCCCTGCCCCACCCCCACCCCCGCTGCTCCACACCCACCCCCACCCCCGCTGCCCCACACCCACCCCCACCCCCGCTGCCCCACCCCCGGCGCCCCACCCCCACCCCCGCTGCTCCACACCCACCCCCACCCCCGCTGCTCCACACCCACCCCCACCCCCCCTGCCCCACCCCCACCCCCGCTGCTCCACACCCACCCCCACCCCCGCTGCCCCACACCCACCCCCACCCCCGCTGCCCCACCCCCGGCGCCCCACCCCCACCCCCGCTGCTCCACACCCACCCCCACCCCCGCTGCTCCACACCCACCCCCACCCCCACCCCCGCTGCCCCACCCCCTGCCCCACACCCACCCCCACCCCCACCCCCGCTGCCCCACCCCCGGCGCCCCACCCCCACCCCCGCTGCCCCACCCCCGGCGCCCGGAACCCCGACTCCCCGCTGCTGCAGCTTCAGAACTCCAACTCCCACACTGCTCTGCGCCACAATGCGCAGGCGCACTGGGGCCGTTGCGGAGGCGGGCCCGGCGGGCGGGACGCGCACTAAGCCCCGCCCCCACGCAAGGGCGCGGGTTTCAAACGCACCAATAGGAGCGGAGCGAAGTCAACGGCTGCTCGGCGGGCTCAAGATGGAGGATCCGGGGTGAGGGGGGGAGACTGGTGAGGTGGGGGTGAGGGGGTGAGGGGGTGAGGGGGTGAGGGGGGGAGGAGACGGGGGAGGTGGGGGTGAGGGGGTGAGGGGGGAGGGGGGGAGGAGACGGGGGAGGTGGGGGGCCGGAGACGGGGGGACACCTGAGGGAATGGGGGTGAGGGGGTAGGGGTGTGGAGGGAGGGGAACTGGAGGGATGGGGAGGGGATAGGAGGGTGGAGGGGGTAGGGGTGTGGAGGGAGGGGGAGGGATGGGGAGGGGATAGGAGGGTGGAGGGGGTAGGGGTGTGGAGGGAGGGGAACAGGTGGGCGTGGGGAGGGAGTAAGGGTGTGGAGGGGAGGGGGTAGACTGGTTGAGAGAGGAACAGGTTGGGGAGTAGATGGGAAGAGGGGGTAAGGGGTAAATGATACATCGGGAAGGGGGAGGTCTGGGCTGCAGAAGGGACATGCAGGATGGAGGGGGTAGGAAGAGGGGAAGGGTAGTTCTATGCACCAAGGGAGGGGGTGCAGTGATGGCCTGCAACTGGGGGCAGGTCTGTGAGTGGGCGATGGGAGAGGTGGGATGGGCAGCAGCATAGCTCAGGACTGGGACCAGAGAGTGACCCTGCCCCAGGGTCACATTCTTCATGCCCCTCACTCTGCCATGCTTTTTCCCACCTTGGAGCCCTCTCCCAATAATACTACTGTTGCTGAACTCAGCACTTGCAGTCACCACGTGGCTTCAGTGACGAAAACAATTCATCTCTTTGTGGCAGGGACACCACCTGTAATATTGTGATCAGCACTGAACCTTCGCCTCACAGTAAGCCCATCATCTTTGACCCCAATTTCTTTGTGGAAAAACTTCGTCATGAGAAGCCAGAAGTCTTTCTGGAGCTAGTTGTGAGCAATCTGACCCGTCTCATTGACCTGCCTGGCACAGAATTTGCACAGCTCATTGGTGATGAGGAACCCAAGTTACCTGTCAACGCCAGTTTCTTCCGCTCTTTCAACTTCCTGAAACGCAAAGGTCAGTGGCAGCTACTTAATTAGAGGTCCACCAGATTGTTTGTTACTCTCACAGCACGGATGGATTCATTAGTAGCCTGCACTCTGGCAATAATTTTTGTTCATGTCATTTGTACAAGTTGCAGAAACCCATCCCATTAGCAAGGGTTGAGAAACAGGATTGATTTCACCTATACCTGTGCTGCCCTGTGTCTGCACCAGAACAGGATTGGATCTAGAACAACAATTTAAGTTTTTCGAAGAGATGACTAAGTATGTTGATCAGGTATTGCAGTTGATATAGTTTGTGTGAACTTCAGTAAGGTCCTTGGGAGCATATCCAAAAGGTAAGGGCCCATAAGATCAGATGGTGTCCACAGAAGTATTACATTAATGAGTTAATATTACAGCTGGAGAAACTTGCAACAGAACTGGCCTGTTCTGGTACAAGAGAAAGTGAGTTACCTGAAATTGTTGAATTTGATATTGAGTCACAAAGGCCGCACCTTACCCAGATGGAAGAGGAGGTGTGTTCACTTGTTGAATCACTGTAAGAAGCCATAAAACAGAAAAGTCGGAGTGGGATGGGGAATTAAAGTGACAGGCAACAGAAAGCTCAGGGTTACCTCACAGACTGAATGAAGGTACTCTGCAAAGCATTCAGCTGATCCAGTGTAGCTGAGACCACATGAGGATGCAAAGGAATTCATCTTCATGGGGCCCACCTCTGACCCTTCTCTATCTGGATCTCTTGGTCTCCATCTTGGGGCATAGGTTAGTGAAAACATCCATTACAAGGCGACAGACTTGACTTTCCACGTAGGTGTCTCTGACATCTTTTCCCTCTAGCATAGTTGATAGGGTCCTCAAACACGTGTTGCCCATTTTGAACATAGAACAGTACAGCACAATACAGGCCCATTGGCTCACAATGTTGTGCCGACCTTTAAACCTCGCCTAAGACTATCTAACCCCTTCCTCCCACATATCCCTCTATTTTAAATTCCTCCATATGCTTATCTAGCAACTCTTGAATTTGATCAAAGTTCCTGTCTCCACCACCACCCCAGGCAGCGCATTCCATGCCCCAACTACTCTCTGGGTAAAAAACCTTCCTCTGATATCTCCCTTGAACTTCCCACCCATTACTTTAAAGCCATGCCCTCTTGTATTGAGCATTGGTACCCTGGTAAAGAGACGCTGGCTGTCCACTCTATCTATTCCTCTTAATATTCTGTACACCTCTATCATGTCTCTCCTCATCCTCCTCTCCAAAGAGTAAAGCCCCAGCTCCCTCAGTCTCTCCTCATAATGCATACTCTCTAAACCAGGCAGCATCCTGGTAAATCTCCTCTGCACCCTCTCCAACGCTTCCACATCCTTCCTATAATGAGGCGACCAGAACTGGACACAGTACTCTAAGTGTGGTCTAACCAGAGTTGTATAGAGCTGTATCATTACCTTGCGGCTCTTAAACTTGATCCCTTAATTTATGAAAACTAACATCTTATAAACCTTCTTAACTACCCTGTCCACCTGTGTGGCAACTTTCAGTGATCTGTGGATATGAACCCCCAGATCCCTCTGCTCCTCTACACTACCCAGAATCCTGCCATTAACTTTGTACTCTGCCTTGGAGTTTGTCCTTCCAAAGTGTACCACCTCACACTTCTCCAGATTGAACTCCATCTGCCACTTCTCAGCCCAGCTCTGCATCCGATCAATGTCCCTCTGCAATCTTCGGCAATCCTCGACACTATCCACAACACCACCAACCTTTGTGTTGTCTGCAAACTTGCTAACCCACCCTTCTTCCCCCCCCCCCCCCCCCCATCCAAGTCATTAATAAAAATCACGTAAAGCAGAGGTCCCAGAACTGATCCTTGTGGGACACTGCTAGTCACAGCCCTCCAATCTGAATGCACGCCCTCCACCATAACCCTCTGCTTTCTGCAGGCAAGCTAATTCTGAATCCACACAGCCAAGCTTCCCTGGATCCCATGCCCATTGACCTTCTGAAGAAGCCTACCATGTGGAACCTTGTCAAATGCCTTTCTAAAATCCATGTAGACCACACCTACTGCACTACCCCCCATCAATCTGTCTGGTCACCTCCTCAAAGTACACTATCAGACTTGTGAGACGTGGTCTGCACTTCACAAATCCATGCTGGCTGTCCCTGATCAGACCATGATTCTCCAAATGCCCATAGATCCTATCTCTCTTTCCAACAGCTTGCCCACCACAAACATAAGGCTCACTGGTCTATAAATCCCTGGACTATCCCTACTACCTTTTTGGAATAAGGGGACAACATTTGCCACCCTCCAATCCTCCAGTACCATTCCCGTGGACAACGAGGACTCAAAGATCCTAGCCAAAGGCTCAGCAATCTCCTCCCTCGCGGAGCAGCCTGGGGAATATTCCGTTAGGTCCCGGGGACTTATCTGTCCTAATATTTTCTAACAGCTCCAACACATACTCTCTCTTGATATCAACATGCTCTAGAACATTACCCTTACCAACACTGTCCTCAGCATCATCAAGCCCCCTCTCCTTGGTGAATACTGAAGAGAAGTATTCGTTGAGGACCTCACCCACTTACACAGCTTCCAGGCACATCTTCCCACCTTCATCCCTAATCGGTCTGACCTTTACTCTCGTCATCCTTCTGCTCTTCACATAAGTGAAAAATGCCTTGGGGTTTTCCTTAACCCTACTCACCAAGGCCTTTTCGTGTCCCCTTCTTTCTCTCCTCAGCCCCTTCTTAAGTTCCTTCCTTGCTACCCTATATTACTCAAGAGACCCTGCTGATCCTCGCTGCCTACACCTTATGTATGCTGCCTTCTTCCTCCTAACTAGTTGTTCCACCTCTCTTGTCACCCACGGTTCTTTCACCCTGCCATTCTTCCTCTGCCTCACCGGGACAAATTTATCCCTAACATCCTGCAGGAGATCCCTGAACAACGACCACATCTCCATAGTACATTTCCCTTCAAAAATGTCATCCCAGTTTACATTCGCAAGTTCTAGCCTCATAATTTGCCTTTCCCCAATTAAATATTTTCCTATCCTCTTTGCTCCTATCCTTGTCCGTGACAGTGCTAAAGGTTAGGGAGCGGTGGTCACTGTCCCCCAAATGCTCACCCAGTGAGAGATCTCTCACCTGACCTGGTTCATTACCTAATACTAGATCTAATCTGGCATTTCCTGCACCTCTGCTCTTGCCCCTTCTCAGAGCAAGGATAGAGTTTCCCTGGCCCTTGCCTGATGTAGGTTGACCAAAGCTGGAGAGGGTGCAGAAGAGATTTACGAGGATGCTGCCTGGACTAGAGGGCCTGAGTTATAGGGAGATGTTGGCCACGCTGGATCTTTAATCCTTGGAGTGTAGGAGAATGAGGGACGACCTCATAGAAGTTTATAAAATCATGAGGGGTATGGATAAGGTGGACAGTCAGTCTTTTCCCCAGGGTTGGGGAGTTGGGGAGTCCAAAACTAGAGGGCACAGATACAAGATAGGAGGGGTGAAATTTAAAAGAGAGGTAAGTTCTTTACACAGAGAGTAGTGATCACCTGGAACGAGCTGCCAGAGGAAGTGGTTGAGGCAGGTACAATTGCAACATTTAAGAAGACAGCACCTATCTCACTGTGATAAGACTATTGAACAGTTCCCTTATACGATAAGATGGACTCTGACGTCACAATCTACCTTGTTGTGACCTTGCACCTTATTTTCTACCTGCACTGCACTTCCTCTGTAGCTGTGACACTTTACACTGTACTGTTAGTTTTACCTGTACTACCTCAATGCACTCTGTACTAACTCAACGTAACTGCACTGTGCAATGAATTGATCTGTACGATCGGTGTGCAAGACAAGTTTTTCACTGTACCTCGGTACAAGTGACAATAATAAACCAATACCATTTAGATAGGTACCTGAAGGGGAGGGGCTTGGAGGGTTATTGGACGAACGCGGGCAACTGGGACTAGCAGGGAGGATGCTGTGGTCAGCATGGACCAGTTGGGTCGATGGGCCTGTTTCTGCACTCTATTACTCTCTAACACTAGCATTGTAATCAGTAACCAAATGCAGCAAGATCTGAACATATGGAGGCTTGGACTGATAGATGGTGTAAGATTTGTGCCACCCAAGTGCCAGACAGTGATGATATCCAACAACCTATCACCCCCTGACATTCAGTGGCATTACCATCACTGAATCCCCATTGACCAGAAACTGAACTGGAGTAGCCACATACACAATGTGGCTACAGAGTAGGTCAGATGCTGGGAATCCTGCACCAAGTAACTCACCTCCTAACTCCCTGAAGCCTGTCCACCTTCTACAAGGCTCAGGTCAGGAGTGTGAGGGAACACTCTCCACTTGCCTGGATGAGTGCAGCTTCAACAATACTCAAGAAGCTCAACATCGTACAGGACATAGCAGCCAACTTGATAGGCACCCCATCCACAACGATGCACTCACTCCACTGATGGGAAATATATCGCCGTCACTGGCTCAAAGTCCTGGAACTCTGTCCCTAACAGCATTGTGGATATACCCAGATCTCAAGGACTGCAGCGGTTCAAGAAGGCAGCTCACCACCAACTTCTCAAGGGCAATTAAATGCTGGCTCAGCCTGCGAAGCCTACATTCCCTTGAATGAATAAAAAACAGTCCTTTGGAATATCTGGAGACCACGTCTCATGGACCACACATACACATTTAGTAAATTTGGTCCCAAAATTGCTGGAAAACTGCAGGAGAGTATTGCTAGTACTCAGTGCTCAGATACTGTCAGTGGAGAGTTAACATTTCAGGTCAATGATCTCTCGAGAGAACTAGAAGAGTAAGGTTGACAAATTCTAAAAGTGCTGAGGGGGGAGGGGTGGAAGATACAAAAAGGATGATAAGTGAGGACAGATTAAATGAGGCATTAACCCTAATGCATGGAAGCAGGAGTGAGCTCCTTGTTCCTTCTCTGCCACTCAGTAAGATCAAGGTTGATCTTTTACCTCAGTGCCTTTTCCTGCACTAACCAAAGCGAAAGATGGTGTAATGGGGGCAAGAAACAAACGATGGGTCCAGAGGTAATGTGAACGAGAACAGAGAATCAGCATCTGTAATGTGTAGAGGAATGAGACATCCGTGAAGGTGAGACTGGTCAGGACCAGGCACCAGAGAGTCACGGATGTAGGGAGGAAGGTGTGGAGCACTCCTCCCTTGTCACCAACACCTTCCTGCATTAGTGCGTTGCACACCATTCTGACTTAGAAATACATTCCAGCTCCCTTGTTACTGGGTCCAACTCCTGGAGTCCCTCAGCAGTACGGAGGTGGTTTCAGATAGCCACTCACCACTACCTTTGAATGGACAGTAAGTGCTGATCTTATCAGTGATGCCCATGTCCTGTGGGTCCATGAAAAGGCTGCAGGAAAATTCTGATTCCTTTGTCATCTGCCTCGCTCGTTGACCCGGTGCGCAGGCTGCGTGCGTGGCCAGGCACAGGGGTACTTGTATATTTCGCCTTGTTTTGATGCTGTCTGCAAGTTCTGGTCCAGACATCATACCCTCTGGTTCCAAACCTGGGTTACTGCCTCATTAAGAGCAGTTCTGCATTTGGGTGTGTGGTATGAAGGACAGACAGAGCTTGACTTACTGGGGTCAGTGTTACCCATGTTTGGTCACCACATGGTGGTTCAGTAAACTATTCAGTGTTTTTACTTTCAGAAAAGGGAGTTGTATTTGGAGCTCCACTGACAGAAGAAGGGATCGCTCAGGTTTATCAGCTCATTGAATATCTTTACAAAAGTAAGTGCAAGGACGTCAGTTCACAGTAGTACAGTGTTCACACCCACCCCCCACCCCCCAACCCTGTCCGTCCTTTCCTCCCCACCTTCATCGTCGCTCTCCCTGTCCATCACCTTTCCATTTTTATCTTCTGTCACAGCATCAGCGCTCTCCTGTGTTTGCCATGGTCCTCTTGCTCCTTTGCCTCCTTCTCTTGGCACGTTCCCATTGCAATATCTAGTCCTGTGTTCGTGCCTCTTCCCTAGTTCACAGGCTGGATTTAATCAACTACACAGTTTTACTAGTTTGACAATACAATATCATGATATCATTCTGTTCACAAATTGGTTTTAGCTTCTCACTTTTCTGTAACAATTGTTATAATTGGAAAAGGCTTAATGCTAACCTCTCGTACTCCAGTCCTTTCATTACACTGCTATTAAATAACAATTAACCATATAAAAAAAGTGAAACAACTGTGTTTTACCCACGATTCTGAAAGCTCTGTAGGTAAACCCTATTCTGTTTTAACTGTTGCTTCATTTCCCAATCAGCCTTTTATGCAGCTTCTATTTCCCTCTTCTGTCCACAGATCTCCATGTAGAGGGCCTGTTTCGTGTTCCTGGAAATATTGTGCGACAGCAGTTCCTGAAGGAAGCTTTAAACAGTGGAGCAGACATAGACCTGGATTCTGGAGAATTTCATCCAAATGATGTAGCAACTCTGCTGAAAATGTTCCTTGGGGAACTTCCAGAACCACTTCTCAGTCATAGGCATTACAATGCTCATCTCAAAATAGCAGGTACAGTTGCAGGAGCACTGTGTGTGAGTGGCAGTTACTGGGAGCCGTGGATTGTATACTGTAGGTAACAAGGGAATTATTTTTTTAAAAAATGTTTTACTGTTAAATTCATAGAGACTCATAGAGCAATACAGCAGGGACACAGGCCCTTTTGCCCAACCAGTCCATGTTGACCATGGTGCCGACCCAGCTAGTCCCAATTTCCTGCGTTCAAACCCTGCCCCTCCATGTACCTATCCAGGTGCTTCTTAAATGACACTATTGTACCTGCCTCACCCACTTCCTCTGGCAGCTCGTTCCACATACTCACCACCCTCTGTGAAAAAGTTGCCCCTTGGGTCCCTTTTAAATCTTTTCCCGCTCACACTAAACCTATGCCTCCTAGTTTTGGACTCCCTACCCTGAGGAAAGACTGTTACCATCTATTTTATCCATGCCTCTCATAATTTTAAACATTTCTACAAGCTTTCCCCCATTCTCCTACGTTCCAAGGAACAAAGACCTAGCCTGGCCGACCTCTCCCTATAACTCAGGCCTTCTAGTCCTGGCAACACCTTCATTAACCTTTTCTGCACTCTTTCATTTCACCATGTCTTTTCAATAATAAGGAAACCAAAACTACACAGTACTCCAAGTGCAGCCTCACCAATGACTTCAAATTGCAATGATATTAAGCAGTGAACAAGTAGTATTAAAGGCCAACACGTCTTACCTCATTGTTTGCTGTAACCAGTGTCCTAGTGAATTGATTAACCAGTGTTGTAGATAACTAGCAGGGTGTAAGTTTTACTGAAGGGGAATGTGGAAATTTTAAGGGCAAACTGATAGTGCGGGTAATGTGTAGTGAGAACCAGTGTCTGTGCATTCAAGCATAAGACCATATCTCCAACTAGGATCTGAGCTGAGAAATTGGTTTAAAAAAACAAAATAGAAGGTTTTTATCTGAATTGATGCAACTCCAGATACAGGGAGCAGTAGGCTGTACATTGGCGACGGCTCCAGTTACAGCTTTTTATTCTTTCAGTCTGGAAATTAGACATGAGACTGCAAACGTTGGAATCTGGAGCAAGAATCTGTTGGAAGAACTCAGTGGGTTACCTTTGCGGTAACCTTTATGTTCCTGTTTATAATCCTCCTAACTGTCTCCACCTTCACTCTCCCCTCCCCCCTCCCCTCTCTATCTGCCCTTTTTTTTTTCTCTGCCTCTAACTATCAACCACCTGCCTCTCTCTCCCAACTCCACCCTCCCCATTCCCTACCTGGCTCCTTTTGCCCGTAAGCCCTTCTCAGTCCACTGATCACCTACTGGCTGCTTTCTCACCATTCCCTCCATTTCACACCTCCCCTCCCCTAGTCCTGATGTAGGGTCTCAACCTGAAATGTCAACAATTCCTCTCAACCCACTGAATTCCTCCAGCAGGCTGTTGGGGAATTTTTTTGGATGTCGATTTGTTATTACCTTCTCTGGTTCTCTTGTCATTAGGTCTAATGGTATTTGATACAAAGGGGAAAAAAGCCGTCCCTGACAAGGACCGTCGAATTGAGGCTCTCCAGCTGCTCTTCCTGTTACTGCCCTTAGCCAGTCGAAACTTGTTGAAGCTTCTGTTGGACTTGTTGTACCACACGGCCAAACAACAGGATAAGAACAAGATGTCTGCCTTGAACTTGGCACTAATGTTCGCCCCACACATTCTCTGGCCCAGGAATGTAAGTGGTCTTTGTGTCCTCAGTATTTTGTGTCACTCTGTTAACGACTTCTCAATGCTTTACATGCCTTGATACTTAATGTCTGCCGTCCCCTACCCACTCTCTGTGCTCCATTTTATAACTTCATTTTTAATACCGAGCACACATATTTAGACATGTGTCTCTTGATGAACAACATCTAAAGGTTTCTCAAAATAAAACAGGTATCCTCCAAGGTGGTTGAATTTAAACATTTTGTTGATACTCCCAAACAGGATGTTCTTTATGTTCTGTTTAACGGCAACATTCTGAAACGTTCAGCTAACTCACCTGTGTTCAGTGCAGAATTTCAATATTTGAAGGTTTTGGGCAAAGGTTTCCTACTGATTTTGTTGTCTCTGATCTTCAGTTTTATTTCTCTTTTTCTCCTGATTCTCTTGACCTTTTTCTGATCCTAATAGATGGTTGCCGCTGACCTCCAGGAGAACATCACCAAGCTAAATAATGGAGTGGCATTTTTAATTAAACATTCTCAGAAGCTTTTTCGGGTAAGGAAATACAACATGTTGCAGAATTAAGGAAGCTGGGTCTGTATGTGAGTCACAAACTTGAATTAACTGATTATTGAATTAACTGTGTCTGTCAGTTTGGTACATCTGTAATACCTGGCAGCACTGAACCTGCCTGAACTAACTTGTTTCACACCAGGAGTGAGTGAACTGGTGACTGAGGCTAGGAGCAGGTTAGGAGGTGCTGTGAGGGGAGACTGGGTAATTGGTGTTCCCAGTGATGGGGCATTGCTGCAGTGGAAACTGAGAAGGCACTGACAAAACGATGCTGTCATGTCACTGCCTGACGTGTTCAGTGAAGTTTCTACACAAGTGAATCTGACGAGAAAATCTTGGAATACTAGGATGCTGAGAAGCTGCAAACCTTGTAAGAGGGTCTCGATGTCTGGGGTGGGTTTACAACACCACCTAGTTAACAACACCACATGCTAAAAGGTAACCAGGTTTCAGATTAGAAAGTGAAGCTGTTAGTACTGTGATATTCAAATTCCAAAGGAACTTTTGGTTCAGATACTATTTATCATTACAAGTGTTAAGGAATTTAAACATTTGCACACATTCCTGTTTGTCTTTGTAGGCACCAGCATACATTCGAGAACTTGCCAGGCTACAGTTCACAGGATCAAAAACTGCTGTTTCCAAGGTAAAATTATCATGTCAAAGGAACAGAGACCACACAAAGCTTATCTCAAGGCTGTTGGCAGGGTAGGAGCTGGGCACACTGAGCTCAAAGCAGACCATGGTTGCTGGGTCCTTGTTGCAGTTAGGAAACTCCTAATGGGATTTGTGGCTTTACAAAGTTGTTCACCATGGTACTGGAACTGAAAAAACCCACACAATGCCGATATTCTCAACAGGTCAGGCAGCAACCATGCAGCTGATGTTTCAGCTTCTGATGAAAGTTGAGAAGTTAAATCTGTTTATCTCCACAGATGCTGCCTGAGCTGCTAGAATTATGGTTGTGTTTTATTTGTTGGGGTGTGGATACTGCTGACAAGGGAAGGTTAAAGTGACCTTTCCTTCTGAAGCACTGCTGTCTTTCTGATGAAGGTACTCTCACAGTGCTGTTGAAGAAAGAAGAGCAGTGAATTTCCAAGTAAAAGTAACGTTTGCTTGGAGGAGATCTCTCAGGGTGCATTTCCAAGCAAATGCTGCCCTTGTCCTGTGTTGTAAAGTAGTGGGTTTGGAGATGCTTTTAAAGATTTGTTGTCAGTTGCCGCAGTGAATTTTGGACCCATGGAGGGAGTGAAGGCTTGGTGTGGTGAATGGGGGTGCCAATCATTGGGTGCATTTGTCCTGAACTGTGTGACGCTTCTCACTCTTTGTTTGAGCTACATTTGTATCGGCTGGATGAGGTGAGGATGGAATATTTCCCTCCATGAAGAACAGCACGTTATTTTCTGTCTGGGCACATTGCAGCCTCCGGATTCATTTTTGACTTGTGCAGCTTTAGGTAATTGACTTCCTCTCTCTGTATAAGATCTGGCCACTTTGCTGTAAATCCACCTTTCCTCATACACTGCCTGATCTGTGGGGCATATCCCCCAGTCCTGCACTTTACGTTTTACACAGTTTGTTTTCTCTCTCTAACTGCCCCATTAATCCATTGGGTGATCCCCAACACTTATGCCCATGGCAGTCCTGGCCTCAACTATCAGAGATATTCCGTTTGTCCTATCCATCCCACCTCCCAACTTCTCTCTGGTTTAAAAATAATTTTTTTCCTTTTCCCAGTTCTGACGAAGGGTCTCTAACCTGAAATATTAACTCTGTTTCCCATTCCACTGACTTGCCCGACCTGCTAAGTGTTCCCAATATTTTCCAATTTTTATTTCAGATTTTTCCAGCATCTGTGGTTGTTTGAGTTTCACACTCCCTTCCCTGATGGACATGAACATAGAACGTAACAGCACAGTACAGGCCCTTCAGCCCACAATGTTGTGCCAAAATTTTATCCTGCTCTGAGATCCATCTAATCCTTCCCTCCCACATAGCCCTCCATTTTTCTATCAATCATGTGGCTATCTAAAAATCTCTTAAATGTCCCTAAAGTATCTGTCTCCACCACCTCTGCCAGCAGTGCGTTCCACGCACCCACCACTCTCTGTGTAAAAAGAAAAAGACTTACCCCTGACATCCCCCTTATATCTTCCTCCAATCACCTTAAAATAATGCCCCCTCGTGTTAGCCATTTTTGCCCTGGGAAAAAGTCTCTGACTGTCCACTCGATCTATGCCCCTTATCATCTTGTACACCTCTATCAAGTCACCTCTCATCCTCCGCTCCAAAGGGAAAAGCCCTAGCTTGCTCAACCTATCCTCATAAGACGTGCTCTCCAATCCAGGCAGCATCCTGGTAAATCTCCTCTGCACCCTTTCTAAAGCTTCCAGATCCTTCCTATAATGAGGGGACCAGAACTGAACACAATACTCCAAGTGTGGTCTAACCAGAGTTTTAAGGAGCTGCAATATTACCTGGCAGCTCTTGAACTCAATACCTCGACTAATGAAGGCCAACACACCATATACCTTCTTAACAACCCTATCAACCTGCACGACAATCTTGAGGGATCTATGGACGTGGACCCCAAGATCCCTCTGTTCCTCCACACTGCTAAGAGTCCTATAATTAACCTTGTATTCTGCCTTCAAATTCGATCTCCTGAAGTGTATCACTTCACACTTTTCCAGGTTAAACTCCATCTGCCACTTCTCAGCCTAGCTCTGCATCCTATCCTGTTGTAATCTACAGCAACCTTCTACACTATCCACAACACCACCAATCTTTGTGTCATCAGCAAACTTACTAACCCACCCTTCCACATCCTCATCAAAGTCATTTATAAAAATCACATTAAAGAGCAGGGGTCCCAGAACAGATCCCTGCAGAACACCATTGGTCACCGACCTCCAGTCAGAATACGCTCCATCTACCACCATCCTCTGTCTTCTATGGGTGAGCCAATTCTGAATCCACACAGCCAAGTTTCCCTGGGTCCCATTCCTCCTGACTTTCTGAATGAGCTTTTCATAAGGAACCTTATCAAACGCCTTACTAAAATCCATATACACCACATCCACTGCTCTACCTTCATCAATGTGCTTTGTCACATCCTCAAAGAATTCAATCAGGCTCGTGAGGCACGACCTGCCCCTCACAAAGCCATGCTGACCATCCCTAGTCAGCCTATGCTTCTCCAAATGTCCATAAGTCCTGTCTGTTAAGAATCTTCTCCAGTAATTTGCCCACCACTGAAGTAAGACTTGCTGGTCTGTAATTCCCAGTGTTATCCCTACTCTCTTTCTTGAGTGAGACAGATGGGCTTTTGCAACAATCTAGTACTTTCATGGCTGCTGTTACTGAGACCAGCTTTTTTGGTTAAAATTCCAGGTTTGTTTAATTGTTTGAATTGAAATTCCTCACCTGTCATAAGGGGATTTGAACTCGTGTCTTTGGGTCTTGGCTGCTGTTCCAGTGATTTAACCACAACACAACCATTAACCATTGATGTGATGCCCTTGAATCTCAAGGAGAGTTGTTTAGATGCCCTCCTGTTGGAGATTATATTACATGGCACCAGCATTGTGCAAATGTTACTCAGATGGGGTTGTACTGATTGACCTCCAACAACTGCATCTTTGTATGAGGTGTGACCTGTGCCAGTGGAAAATTTCCCCTGTATATCCTCAGTTTTACCAGAGCTCCTTGCTTTCACACTGGGCGAAATGCTGGCCCAATATTGAGGGCAGTCGTTCTTATCGCACCTCTGGGATTCAGCAACATGGTCATCGTTTAGACTGACTCTGTGAAGAGGTTTGGAGCCTAGTGGTTCTGGCAAAACCCAAACCAAATGGGATATTGGTGACATGACAACATTGTTTACAACCCATCACTTATGACACTCGGATGGGCTGGAAATTGAACTCGATCTGGTGTCAATGTCTAGAGGTATAGGGCAACTTTTCACTTTATTAGGTAGATGCCAGTGTTGTAACTGTACAAACACTTGAGGCATGGCTAATCCTGGAGTCTTCAGCACTACTGCCAGGTTGTTGTGTGGTTCTAAAACCTTTACTCCTCTGGCCAAATATTATTTCATTGTCTTTGGCACTTGTGCAGGGCTGTACCATTTTTCTTCCAATTAGCTGCTTAATTGTCCATCGCCATTCACAACTGGATGTGGCAGGACTGCAGAGCTTTGATATGTCTCTTGGTTGTGGGATTATTCAGCCCTGCCTGCTGTGGACCATTTTTGCAGTTTGGCACACAGGTAGGTTTATCCTGCGCCTCATGTTCGGGTACATGTGGTGCTCCCCAGCTCTGTGTTCTGCACTGCTCATTGAACCGGGGTTGGTTCCCTGGCTTGGTTGTAACAGTACAGTCAGGGATATGTGGGCTGTGTGTTTATAGATTATGGTGCTATACACCTCTATCGCTGCAGATGGTCCACAGTACCCCATGGATGTGCTGTTTGGAGCAGCCAGGTCTCTTCAGAATCCACCCCATTATTCACGTGGCAGTGCCACACAGGACAGATGAAGATCTTTGTGTGAAGACGGGGCTTAAGTCCATAAGGACCGTGCAGTGGTGACTCCTACTGATATTGTCATGAACAGATGCACCGGTAGTCGGTAGATTATCTCTCATTAGTTCTCTCACCATTGCTCCAGTTCCGCTCTGAGTTTGGCCACCTTGCTCGCTGATGACAGACGTTTGAAGACCCTCCATCCAGAGCCCATCTTGTGCCCTAGGTTCTTCCACACGTTGCTCAACACGGAGGTTTAATACTTCATCACCTGGAGGCCAGTAGGTGGAATTCAGGAGGGGTGTTTGATCTGATGCTGTGAGATACCATGTCATAGTTGTGCAGCACGGTAACAGGCCCTTCAGCCCATCATGTCCATGCCAACCATCAAGTATCCATCTATACTAATTTCATCAACCAGCACTGTGTAGCCTTCTATGCCTTGGTGATTCAAGTGCTTGTATAGATACTTATGTTGTCAGGGTCTCTGCATCCCTCAGGCAGTTTGTTCCAGATTCCAAGCCCCCACTGGTGGAAAAATTATTTTTCAGATCCCCTCTAAACCTTTTACCCCTCACCCTAAATCTTTGCCTTTTAGTTTTAGACACCTGCTATGGAGAAATGCTTCCTACTATCTCTGATCCCTGTAATTTTGTGTTTGTTATAACTTTGTACACCCCTCAGCCTCCTCTGCTCCACAGAAAACTTGGCCTAAACATTCCCTCCCCATAAGCAAAAATCCATCCCATGCAGCAGCTGGTGAATCTCCCCTGCACCCTCCAGTGCACTCGCATCCTTCCTATGTGGTCTGAAGTCATTATTCATCTACACAGAGATTTATCTATCAGCCCATGTCTGCCTGGAGGAGAGTGGCTCCAGCAATGCTCAGGAAGTAGAGCGGCTGAAAGCCGTGAGGGGTCTGTGAGTGACTGAGAAGCTGAGTCATGTGTTTTGTGTGCTACCCTCTCTGTTCAGGATGACCTGGATTTGTTGCCAGTTCCAGACTGCCCAGACTTGCTCTCTGTGAAGGGTGTGAAGCGGAGCCGGCTGCAGTCGGTCAGGAGACATGAAGAAACGCAGCAGCGGACGGAGGAGGCTCTGAGGGAACTATTTAAGCACGTCAGCAACATGCCTGATTCTGCCAAAAAGAAGAAACTCGTGAGACAGGTAGGACAGAGGGAGGTTCAGGACTGGAGCAACAATCTGCTGGAGGGACCCGAGGGAGGGGAAGGAATTGTTGACATTTCAGGGTGAGACCCTGCACTAGACTGAGAGTGGAGAGGGATATAAAGGGGAGGGGTGATAGGTGGCCTGAGGAGGGATGATGGGTAGGGAGGGTGAAGGCTGGAGATAGCCGCTGGTGCTGGACTCTGATAGTGACAATGGTGATTATGGGAACCGTTAGGGGAGAGGTGAGTGGCTGTTGGAACCAGTTGCCAGAGGGGATCCAGTGGATAAAATGGGTGGTAGGTGGATGGAACCAGGAGTGGGATGAAAATGAGTGATGGGGGCTGGAGGGGGTGTGGGAAGGGGAACAAAAGTGAGAGGAGCAGAGGTGGATTGGAAGGAGAGAGAGGGGAACACGAGGTGAGGGTTAACTGAAATCGGAGACTTCAATGTTCATTCATTGGGTTGTAGACCGCCCAGGTGGGACATGAGGTTCTGTTCCTCTAGTCTGTGTTGGCCCTCCCCCTGGCAGTGGAGAAGGCCGGTGTGGGAATGGGAAGGGGAGTTTAAACGGCATACAACTGGGAGCTCGGGGTGGCCATTACAGACAGAGTGCAGGTGGTCTGTGAATTGGTGGTGAGGGAGAAGGTGGAGGGACAGGTGTTGCGCCTCCTTTGATTCCATTACTGCTCTGGCTCTTCCAAATTGTTGACCTGTTGTGACGGGAGGGTACACATCGGTAGGGTGCTGGGCTTCATTCAGTGTTAACTACTGCTGCTTTAACTATTTGACCATACACAGATTTTTGTCGAGGAACTAGAGAAATGAAACTGCCTTGGTTCTTGAACATGGTTCTGTGTTGATTATGAGGGTGGTGTTGAGACTGGCTTTGAGTTGAGTATTTGAGCAAACACATTGGTGTATTTATACTTGAAATGCTGCAGGGAGCTTTGCTACAACTTCCCTGACACAGTGCTAGCAGTCAACACGTGGGGACACCAGGAAATGTTTTAGTCATTTTATTGCTGCTTTGGAATGCAAGGCCCACTGAAACCACTGTGTTAATAGACATGAATGTTCCAGTCTGCTTCCTAGGTGTTAACTACCTCAGCCCGAGTCTTCACTGGGTCCTACATTGAGACATACTCTGCTGTGACACAACTCGCAGCTGCTGCTCTGGGGAAACCCATTGTTATTTTGTCCGTGTGAATAATAATACTGGGCTTTGGAGAGTTGGAGGGCAAAGAAGTCATACTTTAGAGTACTCTATCCACAGGTCAGCTCTCTGATCCCAGCACCCTGAGCGCACAGATTGCGAAAGTTGGTGTTGTGGATAGCAAGGAGGGTTGTTTGAGTCTACAGCAGGATATACTGTAGATCAGTTGAAAAGTTGGGTGGAGCATTGGCAGATGGAATTTAATTCTGCCAGTTGTAAGCTGCTGTGTTTTGGGAAGTCAAATAGGGATCTGATGTGTACAGTAAATGGTAGGGTGCTAAGGAATGTTGGTGAATATTGGTTCAGGTCTATACTTCCCAAGAAAATGGCAACACAGGTAGATAGGATGGTGGAGAAAGCATATGGTATGCTTGCCTTCATAAGCCTCTGAACCTGTTAGACAGGCACTCAAACAGGCCAGGATTAATTAGAAGGGCACGGTCCTAATGCAGGCAAATGGGGATTAGTGTAGATGGGCAAAAGGGTCAGCATGCATGTGGTGGGCTGAAGGGCCTGTTTCTGAGCTGTACAAATCTGTGACTCTAGAATGTCTCAGCTACCATCTGGTGACTGGGTCTCAGAGCCTCAGCTGCAAGTCGTGCTGCTCACTGTGATGTTCTTTGGGTTCCACGATGTCCCTGTTTACACCAGACTGTTTACCGCCTCCTGCAGTTTAATAAAAGCTCGGTTTTTGGAACTCCTGAAGGATTTGCTTTGCCCAGAACCAAGAAACATGTGCGCTCCCGGTCATTTGGAGGCCTTATTAAGGTAAGAGGAGCACAAGGCTACACTCAAACTGTGGGTTAAAGTGTGAGAGCAGAGCAATCCGCACACAAGACGAGAGCTTTAATGTGGAAGGGGCAAGAGTCGACTGTGACTGGCGTGGTAAGCTGCATGGATCATGTGCAGACAAGGTGGGCTTCAGCTGGACACACCCTCCATTAGGAAGGTTGGCCAGTTATGTCCACAAAAGCCAGGGCAAATCAAATCCAACCCATGACCCCACCATCAGCTTGCACTCAGTCATTGCTAAGTGACAGAAGATGTTGTCCATGCTAACAAGCAGTGGTGTCTACCACTGGGGTAGTGGGTTTGATAAGATACCTTTATTAGTCACATGTATATAGAAACACACAATGAAATGCATCTTTTGCGCAGTGTTCTGGGGGCAGCCCGCAAGCGTCGCCACGCTTCCAGCGCCAACATAGCATGCCCACAACTTCCTAACCCGTACGTCTTTGGAATGTGGGAGGAAACCGGAGGAAACCCATGTAGACATGGGGAGCATGTACAAACTCCTTACAGACAGCGGCCGGATTTGAACCCGGGTCGCTGGCGCTGTAAAGCGTTATGTTAACCGCTACTCTACCGTGCCTGACCAGGATCTCTCAGCCACTCAGTCAATGCAGTCTTAGTCCAAATGTGAATAACTGATGGAGTGAATAAATTGAATGTCTAAATGACTGACTGAAGGCTGGCAGAATAAATGACTGGTTTACTGCTTCGAGGGCAGGCGGAATGACTGAGGATTGCAAATCTTCAGTGTTTTTGTTGCCATCGTGCCCAGTTGTTAATTCTATAAGAGCTGAGATCAATAGATCTTTGGATGTTTGGCAAATGGGGGGATATTGGGACCAGGCAGAAACGTGCAATTGAAGGCGAGACTTGGCTAAGATGTTACTAAGATGTAGAGCAGGTTTGAGGGGCCATTCCCCTTCTGTGTTTGCAGAGAAGAGGTGAGTTCCAGAGATTGGGCGACTGTTCAACCATGGCTGGTCAGTAGCAAATATCGTTTGCACCTCAAGTCTCTGGAATTGACCATCTTCAACAAAGGGGAAGTTTACCACATCCTCTTGATATTCAGTGTTACTGTCATCCTGGGCTTCTGTGGGTGAGGTCACTAGAAACTTAACTGGACCTGACGTGCACGCACTGTAGTTACAAGAGTAGATCAGACTAGCATTGTGTAGCAAGTGACTCACCACGTGACTCCCCAAAGCCTTTCAGCCATCTATGTTAGGACCATGATGGAGTACTCTCCACTTGCTCTAATAATTTTTGAGAACCATAGGACTGTCCAGGGAAAGCAGCCTGCTTGCTTGGCATTTCTCCCCTCCCCTGCCCACCCTAAACGTTCACTCCCTCTACCACCAGTGCAGAATGGCTGTAGTGTGTACTTTCTACAGACTGCATTGTCATTTACTCACCTGGGCTACTCCAGTGCCACTGCCAAACCTACAGCCTCTTCCACCAAGACCAAGAGCTTCAGGCACAATACCACCACCTACAGCTTCTCCAAATCACGGACTTTCCTGACTTGGAAATGGAGCATTGTTCCTTTTGTTGCTAGGTTTAAATTCTGGCTGTCCTCTCAGATATCACTGTGGGAGCACCTTCACCAGAGTATCTCCTCCAGTGGTTAAAGTAGGACACTCACCCCCAACCTTCTCAAGGGCAATTAGGACAAATGCTGACCTTGTCTGTGATGCCACAATTTGTGAACCAATTTCTGAGAAACCCTTGTCCTTGTGCACTTGGAGCAGAGGATGGCTGGATTGCACGAGTCCTCAGGGACTTGGTGACTGGACACAGGTGGATTTTCAGCTGACCCTGTCCAGTCACCTACTCTGTGAAGACCAGGATTTCCCCAGTGCTGTGTGTACCTGTTGAATGCTCTAGAGAGACTGAAGCAATGTTCTAAACCTACTGAGACTTTATTTCTGCAGCGTAAAGTTTTAGGCGGTCACTATGTGACAGAGAGAAAGAGCAGAATCCTGATGCCTGATGTGGTGACTCCGAGCTGTGAACACCCAAGGGAGCAGGGGAAGGAGAACCTGGATCAGGTGAGCCTCAAGCCCACAGTGCAGATTGTTGGTTGCAAATTGTTTCGTTCATGGGGAGAGGAATTGGGAAGAGAAAGGAGCACAGTAACAAAACGCTGCAGACACTAGAAATGCCAGCAGATCAGACAGCATCTGTGGTGAGAGACTGAGCTTGGTGCCTTTCGTCAGGCAGTTCCTTGATCATTGAAAGCAGAGAGGACCTGGGAAACTTGCTGTGGACTGAGGATCCAAATCTGGGTGGCAGGCACCAAGTGCACACAGGGACCAGGGTCCAGATGGTGCGGTCTGCAGAGATGTCCTCATGTCTGTGCTTTGGGGGAGGGCACATTCCTGATGTTGGTGCACACTGTAACCAATAGTTGCCCATTCTGAGCTGTGTACATTGCACGGGGCAGTGAAGGTGCTGTGGAGGAGTGAGGGGAAGCAGAATTCTGGGGATTGTAGAGGGTGGAGTCTGGGGAATACAGGGGCTCTGGAGGACTGGACGTTAATGGGAGTTGGTCATTCTCTGCACATCCTCCGTTCTCTTAGGAAGATGGGAAAGGTTTTGAATCCCTGGTGTCCGCCTCACTCTTGCTGTTCTTTCCGGTTTCAGAAGCCCATGGAGCTGTCGTCTCTGCACTTCAGTCGCATCCGATCAAAGTCGACAGATGAGATCCTCAGTGAGAGGAAGGTGACGTGATTCTGAGTTCTTATACCAAAACCTTGATCAAAAGTTCAGCTAAAATCGAGGCTGAATTTTCCAGTGAGCCTCCTTTCTAAAGCTTCTGTGTAGAGAAGCTCCAGCACGATTGGTTGGAATGTGCACGGTGTGCTGCAGATGGCAGATATCTTGGGTACTAGTGCATAATTCCCTTGACAATTGGATGCATAGAATAGATTGATGCCTGGCAAGGAGATTGGTCTGAACTCAGAAGGGAGAGGTGATCTAATGGAAAGGTACAAGATTTTCTGAGGGTTTAATAAGGCAAATGTTACAAGACTGTTTCCTGTAGTTGGAGAGTTTAGAACGGGGAGTGTTGAGTAAGGGATTGGATGTTTAGCACTGAAATGAGAAGCATGTGGCATGAGGGAATGGTGATATCATGTATGACTGGGCTAAGGGCTGATAATCCCAAGGACTCAACAATCCAAGTCCCAGAATTTTGAAAACAGTGGCTATAGTGAACCACTCCAGTGATCATCTCTCGAAGCTGTCTAGATCCTGGAATTGTTCAATGCAGTGGAGGTGAGAAAATGTGACCCCACTATTTAAGAAAGGAGAGAGAAAACAAGCAGGCCTGCCTTGAATATGGGAATCTGTAAGGAAGTAATGCCAGGACATCTTGGGAATAACAACAGGGTTGAGTAGAATCAGCTACTGCAGCAGATAAGGGGGGATCAGTGGATGAAGTGTACTTGGGTTTTCAAAAAGCATTTGATAAGGTCCCACACAGCAGGTTGGTTAGCAAGGTTAGAGCATGTGGAATTGTGTGTAATGCATTGCTATGGATCAGACAGAAGGCCAAGTAAAATGCACCAATCTTCAGGTTGTCACACTGTGACTAATGGGGTGCAGCGGGGACCAGTGCTCAGAACCACCTATTCACAACATATGCTAGGATTTTATTCCCTGGAACATAGGAGATTGAGGGGTGACCTGATGGAGGTATATAAGATCATGAGGGGCATAGACAGGGTGAAAGTACGTAGTCTTTTTCCCAGGGAAGGGTGCTAAAAACAGGGCAAAGGTTTAAGATCAGAGACGAGAGATTTAAAAGGGACAGCAGAGGCAGCTTCACGCAAAGGGTGGTGCGTATTTGGAACGAGCTGCCAGAAACAGTGGTTGAGGTGGGCACATTAGCAATGTTTAAAAGCCATCCAGATAAGTACATGGATAGAAGATGTTCAGAGGACTGTGGTCCAAACACGGGCAGAGGGGACCAGTTCGCTGGGCAGCACAGTCGGGATGGATGAGTTGGGCCGGAGGGCTTGTTTCCGTGCCCTGTGACTAGTGGGGTATGGCAGGGATTGGTGCTCAGGCCTACCTATTCACAACCTGTGTCAACGATGGATGAGGGGACCAAATGTGTTACTGTCCACGCTACACTAGGTGGGGTTGTGAGTGGGGAGGAGGATGTAGAGGGGTTTCAGGGGATATGGACAAGCTGAGTCAGGCGAGCTGATGCAGTATTATGTTGAAAGTTGTGAGGCCATCCACTTTGAACAAAACAGAAAATCTGAATATTTTAAAGGGCAAGAGATTGGTTAATGTTCAAAGGAACCTCCTCTGAAATCGTTCTGTGATGAATATGTAACGGGGCCCAAACTCTGATCTCAGCTGTACCCCACTGGTTACTGACTGCCACCTTGAAAAAGTCCCATTTATTCCTGCAGTTTTCTGTCAACCAATTTTCAGTCCGTGCCCTTACATTATTCCCAATACCACCTGCTTTAATGTTATATACCACCTTTTTACTGGGACTTCTCAAAGGTGTTCTGGAAATCCAAGGTTCTCCCTTATTTACGCTCTCAACTCCAGTCAGTCTGTCAAACACAATTTCCTTCCAGAAATCCATGTTGCCTCTGTCAAATCCTTGATATTTTGCAAGTGGCCTGATATCTCATCCTCCTTAATTAGGTCTGGTATTTTCCCCACTATTGGTGTGCCTGTAGGTTCCTGTTTACTCTCGCTTTTTAAATAGTGGGGTCACATTTGTCACCCTCCATAATCTATAGAGTTATGGAAAATGCTGACCAACGCCTTCTGTTTCCATGCACATCTCCTCTTGTATTTTGGAATGCAAATTATCTAGCCCAGGGGTTTATCCTTTTTCAAAGTTGTATAGTAGTGCAGCAGTTAGTGTTGCTACCTGGCATTTGGAGGGACCTAGGCGAGCAGATGCAGTATAACGTGGAAAGTTGTGAGGCTCACCAGTCTGATCCTCACCTAGTGTGCTGTATATGCAGAGTGGCGAATGGCCACCTCCTATGTCCGATAAGATGATGTCTCTAGCACCGTTATCTCACCAATACTCACTTCAAGTTCCTCTCAACTCCATGCACTCTGTCTACACTTCTTGCTGCCTCAGTAAAGCAGCCAGCATAATCAAAAACCCCACTCACCCCAGACATTCTCTCTTCTCCCCTCTCCCATTGGCCAGAAGATACAAAAGCCTGAAAGCACGTATCACCAGGCTCAGGGACAGCTTCTATTACCACTGTTATAAGACTATTGAACAGTTCCCTAGTACGATAAGATGAACTCTTGACCTCACAATCTACCTTGTTGTGACCTTGCACCTTATTGTCTGCCTGCACTGCACGTCCTCTGTAGCTGTGATGAATTATTCTGCATTGTTATTGTTTTACCCTGTGTGATGAAATGGTATGCAAATCAAGTTTTTCACGGTACCTCGGTGCAAGTGACAATAATATTCCAATTCCTCATCTTCGTTAGATTCCTGCTTCCCAAACGTTTCTGGGAAATTATTCCTCTTCTGTGAGAGCAGAACCACAATGTTTGTTTCGTCCTGTCATTTCCCTGATTCCCATTGACTGTAGAAAACCTACACTAATCTCTGGTTTCGAAGCTTTGACGGTCCACTTTTCTTCTGTATGATTTTTCTCTTTTTGCTTTCTTACTCCATTTCTGTTTTCCTTTATAGGAATCCAGGCTATTCCCACGCCTCCAGTTTGCTGCTTTGCCTGGCAATCAAATTATTCTCTTTGGATCAAGTGGCATCCTTAAATGTTTGTTAGCCATGACTGGGTTGATTTTTCCTTTTATATTTTTATGCCAGGCAATGCTGTACAACTGTTGTAGTTTGGGCATTCATTGCCAGTCCACTGTGATGCCTTTTAAGGAAGCTGTCTGATCTGTTGTACCCAATTCATTCCTATACCTTCATAGTTTCCTTTTTAGGTTTAGGTATCAGCTTGAACTAATCACTTTATATCTGTGAAGAATTCTATTAATTATCGTCACTCTTCCTTAATGGACCTTGCACACTATAAATTCTTCAACACTGGACAGGATCCATGCAGGGAGGATGTTTCCCTGGCTAAGGGTCACAGTCTCGGAATAAAGACCATTCTGAATGGAAAATGAGGAATTGCTTCCTGCAGAGGGTAGTAAATCTTTGGATCTGGATTCATTCAAAACAGATTGATAAGATCTGGATTGTAAGGGAATTGGGGATATTCTGGGAAAATACCTCTGGAAAGGAAGATCAGCTGTTATCTGGATGAATAGAGGAGCAGGTTATAGAGGGACTGAATGACCTGCTTATCTTTCTGGACTAGAGAACTACAACCCTGCACTGAAATCTCACCCCAGCATCCACAGCGTTTCAAATCAGTAAATACATTCAGAAAGCCAGGAGGCATCTGGTTCACCAGGTCTTCCCTTGCACAGTCTGGCCGACTGCCCTCACGTGGCTGGGCAACTCGCTCGTGGCTTGTTTCTGGCAATCCACCAATGAGTGCTTTTCAAAAGCTTTCTGAATAGTTGTAAGGAGCATCAGAAGCATGTTGTTCTTTCAACTTTGGAAAAATTCCCCTGGTCCAGGGCACAGCTGATAGAGAAACCAAAATCACTGTGATCGTGGACAGGAGGAAACTGACCGAAAACTTGGATCTAGGCCTTAGTGTACGACTTGTGTAGTAAATGGAAAACACACGACCAGCTCCTCTGGTCAATAATCATCCTCCCTGTCACGTGAGTAACCCTGTATTGGCACAAGTGAACCAGCAATATTCAAACACTGACCTTTATTCCTTTCAGGGAGAGCTAGAAGGGGGCATGAGAAGGTCTTGGCGAGTAGGATTAAGGAAAACCCCAAGGCATTCTACCTGTATGTGAAGAATAGGAGAATAACTAGAGTGAGGGTAGGACCAATCAGGAATAAAAGGAAACGTGCCTGGAGTCAGAAGAGGTAGGGGAGGTCCTTAATGAATACTTTGCTTCAGTATTTACCAGTTTGATGTTTGTGAGGATGGCGTATGACAGGCTGATACACTAGGGGATGTCGACGTGAGGAAAAGAGGATGTGCTGGAACTTTTGAAAAACATTGGGATAGATAGGTCACTAGGGCTGGATGGGATATATCCAAGGTTATTATGGGAAGTGAGGGAGGAGATTGCTGCGCCTTTGACAATGATCTTTGTGTCCTCACTGGCCACAGGAGTAGTGTCAGATGATTGGAGGGTGGCAAATGTTGTTCCTTTGTTCAAGAAAGGGAGTAGGGACAAACCTGAGAATTACAGGCCAGTGAGTCTTACTTCAGTGGTGGGCAAATTACTGGAGAAGATTCTTAGAGGCAGGATTTATGGGCATTTGGAGAAGCATAGACTGATTAGGGGCAGTCAGCATGGCTTTGAGGGGCAGGTCGTGCCTCACGAGCCTGATTGAATTCTTTGAGGATGTCACGAAGCACATTGATGAAGGTAGAGCAGTGGATGTGGTGTACATGGATTTCGGTAAGGTGTTTGATAAAGTTCCTCATGGAAGGCTTATTCAGGAAGTCAGGAGGCATGGATCCAGGGAAACTTGGCTGTGTGGATTCAGAATTGACTCGCCTATAGAAGACATAGAGGGTGGTGGTAGATGGAGTGTATTCTGCCTGGAGGTCGGTGACCAATGGTGTTCCGCAGGGATGTATGTTTGCTGATGACACAAAGATTAGTGGTGTTGTGGAAAGTGTAGAAGGTTGCTGTAGATTACAACAGGACATTGATAGGATGCAGAGCTGGGCTGAGAAGTGGCAGATGGAGTTCAACCCAGAAAGTGTGAAGTGGTACACTTTGGAAGATGAAATTTGAAGGCAAAATACAAGGTTAATTACAGGACTCTTAGCAGTGTGGAGGAACAGGGGGATCTTGGGGTCAATGTCCATAGATCCCTCCAGGTTGCCACACAGGTCGATAGGGTTGTTAAGAAGGCGTACGGTGTGTTGGCCTTCATTAGTCGGGATACTGAGCTCGAGAGCCACAGGGTAATGTTGCAGCTCTATAAAACTCTGGTTAGACCACATTTGGAGTATTGTGTTCAGTTCTGGTTGCCTCATTACAGGAAGGATGTGGAAGGTTTAGAGAGGGTGCAGAGGAGATTTACCAGGATGCTACCTGGATTGGAGAGCATCTCTTATGAGGATAGGTTGAGTGGGTTAGGCTTTTCTCTTTTGAAGAGGAGGCAGAGAGGTGACTTGATAGAGGTGTACAAGATGATAAGAGGCATAGATCAAGTGGACAGTCAAAACTTCTTCCCAGAGCAAAAATGGTGATTGGAGGAAGGGGGATGTCAGAGGTAAGTTTTTTACACAGAGAGTGGTGGGTGCATGGAATGCACTGCCGGCAGAGGTTGTGGGGGCAGATACATTAGGGACATTTAAGAGATTCTTAGCCACATGGATGTTAGAGAAATGGAGGGCTATGTTGGAGGGAAGGGTTAGGTAAGGTAGATATTAGAGCAGGATAAAACGTCGGCACAACATAGTGGGCCGAAGGGCCTGTACTGTGCTGTAATGTTCTGTTTACTGATGTGGCTGATGCACATCTCCCTTATATTTTTAAAAAGCAGGAAGCCCACAGAGGGACTCGAATGATCGTAACACAGGAGTCAGCCATCTAGCCTCAGTGTTTTGCTGACTTGAAGCTGTGGAGATCTGCCTGAGCATCAGGACAACCACTAATAGGAAGTGAAATGTTGGGTGTTTACAATGACTTTATAGCATGAATTCCCTGTGGACACAAGTTAAATTTTGTACAGTCTGGGATCAAACTGGCTTGATGAATGTCATGGGACAATGGATCGCTGGTTAAAAGGCTCATCTCCTGTGATGAGCTTGGATATGTGGATTTAAAGGGCTTGGGTGTGAGGAGAGTGTGACAGAGGTAAGTTGCAGAAAGGTGGTAAGTGACTGAAAATGAGCCTGCTGGTTTGAAATTAATTTTTTTTAGAACATTTTAATAATTGGCTGTCATTACATTAAATGCTGTCTGTCCACAATGTTCCAACACCTTTCACAGGTCTTTGTACTGAAAAACATGGAACCAAAAACCTGTTAAGGCTCATCAAAGTGAGGGTTGGATCTCAAGGCAGTGGGATGGGGTCATGAATCTGGCAGTGTTGGGAAGAGAATCAAGGATTGTCACAAAGGGTCAGGATTTCAGCCAAAGGTCGGGGCAACCTGGGGCCTGCAGATGCAGACACTGCCCCAGCAGACCACTGACTAACGTGTCATTAGTTTGATGACCTTTATTTTGTGTTATGGGAGATCTCACCCATCCTGCCAGTCGGCCCAAAGAGGTGTGCTGGTAATGGTTTAACCCAGAGACCTCTGCCTGTCCATGGGGAACTGTAAATGAGAAATATTGATCTTTTAAGTTGGCAGGAGAGTTTAGTGTCTGTTGGTGTGAGGAAGAGGAGGCAATGAGTTTGTGGGAGGAGGTCATGATGGTCAAGGGAGAGTAGTGGAAAGTATAAACTGGTAGAACTCCATTTGTAAAATACTTGCCTAATTTCTACTGAATCAAGATGTCCTTTCTCAGTGTGCTGGACTGGCATTTATCTTATCTTATTAAGTGCTTTGAGTATTCTATACTAATGTCATTTTAAACCTGTCAGTGATGTTTGCTGGCTGCCAGTCAGTGCACAGGAAGAGGATGAACCTTGGACTTGTAAACAGGGAGACCAGGCTCCTGGTTTGTTAACCCCCCCCCCCCCCCCCCCCCCCCAATATCACATCAGTCTTGGCCAGGAGTAAGGATGCTTGCTTTTGATATCTTGGCTGAGATATGATGGGCTCACATTTTTCAGTTAAATTGCACTGAACAATGCATGGGTGTTAAACCCTATAGTTGAGGGCTGTGTGTTTAGTCTAAAGCGGGTGCCTTTCCCCAATGAACTGGCACCACTTCAATTCCAATATGTGATTGTGTGAATTGGCTCTGAAATAATGTGAACCCTTTATACTGTGAGTGGCTACTGCCTTCAAACTTTTAACATTCTTGTGCTTGTATTTATGTTACATATAATATAAATGTTTGTTATATTTTTGTGTTACACAGACAATAAGCCATAAATGGATAAGATGAAAAATTCCAACACAAGGTTGTAAATCTTTAGCGTTCTCTACCTCAAGGCTGAGTTGTTCAGTCTGACACAGGGCTCCAGCTCATCAGACACCAGTAGAAATGTTGGCTTAGTTGGGAAGTATGTGCATGGATCAGCCTTAATCTTGATGACTCGCTGAGCTGGTGGAGTGGTTTTCTCTCTTCATTCGAGGGAGTATCCAGCCAGTACTTTCACAGTCACACTGCATATTTCATCCTTTATTTTAGAAATGGAATCAGATACATTTTTACAGTGGAAAAGGAAATCGGAACAGATTACTCAAGGAAAACCCAGAGTCTGCAGTATGTTCAGTGTGTACTGGGCCTGGGCTAGAAGCTACAGGCCCAGGCTTCTGTGCAATTTTGATGATCAACAAATCTTGCTCTGAAATGGTTCTCCCACATTTCCTTTCCACATGCTACTGAATTGCACAGTTGCTGTTTTCATCGGTTCTGCTGTGAGGAGATTTAAACAAGGGTCTGAAGATGTGCTGTCCATGCTAGCTGGCTTTGCTTTTCCTAAAGCCACCCAGTAAGAGCAGTGCCTTGCTGCCCAGCTTCACTGACAAACAGCTGAAAAGATGTAATCAGCTATAACTTTGCAAAGTCAAAACCAGGTGTTAAATGAACAGCCCCTACAGGTGTTTGTAGGCCCACTGAAGAACCATACTGCTTCAGTGGCAGACGCTGCAGAATACTGAAATTACTCACGATTTTACAGCAATCAAACACTGGTGACAAGGCCATGCCCAGATGAGAGATTCCTCTGGGACCAGAACTTATGAATTTTCACACAATGTAGAAGAGGGCATTTATGACTGATTAGGAGAATATCACAATGTTGCAAATTTTTGGAATTCAGATGCCTAGTTGTTAGTTTATCACTACCTTAAACTCAAGGAAATTAGGATACAGGGAAACTAAACAAGGCACAGAGTGAGCCCAATCTGACTCTTTATCTAAAACAGAACTACCCACGTCAGCATCATGTGCTGTGAACTGGCTGACAGGACAAGGTTGCTCTTGTCCTATTGATTATGCAGGGCCTGAGCTGATCAACCCAATACACCCAGTGACAAATTGTCCAAGCAAACCAGCCTGCTGCTGTGGAATGGCTCAGTCACTGTCATCCTGTACCTCCTTGCTCGTAGCACAATGAATTTTAGGTGAAAAGTTATTATCAAGGTGAGGTAACGAAGTGAAGCTCCCGCCACACCATCCTGTCACACACTCCCCCGGGGTCTGAAACAGAAGTTCCCTCTAATCTACTGGGAATGTTTAAATTTCGTCCAGGGACTGGACTGAATGAAACGGTCAACTCGACACACAATTGTTTTAATGCACTGAGGACCATGGACTGGTTCCTCAGAGAAAGCTGCAGCCTGGCTTTCCTATTCTGCTCACAATACAATTCCTGAGCAGAGGCTCAGTTCAACCAGGAAATGTAGGAGGCACCTTACTAAAGTATAACCGAGCTTCAGCAGCGATTCCATGTTGGCCCTTGGTGCATTCTGCAACTTCTACTTTGCATAGTCATAAAGCACAATGGATAAACAGCATCAGTGAAGGATGGGACTGCCATCCCCCCCACTGGCCTGGTCTGTCACGACTTATTCTGGGTGAACACCAACTAGTTTGTGCTTTGATTAAAATAGATATTTAAATCTGATTACACCACACACCAATACATCCAAACCCTCATAAACAAGCAGGGCCCACTAAACAGATCCATGAGGTTCAAATTATTGAAGCATGGGGACTTGCATTCACAAGTTGTCACAAGCATTTTCTCTGTACCTTGTGCTGCATTAAATCAGGGATCAAGGGATACAGGCTGAATCATGCAATCACTTCCTTCTCAAACATCAAACCAGGTCATCACAGAAGTGACACACTATTCAGCTGTCTCCCATATCCATTGCAAACTTCTGACCCGTTATGCAAACATCGGTATAATTGCCAAATCACTTAGAAAAATGGAAAAAGTCAGTATCATTCAGCCATTATTTTCCAGGATTAAAACCAACTCTTGTCCCTTTGTATGTCACAATGATCACCAGTGTGAACCAGATCACCAATCTTCATTGTGCAAGCCTCAAACCGTTCCTCAGTTCCATGGGGTGGGATCAGGATCAAGTTTCATTGCTGCTACTCCTCCTCCTCCTCCTCCTCATCGTCATCTTCATCGTGGCAATGTGTAATCTCTTGTGGAGTTTGTGGGAAAAGGTTAGGAGGTTTGATCTCACTGATTGATCTGGTCAGTTGGTGCCTTTTGAATTCAGTATCTTTAATATCCATGGAGCTGGTCGAGCGGTTACGTGTTGCCATTGGAGACTCGACATCATTAATATCAACATGGCTGTGCTCCACAGTCGACTCATGGGGCATCTAAAGGACAGAGCAACAGAAGACAAGAACAGAGCAAGGGGTAAGGCATGGGGAACAGGAGCAGAGAACAAGGACTCAGCAGCAAGATGCGAGAGGAAAGCCACCAGGAGTGTCCAAGCCAGAAGATGGGAAAGTGGAGGGGTGGGGGCAGAACGCAAGTGTTGAGGCGGAGTGTACAAAGGTCAGACCAAGATAAGGAGAAGCAATGCCGAGGAACCAAAATATGAAGGGGGTTGGTGAGAATTGGGGAAGACAGAGAAATTACTTGTGGTTTGAGTGCACCGGGCCTTTGCTCAGAATGACTTCTGTTTTGCATATTGTTGGCTGTAGTGGGGAGTATGTTCTCCACCCTAATTACTGACTGCAGCCAGAAAGGCCTCTGCCCCTGAGAATATCAGTCAGGGTGGCAGGAGAGTGGGCCATGTGTCCAGCCTCAGCCAGGACTAAGAAGTCACTTGGTGAGCTACAGTTGGACCTTTCCCAACATGGTCTGCATCAAGCTGCTCACCATCAAATTCACCACCTCAAAGTGTACGGGGCAATCAGAGGCACAGAATGTTCGCTCACCAGCAATAGTTTGTGCCCAGCCCTGCCTCCCTGTTTGGCTGTAGATCACATCATGTCTGTCCTGGCCCATTCATGAGCATGTGCAACACTGACTAGAGCCAACAGATGAGCACAGATTGGGAACCAGAGTCCAGCTCAATACTAGGGTTTGATAGGGCAAGCGTATGGGGGAACAAAGCAAGACACCCAGATTTCTGATCAGATCACATACTCACCAAGACATGGGCAGCACGAAAGAGGTAACTGAAGGGGTAGTACAGTAGGTTGATGAAAGAGGCTGCATAGAGATCTGCATAGCGCATGACCTGACTGGCAAAGAGCGTCTGCCGGGAGCCACTGCGGAACAGGCTGCCCATCATCCCGTAGCACATGTCCATGTCATGAGTGACTTTCTACATGGAGACAGAAGACAGGAGTGAACAGGTATTCAAGGACAATGGTTTCAAGTTCCTCAATCTTATTTAAGGGAACCTTATCAAACACCTTACTAAAGTCCATATACGCCACATCTACTGCTCTACCCTCAATGTGTTTTGTCACATCCTCAAAGAATTCAGTCAGGCTCGTGAGGCACAACCTGCCCTTCACAAAGCCATGCTGACTGTCCCTAATCGGACTATGAACATAGAGCAGGTTAAAATGTTGGCACAACATCATGGGCCAAAGGGCCTGTACTGTGCTGTAATGTTCTAAGATCTATCTAAATCTTCCCTCCCACATAGCTCCCCATTTTTCTATCATTCATGTGGCTATCTGAGAGTCTCTTACATGTCCCTAATGTATCTGTCTCCACCACCTCTGCCGGCAGTGCGTTCCACACACTATGTAAAAAAAACTGGCCTCTGACATCCCTTCTACACCTTCCTTTGATCACATAATTATGCCATTTCCTCCCTGAGAAAAAGTCTCTGGCTGTCCACTCAATCTATGACTCTTATCATCTTGTACACCTCTATCAAGTCACCTCTCATCCTCCTTCTCTCCAAAGAGAAAAGCCCTAGCTTGCTCAACCTACCCTCATAAGACATGCTCTCCAATCCAGGCAGCATCCTGGTAAATCTCCTCTGCAAACTCTAAAGCTTCCACACCCTTCCTATAGTGAGGCAACCAGAACTGAACACAATATTCTAATTGTGGTCTAACCAGGGTTTTATAGAGCTGCAACATCACCTCATGGCTCTTGAACTCAATCCCCCCAACTAATGAAGGCCAACATGCCACACACCTTCTTAACAACCCTATCAACTTGCGCAGCAATTTTGAGGGATCTACAGACTTTGACCCCATTGATCCCTCTGTTCCTCCACACTGCTAAGAGTCTTGCCATTAACTCTGGAAGGTCAAATTTTGAAGGCAGAATACAAAGTAAATCACTCAACACTTTTCTGGGTTGAACTTCTGCCACTTCTCAGCCCAGCTTTGCATCCTATCAAAGTCCCGTTGTAACCCTCGACAACCTTCTACACTATCTACAACACCACCAACCTTCATGTCATCTGCAAACTTACCAAACCACCCTTCCACTTCCTCATCCAAGTCATTTATAAAAATCACAAAGAGCAGGGGTCCCAGAAGAGATCCCTGCAGGACACCACTGGTCATCGACCTCCAGGCAGAATACACTCCATCTACAACCACCCTCCGGCAATCCAATTCCGAATGCACACAGCCAAGTTTCCCTGGATCCCTCCAGACCTTCTGAATGAGCCTATCATGGTGAACCTTATCAAATGCCTTACTAAAGTCCATATACACCACATCCACTGCTCTACCCTCTGTGTTTTGTCACATCCTCAAAGAATTCAAACGGGCTCATGAGGCACAACCTGCCCCTCACAAAGCCATGCTGACTGCCCCTAATCAGACTATGCTTCTCCAGATGCTCATAAATCCTGTCCCTAAGAATCTTTTCCAATAATTTGCCCACCACTGAAGTAAGACTCACTGGTCTATTATTCCCAGGGTTATCCCTACTCTCTTTCTTGAACAAAGGAATGACATTTGCCACCCTCCAATTATCTGGATAGATCTCTGAAAAGTTCCAGCAAGCATTGGGCCAGAAGAAACTGCTGCTGAATTAAGGAGATGGTAAGTTCCAGGCAGAAGGGATGAAAGGGCCGGACAGCAGGACTACCATGTCATTATGCAGAGCCGCTCATTACATTGTGGGGAGAGAACCACTGAGGGAAACGGTTTTCTCAGTTTGCCAGCATTGGGCTGAAGGACCAGTTTTCTGTGCTGTACAACTCTGACAAGAGACATTAGTTGCAGCAAGGGGCAGTGGGTGGGGTAACAAAATTGGAGGGGAAAATAGCAATGGTCTGAGGGAGCAGGCAAGGGGGATTGATAACTCAAACACTGGCCATCAGTGTCAGACACTCCCACAAGATCATGAGAATGTCCTAGACGTAATTATAATCTTTGGGGATCGAGACCCGAAGCCGGGAGAATGCAGCCCTGGTCTCACCTTGATGCGTCTCTGAATGGCACTGATATCAGGGCGCTCATTGCTGCTGCTGTCCAAGTGTCTGGGGAAGAACACAGATGAAATCTGGTCAATGACCCAAATGTTAACACTGGGAAATGTACCAATACAAACAGATAAGTCTGCAGAAGATTCACCGAGTAATAGATTTATACAGCATGGAAACAGACCCTTTGGCCCAGAATAAAAGGAGATTGAATCTAATCAAGTTCAGTTACCCATTAAGTGAATGGCATTGCCCCACAGTGCTTATTCAGCTTTCAGTAACCCCAGGTTAACTCCACTCTTGCAATGCCCCTTTTCATACTCACTTGTAGAGTTCTGCCAGAAACACATCCAGACTCTGCAACTCCTCAAACAGGGCTGGAAAATAAAAGATAGTCAGTCCTGGTACACCAGAACACACAAAGCAAGGTGCAGGGGGCAGACATTACCCAACAACAAGAATCAGCGATTCATGGCACAAAAAGCAGCCAGCACGTCCACACCAGCCACAAATACAGTTTCAGGTTATTCCTGCTTCCTTGCCGATGGGTGGCATACTTATTCCTCAACTGAACTCGGACCCTTCCACCAGTTAAAGGCATGCCCTAAGTCTGATCTCTCTGCAAGGGACAGGCCTTTCTGTTCATCCTGATCAGGCCACTTGATAACTCCACTTTCCTCAGTTATATATCTCCCAGCTAAGTCGGTCTTTCCTCATAACTACAAGTCTCAGGCCCTGGAAATACCCTGTGCACCCTCTCTGATGCAGTCACTTCCTTCCTGTAACAGCTCCAGCCCGTCCCAGCAGCACCTCCCGCTCATACTTTCCCAGTAACAAAGCAAGTATCCTACCTGCCTTCCTACTACTTCAGCCGCCATTAGGCATCTGTGGACTTCTGCTCTGCCTCCATTCCTTACATCTACATAGAGCAGTACAGCACTGGACAGGCCGTCCAGCCCACAATGTAGTGCTGATCTTGATGCCGATTTATACGAAATGTCCTTCTGCGTATTACCCACATCCCTCCATTCCCTTCATATTCATGAGTCTATCTAAAAGCTTCTTAAACTCCACTAAACTGCCTGCTTCTACTACTACCTCTGGTAACCCATTCTAGGCACCCACCACTCTCTGCGTAAAAAAACTTACCCCTCACGTCCCCTTTAAACGTCCCCCCCTAACCTTAAAAGCACGTCCTCAGGCGTTTGACGTTCCTACCCTGGGAAAAAGATTCTGACTGCCTACCCTATCTATGCCTCTCATAATTATAAAACCTCTATCAGGTCTCCCCTCAGCCTCTGACACTCTCGGGAAGCCGGTGAGGCAGAGAAGTAATGGCAGGGTGACAAGAGAGGTGGAACAACTAGTTAGGAAGAAGAAGGCAGCATACATAAGGTATAAGCAGCAAGGATCAGACGGGGCTCATGAGGAATATAGAGTAGCAAGGAGGGAACTTAAGAAGGGGCTGAGGAGAGCGAAAAGGGGACATGAAAAGGCTTTGGCGAGTAGGGTAAAGGAGAATCCCACGGCTTTTTACTCATATGTGGAGCAGAAGGATGGCTAGAGTAAAGGTAGGTCCGATTAAAGACAAAGGTGGGAAGATGTGCCTGGAAGCTGTGGAAGTGGGTGAGGTCCTCAATGAATACTTCAGTATTCACCAAGGAGAGGGGTCTTGATGATGCTGAGGACAGTGTTGGTGAGGATAATGTTCTAGAGTATGTAGATATCAAGAGAGAGGATGTGTTGGAGCTCTTAGAAAATATTAGGACAGATAAGTCCCCGGGACCTGACGGAATATTCCCCAGGCTGCTTCGGGAGGCGAAGGAGGAGATTGCTGAACCATTGGCTAGGATCTTTGAGTCCTCGTCCACGGAGATGGTTCCGGAGGATTGGAGTGTGGCGAATGTTGTCCCCTTATTCAAAAAAGGTAGTAGGGATGGTCCAGGGAATTACAGGCCAGTAAGCCTTACATCTGTGGCGGGTAAGCTGTTGGAAAGGATTCTAAGATAGGATCTATGATCATTTAGAGAATCATGGACTGATTAGGGACAGCCAGCATGGATTTGTGAAGGGAAGATCTTGCCTCACAAGCCTGATAGGGTTCTTTGAGGAGGTGACCAGGAAGATTGATGAGGGCAGTGCGGTGGATGTGGTCTACATGGATTTTAGTAAGGCGTTTGACAAGGTTCCGCATGGTAGGCTTCTTCAGAAGGTCAGAGGCCAAGGGATCCAGGGAAGCTTGGCCGTGTGGATTCAGAATTGGCCTGCCTGTAGAAAGCAGAGGGTTGTGGTGGAGGGAGTGCATTCAGACTGGAGGACTGTGACTAGTGGTGTCCCACAAGGATCGGTTCTGGGACCTCTACTTTTTGTGATATTTATTAATGACTTAGATGAGGGGGTGGAAGGGTGGGTTAGCAAGTTTGCAGATGACATAAAGATCGGTGGTGTTGTGGATAGTGTGGAGGGCTGTCAAAGCTTGCAGAGGGATATTGATAGGATGCAGAGCTGGGCTGACAAGTGGCAGGTGGAGTTCAATCCAGAGAAGTGTGAGGTGGTACACTTTGGAAGGACAAACTCCAAGGCGGAGTACAAGGTAAATGGCAGGATTTTGGGCAGTGTGGAGGAGCAGAGGGATCTGGGGGTTCATATCCACAGATCACTGAAAGTTGCCTCATAGGTAGATAGGGTAGTTAAGAAAGCTTATGGGATGTTAGCTTTCATAAGTCGTGGGATCGAGTTTAAGAGCCGCTAAGTAATGATCCAGCTTTACAAAACTCTGGTTAGGCCACACTTAGAGTACTGTGTCCAATTCTGGTCGCCTCATTATAGGAAGGACGTGGAGGCGTTGGAAAGGGTGCAGAGGAGATTTACCAGGATGCTGCCTGGATTAGAGAATATGGATTATAAGGAGAGACTAAAGGAGCTTTACTCGTTGGAGAGGAGGAGGACGAGGGGAGACAATGATAGAGGTGTACAAAATATTAAGAGGAATAGATAGAGTGGACAGCCAGCGCCTCTTTCCCAGGGCACCAATGCTCAATACAAGAGGGTATGGCTGTAAGGTAATGGGGAGGGAAGTTCAAGGGAGATGTCAGAGGGAGGTTTTTCCACCCAGAGAGTGGTTGGTGCTTGGAATGCACTGCCTGGGGTGGTGGTGGAGGCTGATACGTTGGTCAAGTTCAAGAGATTGTTAGATAAGTATATGGAGGAATTTAAGATAGAGGGATATGTGGGAGGAAGGGGTTAGATAGTCTTAGGTGTGGTTTGAAGGTTGGCACAACATGGTAGGCCGAAGGGCCTGAATTGTGTTGTATTGTTCTATGGTTCTTGGTTCTAGAACAACCCAAGTTTGTCCAACCTCTCCTTATAGTTCATATCCTCTAATCCAGGCAGCATACTGGTAAACCTCTTCTGCACCCTCTCCACAACCTTCTTGTAATGGGGCAACCAGAACTGCACAAAATACAAGTGCAGTCTGACTAAAGTTTTGTACAGCTGCAGCATGACTTCCTTACTCTTATACTCTACACCCCCACCAATGAAGGCAAGCGTGCCGTACGCCTTCTTTACCACCTTATCCTCTTACGTAGCCATTTTCAGTGAACTATGGACCTGGATCTCAAGACCCCTCTGTTCCTCAGGGCTGACCCTGTACACTTTCTTCTTTCATTTGACCTCCCAAAGTGTAACACCTCACACTTGCCCGGATTAAACTCCATCTGCCGCCTCTCTGTCCGTATCTGTAACTGACCGATATTCTGCTATATTCTTTAATAGTCCTTTACACTGTCCACAACTCCAGATATCTTGATGTCATCCCCAAATCTGCTAATCTACCCATCTACATTTTCAACGAAGTCATTGATATATATCTCAAACAACAGAGATCCCACCACCGATCCTTGCAGAACACCACTGGTCACAGACCTCCAGCCACAATAACAGCCTTCCACCCCTATCGGCAAGCCAGCTCAGAATCCACACTTGCAATTCACCCTGGATCCCATGCATCTTTACCTTCTGAATCAACCTACCATAAGGGACCTTATCAAAAGCCTTACTAACGTCCACATAGTCCATATCTCTCAGGATCCTACCATGTGCCTATAGTCAATTCCATTTAAATTTTCTGTGAAGGGTGAGCTCAGTCCCGAGGAACCAAGCACACACAACCGTCACCTCCCGAGGAACCCAGTACACACAACCGGCACCTCCACCAAGGAACCCAGTACACACAACCGTCATCTCCCGAGGAACCGAGTACACACAACTGTCACCTCCCAAGGAACCCAGTACAGACAGCCAGCACCTCCCTGTCACTAACATTTCCATCAATATTACCCTCCACATTCTCCCCGAGACATTTTCTAGTCCAAAGAGCCACTTTCCCTTGGATGCCCTGAGCTCGTCCTCTCCACATCAATTTGACCCACGGGACTCGCATGGGCAGAGCATCGAAAACTGAAGCAGGGAAGTAGATGGGCTGCGGATTTCCTACGATCCGGTTACTGGGAAAGCAGGGAGATGAGCAGCCACTGAAGCTGTGTGCAGGTGCTGTGGTCTTACTGCTCTTGTCTGTCCAGACATGCAGCTCTTGTGCGAGTTCTGGGATGACCAGGAACGTCCTCCAGCCCTGCCGCTTCTTGGATTTCAGGATGTCACCAAAGATGTGATCGCCAATGTAGAGGATGTCTTTGCCTTTTGCCCCCAGAAGGTCCCCCATAATATCCGAAGAACCTGGAAAACACACCCCACACAATCAGGATCACATGACCTTTTCGCTTTCACCTTTCAGGGTTGGAGTAGAGTTACTGGACTCAGCTCACATGATGCCGTCAGCTGAGGCCCAGCCAGACGAAGGGTCCCGACCCAAAACATCAACCATCCACCTCCCTCGACCGATGTTGCCTGACCTACCAAGTTCTTGCAGCAGGTTTGGGTTTTGCTCCGAAGGACATTTGCAGTCCTACAACATCTGACAAACCCAGCTCCCCAAGTTAGCCCAGACCCAGTGATCTACTCCCACCACAGGCAGCCTCAGCCCTGCCCTCTGCAAACCCATCCCCCCACCCCCGCCTACAACTCCACACCCACCAGTTTCCAGGGAAGGAAGGAAGGAAAAGTGATTTACACTGGCAGCTCCGTGTGTGCCTCTGAACATTTACAAATGTCAGTGTAATAGATAACCAGGTCAGTGAAAGCAACCCGCTGGACACTCACCTCCGGAATACACGATGCCGTGCTGGAGAGGTCCCGTGTGTGTGCCAATCTTCAAGTGGCCAGTTGACTATACAAGGAAGAGTGAAATGGAGACTTCATATCAATGGATGCTCCCCACACACCACCCCCCCCCCCCCAACTCAGCAACCCCACACTCCAACACCCATCCTCACACACCACGTGTCCCCTCCCCACCCCCCACTGCAGGCTGACGTATCCCAATGCTGCACCTCTAGAGCAGTGGCCCCACTGTTCTCAGTGGCGTCTTCCAGCAAGGACAGTCTGAAATGGGCCAGGGTTGATGAGGCCCATCTCAAACCAAATTCAGCACTATTGACATAATGAGTTCCTGGGGAATAAGGACCATCACATCAAACCCTGCAGCTGACAAATCCTGCAGTGAGAAGGGGAACAAAGTGCAGGAGTCCCAGACTCACCAGAGGAGTGGGAAGACACAGCAGATGATATTTAATGCACAGAGAAGTATAAAAGCGATGCACTTTATAGGAAGAATGAGGGGCTTTGAAGTGGTGCTGTGTAAAACAGGCTCCAGGGACAGTCTTAGCAGGTGCCAGGACTCGTTGGGAAAGCCAGGAAAAAGAACACAGAATCCTTGGCTTTTTCTGTCAGAGGCAGAGAGTAAGGGAGTTAAGACAAACCTGGCTAATCATTTGTCAGGCTTCAGCAGCAGATGGAATGTCAGGGCCTTGGAGAGAATGCAGAGGAGTTTACAGAAGGAACGATGTCAGCTTCTAGAGAAAGTGTCCCTTCCACAGCCTCTGGCCTCTCCAACCACAGCAAGCAAAGACAAGGTGTCAGAATCCCCAAGGTGAAAGCACACCCCTCCGCTTCTAGGGTAGGCAATAAAATATCCATGACACAATTACATAAAATCAGAGAGTGGCTACCCCTACTTTAGCACCCCTTCTGAATAGGGGTGGGGGCGGACATCCATGGAAGAGTCTGTGTAAAACTCAACAACCAGATCAATAGAATCCCGACAGACAACAAGACGACTGGGGCTCTGCTAATCATCTGCGTCCCACCGATCCAAAGGCTAGACTGACTAAAAAAAACTCAGGTCTTTAAAATATCTATTAGCACTGCTTAATAAATTATTCATAATCACAGTATTTTGACTGCAGCCAGGTGTGGCAGTAATAAACCCTTTTGCCTGTCACTACTTGTGGCTGCATCCACCAAAGGTTTAGCCAGTAAATTTGGAAAAAGTCCTGAAAACAATCACGATCAGACACCAATTGTTCACATTCCTCATCGCAGCCAGATCATCAGATTTTGGAATAAAAACTGCAACTGTTTTAAAACCTTTGGGCACCCTCTTTCATTTAATCCAAAGGGTGTATATTCTTGTTAACATAGTGTGGCCCTGGTTAGATTGTGGGAGAGGGAGCAGCTCCCACAAACGTGATGACCAGATCATCTGTTTTTAAAATATAAGTCAACGTGGACAGTGAATGAGGACGAGCAGGGGCAGTGGTACACAGGAGCTTTCACACCCACCCAACAGCAGGGCCTCGAGTAAAGTCTCATTCAAAACACATCACACACTTTCAACATCTCTCTGAGGAGCCTCTAATCCCTGGGCTCCTGTATCCTCAGGACTCTGCAGCTCTTGCTCATTCCTTCCCACACACACAACCTCCCAGCCACAGTAAGGAGCCAAGATTTAATCTCAAACCTTGTCCACTTGTCGCAGAACCGTTCCCTCACTGAAAAACAGTGGCTTCCGAGCATCCACCACAACCAGGTCAAAGTATGACTGCCAGGGTCGGTGAGGGGTTCCAGGCTACAACGAAACAGACCATTACTAATGTGATAACTGGGGCTCATCATCCACAGTCACAAAATCAGGCATCCAGTTGCCTGTAATCAACCTGAAATATTAATTTTTATCTTCCCCCACAGACGCTGCCTGACTGCTTCTTATTCTTGTGAATTGGGATGACATTTTTGAAGGGAAATGTACTATGGAGATGTGGTCAATGTTCAGGGATCTCTTGCAGAATGTTAGGGATGAATTTGTCCCGGTGAGGCAGAGAAGGAATGGCAGGGTGAAGGAACCATGGGTGACAAGAGAGGTGGAACAACTAGTTAGGAAGAAGAAGGCAGCATACATAAGGTGTAAGCAGCGGATCAGACAGGGCTCGTAAGGAATATAGAGTAGCAAGGAGGGAACTTAAGAAGGGGCTGAGGAGAGCGAGAAGGGGACATAAAAAGGCTTTGGCGAGTAGGGTTAAGGAGAATCCCAAGGCTTTTTTCTCGTACGTGAAGAGCAGAAGGATGGCTAGAGTAAAGGTTGGTCCGATTAAAGACAAAGGTGGGAAGATGTGCCTGGAAGCTGAGAAAGTGGGTGAGGTTCTCAATACTTCTCTTCAGTATTCACCAAGGAGAGGGGTCTTGATGATGCTGAGGACAGTGTTGGTAAGGGTAATGTTCTAGAGTATGTAGATATCAAGAGAGAGGATGTGTTGGAGCTCTTAGAAAATATTAGGACAGATAAGTCCCCGGGGCCTGACGGAATATTCCCCAGGCTGCTTCGGGAGGAGATTGCTGAACCACTGGCTAGGATCTTTGAGTCCTCGTTGTCCATGGGGTGGTACCGGAGGATTGGAGGGTGGCGAATGTTGTCCCCTTATTCAAAAGAGGTAGTAGGGATGGTCCAGGGAATTACAGACCGGTGAGCCTTACGTCTGTGGTGGGTAAGCTTGTTGGAAAGGATTCTAAGAGATAGGATCTATGATCATTTAGAGAATCATGGACTGATTAGGGACAGCCAGCATGGATTTGCGAAGGGAAGATCTTGCCTCACAAGCCTGATAGGGTTCTTTAAGGAGGTGACCAGGAAGATTGATGAGGGTAGTGCAGTGGATGTGGTCTACATGGATTTTAGTAAGGCGTTTGACAAGGTTCCGCATGGTAGGCTTCTTCAGAAGGTCAGAGGCCAAGGGATCCAGGGAAGCTTGGCCGTGTGGATTCAGAATTGCCTTGCCTGTAGAAAGCAGAGGGTTGTGGTGGAGGGAGTGCATTCGGATTGGAGGGCTGTGACTAGTGGTGTCCCACAAGGATCGGTTCTGGGACCTCTACTTTTTGTGATATTTATTAATGACTTAGATGAGGGGGTGGAAGGGTGGGTTAGCAAGTTTGCAGATGACACAAAGATTGGTGGTGTTGTGGGTAGTGTGGAGGGCTGTCGAAGCTTACAGAAGCATATTGATAGGATGCAGAGCTGGGCTGACAAGTGGCAGGTGGAGTTCAATCCAGAGAAGTGTGAGGTGGTACACTTTGGAAGGACAAACTCCAAGGCAGAATACAAGGTAAATGGCAGGATTCTGGGCAGTGTAGAGGAGCAGAGGGATCTGGGGGTTCATATCCACAGATCACTGAAAGTTGCCACACAGGTAGATAGGGTAGTTAAGAAAACTTATGGGATGTTAGCTTTCATAAGTCGTGGGATCGAGTTTAAGAGCCGTGAAGTAATGATCCAGCTTTACAAAACTCTGGTTAGGCCACACTTAGAGTACTGTGTCCAGTTCTGGTCGCCTCATTATAGGATGGATGCGGAGGCGTTGGAGAGGGTGCAGAGGAGATTTACCAGGATGCTGCCTGGATTAGAGTGTATGGATTATGAGGAGAGACTAAAGAAGCTAGGGCTTTACTCACTGGAGAGGAGGAGGATGAGGGGAGACATGATAGAGGTATACAAAATATTAAGAGGAATAGATAGAGTGGACAGCCAGCACCTCTTTCCCAGGGCACCAATGCTCAATACAAAAGGGCATGGCTTTAAGGTAATGGGGGGGGTGATGTTCAAGGGAGATGTCAGAGGGAGGTTTTTTTCACCCAGAGAGTGGTTGGCGCATGGAATGCGCTGCCTGCGGTGGTGGTGGAGGCTGATATGTTGGTCAAGTTCAAAAGATTGTTAGATAAGCATATGGAGGAATTTAAGATAGAGGGATATGTGTGAGGAAGGGGTTAGATAGTCTTAGGAGTGGTTTGAAGGTCGGCACAACATGGTGGGCCGAAGGGCCTGTATTGTGCTGTATTGTTCTATGGTTCTACCTTTCATTATCATGCAATGGAGAAGGTCCAGAAAGGACTGACGAGAATGTTTCCTGGGATGAGACTACAGTTACAGGGGCAGAGGAGAGGCTGGAACATTTTGTTCTGGAGAGAACACGGAGCTTTGTGGAGTACCTCGTTCAGTGCACAGGAGAGACCCTGAACTTTGGGTTTCCTGCCCTTTAATTCTCCATCCCATTCCCACTCTGACCTCCTAGAGTCATACAGCATGGAAACAGGCCCTTCGGCCCAACTGGTCCATGCCAACCAAGATGCCCCATGCAAGCTAGTCCATAACCTTCTAAACCTTTCCAATCCATGTACCTGTCCAACTGTTAGAAGTTGTTATTGTACCTGTCTCAACCACTTCCTCTGGCAGCTCATTCCACACACATACCGCCCTTTGTGTAAAAAAGTTGCCCCTCAGGTTCCTATGAAATCTCTCCCCTCATACCTATGCCCTGTAGTTTTTGATTTCCCAACCCAAGGAAAAAGACTTGAGTGCATTCACCCTATCTATGCCCCTCATGATTTCGTACATCTCTATAAGGTCACCCCCTCAGCCTCATATGCAAACAACCTCCTGCACTGTCATAACGACACCCAACGCTAGCTCGAGGAACAACCCCTTATCTTCCGTCTGGGCAGACTGCAGCTTTCTGGCCTCACATCACACTCTCCAACTGTAGGGAACGCACTCCTCCTTCCAGCCACCATCTGTTACATCGGCTCAGTGTTTCTATCCCCAGTCCCACATCACAGAGACAACAAACTGCAACAATAATGCATCTGGTCTCACCCCATCAGAGATATTCCCCATGTTCTCCCCATCCCTCCCCCACCTTCACTACCATTTCTGACTTGAAACATTAACACTGGTTCTCTCTCCACAGATGCTGCCTGACCTGCTGAGCGTTTCCAGCATTATTTAGCTCATTGATCAGTTCACATGGACAGCAGGCAGCCCTCTCCACATGTACGCACCAAACTGACCACAGAGTGCCCCTCCCACCTTTACCATCCAGCAGTAGCCAGGACAGTGGCCTGACATCCTTCCCCTCACACCGCCATTTCAATCCCACAGACACCACCTACCATGGGGCCGTGTCCAAAGTCAAACATGTAGGTCATGATCTTCTGTAAAATAAAGAGGTCCATCAGTGGAATGATCAGTAACGGGGTTGGGGGGGCGGGGGGGGGGGAGGAGGAGGGGGGGAGGAGGGGAGGGGGCAGGAGGAGGGGTGTGTGTGTTTGGGGGTGTGTGGGGGGGTGGAGACGGGGGAGGGGTGGAGACGGGGGGGCGGAGACGGGGGCGGCGCGGAGACGGGGGGGGCGGCGCGGAGACGGGGGGGGCGGCGCGGAGACGGGGGGGGGCGGCGCGGAGACGGGGGGGGGCGGCGCGGAGACGGGGGGGGGCGGCGCGGAGACGGGGGGGGCGGCGCGGAGACGGGGGGGGCGGCGCGGAGACGGGGGGGGCGGCGCGGAGACGGGGGGGGCGGCGCGGAGACGGGGGGGGGCGGCGCGGAGACGGGGGGGGGGGGCGGCGCGGAGCCGGGGGGGGGGGGCGGCGCGGAGCCGGGGGGGGGGGCGGCGCGGAGCCGGGGGGGGGGGGCGGCGCGGAGCCGGGGGGGGGCGGCGCGGAGCCGGGGGAGAGAGAGGGGGAGTGGGTGGAGCCGGGGGAGAGAGAGGAGGAGGGGGAGGGGGATAGTGGGGGAGGGGGATAGTGGGGGAGGGGGATAGTGGGGGAGGGGGATAGTGGGGGAGGGGGATAGTGGGGGAGGGGGATAGTGGGGGAGGGGGAGGGATGATAGTGGGGGGGAGGGATGATAGTGGGGGGGAGGGATGATAGTGGGGGGGAGGGATGATAGTGGGGGGGAGGGATAGTGGGGGGGGGAAGCCCGGGACCAGAAAGACCATGGTGAACGGGACGTCTCCCCAATCGCACCTACGACCCCCACCCCCTCCCCCCAGCAAAGACACAGCCTCACATTGGTGTACTTGTAGTCGCTGTTGGTGACCAGAAACACTTTGCCAACTTCATTCATCCGACTGAGCAGCAGCGGCAGTTTGGGCTGAAACATCAACAGAGCTCAGGGTCATTCAGCCGCCTCACACCAACTGCAGTCAGCTGCAGCTCACCCTCCCACCCCACCCCTTCGCACCCCAGACCCCATACCCAGCCTTCACATCACCAAACCACATCCTGAACACCCCCACCATCCCCTGCCTCACTCACCCCCCAAGCTCTCCCCTTCCAACCTGCCCCAATATTCAGCATCACCAATGACCACCCCCATCTCACCAATCCCCCACCGCCCCGCTCCCCTCGCCCCCCCACCGCCCCGCTCCCCTCACCCCCCAGCACTGCCCCATTCCCCTCACCCTGTCCCCCTCGCCCCTCCAACCAACCCTTTCCCCTCGCCCCCACCCCACCGCCGCCCCGTTCCCCTCGCCCTTCCCACCACTGCCCCATTCCCCTCCCCCTCCCCCCAACCACCCCATTCCCCTCATCCCCATCGCCACCCCGTTCCCCCGACCCCCACCTCCCCCCCCCCCCCCCCCCCCCCCCCCGGTAGTCACTGCAGTCTGTTGTGTAGACAGTCCACACTACAGCCACTGTGCATTGGTGGTAGAGGAAGGAGTGCTGATGCTGGTTGGCCTACTTGAGTGTGTTGAGAGAATTGTTGAGGCCACAGTCATCCAGGTAAGTGGGGCGTGTTCTACCACACTGCCGGCTCCCACCTTGAAGGTGGAAAGGCTTTGTGGTGTCAGGATTCATTCCCCAGAATCGATTGTGGCCTCTGGAATGTTAAAAATGGGGCACTGGAGAATGGCTCTTGTCGGTCTCCAACAAGAGAGACCAATAAGGCCTGACATTTATAGGAAGGAACATTGGTGCTAGAACGTTGCCCAGTCTTGGGGACTGCTTCATTATCTGCACAAACTTCAGCAACATCCTCACTTTTGCCCTGAGGTCATTGATGAAGCAGTGGATAACAGCTGGGCCTTTGGCCTTGAGGAACTTCGGCAGGGATGTCCTGATTGATCAACAACCACAACCGTGAGCTTTGTGCGAGGTACAACTGCAGCCAGTCAAGAGCTTTCTCTCAGTTACCATGGGGATAACTATGACAGGCCACTGCCACCTGTCACAGTTGCACTGTCTCACTCTTCCCTCCTTCAATAGTCAGGAAACACTGAGGGCAACCTACAATTAACCAAACAGAAACCACAAACTTACCTCTTTAACAACATAGGTCTCCAGGTTTTCTAAAGTCTTCTCTTTCAAAGATCCCTAAATAAAACAAGAGAATCACTCTGTGGCTTCTGACTGTACTGTGCTAACTCCATATGAGACACAGCCCCAGTGTACAGTAACTTTGCTGATCAGGGACAGTGTCACAGCTGTAGAAAGGGAGGATGTCCTGGGGAGTCATCCACTGAATCAGTGTGGGTGGAAGTCGGAAACAGGAAGGGAGCAATCACTCTATTGGGAGTATTCTGCAGACCCCCCAATAGCAGCAGAGACACTGAAGAGCAGATCGGGAGGCAGATTTTGGAGAGGTGCAAAAATAACAGGGTTGTTGTCATGGATGATTTCAACTTCCCGAATATTGATTGGCACCTCCTTACTGTAAAGGGATAGATAATGCGGAGTTTGTTCCGTGTGTACAGGAAGGATTCCTGACACAGTATGTGGACAGGCCGACGAGAGGAGAAGCCATACTGGACCTGGTACTAGGCAATGAGCCTGATCAGGTTTCAGATCTCTCAGTGGGAGAGCATTTTGGAGACAGTGACCATAACTCCTTGACCTTTACCATAGCCTTGGAGAAAGATAGGAGCAGATGATATGGGAAAGTATTTAAATGGGGGAGGGGAAATTATGATGCTATTAGGCAGGAACTTGGGAACGTAAATTGGGAACAGATGTTCTTGGGGAAGTGCACAGCGGAAATGTGGAGGTTATTTAAGGAATACTTGCATGGGGCTCTGGTAAGTTTGTCCCATTGAGGCAGGGTAAGGATGGTAGAGTGAAGGAGCCATGGTTGACATGAGATGTAGAATATCTTGTCAAGAGGAAGAAAGAAGCTTACTTAAGGTTTAAAAAGCATGGATCAGACAGGGCTCTGGAGAATTACAAGGTAGCCAGGAGGAGCTTAAAAATGGACTTAGGAGAGCTAGAAGGGGGCATGAGAAGTCCTCGGCGAGTAGGATCAAGGAAAACCCCAAGTCGTTCTACAAGTATGTGAAGAATAGGAGGATGAGTAGAGTGAGGGTAGGACCGATCAGGGATAAAAGAGGAAACACGTGCCTGGAGTCAGAAGAGGTAGAGGAGGTCCTTAACGAACACTTTGCTTCAGTATTCACCAGAGAGAGAGACCTTGACGTTTGTGAGGATGGCGTACGACAGACTGATATGCTTGGGCACATCGATGTGCGGAAAGAGGATGTGCTGGAACTACTGAAAGACTTTAGGATAGATAAGTCACCAGAGCTGGACGGGATATATCCAAAGATATTACGGGAAGTGAGGGAAGAGATTGCTGCGCTTTTGGCGACGATCTTTGCATCCTCACTTGCCACAGTAGTGCCAGATGATTGGAGGGTGGCAAATGTTGTTCCTTTGTTTAAGAAAGGGAGTAGGGATAACCCTGAGAATTACAGACCAGTGGTGGACAAATTTCTGGAGATGATTCTTAGAGACAGGATTTATGGGCATTTAGGGAAGCATAGGCTGATTAGGGACAGTCAGCATGGCTTTGTGAGGGGGAGGTCGTGCCTCACGAGCCTGATTGATTTCTTTGAGGATGTGACAAAGCACATTGATGAAGGTAGAGCAGTGGATGTGGTGTACATGGATTTTAGTAAGGCCTTTGATAAGGTTCCTCATGGAAGGCTTATTCAGAAAGTCGGGAGGCATGGGATCCAGGGAAACTTGGCTGCGTGGATTCAGAATTGGCTCGCCCATAGAAGACAGAGGGTGGGGGTAGATGGAGTGCATTCTGCCTGGAGGTCAGTGACCAGTGATGTTCCGCAGGGATCTGTTCTGGGACCCCTGCTCCTTGTGATTTTTACAAATGACTTGGATGAGGATGTGGAAGGGTGGGTTAGTAAGTTTGCTGATGACACAAAGATTGGTGGTGTTGTGGATAGTGTAGAAGGTTGCTGTAGATTACAACAGGATAGGATGCAGAGCTGGGCTGAGAAGTGGCAGACGGAGTTTAACCCGGAAAATTGTGAAGTGATACATAGATCCCTCAAGGTTGCCGCACAGCTCAATAGGGTTGTTAAGAAGGTGTATGGAGTGTTGGCCTTCATTAGTCGGGGTATTGAGTTCAAGAGCCGCGAGGTGACGTTGCAGCTCTATAGAACTCTGGTCAGACCACACTTGGAGTATTGTGTTCAGTTCTGGTCACCTCATTATAGGAAAGATGTGGAAGCTTTAGAGAGGGTCCAGAGGAAATTTATCAGGATGCTGCCTGGATTGGAGAGCATGTCTTATGAGGATAGGTTGAGTGAGCTAGGGCTTTTCTCTTTGGAGAGAAGGAGGATGAGAAGTGAATTGATAGAGCTGTACAAGATGATAAGAGGCATAGATTGAGTGGACAGTCACAGACTTTTTCCCAGTGCAACAATGGCTAACACGAGGGGACATAATTAAGGTGATTGGAGGAAGATATAAGGGGGATGTCAGTGGTAAGGTTTTTTTTTTACACAGAGAGTGGTGGGTGTGTGGAACGCACTGCCGGCAGAGGTTGTGGGGGCAGATACATTAGGGACATTTAAGAGACTCTTAGATAGACACATGAATGATAGAAAAATGGAGGGCTATGTGGGAGGGAAGGGTTAGATAGATCTAGAGCAGGATAAAATGTTGGCACAACATTGTGACCAAAGGACCTGTACTGTGCTGTGGTCTTCTATGTTATGGCAGCAGCTGATTTCACCTCTTCAGCTGTAAAGATCTACTGGAACTGATGCTCTGAAATACCACCACTGGTCTTTGTATCCTGACAAGAGCACTCGGTCACATTTCTGCATGTGCAAACAATAAACCTGTGTGCATTGGCATGGGCAGAGACATACAAACACAAACGTGTGTATCTGTGCAGCTATCTGACACGCTGATGGGAGAGAGAACGTGGATAGCAAATTAATGCGACACTGGAGTGATGCACTCTCCTGTTCAGATGACCTGTGGATTATCTGTGCTGAGCAAAAAAAAAATCACTGACAAATAAATGAAATTCCTTCTTTCCAATATTTTCCATTTAAATCTTTTTACCAGACCCAATCAGATTAAAGCTTATGGTTTCTGGTCAACCTCAGAGTGAGTAGGTGCTAAACAACATCAGAGCAGTTACCTTATAGTGGACCCAGTCGACAGCATCCCGCACATCCTGAAACATACTCTTGAAGGACATGAAGAGGTCCCCATCTTTAAATCCGGTCTCACAGCTGTATGAAAAAGGCAAGAGATCAAACTAATTTCCAAACACCAACAGGGAAACCAACAACCTGATTCACAGCTGATTCCTGCCCAGCCTGCTTCCTCAAGGGCCAGCAGGATGGAGAGGGACAGATTATCACCAGGTATGGGTTCAGTACCGAGGAATCTCTACTCTAACCGGGTAAGTCTCCAGAACATCAGTCTCATCCACAATCCACACTTATTCACAAAGAAATTCTCTCCACAGACCAATATTCACCAGTCTCATTAATCTACTCCCAGTGTACACCAGCTCATGGGAGGCAAGGCTTAGAAATATTATGGAAATTTCAAGTTCTCTGCCTCCAGGGTGCCAGAGTTCAGAAAAACTCGATTAGAGCAAGTCACAAATTTATGTCAGAAGTGGCCCCTCACAACGTCATTCATTTCCCTTGGAGGACTGGAGACCAAGGAAAAACTTTAAGATGGCGAGAGCCAAGGACAGGTAATGCAGCAGGTGCAGGTAGTACAGAATCAAAGGAAACCAGAGTAGGCCACAGGCTAGGTCACCTCAGGCAAAGGGATAACATATCTTTGAGCTCAGATTTCCTATCACTGCATCATGAACATTGGTTGCAAGGACTGATATTCCTGAGAAACGTGTATGTGAATGTCACTCCGTCAAAGAGGAGATGGATAAAACATTTGTCTGAAACGGAGGGACCAGTAATGACCCAAGGAACATAATGGATCCTGTGCTGGCCACAGGTTAGGGATGCATCAAGGTTCTAAGGCTTTGCTCACTTACCCTTGAGGACCAATGTGTGTACATGGTGGTCCATGCAGGAGAGAGTGCCTATGCTTTGTTACACTGATTGGTCAGTCTAAGGACACTGTGTAATTACATTAAGCTATTACCGGTGTGATGTAACCAGTGAGTGACGAGAGATACGAGACTGCAGGGAGCCGAGCTCCCAGCACCGCGCACTCTGCATCTGCCCCAAGTAACCCATCACTTACCTTGTGTATCGGGGGCAATTGGTGAAAAAATCAACCAGGCAAGCAAACAGGTAGGTCTCTGCAAAGGGAAGGATAACAGAAACCCAGTGAGAAGTCATCTCTGAATCAGACACCCCTAGCACCCAGATGCACCGGCAAACAGCTTCACAGAAAGCAAGTGGGCAGATATTGCATCAGGAGGGCCATGCCTGTGTGATCACAGTGAAAAGGTTCTCACAGACTTCTTTCCAAAGGAATAGGAGCACTGAGAAAGCAGCTCGGATACAAGCTTGTCCGAGCACCATTAACAGGACCCCGTTCTAACGCGGAGTGTCCTACAGGTCAGAGTGTCGACACTCGTGTGTGTGCTGCAAGAGAAAAAAAATCACCAGCTGGAGATCAGTTACCTACCCAAGGGAAGTTTGTAAAAGCCGCCCGAACACAGAACAACGAGCAACTTGCGAAACATTAAACAGCAACTGTGCCAGTGCAGTGCCACAGAGTCCGACTGGATCCCCAGATACACCCAAGGATTGTCCTATACATGGTGACTTCAACAGATCAAAGTCCACTTTACACAAGGCTGGAGAATGGTTATGTGTTTTAAGGATCACATTCTAGGATTCCAATTCACCACTGGCCTCAAAGGCTTCCACAGCCCCCTGTAGGCACAGATTCTGTTTGACATTTGTATTTCTTACTCAATTCCAGATCTCCCCCAACACCACACATCAAAACCAAACAACCTACCAGGAAGATTGAAGAGGGTGTTGAGGATGTGGAACCGTTCAGTGTCATCCCTCTGAATAAATTTGTTTGGGTATTGTTCTCTGATTTCTGGCCTGTACAAAGAGAAACATGCTGAAATACTGGTTCTCCCCACAACTACATCACCCACAGGGACACGGCACCCAACCCCATCCCCTCCACACCAGCCCCACCGCCATTCCAACCCCCCTCCTCCCCCAGCCCCACCGCCATTCCAACCCCCCTCCTCCCCCAGCCCCACCGCCATTCCAACCCCCCTCCTCCCCCAGCCCCACCGCCATTCCAACCCCCCTCCTCCCCCAGCCCCACCGCCATTCCAACACCCCTCCTCCCCCGCCAGCCCCACTGCCATTCCACCCCAGCACCCCACCCCCCCCATCCCCACTGCCTACCAGCACATACAACAGCAGGTTATTGATGCCTATGATACAAGACAGGACTGGGCTACAGACAGAGCAGCAGCTCCGGCCATTTCCAAGCCCGTGCCGTTCCTGCCAGCCCAGGCCTTAGACCTGCGAGCCAGAGGTGCAGAAATTCCCACCACCGGAACGTGCAGGAGGATTATCACCATTCGCCTGTGTGTTGGGACCAACATTAATCGAGGAACAGGGAAATGTTTTAACCACTTTATCAAACTGTTCAATACCCTTCTCCTGCAAACTCCTCAGGTTTCCTTCAGGGCCCCACCAGTGACAGGCCAATCACAGATCCAGGCCTACAACCTAACCACATCCCTGCACTGTCCCTCATTGGGCCCCATGGTCCAACTGCCCCTTACCAGGAATCCCTACAGCAGAAAAGAAACATTCCCATGGGAAATGTAGAACAGGATCTGCAGATACAGGCAAACCATCAAAGGGCACGAGGGAGGGTGGACCTGGAGCAGGCAGAGGTGCATCTACAGTCAAAGGCGGTTATTACAGGCTCCTGGCCGTGCCAAGTGGTTTACATTGTAGATGTTTAACATGTGGATGAGGCACTAACATACTGCACTAACATGCAATAACAGCAAAATCCAGCAAAGACTCTTCACTGACCCCTTCATGAAGTTGAACCCATGGGCACAGACCAGGATGTTCCCGTAGGCATCAACCTTCAGCAAGTTCCCGTGCGACGTGTCAAAAATCAGGCCTCTGCTCAAAAACAGAAAAATCATTTTCAATATTCACAGAAATGCAGCCAGCAAAACACTCGCCACAACCAATCACTGGAAAATAAATCCCTCTTTTCCCTCATTCCATTTGGTCAGGCCACAGCTGGAGCACTGAGTGCAGTTCTGGTCACCACACTGTAGGAAGGATGTGACTGCACTGCAGGCTGCAGAGGAGATTCACCAGGATGTTGCCTGGTATGGGGTGTCTCAGTTATCAGGAGAGGCTGGATGTGTTCTCAGCAGAGCGAAGAATGCGAAGAGGGGACCTGACAGAAATGTACAAAATTATGAGGGGCATAGACAGGGTAGATAGTGAGGAACATTTCCCCATCACAGAGACATCCAAATTGAGAGGATATACAGTGGCATGCAAAAGTTTGGGCACCCCTGGTCAAAATTTCTGTTACTGTGAATAGCTAAGCGAGTAAAAGATGACCTGATTTCCAAAAGGCATAAAGTTAAAGATGACACATTTCTTTAATATTTTAAGCAAGATTACTTTTTTATTTCCATCTTTTACAGTTTCAAAATAACAAAAAAGGAAAAAGGGCCCAAAGCAAAAGTTTGGGCACCCTGCATGGTCAGTACTTAGTAACACCCCCTTTGGCAAGTATCACAGCTTGTAAACGCTTTCTGTAGCCAGCTAAGAGTCTTTCAATTCTTGTTTGGGGGATTTGTGCCCATTCTTCCTTGCAAAAGGCTTCCAGTTCTGTGAGATTCTCCGGCCATCTTGCACGCACTGCTCTTTTGAGGTCTATCCACAGATTTTCGATGATGTTTAGGTTGGGGGACTGTGAGGGCCATGGCAAAACCTTCAACTTGTGCCTCTTGAGGTAGTCCATTGTGGATTTTGAGGTGTGTTTAGGATCGTTATCCTGTTGTAGAAGCCATCTTTTTTTCACCTTCAGCTTTTTTTTTTACAGATGGTGTGCTGTTTGCTTACAGAATTTGCAGGTATTTAATTGAATTCATTCTTCCCTCTACCAGTGAAATGTTCCCCGTGCCACTGGCTGCAACACAAGCCCAAAGCATGATCGATCCACCCCCGTGCTTAACAGTTGAAGAGGTGTTCTTCTTATAAAATTCTGCACCCTTTTTTCTCCAAACTTCCCTGTGTCCTCACCACAAAATTCAGCGTCAGAAGTTTGTAAAGGAACATCTAAACAAGCCTGATGCATTTTAGAAACAAGTCCTGTGGACTAATAAAGTTAAAATAGAACTTTTTGGCTGCAATGAGCAAAGGTATATTTGGAGAAAAAAGGGTGCAGAATTTCATGAAAAGAGCACCTCTCCAACTGTTAAGCACGGGGGCGGATCGATTATGCTTTGGGCTTGTGTTGCAGCCAGTGGCACAGGGAACATTTCACTGGTAAAGGGAAGAATGAATTCAATTAAATACCTGCAAATTCTGGAAGCAAACATCACACCGTCTGTAAAAAAGCTGAAGCTGAAAAGAGGATGACTTCTACAACAGGATAATGATGCTAAACACACCTCAATATCCACAATGGACTACATCAAGAGGCACAAGCTGAAGGTTTTGCCATGGCCCTCACAGTCCCCCAACCTAAACATCATCGAAAATCTGTGGATAGACCTCAAAAGAGCAGTGCGTGCAAGATGGCCGGAGAATCTCACAGAACTGGAAGCCTTTTGCAAGGAAGAATGGGCACAAATCCCCCAAACAAGAATTGAAAGACTCTTAGCTGGCTACAGAAAGCGTTTACAAGCTGTGATACTTGCCAAAGGGGGTGTTACTAAGTACTGACCATGCAGGGTGCCCAAACTTTTGCTTTGGGCCCTTTTTCCTTTTTTGTTATTTTGAAACTGTAAAAGAGGAAATAAAAAAGTAATCTTGCTTAAAATATTAAAGAAATGTGTCATCTTTAACTTTATGCCTTTTGGAAATCAGGTCATCTTTTACTCGCTTAGCTATTCACAGTAACAGAAATTTTGATCAGGGGCGCCCAAACTTTTGCATGCCACTGTAGGTTTAAGGCAAGAGTTAGAGGGGCTCTGATGAGAACGTTATCCCCACCCAGAGGGGAGGCGGAATCTGGAACACACCACCTGAGGGGGTGGCGGAGACCGAGATTCTCACAACATTGAAGTAGCTACAGACCAACTGCTGGTAAATAGGACTAGTATAGATGATGGTTGGCATAGACACGGTGGGCTGAAGGGGCTGAGAACATGTAGGTGCAAAGGCAAAAGAAAACCATTCATCTCAATAGCATCTGTCACATCCCAATGAAGATTCTTTCCTGAAGCCTGTCGTAAGGAAGAAGATGTAGCAAGCAATTTGCACACTGTATATTCCCCGCAGAGAATGACGGGATTAGATGTACTTTTGGTAAAGTTGATAAAGGAAAGGGTGCAGGAACATTAAGGACCAACTCAATCCCCACAAAATACAACAAAATGCAACCTTTTCTAAATTAGGTGTCTGCCCCTTGAAGAGCATTGCCTTCCTCAACCCTAAATTATAACTCACCCATCTGGAGGTTAGGTCACTGGATTAGGAGCAGCATGAGTTGAATTTATTAAGTCTAGTAAAAAATAACCAGGAAAATTACTGACCTTCACCAAATCAACCCAACATTCCTTAGGGACAGGAAGCTGGGTAGCCACACCAAGTCTGGCCTGGTTATCTGGGAAGTCAGGGGAAAGGGAACCGGCAATTTAAAGAGACTGTCAGATAGAGAATGGAACTGAGGCACACGGCAAGAGGTCCCAGGCTAACGGTTCCAACGTGGCAGAGAAGAGGGTTAGTCCAAGATGCCACTCTTGGCCCCTGTACAAGTACTCATTCTCTTGGATGTGCAGCTGATGGGACTAAATCACAGGGCAACCAGTGTCCTGTGTGCACAGGTCCCTTCACAAGCACTGCATTAAAAACTGATCACTAACCCTAAGCTCACAAACCTGCCCCACAACCTGACAGGTACGTCAATATCCAGTTAACACTGAGCTGCACACAGCCCATCACTCGCTGAAGTATTTCCATGAATAAACCTCCTCCTGCCAGCCAGCACTCACCCCTGGCTCTCACCTCACATCCTCTTCTGCATATTCTCCTACCTGGTTGGGAACGTAGGGTCATAGACAAAGTTGCCCAGCTCCTGAGGATACCCAATGGAGATTAGGCGTTCGACAGTCAGGTCGAAACCCAGAGACTCATATTCAGGAGACTTGTACACTGTGACAAAAAAAAAGGGAAATGGTTAAGGTGCATCCAACAACAGCCTGCGATCCTCAGGCATACAGATCCTCCAAGATGTCATCGAAAGTTGGACGGTGCCTTGTGAAAAGTGCAGTTAAAATTGCACGATGTAACACACACCAATCAGGCAACTGTGTCAAACTTGTTACAGCTATCATGAAACTTGCAAGAATTATACCAGGAAAAGGAGGGTGATGAGGAGCAATGCGAGTCTCTCAGAACTGGGCAGTACTGATACCATATGTAAAAATCTGGAAACGACAATGTTGAACATCACAGTGCATCTGTATTTATGCATAACATCCTGAGAAAACTAATCTTGAATCAGAGACGAAGGCTGATCAAAGTTAACTGAAGCATCTTAACAACAAAGAAAGTGATAGCACTGCAGCACTCAAAATATCTCCAGCATTGAGTGATTTCCATCCTAAGGATTTGAAGGAACTGGGCAAGAAATTTTCCAAAATATAATCTTCCAAAATTCTCCTGATTCGGGGACAAATCTTTCAGACTGGAACACTATACATGTTACACATTTAAGAAAGGTGGAAGAAGGGAAAAAAAAGGGAATGAGAGAGCAGTTAACCCAACATCCTTTGTCAGGGGATTTTAAATTAATACATTGGATGGATGGATGGATTATCCAATCAGAATTTATAATTAATGATTGGTGCCAAGGAAATGGTCTGCACTTATTTTTGGCGTGTCCAAACATGTTGGGGTTTAGCACTGACGCCAAATCAGTCTCCCTCAAAAAACAAAATCACAAAATTTGTCAAATTAAGTGAGGAACAGCATGAGTGTGGTTCACACCCAGAGAGAAGCTTTGAACCTGGATCCACACCGTTCCTACAGAACAACACTCATTCCAGCCTTGTAGCTGAAACCTTTTAAAAGGAAACCTTTTAAAGGAGCCCTTCCCACGGCAGCAACATATATGTAACTGTCAGGGAGGAGAAAGGGGCTGCCAGGGGTGGGAGACAGCTCCCAGCTTCAGGAGAAGAACATCAAAGCCCAAGCCAATGGCATACATTTCAGGTGGGATGTCCTAGTCAGAGTCGTGAAGCACAGAAACAGGCCCTTTGGCCCATCACATCAGTGTTGACCTTTTTGCCCATCTACACCACCAACAGCCTGTCCTGGTCCAACCACGTAGACGCCACAGCCAAGAAAACTCACCAGTGACTCTACTTCTTCAGGAGGCTAAAGAAATTTGGCACGTCCCCTTTGATGCTCACCAATTTTTATTGATGCACCATAGAAAGCTTCCAATCTGGATGCATCATGGCTTGGTACGGCAACTGCTCTGCTTAGGACCGCAAGAAACTGCAGAGAGTTCTGGACACAGCCCAGCGCATCACAGAAACCAGCCTCCCCTCCATGGACTCCATCTCTACCTCTCACTGCCTTGGTGAAGCAGCCAGCATAATCAAAGACCCCACCCACCTGGGTCATTTTCCTATCTCCCATCAGGCAGAAGATACAGAAGCCTGAGGGCATATACCACCAGGCTCAAGGACAGCTTCTACATTGTCATGTCCCAGATTCTGGCACTAATCAGTCACCAACCACATTACATTTTAATACTGCCAACGATTCCTTTCCAAATAATTAGTAGCATCTTGCTAGTCAGAGTTGAGCTGCTCCACATTGTTTGCATAGTCCAAATCAGGGAAGTTCCTGTCTCAAGAAAGGGAGTGGAACCGCTGCCGCTACGGACCCTGACAACATTCCCACAACAACACTGAAGACTTGTGCTCTAGAACTTGCTGCACCCTTGGCCAAGCTGTTTCAGTAGTTACAACACTGGCATCTACCCAACAATGTGGAAAATTGCGCAGGTACGTCCCGTCCACAAGAAGCAGGACAAATCCAATCCGACCAGTTGCCTCCCCATTATTCTATCAGCAAAGTGATGGAATGGGTAATCAGTAGTGCTATCAATCAGCATTTGCTTCAACAACCTGCTCACAGAAGCTTAGTTTGGGTTCTGCCAAACTCACTCAGCTCCTAACTTCATTACATCCCTGGTCTAAACATGGATAAAAGAACTGAACTCCAGAAGAGAAGTGAGAGCAACTGTCCTTGACATCTGATCGAGTATGGCATCAAGGAGCCCAGGTTAAACTGGAGTTGATGACAATCAGGGAAGAACCCTCTGCTGCTTGGGTTATTGAGGAGCAGATAGGGAAGCAGATCCTAGAAAGGTGTGAGAATAAGAGTTGTGGTGATGGGGGATTTTAATTTCCCAAACATCGATTGGCATCTCCAGACAGTGAGGGGTTTAGATGGGGTGGAGTTTGTTAGGTGTGTTCAGGAAGGGTTCTTGACATAGTATGTAGATAGACCTACAAGAGGAGAAGCTGTGCTTGATTTGATATTGGGAAATGAACCTGGTCAGGTGTCAGATCTCTCAATGGGTGAACATTTTGGTGATAGTGATCATAATTCTATCTCCTTTATGTTAGCACTGGAGAGGGATAGGAACAGACAGGCTAGAAAGGTGTTTACTTGGAGTAAAGGGAATTATGAGGCTCTCGGCAGGAAATTGGAAGATTAAGTTGGGAACAGATGTTCTCTGGGAAAAGTACGAAAGATATGTGGCAAATATTCAGGGGGTATTTGTGTGGAGCTCTGCATAGACATGTTCCGATGAGACAGGGGAGTCATGATAGGATACAGGAACCGTGGTGTACAAAGGCTATAATAAATCTAGTCAAAAGGAAAAGAAAAGCATACAAAAGGTACAGAGAGCTAGGTAATGTTAGAGATCTGGAGGAGTACAAGGCTAAGAGGAAGGAACTTAAGAAAGAAATTAGGAGAGCCAGAACTGGACATGAGAAGGCCTTGGCGGGCAGGATTAAGGAAAACCCCAAGGCGTTCTACAAGTATGTGAAGAGTAAGAGGATGAAATGCGAAAGGATAGGGCCTATCAAGTGCAGCAGTGGGAAAGTGTGTATGGATCCAGAAGAAATAGTGGAGGTACTTAATGAATACTTTACGTCAGTATTTACCACGGAAAAAGATCTGGGGGATTGTAGTGGGGACTTGCAGCGGCCTGAAAAGCTTGAGCATGTAGATATTAGAAAAGAGGTGGTGCTGAAGTTTTTGGAAAGCATCAAGTTAGGTAAGTCGCCGGGACCGGATGAGATATACCCCAGGTTGCTGTGGGAGGCGAGGGAGGAGATTGTGGAGCCTCTGACGATGATCTTTGCGTCGCTGATGGAGACTGGAGAGGTTCTGGAAGATTGGAGGGTTGCGGATGTTGTTCCCTTATTCAAGAAGGGGAGTAGAGATAGCCCAGGGAATTATAGACCAGTGAGTCTTACCTAAGTGGTTGGTAAGCTGATGGAGAAGATCCTGAGAGGCAGGATTTATGAACATTTGGAGAGGTATAATATGATTAGGAATAGTCAGCATGGCTTTGTCAAGGGCAGGTCCTGTCTTACGAGCCTCATTGAATTTTTTGAGGATGTGACTAAGCACATCGATGAAGGGAGAGCAGTAGATGTAGTGTATATGGATTTCAGCAAGGCATTTGATAAGGTACCCCATGCGAGGCTTATGGAGAAGGTGAGGAGACATGGGATCCAAGGGGACATTGCAGTGTGGATCCAGAACTGGCTGGCCCACAGAAGGCAAAGAGTGGTTGTTGAAGGGTCGTATTGAGTGGAGGTTAGTGACCAGTGGTATACCTCAGGGATCAGTACTGGGACCCTTACTCTTTATGATTTTTATAAACGACCTGGATGAGGAAGTGGAGGGGTGGGTTAATAAGTTTGCGGATGACACAAAGGTTGGGGTGTTGTGGATAGTTTGGAGGGCTGTCAGAGGTTACAGAGGGACATAGATAGGATGCAGAGTTGGGCTGAGAAGTGGCAGATGCAGTTCAACCCAGATAATTGTGAAGTGGTTCATTTTGGTAGGTCAAATATGTTGGCGAAATATAGTCTTAATGGTATGACTCTTGGCAGTGTGGAGGATCAGAGGGATCTTGGGGTCCAAGTCCATATGACGCTCAAAGCGGCTGCACAGGTTGACTCTGTGGTTAAGAAGGCATATGGTGTATTGTCCTTCATCAATCAGGGAATTGAATTTAGGAGCTGTGAGGTATTGTTGCAGCTATATAGGACCCTGGTCAGACCCCACTTGGAGTATTGTGCTTAGTTCTGGTCGCCTCACTACAGGAAAGATGTAGAAGCCTTAGAGAGGGTGCAGAGGAGATTTACAAGGATGCTGCCTGGAATGAAGAGCATGCCTTATGAAAGCAGGTTGAGGGAACTTGGCCTTTTCTCCTTGGAGAGACGGAGCATGAGGGGGGACCTGATAGAGGTATATAAGATGATGAGAGGTATTGATAGGGTAGATCGTCAGAGGCTTTTCCTCAGGGCTGAATTGGTGGCCACAAGAGGACATAGGTTTAAGGTGCTGGGGAGTAGATATAGAGGAGATGTCATGGGTAAGTTTTTTTTACTCAGAGAATGGTGACTGCGTGGAATGGGCTGCCGGAAACGGTGGTGGAGGCGGATACGATAGGGTTTTTCAAGAGACATTTAGATAGGTACATGGAGCTGAGCAAAATAGAGGGCTATGGGTAAGCCTAGTAATTTCTAGGGTAGGGACATGTTCAGCACAGCTTTGTGGGCCGAAGGGCCTGAATTGTGCTGTAGTTTTTCTACGTTTCTAAGCTCATCTCCTCCCTCGCTGATCAGCTGCTTCATTCTCCCTGCACAAGGACAGTTTCAGAAACCGATGCTCAATTCTAATCTCAACATCAAAGCAGGACACTTGCATCTCAGATTTAAAGTCAAGCAGCAGGAAGTCGGCGACACGCACTGGCAGCACACAGAACGTGACAGGGCTCAAGAGTCTTAGTGTAACACACCAGTTTATCAGCCAACGACAGGTGGCTGGGAATAGAGTGCCAACAGCATAAGGTGTGGCACATTTTGCCAATAGACAATGGCAGCAGACGGTGCTACGTGAATGAAATTTGGACTGAGGAGCCTCTGAAAGCTCCACAGCTCTTGCTGTCAACTCCCCAATTATCGCCCAGAAAAAATGCACACTTTTCATCAGCTTTCTTTCCCGATGTAGTCCAACAGGTCCATTCGCCCTCTGATGACTCATTCAGAGGGCCATTATCCATGTGCAAACTTGAATAGAAACTGCCAGCAGACTGATTGACCACAGCTGGCTTCACACTATAACCTGAGCTTCTGATCACACAACAGCCACAGGGAGCTAATTCAGCCCTCCCCAACGAACACATACGTCTGATGTCTACAGCTTACCATTCGAAGGATCAGGGCAAGGATGCCCAGATGTAATACGCTGGGCAGCACTGGAGCTGCCTGTCTGCAGAGCCACATTGGCCAGAAATGCAGCTTTGGCTATTTCAGTGGCACACCTCCTCAGTCACCCGTTCTGCCCAATCCATCCCCAGGAAGAAGTGGTACTGCTGCGGGAATATCACACCCAAACACCATCAATACAATGTATACTTGGAAAAGCAGGGATTGATCAGGGATAGTCAGCATGGCTTTGGTGGTGGAGACCCTGTCTGAATAATTTAATTCAGTTTTTTGAAGAAGTTACAAAATATATCGATGAAGGCCAGTGCGACTGACGTGCTCAACATGGACGTCAATAAAGGCCTTTGACAAGGTCCCACATGAAAGAGTAGACCAAAAGGATAGAGCCCCTGGGATCCAAGCTAAGTGGACAAATTGGACCCAAAGTTCACTTGTAATAGGAAACAGGATAATGGTGGAGGACTACTTTAGTGATTGGAAGTCTGTTACCAGTGGTATATCATCAGGATTGGTGCTGGGATCATTGTTTGTTTGTCATCTACATTAATGATGTGGATATCGACGTAGGAGGTAATGTTTAGTAAGCTTGCAAATGACACAAAAATTGGTGGCGTTGCTTATAATGAGGATAATTGTAGGTTACAGAGTGGTATTAATCATCCAATGCATTGGGTGGGGCAATGGGAGATGGAATTTAATCCTGACAAAGTGCTATTGATGCATATTGGGAGGTCTAATGGGGTAGGACATACACTGTGAATGGTAGGCCACTAGGATTATTGAGGAACAGAGGACATTGGTGTACAAGACCACAGACCGAAGGTGACAGGAGATAGAGAAGTTGGTGACAAAAGAATACAAAACATTTACCTTCATTAGATAGGGAATTTTATACAAGGTAGAACTTTGTAAAGCACTAGTTAGGTCACAGCTGGAGTATTGTCTAGTTCTAGTTGCCACACTATAAGAAGGATGTGATTGAATGGGGACGGAACAGAGGAGATTTACCAGGACACTAGCTAGGATGGAATGTTTCAGTTAAGAGGAGAGACTGGAAATGCAGGGTTTGTTTTCCTTGGAGACGAGGAGGCTGTGGGCAGATGACAGAAGTATACAAAAGTCTGGAACACACTGCCTGAGGCAGCGGTGGGGGCAGGCACTCACATTTTTGTGGTATCTGCATAAGCAGTTGAATTGCCAAGGCAGAGGAGGTTATGGACAGTTAAGTCCAGGTAAATGAGATTAGTGCAGATAGGTACTTGATGGCCAGCATAGACATGATGGGCCGAATGGCCTGCTTCTGTGCTGTATGACTCTAATCTGCCACTCTTTACAGATTCCAGTTTTATAATTACCGCTGGAGAAGCTCAGTGAATAAACAGCCGGCCACCCCGAGAGATACAAACCTCCCCAGAGCCTCACCCATTAGGTCCCCCTACCATCACAAAACAGTGCAACCCCACCCTCAGTCCTTGCCTGAGCCCGGAACCAGGCAGGCAGAAGGGCAGAGGCCAGCACCTCCCTCCAGCCCCCACCCTTCTCCAAATCTCACAGTGTAGGGCAACAACTCTGCCCCTCTGCACCCTCACTGACCAGCTGGACCCTCAAAGCAGGTGAGTGGGAGGTTAACAAGCCGCTGCTTGTAGCGATATCAGATACATATGGTTGCCCAATGCAAACAGAGGATGCGAAGCCACAGAAAGGCTGCTCACAGTACTTCCTTGCACACAGCAGTACACTGCAGAAAAACATCAGCTTGTGGTCTGACTGCTCAGAACTCCAGGCTGCTGGAGAGGATACCATGCAGCACTATAAAGGAATATGCCTCAGTTGCCCACTCACCCAAAATGCACCAACACTTCCTGCAACAGTTCATACCCCAGCTTCCATACAGGTAGTTAATTTTGCCTACGAATCCACCCATGTCCCTCGATTCTACAGCTTGTGCCAATTTCTCCCAAGAAATTTTGTGAAGATTCTGATCACTCAACAATTGCCCAAAACATCATCTTTCCCACCCCAAACAAACCAAAGTCTACCTTCTCCACATAGACAATCCTGCATCTTCCCCAGAATAACCTGTCCCACACCTTCACCCTCTCTTTGGGGCTTGGGTTTTTTTTTTAAGTATGTTAATCAATGACTTTTCCTACACTGCCTCAAAAAAATCCACAACATGTCACTATCCCATCCTTCTCCAGGGTTTCATTTGCCCCTCGCACCACACCTTCCCCAGTGAGGGTTCCTCCACTCTTTACCCACAGTAAGTGAGAGCCAGGACCCAGCAGCTTGCTGAGTTACCTCTGCATTCCTTGGCAATGTTGATGTCATGTTAGTCATATTCCGGTCCTCAGCACTGCTCCGATTTTGAATGGTAAAAATTCACCCACCCTTCCTGGTATTGAAGTGTCGTGCTGAAGGAGAAACTGGTATTTTGATAACATCTGGCTTGGGAAGTTCTGTGAAACTGTACTCAGCAAATAACAGAGTCAGTTCATTGCACAACTTCCACTCTTATAGAAGCCCTTGCGTCTCATCTCAGCTGGAACATTAACGGAAATATGAATGGACTCTCAGATTAACATAGGTGCAAATAGCTCCTGACCAAGCACCAGGTGCAGAAATATCAGTGTGTTTCATTCTCTCATGCACCACGACCCAGGACACAGTGACAACCAACAACATCACATAATATTAGTCATCAGAGCATCCACACAATCCTTGAATTCTCTGCTATCCAGTAACACAGCCATGCTATACACTCATTTGTTCATCTAGCTGTGGTGGTTTAATCTTCTGCTAATTTTGTACCTTCAATATATGAAGCTGCAAATCCACACACCATTAATTCAACACTCAGCACATGCATCAGTATTAAGGGCTGCGCAAGTTCTTGCCATGGTCCCTGGTGTATCAGTACTTTCAGCCCCATTATGTAAAGCCCTCCAGTGAAGACCACAAAGGGCAGCCACTGCTGCAGCCAGTTTCCTCAGCAGACGACAGGCCAGAGGTGGCATAGTCTTCTGTCCAGTACACCAGGTGGAGAAGCAGAGTTAACTGACTGGGCCACTACATGGCAGCACAATAAATGCTATTAATTATCTACTACACACCCTCCTAGTTGGTTCACGGTGCCAGAAGCAGAGATGGAGAATTCTCACCAATTTCACAACGGGCTTCCCTGGATTGGAAGGCCATTAAGAAGGAACAAGTAGCTTTTTATAACTGACAGAAAAAGCATAACTTGGTCTGCATCACTGATCATTTCCTAACTGTGCAGCTGAGAATGGTCAACCCTGATCTCTCTGAGCCAGGCAGAGCCAACACTCAAACCTGCCCAGAGACAGGGCAGAGGGTTACCTCCTGCTGCAGAATCCATTGCTTATTTTCTGTTTCCCATAAGAAGCGTTCTTGTTTCTCCCAGTTACAGCAGTTCCCCTCCATCTTACCTCCTCCAGCTGGGAGGGGGACGAGAGGCCGCAAACTCCTCCTCGAGTGCGACAGCAACTCTCCTTTCTCAGCCAACAGGAAGTACGCTAGCTGTGGGGTGAAACAGATAAAGTGTTGGTCCCCTTCCACGAAGCCGCAACCATAGTGGTGTGAAGCCAGCATCTATTTCATTCATACTCTGGTTTCTGAGTTGTTGCTGAGACTCACCCCCTGCTCATCCTCTGAGGGTCAGTCCTCACTCCAACATACTCAACATCAGTGGCCTCCCTCACTTACCACCCAGACTTTCACTGATGGTTCTGGACTACCTTAACTTCACAAGTTCAGGGCATGCAATCATCAGTCACTGCACAATGCAATCGCTGACACTTCTGATTCACTCTAAATCCTGGAGCACAGCATATTACAGTGGCACCACTGCTTCCCAAAGTTCCACATCCAACAACTGCCACCCCTCCTACATCAGCTCCTAGTCCCCTCTATCTAATGATATTCAAAGTCTCAACATATCTTCTGAATTCAAATAAACTCCCACATTCCTAAGGCTGCTAAAAACTTTCTCCCCACTTGACACAAACTCTGTGATAAACCAGTCCAGGAATCTGACACAAACACACATACCAGCAGTCATCATGTAGCTTAAACCCACCTTCTTACAGCAGTCTGTGTTCAAACCTGGCTCACTTATGACCAATGTTCCCTATCCTACCTGCTGCCTATGAGCTATTTTGCACCATCTCCCATCTTCAGTGCTGAAACACTGTCTCCTATTTTAACTTAACTGCTCCTCAAACCTCTAAACCATGCCAAAGTATAGAATCTTGAAATTCAATGCTTAATTCATCTGACATCCACTCACTTTTCATCCTCACTACAGCCCTGACAGCCTGTCATTTAGATTTTGCAAATAAGGAAAGAATGACTTTGAGGTAGTAAAACCACTGACACTGCCTGAGATGCTGGTCACAGCCTCACTGTGTGCAGGCAGGTCACTGCACTGGTCAACTGGTCCTTCCTTTGACTTCCAGAGATCACGCTTCACAGTGGGCCAGGGATGGGAGAAAGCATGAAGGAGACCCATTTCCAATATAACCTTCTACATGAAAAATAGTCTATTATTCATTCTTTTATGCTTTGCTGGCAAGTTGATGTTTATTTCCCCCAAGATGGTGTCAGTGTGCCACCTCCTTGCACTATTCTCTTTAGTGAAAAACAGTGGCCTTAATGTACAAGTACTGAAGGTGGCAGCACAGGTAGATGGTGGTGAAGGCAGCATATGGAATAGGCAAGGCAAAGCATACAAGAACAAAGACAATATTTTACACAGCTGGAGTATTGTGTAGTTTAGGTTGCCACACTATAGGAAGAATGTGATTGCACTGGAGAGGGCGCAGAGGAGATTCACCAGGACGTTGCCTGGGATAGTGCGACTCAGTTATGAGGAGAGACTGGATAGGGTGGGTTTGCTTTTCTTGGAGTGGCAGAGGTTGAGGAGAGACCTGATCAAGCTATTCAAAATTATGGTGGGGGGAAGAGAGAGAGAAAAACATCACCCTACAGCAAAGGTGTCTAAAACTAGAAGGCATAGACTTAGGGCAAAAGTGAGAGGTTTAGAAGGGATCCGAGGAAGAATTTTTTCCACCAAGAGAGTGGATGGAATTCAGAAAGCTCTGCCTGAAGGCATAGAAGTTAAGAACATTTAAGAAGTTACTACACAAGCATGTGAAATGCTAAGGCACAAAATCTTACAGAGCATACAAGACCCATAAGATGTAGGAGCAGAATTAGGCCACATGCTGGTATTAATAGGATTAATATAGATGGTGCTTCATGGTCAGCAACGGAGATGATGGTCCAAAGGGCCTGTTTCTGTGATGTATAACAACCAGATAATGCGTCTTTTAGGGATAATGGCTGAGGGAGGAACACTGGTCAGGTCACTGGAAGAGACCCCTGCCCTTCCTGCAACAGAGTGACCAAGTTATGTCCTCTCAAGATGGGAGTTGAGTGAAAATGGAGAGGTTCAGGCAGCATGTACTTGAGTCAGAGAGCACACTCTGTTCACTCAGCTGAGGACTGCTTCAGTCCATAGAGAGCAAAATCCTCACAACCACCCAGAGTGAAGGAGAAAGCACTCCTACACACTTAACATCCAGGAGTTCACATGTGGGTACCAGATGAAGACAGAAATGGGATCATATTATCTGCCAATAGTCAGCCATGCTCACACAGAGAGTGACCTGTTAGGGAAGATTCTGAAAGGATCCTTTTCCTAAAGCATTCTAGCAGATTTTTAAAGAGAAAAATGGTGGTTAGGAGATGCCGAGTAGTGGAGGAGGACCAAGGGGAAGGAGGAGGGTGAGGTGGTGGGATGGAGGAGGTGAGGAGGAGGAGGAGAGTAGAGAATCAGGGATGTGGAGATGAGGTAGAGGAGTGGAAACAGCAAGGGTTGACTTTATCTGGATGGAAATTTGCTGTGAAACTTGTGAACAGTCAGAGTAATTCACCACTCTCCAGTCAATCAGTGGAAGGCTGGGACTTGGGATAACCAACCTCACTCTGTTCTCCCATTCACCACTACTCCCAATAACACATCTTCTATACACTGTTTCAGTTCTGCTCTAACTGGGTACAGGTTTGGACAAAACGGCAGCCAACGATGCCCATTCACTCATTATTCTCCATTCCAAAGGACAGACTATTAAACTGCCATGAGCAGAGCCACAGATCACTGTAATGTCCTCACCATCTACCCAGTTATTCCACTTCCCAAGGCAGAGGTTGGAAGTGACAGACAAGGGGAGATGGGATGATTGAAGGGGGTGGCAACAGACTGACAGCCCATCTCCCAGCCCATCTCCCCCACCACAATATCCATCTATTTCTTTCTTGTTCACACACTGCTGCAGTTTCCCTTTGCAGCTTCACTATTCACTGCAAACCCTCCCTGTGGAAGGTTCACATTTTCACCTTTCAGAGGTTTCTCCTGAACCCCCAATGGATGTGTTAGTTTTTAGCTTATAACCTTACCTCTTGACTTCTCCCTTCGCACTTGTGCTGTCGAACCCTTGCGTAACTTTAGAGATTTCTGTCAGGCCATCTTGTCTCATCTTTTCTAGAGAAAATAGCCCCAGTTTGAACAATTCCCCAATGGGAATGCCAGTGGTATTGTGGCTACACTGCAGAACCAGCCTGAGACCTAAACTAATGATCCAATGACACAAGTTCAAATTCTACCATGGCTACTGGAGAACTTCAATTAATCAAGTAACCTGGAATTTTAAAAAAATCTATCAGTAAGGATGAACCTCAAAGTAGCTCATTATGAAGACAAAAGCAGCTACAGATGCTGGAGTGTAGCTTTACCGCGCCAGCGACCCAGGTTCAATTCCGGCCGCTGTCTGTAAGGAGTTTGTACGTTCTCCCCGTGTCTGCGTGGGTTTCCTCGAGTGCTCCAGTTTCCTCCCACATTCCAAAGATGTACAGGTTAGGAAGTTGTGGGCATGCTACGTTGGCACCAGAAGCGTGGCGATACTTGCAGGCTGCCCCCAGAACACACTACACATAAGATGCATTTCACTGTGTGCTTCGATGTACATGTGACTAATAAAGAAATCTTATCTAGAACAAAAACAGAATGCTGGAAGAATTAGCAGGTCAAGCAGCTTCTGTGGAGAAAAGAAGTTGGAAGAAGTGCAGGTGAACCTCTTCCTCACCCAGAAGGGATGTTTAGGTCCCTGGATAGTGGTTGGGGAGGAGGTGAAGGGACAGGTTTACACCGCCTCTGGTTGCAGGGGAAAGTGTCAGGGGACGAAGAGATGGGTAGAGAGGCATGAACGGACTAGGGAGGCCCAAAGAGAGCAGTCCCTGTGGAAAGCAGAAAGGTGGGGAGAAGAGAAGATGTAACTGGTGGTGGGATCCCATTGAAGCTGGAGGAATTGGTGGAGGATGACGTGTTGGCTGCAGAGGCTGTTGGGGTGAAAGGCAAGGACCAAGGGGGCTCCACTGCTGTTAAAAAAAAAAGCTAATTGAAGAAGCAATCCATCACTTTAACAATGTCCTTTACAGAAGGAAATCTTCCATCCTTCTCTGACTAACTTGATGTGACTCTAGACCAACAAGGGGACAGAGCTACAAAATAAGTGGCCGGTCATTTAAAACTGAGGTACATAGAAATTTCTTCTGTCAGAGGGTAGTGAATCTCTGGAATTCTCTGCCTAAGGGTGGTTGAGATAGATAAGTATTTGAAAGAAAGATCAAGGAGCTGAGGGTTATGGGGAACTGGCACCGAAGAGGAGTTGAGGCCGGTGTAGATCAGCCATGATTATACTGATGGTGGACCAGGTTGTAGGGACCTGGCGGCCTACTGCTGCTCTTATGTCCCTGTGTTCCAGACCCATAGCAATGTTCAACTCCACTGTCCCTCCAATAGCTCAGCAAGCCAAATAGGAATAAAACTGGACTACCCAGGAGTGAACTAAGCGTGGGCTTCAGATGTAAAGCACTCCCAGCCTACTTAACTCTGCAATGTGCTCCTCACAATTTTCAGTCATAACTCGGAGAGCTATCCCACAGGTGAGTCAAGTAACAACAGTACAAGCCATTCTCACAGAATCAGTCGTAGAATAGCACCTTACAAAGTATCAGACTTGAGGACCAAGATGTAGTGCTTGCACTCTAAAACAAGTTCTAACCCGAACCCAACCTGTTTCAAAGTTGTTCTAATACAATTATTTTAAAGGCATTTATTTAACAATGTGGAAAATTGCCCAGGTATGTCCTAACCATGAAAAACAGGACAAATCTAATCTAGCTAATTACCACCCAGTCTACTTTCAATCATGAGAAAAGAGATGAAAAGGGTCTTCGTCAATGTAATCAAGCAGCACCTACTCACCAATAACCTGCTCACCAATGGCCAGTTCGGGTTCACCAAGACACCTCAGTGTCAGACTTTATCACAGTTTTGGTCACAACATGGACCCAAGAGTTGAATTCTAGTGGCAAGGATGACAGCCCTTGACACTAAAGCCCCCTCCTCTACTCTCTCTATACCTACAACTGTGTGGCTAAGCATAGCTCCAGCGCCACGTAAAAATTTGGAGATGAAACCACTGTTATCGGCAGAATCACGGATGGTGACAAGGAGGCATACAGGAGTGAGATAGGTCAGCTGATTGAGCGGTGTTTTCACATCAACCTTGCGCTCAATGTCAGCAAGACCAAGGAACTGATTGTGGACTTTAGGAAGGGGAAGTCAGGCGAATAAGTACCAGTCCTCATTCAAGGGTCTGCAGTGCAATGGATGAGCAGCTTCAAGTTCATGGGTGTTGAGACCTTAAAGGACCTATCCTGGGCCAGCACATAGATGCAACCATGAAGAAGGTGCGCCAGTGTCTCTACTTTCTCAGAAGTATAAGGAGATTCGACATGTCATCGAAGACTCTGACAAACTTCTACAGATGTACAGTGGAAAGCATTCTGACAGGTTGCATCAGGGTCTGGTATGGAAACTCAAGCATACAGGAACGCAAGAGGCTACAGAGAGTGGTGAACTCAGCCAGTTCCATCATGGGTACAGCTCTCCCCACCATCAAGGACATCTACAAGAGGCGATGTCTCAGGAAGGCAGCATCAATCATCAGGGACCCCCACCATCCGGGCCATGCCCCTTTCTCGATGCTGCAGGCAGGAGGTACAGGAGCCTGAAGACCCACACCTCAAGGTTCAATGACAGCTTCTTCCCCACTGCCATCAAGTTCTTGAACTGACCTGAAAAACCCTAACACTATCTCGGACTATATTTCTTTTTCTCTCTCTCAATCTTATTATGTTTAAGATGTTTAATTTTGCACACATATAACTTATGTATTTATGTCAATTTAAGTTTATGTTAACTTATGTTTGTCGCATATGTAACGTACCATGCTGAAAAAAGCAAATTTTTATGGCATTTATACTGTGTATGTACGTCTATGACCACTATAAACTTGAACTTGTTTGACTGAGTGAAGGATCCTGGTAACACTGACGTTAAAAGGCCTCAAAGGGAAAGTATTTCTATGGTTGGAGTCACAGCCCATAGAAAGGAAGATAGCTGTGGTTATTGGAGGTCAATCATCTCAACCACTGCAGGAGCTCCTCAGGGCAGTGCTCTAGATCTAAACATCTTCAGCTGCTTCATTAGTGACCTCCCTCCATGATAGGGATGTCAGCTTCTGAAAGCACAACGTTCAATTCTATACTCAGATAATAAAGCCACCTAAGACAACATTAAGGTGCAGACTAATACTGTACATAATGTTCACAAAACACAATTGCCAGGAATCACCAACAAGAAACTGTCTAATAAACTACTATTTGACATCCAATGGCATAGCATCATTGAACTAACCTAGGTGTCACAGTTGATCCAGAAACTTCATGGATAAAACTACATAAGTACCATGGCTACAAGAGTGGGTCAGAGGCTGGGAACCCTGCAACAACTAACTCACTCCTGACGCCTTAAATTTTTTCAACCATTTACAAATCAAAAGACAAAAGACCTCAACTAGCTTGCGGGGTGGGGTGCAGCAGTAACAATACTCAGGACAAAGCAGCCCAGACCGCATGCCACCCAGCACCCTAAACTTTCACTCCCTTTCACCACTGGCACACTGTGGCTTCAGTGTGCACTGTTGCCTCTCACCAAGAACAGTTTGACAACACCAGCTCTACAGTTAAATGACAAGGGCAGCAGGTACATGATAATGCCACCAGCTATGTATCTCTCCAAGTCACATAATAACCCAATATGGAAATCTGTCTTTCCTTCAGTCACTAGAAACCTGCTACCTACCACCACCGTCGGAGTACCTTCACCACCCTAACAACAGCAGTTACCACCACCTTTTTAAGAGCATTGAGCAAAAGTCTATTCATGGTCTGGCCAATAAAGCCAACATTCTGCAAATGTATAAAACTCAGATTACTATAGGCAAGGACCTGGAAAACAAGGGCCAGTTCTCATATCACTGGAGTTCCTCTCAACGAAGGCAGACATGGGTGATAGAATTCACCACCACCTTCAGTATACCAGCACAGTCTTTGGTCAATTGAGGAAAAGGTATTTGAAGATCAAGATCTCAAACTCGGCAGATGGTCTATCAGGAAGCAGGGATCCCTGCCCTCCCATGTGCTAAAGAGACTCTGGGCTACCTGCAGCATGCATCCCAAGGCACTAGAAAGATACCAGCAAAGTTGTCTCTGCAAAATCCTCCAATTTCACTGGAAGAATAAGCGAGCTAATGTCAGTGTCCTGTCCCAGGCCAAAGGATTAGTGCAGACAGCAGAGAAGTTTCAAGGATGTGCTCAAAGCCTCCTTGAAGAAATGCAACGTCCCTACTGACTCCTGGTCCATGCCCACTCAAAGTGGAGAAAGAGCATTTGGGATTGTATTGAGAATCGAGGCCCTGGCTTTGGAGCACACAGAAGCTGTGCATAAGCAGAAGGAGCAGACCACCTCACAAACTACCTACCCACCCATCAGCCACCACTTGCCTCGTCTGTGGAGGAGTCAGCAGTTCCCACATTGCCCTCATTAACCACTTTAGAACTGACAAAACTGGATTGGAAGCAAGTCATCCTCAATGGCAAGGGACTGCCGAAGAGGAGAAATGTTTTGCTACATCTAAAACTATTTATTTTTGTATAAAAGAAACCAGAACATGTACAATGCCCTAAAGTGTGGCCTAGCCAAGGTTTGACGCAAGATAAATAGAAATGAAAGGCAGAGAATTTCTCTCGCTCCCTCAGAACAAGGCTCAGCAGGAATTATGTAGAGCTCTGGGCCACCTGTTTCAGGCTGTTATCCTGAACCCCTCCCATGGATCAGTGCACAGCGTAGGCTTCCATTAAACCATGAGAACCATGCAGCCATCAGGCTCCAGCTCTATCTGAACTGGCTGACCTCAGCTAATTGGCACCGAAGTATTAGAATCAAGCTCGGTGCCCTTGTCACAAGGACAGGACAAAATATATCACTCAGAGTCCCCCAGCAGATCAATAGATTGCCTCTGGACAGTGAGGGAAAGTGGCTGGTTTGGAACCGGTTAAACTGACATCCAGAATCAAATATGCTGTCAACATTCACTGGAGGCTCACACACGAATAGTGTTAACGGGCACCTGGGGAGAGACAACAAGCCTGTGTGGGAGCAAGGCTGAGCGAAAGGCAGAAGTGAAATATCAAAACAAACTGAACTCCAGGATATACAAACTACTTTGGCTGGGGGGGGGGGGGGGGGGGGGGGGGGGGGGGGGGGGGGGGGGGGGGGGGAGGGGAAGGGGTAGGAATTCTAGTGAGCTACATGTTAATAAATTTTTCAAACCCGAAACTCCCCAGATACATAATTAGTTCAGTAGATGAATTGGAGAGTAAACAGGTTTAAGTTGCTGCAAGGTGAAAAGGAGCCTGCAGCACTGCAAGAGTCACTAGGTTATGACAGTCTGTAAAGAGGAACATGACACAAACACAATGACATTGCAGATAGTTTCCAGGTCTATTTCACAACCCTGAGGGCAGCCAGATAATAAGACATCATTTCCTGTTGACAGGCTGTGCTGGAGACACAAGTTACCCAAATAGTCGGCACAAGTCCACCAAAAGTTGGCAAAGCCATCTCCTCTGTTGCAAACCTTCTACAGCCACATGTCTGTTGCCAGCAAGGCAGCCATAGCGGTTTCACCTCACAACCTTAGGATATCCTAATTAACCAAAAGCCAATGACTGCCTTTTAAAATGTAGTCAGAATTGTACTACAGCCAAGTAGTAGATTCCACAATGACTGATTTGTTTAGCTTAACATCTCATGCAAAAGACAGAACGTCTGACAGTGCAACGTTCAGTCATTACTGCACTTGAGTATTGTCTAGAGTTTGTGTTTGACTGGGTCAAACCCAAAACCTGATCAAGACATGAGCTTTAACCAATAGGCATGCTCATTGCGAACTTCATCTTCACACTAAGGTCCATCAAGTGAGAAGATGCAAAAGGCACTGTGGATAGACTGCCATCCAACAGCAACTTCTCTGGGACAGATAGACTGACAGCATCGATCTCCACACCAGGCATTTCACCCTTCATTGTGAATGTCTGGCAAGGTTAAAGTTTAAAGTTACAACATAGCCAAAAACCGGATATAGCAGCATCTCCTGCACAATTGGGAATAGAAGGCCCAGGAGCAGGAGGTCACATTACCCTCAAACTTGCTCCACCATTCAATATGGTTCTAGGTGAACTTCAATATCCACTCATATTGCTGCCCAACACCCCCATCCACTGATTTCCTCAGGGTTCCAAAATCTATCAACCTCAGCCTTGAGTACTCTCAACAGCTGAACATCCACAGCCCTTAGGGGTGATGGACTCCACAAATCCACAAGTCCCTCTTCTCAGTTGTAAATGCCTGAGCCCTTATCCTGAGACTGTGCTCCCAGCCTGAGGACAAAGCCTTAAGGGCCACATGCACATGCCGACCCCTTTCAGAACATTACATTTCAATGAGATCACTATCTCCCAACTCGAGAGAGCCGAGGGCACCCTACCCAACCTTTCCTCTTTAGAACAAACCCCTCATCTCAGGAGTAACTCACCCCTTTCACTTCACCCCTCCAAGTCAAATAAGTTTTTCTTTAAGGAAGAAAGCAGGACACAGTACCCTTAGTGCAGCATCAACAAAGCCGTGACTAGGTTCACACTACAACCCTCGGATTTACGCTACAATCCCCTTCCAATATACTACTCTATGTAATAAAAGCCAACATTCTGCTTGTCTTCCCTATTATTTGCCATACTTCCATTAACAGCGACATGTGTGAGGACACCAGGTCCCTCCAAATGTTGGCATTTCTCAGTCTTCCTCCTGTTATAAAATATTCTGCTTGTCCATTCTACATCACATTTGTCCACATTATGTCCCATTTGACCTTTTCCTGCGCACTCACTTACCCTGTCCAAGCCTCCCTAAGCAGTTTCCCACACAGCTTTTTACTGTCAGCAAACTTTGATATTTTACTCTAGGGCTCTTTACCCAGGTCACTGTTATAGACCACGGGTAGCTCACACACTCACTCCACCATTTACACCTTGCCTTCCAAAAATCACTCCTTTGTTCCAGTTTCCTGTCTAGTATACAAATCTCAATATAGGCTAATGTGAGACAAAGGTTCCCCAAGTACTAACTTTGAGTGGGGTCCTGTTCACTAATGATTCCACAATGTTTATTTGGATCTCCTCAGATATGAAGCAATCCATACCCATGTGCAGAAAAACCTGGACAAGTCAGAAATAGACCAATAGCTGAATACCAGCCAATGATAGCACTAACCTCACCGAATTCATCAATAACCTACAAGTCACTAATGATTGGAAATGTAATCAAACCAGCTGTGAAAACACTGTTAGTGCAAGAGGAGGGTATCCTTTAGTAAGTGGTTCAACTCTTAACTTCCTAAAGTATTTTCAAGGAAAAGCAGTTTGATAGAATACCCTCCATTTTCCCCATAAGAGTGCAGGTCCAAGAGCACTCAAGAACTATAACAAGATCCCAGGAAAATCTGCCCACAAGAGTGGCACTGCTGCTGGGCCATGGATCCACTGAAACAGCTACAGAATGGAGGCTAATCCAACCAGCAACCTTTAGCACTAAGGAAAACATGGGCAGCAGATGCAAGGGAACACAACTTGCAGGATCCTCTCCAAGTTGCACACTAGTTGGAAAGCCATCACCGTGCTTGGAGGGTGACTGGGTCTAAGCCTTGGAACTCTCAACCCAGCACCTTCACTAGAAGGGTAGCAGCAGTTCTAGAAATTGGATCCTTATCACCTTCCCAAAGGCAATTACCAATGACCTGTAGCAACACACTAAGCACTGGAGGAACTCAGTGGGTCAGGCAACATCTATAAAAAAACTACAGCACAATTCAGGCCCTTCAGCCCACAAAGCTGTGCCAAAATGGACAGTCGAAGGGTCTCGACCCAAAACGTTGACTATCTCCCTCCACAGATGCTGCCTGACCCACTGAGTTCCTCCAGTTTTTTTGTGTTGCTCCAGATTCCAGCATTTGCAGTCTCGTCTTCAGGGATGATCTGTAAATGTTGGCCTTGCCTGTGACATCCACATACCATTAGTGAAAAAAACCTTACCAAATGCCTTTTGAAAATCCACATACATTCATATTTTCTTCGACCTACCATGCATATCCTTAAAAATCTAATGGGTTTGTTAAACCCATATCATAAAATCATATCATCTCTGCCTAACAATAGCAATTTTCCAAGATTCCTGTTATCATCTGTAAATAATATTCATAGGAGTACAGATCTCCACAGATCAGATCCTGCAATGTGTTCTCTGTTGCTGCCAAGAATGAGGCCCCTGCATTCCATTAGTTCCAAAAACTCAAGTGTCCGAAATCCTCTGACGTTGCTGCACAGTTTGTCCAACAGACTGCTGGGTAGAGATTGGGAAACAGCACTGCTATTGCTGAATGCAAAAAAATTGAGAAAGTTAGCAGCCAGGTTAAAACATGCTGATCTGGTTCAAGCCCAGGGTGGTTGGACTACACGATGTAGGCAATTCCAATACAAGCCCAGAGCATGAAGAAGAAAGTAATGTTTGTAAATCAAACAAATTCTGCCTGTTGGACAAACTCTCCACTGACCAGCACTGGGGCATGGGCCAATGCACCAGATTCCATATTCCCCAAACCATTGCCAAACACCGTCACCAAACCCAGGGCCTAAATCACTGTCCTCTCCGCACACTGGCCCAACCACATCCCCCACTCCATCAAAAGTGGCAGTGTCTCCCAAGGTACAATGGGGTCAGGCCCCTCTCTCACATTCCCAATTCCAATCTCACAGCCACCTTGCTGCCAGCACTCCCCACCACCCACACTGTCCCAGGACCTCCTACTTCCACCCAATCCCTTGTCCATAAAGTCAGACCCCTTTGACATTGGCCATCGTACTCCTCACTCTAATAGAGGGACTGCCCACTACCTCGCCACCTCTAATCATCACTCATCTCCAAAATCTACACAGTTACCCCTCCCTCCCTGTAACTCCCTCCAAACACTACAATTCCAGGATCCAGCACCCCTCACTCATTCCCCCACCACCACCCCCATCAAACCCATGTAATTGGTGCATCTGTTCACTCCCCACTGCCCATCTCCTCCTCTGCAGAGGTCCCAGCCCGGCCCCTGCTTCCTTCCACTACCACCCCCCCCCCCCCCCCCCCCCACCCCAGATTTAAGAAGCTGACCGTTTTATTTAAACACAGATTTCTGGGCAGGTTTCTATCTTCCAACCAGCTTAAGGGGCTCTTCAAAGTGTCAGCTTGGACAGCTGCTCGGATTCTAACTGCACTCTATGTTGAGTGGGGAGGAATCGGTCAGAGTCCTGCTGGGAAGTGTCAATCTCACAGAAGGACAGAAACAAGTACGGCTTTAAAGGCTCGTTAGATTCGACCTTCCTTACATCACCCACTGCCTAGGTTCTGCACGAACACCAATTCTGAGGCAGAGTTTCGGAGGCTGGCACTTCTAGAACAGCGGAGGTCGGGGAAAAGTTAAGGGGAAAGTTATGGGGAATTTCAATAATGATGCAGTGCATCTGATCAGCTCTGACTAAATGGGCGGAATCCCACCCTAAGCTACAACATTCACCTGCTAGGGTGTAGTCCATGTCAAATCCAAAGCACTTGATCTTCTCCATGGCCAGACTGCGGTTAACAAAAACTCTGTGAACAGAGAAGTAAGAACAGCATTAGCAGGGAGGTGAGCCAATGAAGGACAGAGCGTGAAAATAGGTGAACAAAAGGATGCGAGAAGGAGAAACAAAAGGAAAGAATAAATGAGGGAAAAGGAAGCAAGGAAAAGGAGTGTCCTGATCACCAACTTTAATGTAGATATTACTGAATTGAACATGAAATGGAGTGTGAATATAGTCCCAGCTATCAGCAACAATTACAGGGGATTGACTCTTTACTGGAGAAGAGATGAGATTCCTGCCCAGGGAAATGGCTGACAGTGAAGAGGGAGCTGAACTGCAGCACAGGTGAAACTGGAAGGGGTTAGGAGTAACGTGCAGTCTAACAGAGGCCCTCTAGCCAAAGGAGGCTGTGAAATGTCGCCACACACAGTGGAGAAAACATTTCAATGGGTTGAAAGATGAGCTAATGTGCCCCTAGAATGAGACAATGAGGGCAGTGGGAGATGTTTGCAGGGAATAAATTCTTATTAACATCCAAGAAAGCAGGAAGCCAGTGGACTGTGAAGGGATTTCCATCCACACAGTTCCCTCTGACACAAATTCCATCCAAAATGATGAGGCCAGTTGTGAATTACATTTTCCAGCACATATTTTGTTAAACTTGGCATGGTTCATTAAAGCAAGGCACCGAACTAGCAGTAAAGGATGAAAAAAAAAGCCTGCAGATGCTAGAAATCCAAACTAAAAGAAAACAAAGAAAGTTGGAAATAGCCAGCAGATCAGACAGCATCTGTGGAGAAATTCCATGATCTTTCATCAGATCAAAGGTGATGAATCTGAAACACTAATTCTATTTCTCTCTACAGATGCTGCCTGACCTGGGCATTTCCATCATTTTCTGTTTTTAATTGATTGGACTATTAGTTCTTGGAGATCCAGGTCACCAGGCATTTTCTGTTGCCTGGTACCAGGCTTGGCACACAGGGACAGGAAAAGAAAATCATAAAAATTTACAACACACCAGGTGGACATTTGGCCCATCACAGCCATGGTGACTGAGACACACAATTCTGTCATCCCATGCCCCAGCTCTTAATCCATTGATCTGTACATTACAACAGCAGTGGATGTCATCTATATGGACTTCAGTAAGGCATTTGACAAGGTCCCACATAATTGGTTAACCAAGGAAATTCGGATGCATGGGGTCAGTGGAGAATTGGCTGTGTGGATCCAGAACTGGCTTGCCCACAGAAGACAGAGGGTGGTGGTTGAAGGGACCTAGTCGGGCTGGAGGCCAGTGAGTAGTGGTGTTCCGCAGGGATCTGTACTGGGATCTCTGCTGTTGTGATGTACATAAATGACCTGGATGAGTATGTTGATGGGTGGGTTAGTAAGTTTGCAAGATTGGTGGAGTTGTGAATAGTGTAGAAGACTGGCGATGGATACAGTGTGATATAGATCACCTGCAGATGTGGGCAGAGAAATGGCAGATGGAGTTTAACCCAGATAAGTGTGAGGTGTTGCACCTTGGTAGGATTAATGTCAAGAGGCAGTACACTCTTAAGGGCAAGATCCTTAACAGTGTTGAAGAGCAGAGAGACCTTGGGGTGCAAGTCCATGACTCATTGAAAGTGGCTACTCAGGTAGATAGGTTAAGGCGGCTTATGGGATGCTTGCATTTATTAATCGAGGTACTGAGTATAGGAGTCAAGATGTTCTGATGCATCTCTATAGAACTCTGGTTAGGCCACATTTAGAGTATTGCATGCAATTCTGGTCAACTCACTGTAGGAAGGAGGTCGAGGCTTCAGAGAGGGTGCAGAGGAGAATTTACTAGGATGCTGCCTTAATTAGAGGACATGTGCTATAAGGAGAGGCTGGACAAACTTGGGGTCTTTTCTCTGGAGCGGCAGAGACTGAGGGGAGATCTGTTGCAAGTGTATAAAATTATGAGATGCACAGATAGGGTGGACAAGCAATATCTTTTTCCCATTATTGAGCGATCCAATACCAGAGGGCATGCATTTAAGGTGAGAGGGAGTAGGTTCAGAACAGACACGAGGGGAAGTTTTTATTTTACTGAGAGAGTGGTGGATGCCTGATAGGCCGATAGAGGCAAATTCATTGGGGGCTTTTAAAAGGGGCTTGGATGGCACATGAATGAGAGGAAAATAGAGGGATATGGGCATTAGCCACGTCAGCACAACATCGTGGGACGAAGGGCCTGTCCTGTGCTGTACTGTTCTATAATCTATGAACACTTCAAGTGTGTACCTCCTTACTTTTTAAATATGATGAGAATTTGTGCATCATCAGACAATGAGTTCCAGAGCACCAACACTGAGTAGAAATGCTTTTCTCCAGTGCCCTTTAATCCTTCCATTACGTACCTTCAATGCATATCCATAGTCCATAGATGAATGCGGAAACACAAGTGGATAAGGTGGTAAAGGCAGCATACTTGCCTTCATTGGTCAGGGCATTAAGTATAGGAGTTGGGAAGTCATGCTACAGTTGTCTAGAACTTTGGCCACATTTGGAGTGTTGAGTGCAGTTCTAGCTGTCACATAACAGGGAGATGTGGAGAGGGTGCAGAAGAGGTTCACCAGGATGTTGCCTGGATTGGAGTGTATTTACTAAAGGAGAGGTTTTACAAACTTGGATTGTTTTCTCCAGAGCGACAGAGGGGCAACCTGAGAGAAGAGTATAAAATGATGACAGGTACAGATAAGGCAGAGAGTCAAAAAATAAAACAAGATAACATAAGATATCTTTATCAGTCACATGTACATAGATACACAAAAGATGCGTTTCACTGTGTGTTGAGTGTTCTGGGGGCAGCCCGCAAGTGTCACCACGCTTCCGGCACCAACATAGCATGCCCACGTACATCTTTGGAATGTGGGAGGAAACCAGAGCACACGGAGAAAACCCACGCAGTCACGGGGAGAACGTACAAACTCCTCACAGACAGCAGTTGGAATTGAACCCAACTCGCTGGCACTATAATAGCGTTACGCTAACCGCAATCCCATTGCCAGGGTGGAAGTGTCAAATATCAGAGGGCATAGGTTTAAGGTGAGAGGGGAAATGTTTAAACGAGATTTGCGAAGTAAGTTTGTTTTTAAAATAAACAGAGTGGCAGGTGCCTGGAACGTACTATGAGGGAAGGTGGCAGAAGCAGATATGACAGCAACATTTAAGAGGCACATGTCCAGGCAGGGAATGGAGAAATATGGACCACATGCAGGCAAATCGGATTCGTTTATATTGGTGTCGTGGTTGGCGCAGAAATGGTGAGCCAAAGGACCAGTGCCTATCCACTGTTCTATCCACTAGATATTGTCTTGAAGCAAATTGGACGTTCCTATTCAATCTACGGTCACATCTATGAGCTAAACTCCATCAGAACCTGAAGTACAAACCACCCAGTGACTGACGTCAATCAGTAACAGTGAAACTGTACAGCTTGCCACCTCACCAAATGTTGAACCAGAAGCAAATCTTATACTGGTGCGCATGCACAATACTTTGGGAGCTGCCCAAGTCATGATCAGACTGACCACCTGTCCATTCACCTCGGGTTGTAGGGGTCAGAAATTACTTGGACAGGGGCATTATGACCTTTGTGTTATCTGGAGACCCATTATAAAATATTGCTAAAATAATAGTGCAGGTTCCCCCAGTAAGTTGGAGTGCAGCCTGAAACTGAACTGGATGGAAAGGATTTACCTATCAGCTGGGCTGACAGTTATTAATGAAGAAAATTTCAATCCAGGCTCACGGCAGGTCCCTTTCAACCCCTCAGATGGCTGCTTTTCCCCACAAAATTATCAGATTGTGTATCCTTGCCATTAAATACAGCACACGCTTCATCTGCATCAGCTACATTCCAGCACACCAACACAGAACCACCAGCAAGCCCAAGGACACCGCCTGCTCACACATGTGCACAAATCAACACATCTGTAGTACTTGGTGTACCTGCATCCCACAAATTGGTTTGCTCCTCTCCACCATCTCCTGCCAACCTTCCCCTCCCACCACCTGTCACCCTCACCTGCAGCCCACAATTCCCTCCCGTGATAATGTTTGGTCTCCAACTGGTCTCAAAAGATCCAGTAGAGTCATACAGCACAGAAACAGACCCTTCAGCACCCTCCACTCAAGAGTCTGTGCAAACCATCATCCACCCATTTACACTAATCCATTTTATTCTCCACACATTCCCATCAACTCCTCCATATTCTACTCCTCGCCTACACACTAGGGGCAACTTAGTGGCCAATTAATCTACCAACTGAACATTTTTGGGATGAGGAAGGAAACTGAAGCACCTGGAGGAAACCCACATAGTCACAGGGTGAACATACAAACTCCAGAAAGACACGAGGAGAGGTCAGGATTGAACCTGATTCCTTGATGGGGTTCCCCAAATTCCCAAGGCTTCCATCAGAGTTCCTCACCTATCCCACACATACCCCAAAGACCTGCCCCATTTGGCCCTCTCCCAAACAGAACAACGCAATATTACATACCGATGGTAAGCCTCACGCCGATACTTCTTCATGGTACTGCCATCCATCGCCCCAGATAGGTCGGCATTCAGCTTCTCACTCCATGAAGACATGTTTGCTTCAGTTATCTAAAGAGAAGGAAGAGCAGAAATCACGTCACCCAACAGCCTCAAGGATGAAAGGCTAGTTATCAAGCTTGGCTTTAGCGACTGGAAGAAGCAGTCAGCAACTCTATAAAGATCAATCCTGTACCAACAGTCCTTAAAGCTCAGCTCAATACCAAACACCACCTCTGCTTGCAGCAAAAATCAAACTACTGGAAGAACTCAGCAGGTCTTGATGCAGGGTTATGACCCGAAATGTCAACATTCCTTCTACCCCACCCTCGACCAGCTGAGTTCCTCCGGCAGTTTGCTTTTTGCTCCAGATTCCAGCATCTGCAGTCTCTTGTGCCTCCACCCACCTCTGCTTTGCTGAGAGGGAGAATGGTTATTCGCACTCTGTACACAGCCTGTCACATATCAATAACAGCAATATCATGCATTAGTCAGCTTTTATGGCACTGGTTACCTGTTCACAAGGTCAGAAACTGTTTACAAAACCTCATTCAAGCATCAATGCCATGAACTTAGGATAGGACCAAACACAGAAGATCCAAGTACAAGCTGTGGCTCATTTGTAGACAGCTGAGATTAACATGCATCTTTCATTTCTGGATTTCACTGAACCCTACATTACCACCAGTTTTGGGCCCCTTGTTGTTTCTTGGCTGCTGATTCTACATCTTGATTTTCTGAGCAAATCACTTTCTTCCTAATGCCTGTATCTCATCTTTAAATAACAGGGCTCCCCCGCCTCCTTTTTTCCATTTTGCTTGTCCCTTCTAAATGTTAATTATCCTAGAATATCTAATTCCCAGCCTTTTCAACCATTTCTTCATAATGATTATTAGATCATATCCACTTATTTCTATTTGAGTCATTAATTCATCTGCTATGAATGTGTTACATATACAGATAGAGCCTTTTTTTGGTGGAGATCGGATGTATTTGTTGGCTCCGTCCCTCCCTGGCACTCTGGTTATCTTACCATTTCACAACCATCATCTCTCTAACTTGCCAATTTTCCCCTCAAGAACCCCTGATCATTTAGCCATATCTAGAGCCTTAGTTATTTGATTCACTAAGACAAAGTTCCAAGTCCAATTCAAGTGAAGACTATCTCCCTATCCCCAATACTGGTGCCAGTGCCCCATGAAATGAAGCCCATTTCTCCCACACATCAACTCTCTGTATTGACTCCATACCTATTTGCATATGGGTCAGATGGTAATCCAGAGATTGCAGACACAAGAGACTGTAGATGCTGGAATCTGGAGGAACAAACAATCTGCTGGAGGAATTCAGCAGGTCAAGCAGCATCTGTGGATGGTGGGGTGGGGGGGGGGGGGGGAAGCAGAAAGAGGAGAGGAGATTTGTTGACAATTCAGGTCCTACTGCAGGGTTTCGACCTGAAACATCAAAAATTCCTTACCACAGATGCTGCTTGACCCACTGAGTTCCTCCAGCAGATTATTTGGTAATCCAGAGATTACCACCTTTGTGGTTCTGATTTTGATTTGGATACTGGCTGCTCATACTTCTTCAGCAGATCCTCCTCCTTGGTCGTGTCTATATTGCTGTTTCTCATATAGATCACAACAAATGGATTTTTCCCCTCACCAGCCCAAATAACCTTGGCAACACACAAACAACACAGCCCTCTGGACTCACAGTGACTGCAGAGAAGAGCCTCTAACCCACCCACCCCCCCACCACCTATACTGCTCCCCGTCACAAGTACATTCCTTTACAGATCCCAAACTTGAATGACCACTTGTACCACAATGCTATGTTCTCTCAACCCAGCTGCTCTCATACTGACAGATAACAGTCACCTCCGATACTACCTGCTCTCCCCCACAGTCACACCATTGTGTCCTTGACTGACCGGTTCTACAATATTTGACCTAAAGCATGCAATAACCTCCAGGAACAAAATGTCCAGTTGAAGTTCTGCGTTGTGTCACCATGGATCGTAATGTTTTATGTCACTCCCCATACAATATAGCTATGACACATCACCCATCCTGGCTATCTATCTTAATTTAATTTCTATAATTTATGTGATTCTTTAAATCTACACCCTTATCCTTACCTCTTCACACACCCAAGTCAACAATCCATAGATCAAAGCTCAGGGGGCACTAGGAGCCAGAGGTTCCACTCATTATGTCACTCCCCATATAATATAGCTATGACACATCACCCATCCTGGCTATCTATCTTAATTTAATTTCTATAATTTATGTGATTCTTTAAATCTACACCCTTATCCTTACCTCTTCACACACCCAAGTCAACAATCCATAGATCAAAGCTCAGGGGGCACTAGGAGCCAGAGGTTCCACTCATTGAGTCAGCTCACTGCTTTGAACTGCTCATCTGCTTACCTAATCACCTGGAGGCTAGTTGTTCACCAATGCACCCTACTTGGAATTCACAACACCTCACTCAAGGGTTAGGGGCCAATGTGCCATTTGGATGATCAGTGGTAGGATACCATGATGAAGACACATCTGACCTACTGCTTGATAGTGAGCAGCAGAAGCCAAAGGAGTCCATACAACACAATTCATTGTCGGAGCTAGGAGTGGCACCCACAACAGGAGAAATGGGGCTTGGAGTAATGCTTAAACTGTGTTACAATACTGGACCAAGTCAATAGAGGCAGGGCTAGCCGGATACCATACCTTCCCAGCTGTTCCGTTAGGCAGTGCAGCACAGGTTTAAGCCAAGAATTCACTAAGTCAGCTGCAGAAATCGCTGCAATGTCACAAAAACCCGAGGGCCATGGCAACTGTTAGATGGAAAGAGTCAGACCTGACTTATGGTTGCTATGGTCAAACAATCTAACGTTCACTTCTGGCCAACAGCCTCAGCAATATGGCTGGTCACTGTGGAATCACAGTGACCAAAGATCAGCTCATTCAGAACAAGAGCGAACAATGTTATCAACCAAAGCTTGCATTCAGGAGCCAAGAGAACCCAACGATCATATCAGCGGCACACAGTTGGGACTGAGTGGACAAGAACCTAGACAAGGTAAACGAGTAAATCTATTCCCACTGCTCAGTGACAGGGAATAACAACTTCAATCTCAACACCAAAATAACAAAGGATCTCAACAGGTAAACTATTTTCATTAAAAAAAAGTTGCACTGGGCTATTGGACCAGAGAACTTACTTAGTACTATCGTTAAGGTGGTGAACAAGGCATACGGCATGAATATCTTCATAGGTTGCAGCAAGAAATATAAAAGTTGGGACACTGCATTGCAACTTTACAAGATACTGGTTCCAGTCACTACACTAAAGGAAGTGGAGAGTGACAGAGGAGACTCACCAGGACGCTGCCTGGATTAATTGTGCAGAGAGATTGAATAGGTTAGTCTTGATCACCCTGGAGTGATGGAGGCTGAGGAGTGACCTGATATAATTAATTATTAGATATATATAAAAAAACTAAAAGGCATAGATATGATAGATGGAATCTTTCTCCCATGGTACGGATATTTAAAATAAGGGGGCATAGGCTTAAGGAGAGAGGAAGGAGCTTTAAACATGATTTAAGCAGTATTTTTTTTTTACACACACAGACAGTAATTGCTATCTAGAACTTGCTGCAGGAGGAGGTGGTGGAAGGAGTTACAATCACTACATAGAACAGTAGAGCACAGCACGGGCTCTTCACCCACGACGTTGTGCCGACCAATTTAAACCTCATCCACATTCTATCTCTCCCCCTCTCTACTTCACCTCCCATATCCCTCTATTTTTCTTTCATCCATATGCCTATCTAAGAGTCTCTTAAATGACCCTAACACCCTATCATATCAGCCCCTACCACCAACCACCCCCCCTCCCATAGTGCATTCCAGGCACCCACCACTCTCTAAAAAAAACCTACCTCTGACATCCCCCCTGAACTTTCCTCCATGCATCCTAAATGGGTGACCTCTAGTATTACCCATTACCACCCTGGGAAAAAGATGCTGGCTGTCCACTCTGTCTATGCCTCTCATAATCTCATACACATTTATCAAGTCTCCCCCATCCTCCGTCTCTCCAAGGAGAAAATCCCTAACTTGCTCAGGCTCTCCTCATAAGATGCGTTCTCCAATCCAAGCAGCATTCTTGTAAATCTCCTCTCCACCACTTCCATATCCTTCCTATAATGTGGTGGCCAGAACAATATTCCAGATGTGGTCTAACCAGGGTGTTAGAGAGCTGCAACAACACCTCTCTGCTCTTGAACTCAATCCCCCAGCTAATAAAGGCCAGCACACCATAGGCCTTTTTAACCACCCTATCAACTTGCGTGGCAACTTTGAGGGATCCATGTACTAGAACCCCAAGATCTCTCTGTTCCTCCACACTGCTAAGAATCCTGTCATTAACCATGTACTCTGCCTTCAAGTTAGATCTTCCAAAGTGTGGCACTTCACACTTCTCTGGATTGAACTCCATCTGCCACTTCTCGGCCCAGCTCTACATCCTGTCAATATCCCATTGCAACCTTCTGTACTATCCACTATACCACCAACCTTCGTGTTATCTGCAAACTTACCAACCCATCCTTCCACTTCTTCATCCAAGTAATTTACAAAAATCACAAAGACCAGGGGTCCCAGCACAGATCAGAATTCTCAAGCCAATTCCAAATCCACATAGCCAATTTTCCATGGATCCCATACCTCATGACCTTCTGGATGAGCCTACCATGAGGAACCTTGTCAAATGCCTTGCTAAATCCATATATACCACATCCACCGCTCTACCTTCATCAATCTGTCTTGTCACTTCCTCGAAAAACTCTATTAGACCCTTCACAAATCCATGTTGACTATCCCTTATGAGCATTTGGAGATGCATAGTCTTATAAATCTTGTCCAAGAATCCTCTCCTATAGCTTGCTCACCACTGATGCAAGACGAATTGGTCTATAATTCCCAGGATTATTCCTTTTACCTTTCTTGAACAATGGAACAACATTTGCCGTCCTCCAATCCTCCGGTACCACTCCTGTGGCCAGGGAGGACTCAAAGATCATTGTTAACACTCCAGCAATCTCTTCCCTCACTTCCTATAGTACCCTGGGGTATATCCTATCCAACCCCACGGACTTATCTATCCTAATGTTTTTTAGTAGCTCCATCACTGCTTCTTTATTAACCTCAACATGCTCCAACACACTTGCCTGTTCTACACTGACTTCCCCTCCCCCATCCAAGTTCCTCTCCTCAGTGAGCACTGAAGCAAACTATTCATTCAGAACCTGCCTACCTCCTTCGCTTCCAGACACATTTTCCCCCCTTATCCCTGAGCAGTCCTGCCCTTACATTGAAGAGACATTTAGGCAGGCACTTAAACAGGCATGGCAAAGAAGGAATCAGACCTAGTGAGGGCATATGGGATTAGTGTAGATGGGCAAAAAAGTCAGCATGGACCTGATAGGCTGTACAGACCCTACAACTCTGGATTTTACTCTAGTAGAGAGCATGCTGAGCAGAAAGGAAGATAGATCTTTATAATTATGAATGGGTTTGGATGTGCAAAAATGCAGAGAGACTGTTGCATACAAAGGGGAAAGCTAAAATTAATGGTTATAAATATAACAGTTGCTAAAAAAAATCCAGTCAGGAATTCAGGAAAAACTTGAGGTAGTGGTGAGAATGTGAAACTCATTCCCACAGGGAAGTAACTGGAGTGAACAGCAGCAATGCGTTTATGCGGAAGCTGAATAAACCCAAGAGACATGTGCCTTCTCCAGACATACATCACTGTTCCGTTCCTGGCCTCCTGCACATTCCCAAATGTAATCACTGCATCACTGGTGGATGTGCCCTCAGATGCTGAGGGGCTCCCTAGAGTTCCCTCCCTAACATCTTGGCCTCCCCTCTTTAGTATATTTATTCAAGTCTATCTTTTTGACCAAACTCAGTCACCTGATGCAATATACCCTCGTGACTTAGCTGTCAAAATTTGTTTGCTAACTCTCCTACGAAGGACCTTGAGATATTTTATAATTTAAAAGTTGCTTTATCCATGAAAGTTGCAATTGTTGACAGCTAGAGGAAGAGGTGTGCATGGAGCATAAATGAAACTGTGATCCCATTGGGCCAAATCTAAATTTGTTTGAAGAAAAACATGTTACAAAAGCAGACACTAATTGGAAGTTGTTTTAGAGAGAATGCAGGTGATGGCCAACAAATTCTTATAACACAGAAATATCAGGTCAGGCTAATATTATATGCCTCAATATTTCTGATACCTACCAACAAACCTTTCACCAGGCACTTGCAAACCTCTCGAAGGTACTGATTCAACGCAGGTTAGATACAAAGCCAGCTCAACACTGTCCTATCAAACACCAGGAGGGCAGGGACAGCATGGGTCGTACACACTGGAAAGTACACAAGAAAGGTTTTGTAGTGCCTGTTTTTATGATTTTTGATGTGCAGGCAGGTAAAAGCTCTACAGTTGAAAGCAGCAGCACTCTGAAAAGCAAAGTAAAAGCTGCCTCAGGAGTAATGACCTGATCCAGAAATCTCTTGAAAACATATACGCTTTGGTCATAGGATTAAAGTTATCAGAGCCACTGAATAGCAATTGGAAAACCAAATGTTTTCCCTGTTTAAAAGAAAAAGCAGCTGAGCTCAACAGACTGATATTGCACCTATTTCAAACCCCAATTGTTGGTCAATTTGTCGAACAGCAGTAACTGATCATAATAGACTATGTGCCCCTGTACTGGGGAGGAAATCAGGTTGGGTTCACAAAGAATCAACAGAACATGGAGTCAGGCCCTTCAGCCCATTTATTCCACACTGGGTCTTTGTAAGAGCAACCCAGCTTGCCCCTCTTCCCCAAATTCCAACCACAGAAACAGGTAAGATTATGAGGCAAGTAATCAAAATCTTTCTCCCATGACAAGGATACAAAAACAAGAGGGCATAGGTTTTAGGTGAGAGGAAGGATTTTTAAAGAGGATCTGAGGGCTGTTTTTTTTCTACACAATAGAGTGTGGGTGATATCTGAAACACACTGCCAAAGGAATTGATGGAATCAGATGCAATTATTATATTTAAGATGCATATAGACAGACACTTAAATAGGAAAGGTACTGAAGGATACGTTCCTAATGCAGGCAAATGGGATTCATGTAAATGGGCAAAAAGGTTAGTATGGGCATGGTGGGCTGAAGGGCCTATTTCTGTACTTTACAGCTCTTTGACTCATAACCCTGCAAATTCTCTCTTCAGTTACATATCCAGCTCTTCAGAAAGCCACAGTTGAATCTGTCTCTCTTACAAACCTTCCAGCGTAATAGTTTTGTATCATTATCAGATTTGAATATTGTGCCCTGTACACTTAAGTCAAATCATGAATGTGCAGTAAGAAAAGCAGTGGTCCTGTTACCAGCTCCAGGAACTCCACTGCACCCTTCCCTCCAATCCAATAAACAACCTTTCACTCTTATTGTTTTCTGTTACATGGCCAGTTTTCTGTACATGACACTGAAGCCCGTTCTATTCCAGAGCTTTCAATCTACCTGGCACCTTTTCAACTTGCAGTTTCAAAATGAGAGTGCAACCCTCGGTTGCATCACAAGATGTTAAAAAGATGGGTTGCTACCACAGCGGACTGGAAAATTTACTATTGGGTCATGTGGTGAACCATTCAGGCAGGCACGGTAGTGTAGCGGTGAGCATAACGCTATTACAGCTCCAGCAACCCAGGTTCAATTCCGGCCACCGTTTGTAAGGAGTTTGTACATTCTCCCCGTGTCAGCGTGGGTTTCCTCCGGGTGCTCCGGTTTCCTCCCACATTCCAAAGACGTATGGGTTAGGAAGTTGTGGGCATGCTATGTTAGCGCTGGAAGCGTGGCGACGCTTGTGGGCTGCCCCCAGAACACTCTACGCAAAAGATGCATTTCACTGTGTTTCGATGTGCATGTGACTAATAAAGATCTTATCTTAAAAAGTATGAATGCCACTGTAAGTCATATATACCATAAAATAGATATTCCCATCACCAACATTGTGCGTTAACTTTAAAAAAACTCCAACTTCTTTTAGATACAATTTGCCATTAACAAATCCATGCTAACATTCTCTAATCAATTCAACTTGTCCAAGTGCCTGTTAATCCTTTCCCTGATTATTGTTTCTAAAATGGTCCCAAGCACCAAAGATAGTTGATCATTATGGAACACTCAAAAGCAGTGGCATGAATGGAGTAGACTGTTCCCACCTCCCCACCCCACCTAAACCCCCCCCCCCCACAATAGCTCATTGTCATTCACTGTCTGTGCAAAGTTAATCCAGCTGTTTTCAGGAGGTGAAGAGGTTAATGATAACTCATAGTTCAAAAATAGTTATTAGTTCTTTCCCCCCTCCCTACCCCCCGCCCCGCATCTCATACTTCCTAAAAATAGACATCCAAAAAAAACAAGGAAAGCACTGTTGCATTTCAAAGGCTTGCAATCTGGATCATGAAATTCCAGCTCTCCAATCACAAGGACATTGGCAGTGATCTCAATGACAAAGGAAGACAAGTACAGATCAGCCCTTGTGAATGGAGGGAGAACTAACATGAGTAATGTCTGCAAATCTTTCCAAGTTTCATCTACCCCTATCACCCCATAGCTTCCTACATAGCTCATTGCTTACTGCCTAGAACATGCAGACCATTCACTGACCAGTTCCCAGAATCCCCACAAGGTCATTCTGAGGTAGCAAGTCAGCCATCCACGTTAAACATTTCTGTCATAGAGGCAGAGATGATAAACAGCGCACCAGCTTGCTCTCACCCATTTTAGACAAGTGCACAATGTCAAAACAACTCCTTGGATTCAAAAGTAGGTAACTCCTCCTCTGTAGGAGCCAAGGTCAGTTGCTGACTAACCAGGAAAGAATTATTGGATGGGGAGGACAAAGGGCAGAGTAAAAGTCATCTATTTATTGACCTCTAATGTTCTCTTAAACCTGCAACAGTTTTGATACTACTAGGGCTTCCTTGGTCCACTTCAGGGGGGGCAATTAAAAGTTACCATGTTCATGTGGGAATGGAGTCACATGCAAAGTCAGACTAGGAAGGAGTAACAGCTTTGGAGACACAAGAGACTGCAGATGCTGGAATCTGGAGAAAAAATAAACTACTGGAAGAACTCATCGTCTCAAGCAGCACCTATGGAGGTAAAGGGATGGTCGACATTTCGGACCAGGACCCTGAATCAGGACTAAGAGTGTAGAAGGAAGATAGCCAGCATTAAGAGGTGGAGGGGTAGGACAAAGGTTGGTAGCTGATAGATGGAACCAGTTGAGGTGGGGGTGGTGGGGAGAAGAGCAGGGGAAATGATGGGCAGACAGAATCAGCTGGGGGACAGAGAGAGGGAAGTATTGAGACAGAGCCTGGTAGATAATAGGAAGAAACTGATGGGGGAGGGGAGGATTAGGCAGATGGAACCAGACAGGGAAGCGGAGATACAGGTAGGTGATAGGTGGAACCAAATGCGGGAGAGATGATGGAGAGATGATGGACGATGGAGGTGGGGGAGGGGATAGGAAAGGTGAACCCAGGAAGTAAAAGTATGTGGTAACGGGTAGATGGAACCAGGTGGGGGAGAGTAAGAGTCTTGGTAAGGGTGAGGGTGAACAAAGAAAGGAACAATGGGGGTGTGGATTCAAATCCAATGTTTGTACCATTGGGTGGCAGGCTACCCAAGCAGAATACTAGTTGTTCTTCTAGTTTCCTTTTGGCCTCACTGTGGCGGTGGATGAGGCAGAGGACAGACAGGTCAGGGTGGGAATGAGAAGGGAAATTAATGACATGCAACCGGAACCTTAAGATGGCCAATGTGGACAGAGCACAGGCGCTTTGCAAAACAGTCACCTAGTCTATGCTTGGACTCGCCAAAATGGAGGAGGCCACATCTCGAGCACCGAATACAGTGGACCAGGCAGCATTCCTTCCCTGAAGGACATTACTTGACAATGTGACAGCTTCACTGTCACTTTTACTGAGATTTTTTAAAATTAATTCAGAATCTACGTTGGTGAGTTCAGAATTCCTGTTTTCTAGATAGGTTTGTTCAGGCACCCGAATAACCATTCTAGGAACAGAACCATGGACCCACCTGCCACTACCTCCCCTCCCTTACCCTCGGGTGGTGTTGGGAACAGAAGGACATTAACACAGCTCTAGATACTTACAGCATTCAGCAATGATGTAGTTTATTTGCTCCACTTCACTATCACCATTTATGATCCTTCAGTTCAAAATCAATAAAATCTGGTGCACCCTGTAACAATGCCTAATGTGACTCATTCTTTCTGGCTCTTTCATTACTATCTTTGCAATGTTAATTACCCCATCGCATCATGACACAATGTTTATGATGTTCTAATGTAAAATGCTCAGTAATCTGCACTGCTCTCTGTATAGTACACTACTTACAACTCTCACACGTCATTAGCTGTCTCTGCTATATGCCAAAGGCAGCAGCGCACTGCAGCAGTACGACCTACCTTCCTGATACACTGGGCCAAAGTACACATACTTGTATCGAACAGCCCAGCTAAAAACTCTGCAATGCAGATCCATAACTATGGCTCAGGAACAAGAAACTAACTCAGTGGGACTGCTCTCTGATGCATCCCCTTTCTGGGAATGTGCCTGTGATAAGCCTTTAGGATTAGACTTTCACAGCATGTGAAATAACAGACAAAATGTATTTTGAGGACATTCAAACACTTCCCAATAACTCCGCTTTAATCAAAGCCAAGACAAGATGCGTAAAATATTCCTGATCCTCAAATCAAAACTTCTCTGGTTCCGACACTGAAGAAAAACTGAGTCAACTCACTGAGGTTCACATTGAGCATCAAGAGATAAACAGAACAAAATGTTTCAGGTTGGTGACCTTTCACATGCTGAGACTTTCAGCATTTTCTGCTTCTAATTTCAGGGCTTTCCATCTTGCACATCTCAGTACCACACAAAGCTGTGCAAATCCACCCAAGCTATTATCATTTTAATTATCTATTTTAAAAATGAATGCTCAGAGAGTGAGTATCACCAAGGCAGGCAGTGCCCATTGCTCACTGCCCCCGCGGTGGTGGTGATAATAACCAAGCGTCTTGCTGGGAAGTTAAGAGTGGTTAACAGAATGGGCCAGACTTAGTAAAGGACACACAGGTCCTTTCCAGAAGAATATTGTGACAATCTAACTGTTTCAGGGTCACATCTACTTTTTATTTCAAAATTTTTCAACTTCTCACCCACCACGGCAAGGTTGAAATGCAGTAACAGAACCATTGCCTAACGGTGCCTATATTTGTCTCCTCAATACACAACTTTAGTCAACAAAACATCATGACTAAAACTGAAGTGTAACCCAGAGTGTTTTGTCACCTCTCCTGAACCCCAACTGTGCATCAACGGAACCAGTAACCACATCACCCAATCCAAGATTTGGGATCAAAAACTGAAACAGATTCCAATTACTTCAAATGTCTGAGAATCTATCCCCACAGCAAATTAGTAAAGATATTTCAACCAGTTAAACTGGCAGCAGCTTAGTTATGTGTGGGTAACAGTGATGGCAAATCACCCACCCTCCTTTCTGCTGACCTGCCCCTTTTCTCTGCTAAGGTTCATGCCGGGACACCAACCCTTTTCCTTGGCCTGCCACATACAAAACAGCAAGGCAGACAGGCTTCTGAAAGGAGCAGAAACATCCCATTTGCCAGGAGAGGGATTTCAATGTGTGTAAAGGGAAGGGAGAAAACTACAGAGGGTCCAGGGAGGTAGGTGGGTGCGTGGGTGGGTGGGTGGGTGGGGGGGGGGAGGCTCTGCATAAAGTCGGGCAGAGTTGGTGATCTGGATGACAGGAGAATCTGGGTGGAGGGGAGCTGAGCTACAGCAGAGATCAGGGCAGGGGATAGCAGGGTATCCAGTAGGTCTAAGGAGACAGGAAATCTGGGGAATGAACATAGAACACTACAGCACAGTACAGGCCCTTCGGCCCACGATGTTGTGCCAACATTTTATCCTGCTCTAAGATCTATCTAACCCTTCCCTCCCACATAGCCCTCCATTTCTCTATCATTCATGTGCCTATCTAAGAGTCTCTTATATATCCCTAATACATCTGCCCCCACAACCTCTGCCGGTAGTGCGTTCCACGCGCCCACTCTGTGCAAAAAAACTTACCTCTGACATTCGCCTTATACTTTCCTTCAATCACCTTAAAATTGGGCCCCCTCATGTTAGCCATTGTAGCCCTGGGAAAAAGTCTCTGACTGTCCACTCCAGCTATGCCTCTTATTCATCTTGTACACCTCTATCAAGTCACCTCTCATCCTCCAAAGAGGAAAGCCCCAGCATACTCAACCTCCCTGGGAGGGAGGAATGGGGGGCTGTAGGTAAATCAGTGGGAAATCCTAAGGGAGAAGGAATGCAGGGGAACAGAGGCCCCTCTGGGAACAGGGGAACAAAGAGCAGAAGTAGATCAGGAGAGTTAGGGAAAAGGAAGTCAAAGTGAAGTTAATTGTTATGTGCTCAAGTACATGTATGCACGGGACAGTGAAGAACTTATTTACAGGAGCATCACAGGCGCAAAAAAAGTGGAAGAATTGGGAGGGGACAGCAGGGCCTGTGAGGAGAGGGAAATCACTGTGAGGGGTTTGGGGGAGGGTAGCAGGGAAAAGAGGTGGATCAAGGAGAGGGGAAAGAAAAGCAACAGGGAATCAGGAAGCCATAGAGTCCTGAGAGGAAAGGGATTGAGATAGTGGGGGGAACCAGGGAGGATTGCAGGGATCCAGCAGAAAGGGTTCGGGGGGGGGGGGTGGCGGGATGGGGAGTGGAGTGGGTGGGGGCTGAGGGGAGGGGGTTCGGGGAGCAGGAGATCAGAGGAATGGGGAGCAAGGAGTGGGGAGAACAGAAAGTGGGAAGCGTCGGGGTGGTGAGGGGATCGGTGAGCAGGGAGGGGGAGATGGGACAGAGATGAGAGGGGCCCCAGGGGGGCTGAAGGGGGCCTCGGGGAGGTTGATTAAGGGGGGCCTCAGTGAGGGGGGGGGGTAAGGGGGACCCCAGGGAGGCGGGGTAAGGAGGGGCCAGGGAGTGGGGCCCCAGGGAGGGAGTGAGAGGGGAGGCCCAGAGAGGTGGCCCGGGGGGAGGTAAGGGGGGCCCCGGGGAGGGGTGAGGGGGTGGGCCCCGGGGAGGGGAATAAAGGGGGAGCACCAGGGATGGGGTAAAGGGGGGCCCAGGGGGGCCCTGGGGAAGGGGGGGGCCCGGAGAGGGGGCTACCAGGGAGGGGATGAGGGGTGGATCCCCGGGGAGAGGGATAAAGGGGGGCCCGGGGAGGGGAGGGGGTGAGGGGGGGCCCCGGGGAGTAGGGGGGTGAGGGGGGGGGCCCGGGGAGTGGAGGGGGTGAGGGGGGGGCCCCGGGGAGTGGAGGGGGTGAGGGGGGGGGCCCCGGGGAGTGGAGGGGGTGAGGGGGGGGGCCCCGGGGAGTGGAGGGGGAGGGGGGTGAGGGGGGGTGAGGGCAGGCCCCGGGGAGTGGGGGGGGGCCGGGGAGGGGTGATCCCCGGGGAGGGGGATAAGGGGGGGACCGGAGGGTGGGTCCAGGGAGGGGGTGAGGGGGGGGCCCGGGGAGGGGAGGGGGTGAGGGGGGGGGCCCGGGGAGGGGAGGGGGTGAGGGGGGGGCCCGGGAGGGGGTGAGGGTGAGCCCCGGGGAGTGGAGGGGGTGAGGGGGGGCCCGGGGAGGGGGTGAGGGGGGGCCCCGGGGAGTGGAGGGGGTGAGGGGGGGCCCCGGAGAGTGGGGGGGGGCCGGGGAGGGTGGGTCCAGGGAGGGGGTAAGGGGGGCCCGGGGAGGGGGTAAGGGGGGGCCCCGGAGAGTGGGGGGGGGCCGGGGAGGGTGGGTCCAGGGAGGGGGTAAGGGGGGCCCGGGGAGGGGGTAAGGGGGGCCCGGGGAGGGGGTGAGGGGGGGCCCCGGAGAGTGGGGGGGGGGCCGGGGAGGAGTGAGCCCCGGGGAGGGGGATAAGGGGGGCCCCGGGGAGTGGGGGGGGGGCCGGGGTGGAGTGAGCCCCGGGGAGGGGGTGAGGGGGGGCCCCGGGGAGTGGGGGGGGGCTGGGGAGGGGTGAGCCCTGGGGAGGGGGATAAGGGGGGCCCCGGAGAGTGGGGGGGGCCGGGGAGGAGTGAGCCCCGGGGAGGGGGATAAGGGGGGCCCCGGGGAGTGGGGGGGGGCCGGGGTGGAGTGAGCCCCGGGGAGGGGGTGAGGGGGGGCCCCGGGGAGTGGGGGGGGGGCTGGGGAGGGGTGAGCCCTGGGGAGGGGGATAAGGGGGGCCCCGGAGGGTGGGTCCGGGGAGGGGGTGAGGGGGGGGCCCCGGGGAGTGGAGGGGGTGAGGGGGGGCCCCGGAGAGTGGGGGGGGGCCGGGGAGGGTGGGTCCAGGGAGGGGGTAAGGGGGGCCCGGGGAGGGGGTAAGGGGGGCCCGGGGAGGGGGTGAGGGGGGGCCCCGGAGAGTGGGGGGGGGCCGGGGAGGAGTGAGCCCCGGGGAGGGGGTGAGGGGGGGCCCCGGGGAGTGGGGGGGGGCTGGGGAGGGGTGAGCCCTGGGGAGCGGGATAAGGGGGGCCCCGGAGGGTGGGTCCGGGGAGGGGGTGAGGGGGGGACTGGGGAGGGGTTAGGGGAGTGAGGGGAGGCCGAGACCAACACCTGCTCAATGTACCTGTGACGGGGCCAGGCAGCGGAGCAACGGCTGAGGGGACCGGAGCTCCCGGGCGGCCCGCGGCCCCCGATCCGGCGGGGGAGGGAGGTCGAGCCCGGTCCGGAGGCGGCGGCCCCGGGCTGCGGGCAAACGCGCGCCAACCCCGCAACCGAACAGCGCGCAGGCGCCAACCGCCGCCGCCGATGACCCATCACCCTGACAACCGCCGTTACCCAGTGACCCATCACCCTGACAACCCCCGTTACCCAGTGACCCATCACCCTGACAACCCCCGTCACCCGAACACCCACTTCCCCAACTCACCCGCTCCGAACTGCGGCGCGCCAACTGATTGAACTCACTGCGCACGCGCGGCACCACCGGTGACGTCACCGCTCCGACCTGGAGCCTGCCGTTAAAGGGGCAGGCACCCCATCCGCGGCCGAGCGCCTTAAAGGGGCAGGCACTGTTCTTTATGTGTTATGTAGTTATAATAAAGAACTACAGTTCCCAGCAGGCAATGCAAGGTGTCACATGGGGGAACAGGAAGTGGCTGTAAAAAGGGAGGGAAAGCAAGCCAGGCTGGTGTTGGTTGGTGACATGTTCAGGTGTGAAACCCAGGCGACGTTGTGTCTTGACGAAGAACAAACCGAACAGTGTCAGAGGTTGGAGTGAGGTCTGAACAGGGGGAGTAGATGAATACTGGGTGCAATTGAGAAAGGGACTCAGTACGAAAGAAAAGCTGTAAACAGATGGAGAGAGAGCCGGCCGGCCGGCGTGGCGAGGGGGCACGCTGTTCCTGAAGCTCAGCACTCACCGGATTTGCCGAGAGAGATTCAGGTGAGAGGCCGGGAGTTCCCATTATGCATAAGCTAAGTCCTCCAACCCCTCTGCAGTTTACTGGCAATCTAACCGATAATTGGAAACGCTTCAAACAGTGATTCAACGTGTATTCAGATGCTAGTGGAGCAGGAGGGGACAATGAAAAATTGAAAGCGTCTGTTTTTCTGCACGTGATTGGCGAAGATGCTTTGGACATCGACAACAGCTTTCAAATTGATGAGACAGCTTTGGATTTGGGCACTTTGATGAAAAAATTTGAGGAGTATTTTATCCCAGGTAAAAACATCACATTTGAGAGATATTTTTTCCTGAGACCAGAAACAAGGTGTTAGCTTCAACGAATACTTAGCTGAGCTTCACACACTGAGGAAGTATTGTGAATTTGGAGATTTGAGAAACTCACGAGTTAAAGACAGAATAGTTTGTGGAATTCCAGATAATGGACTCAGAGAAAGACTGTTGTGTGAAAAAGATTTGACCCTGGAAAAAGCGGTGAATATGTGTAGGTCAGCAGAAACCACATGAGCACAAGCTAAGGAGCTGCGCAGGGCAGACACAACAGTGCATGCTGTGAAAACAGAGAAGCAGCACACAAGGCATTTCCAAAAGCAACAGCAAAACAAAGAGGAAGGCTCAAGCAGCAAATGCAGCAGATGTGGAGGTAAACACATTCCAAAGATGGGTCCTGCTTATGGGAAGTCCTGCAATTGCTGTGGGAAGAAGAATCACTTTGCAAGGTGCTGCAAAGCTGGGGCTAACAAGAGAAAGGTGCACACAGTTGATGAGGAAATGGAGGAATTCTTCATGGATTCTGTACAGATTGTGGCTGCTGGTAAAACAGAATGGATTGTTCCAGTAACTGTGAATGAGACAGTAATTCCATTCAAGCTTGACACCGGAGCTCAGGTGAATCTGTTGTCCATGGATGATTATAAGACTCTCACAGTAAAGAGTAAGATTTACCCTGTGAAGTTAAAAGTGACAGGCTACACTGGAGAGAAAGTTCCAATAAAAGGGGGCTATATGGTGACCTTTAAGCACAAGGGGTAGACAATAGACAATAGGAGCAGAAGTAGACCATTCGGTCCTTCGAGTCTGCACCGCCATTTTGAGATCATGGCTGATCCTCAACAATCAATATCCTGTTCCTGCCTTGTCCCCATATCCCTTGATTCCCCTATCTATAAGAAACCTATCTGGCTCCTTCTTGAAAGTGCCCAAAGAATTGGCCTCCACTGCCCTCTGAGGCAGTGCATTCCACAAATTCACAACCCTCTGGGAGAAGAAGTTTTTCCTCACCTCTGTCCTAAATGGCCTAGCCCTTATTCTTAAATCATGCCCCCTGGTCCTGGACTTCCCCAACATCTGGAACATATTTCCTGTCTCTATCTTGTCCAATCCCTTAATAATCCTGTATGTTTCAATCCGATCCCCTCTCAATCTTCTCAATTCCAGCGTGTACAATCCCAGTCTCTCCAACCTCTCAGCATAAGACAGTCCCGACATCCCCGGAATTAACCTCGTAAACCTACGCTGCGCGCCCTCTATAGCCAGGATATCCTTCCTTAACCCTGGAGACCAAAACTGTACACAATACTCCAGGAGTGGTCTCACCAGGGCCCTGTACAAATGCAAAAGAATCTCTTTGCTTTTGTATTCAATTCCCCTTATAATACAGGCCAACATTCCATTAGCCTTCATCACTGCCTGCTGCACTTGCTCATTCACTTTCAGTGACTGATGAACAAGGACTCCTAGATCCCTTTGTATTTCCCCCTTACCTAACTCCACACCATTCAGATAATAATCTGCCTTCCTGTTCCTGCTCCCAAAGTGGAGAACCTCACACTTATCCACATTAAACTTCATCTGCCAAGTATCTGCCCACTTACCCAACCTATCCAAATCACCTTGAATTCTCCTAACTTCCTCTACACATGTCGCACTGCCACCCAACTTTGTATCATCAGCAAACTTGCTAATGTTATTCACAATGCCTTCATCTAAATCATCAACATAGATCGTAAACAGCTGCAGTCCCAGCACCGAGCCCTGTGGCACCCCACTAGTCATGGCCTGCCATTCTGAGAAACATCCATTCATCCCTATCCTTTGTTTCCTATCCGCCAACCAGTTTTCTATCCATGTTAATACCCACGCCCCCCCAATTCCATGAGCCCTAATTTTACCCACCAATCTCCTGTGCGGCACTTTATCAAATGCCTTCTGAAAGTCGAGGTATACAACATCCACTGAATCTCCCTCGTCTATTTTCCTGGTTACACCCTCAAAAAACTCCAGTAGATTAGTCAAGCATGATTTGCCCTAGCACTTAAAATCACAGCTACTGATTGTAGAAAAGAGAGTACAGCCAATTTTAGGTCTGAGTACATGTGAAAAGCTCGACCTAGTGAAAAGAGTTTTCATAGTAGCTTCACATACCAAAGATGACCACACAACACTCATGGAAGAGTATGCAGATGTCTTTGAGGGGCTCGGATGCTTACCTGGTGTACACAAAATTCACATAGATGAGGCAGTGGCTCCAGTTGTCCATGCATGCAGGAAAGTTCCGTTTCAACTTAGAGATAAACTTAAACAAGAACTAGCACGCATGGAACTGATGAATGTCATACAGAAAATTGAAGAACCAACAGATTGCGTGAGTTCACTGGTCATCGTGCAAAAGAAAAATGGAGCATTGTGGATATGTCTGGACCCAAGAGATCTCAATAACGCCATCAAGAGAGAGCATTTTAAATTGCCAACACGGGAGGAAATCATGTCCCGGTTTTCAGATGCCAAATGGTTTAGCAAGCTCGACGCATCATCTGGGTTTTGGTAGATGAAGCTTGATGAGGCAAGTTCAAGACTGTGTACTTTTCATACACCACAGGGAAGATATCACTATCTTCGGCTGCCATATGGGATCCTGTCCGCACCAGAAGTCTACCATAAAACCATCTGCGTGATCTTTGAGGGCATACCTTGTGTCAAGACCATGAAGGATGACATCATTGTCTGGGGGTCCACCAAGGAGGAACATGATACTCGACTGAGGCAAGTGCTTGACGTGACAAGGAATGTCAATTTGAAATTAAATAAAGAGAAATGTGAGTTTGGTGTGAAGACACTGATCTTCATAGGAGATGTCATATCTGAAGAGGGAGTGAAGCCTGACCCAAAAAAGACATCAGCCATTGAAAACATGGAGAGGCCCCAAAACAAAGAGGAGGTGAGACGTTTCTTAGGGATGGTGACTGACCTGGCTAAGTTCATCCCTCAACTGTCAACAGCGTCAGCACCACTTAGGTTACCCCTTGAGCAACAAAATGAATGGATTTGGTCTCATGAGCAAGAAGAGTGTTTCCAGACATTGAAAAGGGTCCTAACCGAAGAGCCCGTGTTGAAGTTTTATGATCTGGAAAGGTGTATCTGGATATCAGCTGATGAATCCCAGCACGGCCTTGGATCAGTACTACTGCAGCAACATGATGGCACATGGCAACCTGTGGCCTGTGCATCAAGGGCTTTAACAAGTGCAGAAGCCAACTATGCACAGATAGAGAAAGAGCTTCTCGCCACTACATATGCATGTGAAAGGTTCCATCAGTACATCTATGGGCAAGCTATTGAAGTGGAGACAGACCATAAACCATTGGTCTCAATTATGTCCAAACCACTGAATGACTGTCCCATGAGGATACAGCGCATGTTGATAAGGCTGCAGAAGTATGATGTGAAGATGATCTACACACCGGGAAAATATATGTTTGCTGCTGGTGCTCTGTCTCGAGCAGTCGACAAGACAGAAAAGAGAGACCAACAGGTTAATGCAGATATACAGGCCGATGTTGACATGATTGTCACCTCTCTTCCAGTATCTCCGGATAGAACAGAGCAGATTAGGAAAGCAGCAGATGCAGATGAAACAATGAAAGTACTCAATGATACAATATGGAAAGGATGGCCAGCAGCAAAGGATGACTGTGTAATGTGTATTCGGGATTATTGGGCATGCAGAGCTGAACTGTCAGTAGTGAAAGATATGGTCTTCAAAGGGAACAGGTTTGTGATTCCAGAGTCACTACACAAGGAGATGCTCCAGAAGATACACGAAGGGCATCTTGGGGAGGAAAAATGTAAACGTAGAGCACGTGAAGTGATGTACTGGCCAAGAATGAACCAAGACATCAGCCGGACCAATGCTTCATGTGAAATATGCCTTACCCACAGACCAAAGCAGCAAGCAGAATCACTTACACCACACCCTGCAGCAGACAGGCTGTATTTGAAACTTGGAGTGGATTTGTTTAACTGTAATGGGAAGAGCCATATTGTTGTGACAGACTACTTTTCCAATTACCCGGAGGTTGCGACACTGCAATCAATGTCCAGCAAAGCAGTTATCACGTTCCTGAAAGCTGTGTTTGTGAGGCATGGAGTTCCATGTGAAGTAGTATTAGACAATGGTCCACAATTTTCGAGCAGAGAATTTGAATCCTTTGCCAATGTTTGGGTGTTTCGACATATAACCTCAAGCCCACATCGCCCAAAATCTAATGGCCTGGCAGAGAGTTCAGTTAAGGTGGTGAAGGGCCTCATGAAGAAAACGCAAGATGGATGAGAGGATTTCCACAGAAGTCTAATGATTTACAGAAGTGCGCCAATGCAGAACGGCCTTTCACCAGCCCAAATGCTGATGGTTTGACGCATACGCACTAACCTTCCAATACATGAAAACCTGTTGACACCCGAAGGAGCTCACAAGGTCAAACAGGCTAAAGAGGAAGGGAAAGAAAAACAGAAATGGAATCACAACAAGACAGCGAAAAGCCGACCAGTCCTGAAGCCGGGGGATCAAGTGCGGATCCGAGATCATGATTCTGGCACATGGTCCATGCAAGGAGTTGTGCAAGAGGAAGTAAATCCACATTCATACCAGATCCAGATGGACACCTCTGAGGAGGAACCGCGTGGATTTACGACCACAAGCTCCAACCCATGGGTGTGATCCATCCCCTGTCAGTACACCAGAGGCCAGCATATGGAGAAAATGAACATGTGGACCAGAGCTCCCAGGAAAACACCAACACAGCAAATGAAAGCAACACACCCGCAGAAACAAGTCCCAGACCAAAAAGGACCATTAAACCACCTCAGAGACTGATTGAAAGCTGCTGAGTGGACAAGGGTGCTTGGCAGGTTTATAAGGACAAAGTATTGTGTTTGTTTTTCTTTAAAGGGGGAAGATGTGTTATTATGTAGTTATAATAAAGAACTACAGTTCCCAGTAGGCAATGCAAGGGGTCACATGGGGGAACAGAAAGTGGCTGTAAAAAGAGAGGGAAAGCGAGCCAGGCTGTTGTTGGTTAATAAAATGTTCAGATGTTAAACCCACGCGACGTTGTGTCTTGACGAAGAACAAATATAACAGGCACCCCGTCCGTGGCCGAGTGCCTTAAAGGGGCAGGCACCCCATCCACGGCTGAGCGCCTTAAAGGGGCGGGCACCCTTTCTATTTAAGGGATTGCAAAGGCCAAGCATAATTGCCGAGGGATTTAAAGAGACAATACAGTTTTGCATTTTGTGGAGGATGGTGCGGCACAGACAGGTTCCTGGATTAGCAGCAGGAGTTAGCGGGTCATACAGCACAGACACAGGCCCTTCGGCCCACCATATGCATACAAACCATCAAGTGGGCAGGCATGGTAGAGCAGCACGCGTAACACTATTACAGTGCCACTCTACGCAGAAGATGCATTTCACTGTGTGTTTCAATGTATGTGACTAATAAAGAAATCTTTAAAAAGTTGTGCATCAATTATTTAGAGACATGAGTTCAAATTTCAGCACAGCAGCTTTAGAACTTAATTCTGGATTTTATGGTCATGGGACGATGAAGTTACTGCAGTGTTATAGCCCATCTAGTTCACTCAAGGAAACCTCTCCTTTCCCAATCAGCCTTTAGGTAACTCCAGACCCTTGTTCCTTAACTGCTTCCTCAGTTCAGGGGCAATTAGAGACGGACACTAAAATTCGGCATTGTCAGCAACATCCGAATCCTGCAAATTAGTAAGTACATGCTGGGGAGCTGAAGGGCCAGGCCCATTCTGACTGCTCATGGGTTTAATGTGAGACATCTTCTGGCATCTGATCAAAGCTGCCTGTTTCTCCCCCTTGTTCCCAAAGTTGTGCTTTGAATCCAGTCGCTACTTGTGCTCCTGTTCATATTTCCACACGGTAATGTACCCACAGCTCCCAGAAACATGGTACCACACGGTAATGTACCCACAGCTCCCACAATCATGTACCACACGGTAATGTACCCACAGCTCCCAGAAACATGGTACCACACGGTAATGTACCCACAGCTCCCACAATCATGTACCACACGGTAATGTACCCACAGCTCCCAGAATCATGTGCCACATGGTAATGTACCCACAGCTCCCAGAATCATGTGCCACACGGGAATGTACCCACAGCTCCCAGAATCATGTACCACACGACAATGTACCCACAGCTACCAGAATCATGTACCACACGGTAATGTACCCACAGCTACCAGAATCATGTGCCACACAGTAATGTACCCACAGCTCCCAGAATCATGTACCACACGGTAATGTACCCACAGCTCCCAGAATCATGTGCCACACAGTAATGTACCCACAGCTCCCAGAATCATGTGCCACACAGTAATGTACCCACAGCTCCCAGAATCATGTGCCACACTCGACATTTACGACATGATCTAAGCTCAGGCTGGCTCACGGATCCCTGAACTATCCTCACAGTCTCCTCGAACCTTGCTTCTCCAATAATTCGTTTAGCATCCCTCTCTGCCAAACAAAGTTAAATTCAGACTCCCCCCCCCCCTCCACCCCCCGCGGTCCACCTATCACTGCTTTGCTTTTCCCTCCTATATATTGGGCTTCCCCTTTTCCTATCTTCAGTCCTGAAGCAGGGTCCTGACCCGAAATGTCGACCGCCTGCTTTTCTCCACAGATGCTGTTCCGGGACCCCTGCTTTTTGTGATTTTTGTGATTATGATAAATGACTTGGATGAGGATGTGGAAGGGTGGGTTAGTAAGTTTGCTGATGATACAAAGGTTGGTGGTGGTGTGGATAGTGTAGAAGATTGCTGTAGATTACAACAGGACATTGATAGAATGCAAAGCTGGGCTGAGAAGTGGCAGATGCCATTCAACCTGGAAAAGTGTGAAATGATACACTTTGGAAGATTGAATTTGAAGGCAGAATACAAGGTTAATGGCAGAACTCTTAGCAGTGTGGAGGAACAGAGGGATCTTGGAGTCAATGTCCATAGATCCATCAAGGTTGCCGTGCAGGTTGATAGGCGTATGGTGCGTTGGCCATCATTAGTCTGGGTATTGAGCTTAAGGGCCAGAAGGTAATGTTGCAGCTCTACAGAACTCTGGTTAGACCACACTTACAGTATTTTCAGTTCTGGTCGCCTCATTATAGGAAGTATGTGGAAGCTTTAGAGAGGGTGTAGAGGAGATTTACCAGGATGCTGCCTGGATTGGAGAGCATGTCTTATGAGGATAGGTTGAGTGAGCTAGGGCTTTTCTCTTTGGAGAGAAGGAGAATGAGAGGTGACTTGATAGAGGTGTACAAGATGATAAGAGGCATAGATTGAGTGGACGGTCAGAGACTTTTCCCCAGGGTGACAACGGCTAACACGAGGGGGCATAATTTTAAAGTGATTGGAGAAAGCTATAATGGGGATGTCAGAAGTAAGTTTTTTACACAGAGAGTGGTGGGTGCGTGGAACGCACTGCCGGCAGAGGTTGTGGGGGCAGGTACATTAGGAACATTTAAGAGACTCTTAGACACATGAATGAGAGAGAGAAATAGGGGGCGATGTGGGAGGGAAGGGTTAGATAGAACTTAGAGCAGGATAAAATGTCGAAGGGCCTGTACTGTGCTGTAGTGTTCTATGTTCTTTGCTGCCTGGCCTGCTGAGTTCCTCTGGCATCATAGTGTTTTTCATCAGGAGTTTGAGGAGATTTTGTACGTCACCAAAGATTCTTGCATATTTCTAGATGGAGAGCATTCTGACTGGTTGCATCACCGCCGGGTATGGAGGCTCGATTACGCAGGATGGAAAGAGGCTGGAAAGGGTTGCAGACTCAGCCAGCTCCATCACGGGCACAACCCTCCCCACCATCGAGGACATGTTGAAGAGATGCTGCCTCAAGAAGGCAGCATCCATCATTAAAGACCCTCACCACCCGGGACATGCCCTCTTCTCGCTACTACCATCGGGGAGGAGGTACAGGAGCCTGAAGACCCACACTCAGTGATTCAGGAACAGCTTCTTCCCCTCCGCCATCAGATTGCTGAACGGACCATGAACCCATGAACACTGCCCCGTTATTCCTCTTTTGCATGATTTATTTATTTTTGGTAACTTATAGTAATTTCTATGCCTTGCACTGTACTGCTGCCGCAAAACAACAAATTTCACGACATACGTCAGGGATAATAAACCTGAGGCAGATTCTCATTGTGACTCTGACCCTGACCCTGACCCTGACCCTGACTCTGATTCTGACTCTGATTCTGAAGCCAGCAAGACCGACGGGCAGCCCCTTGGAGAACCCATTCCCAGAAACCTGCTGCCTTCTCTCCGGCACCATGTCTCTGGCGCACGAGTTGCACTTACCCTGGGTCCCATTCTCTGAGCCGGAGTCCAAGTTACCAACATGTATGCGGCTGGGGAGTGGAATAACTGATAGACAGCTGTCTGTGTGGATTTGGGGGGTGGGGGGGAGCGGGGCAGAGGAACTAAATCTCTCCAACAGGAACTATATACTGCAGCTGCAAACGTGGGTATAAGGATCCAGTCTGCAGCAAGAATGTGGTGTTATGGTGGAGATGGGCCAGGGAGGGGAGGGGAGGAGAGGGAGGGGTGGAGACGGAAGGGGAGAGGGGGTGAGGGAGAGAAGGGAGGTGGGAGGGGTGAGGGGAGAGGGGTAGGGGAGAGGGGTAGGGGAGAGGAGAGAAAGAGGAGGGAGGGGGTGAGGGGAGAGAAGGGAGAGGGGGTAGGGTGAGGGGGAGGAGGGGGAGGGGAGAGGGAGAGGGGAGGGGGAGGGGAGGGGGAGAGGAGGGGGAGGGGAGAGGTGATGGGAGGGGGGTAGGGTGAGGGGAGAGGGCGGAGGGGGAGAGAGAGTGGGGAGGGGAGAGGGTTGAGGGAGTCGGCCAGGACCCAGAGACCATCAGGAAGGGCAGAGGTGGAAGAGGGAGAGCGATGGAGGGAGGAGCAGCGAGAGGCAGGACCTCGTGGGACACTCGCTGCGGGAGGGAAGGGGTGGACTGGGGAAGGGGAGGGGAGGGGAGGGGAGGAGGGGGGATGGGAGAGCGGGGAGAGGAGGAGGGGGAGAGAGGGCACCCACCACTCTGTGTAAAAAAACTTGCCACATAAATCTCCCCCGCACCCCCTGCCCCACCTTAAATCCCTGCCCTCTGCGAAGTGACATTCCCACCCTGGGAAACAGACCCTGACTGCCCAGCATTGATCCAGAGACACCCCCTGAAATCCACCCTGGCAGCTCGGAATTTAAATCCAAGGAAATAAATCAGGAATTAAGGAACGTTCCAGGCACCTGCCACTCCATTTATTTTATAAATAAACTTGCCTCGCAAATCTCATTTAAACATTTCCCCTCTCACCTTAAACCTATGCCCTCTGATACTTGACACTTCTACCCTGGCAATGGGATTGCGGTTAGCGTAACGCTATTATAGTGCCAGCGAGTTGGGTTCAATTCCAACCGCCGTCTGTAAGGAGTTTGTACGTTCTCCCCGTGACTGCGTGGGTTTTCTCCGTGTGCTCTGGTTTCCTCCCACATTCCAAAGATGTACGTGGGCATGCTATGTTGGTGCCGGAAGCGTGGTGACACTTGCGGGCTGCCCCCAGAACACTCAACACACAGTGAAACGCATCTTTTGTGTATCTATGTACATGTGACTGATAAAGATATCTTATGTTATCTTGTTTTATTCTTTGACTCTCTGCCTTATCTGTACCTGTCATCATTTTATACTCTTCTCTCAGGTTGCCCCTCTGTCGCTCTGGAGAAAACAATCCAAGTTTGTAAAACTTCTCCTTTAGTAAATACACTCCAATCCAGGCAACATCCTGGTGAACCTCTTCTGCACCCTCTCCACATCTCCCTGTTATGTGACAGCTAGAACTGCACTCAACACTCCAAATGTGGCCAAAGTTCTAGACAACTGTAGCATGACTTCCCAACTCCTATACTTAATGCCCTGACCAATGAAGGCAAGTATGCTGCCTTTACCACCTTATCCACTTGTGTTTCCACATTCATCTATGGACTATGGATATGCATGGAGCTCTGCTTCCCTCTGGTGGCCGCAGCCTGGAGCGCACATCACGGGACAAGCATCAATTTTGTTGGAACGCAACATGTGCAGGAAAAAAACTACACTGTAAAATAAGGAACGGGAGAGACAGGGAGGCAGCTGGGCAGAGCGGGAGATAAAAACAGAGAGAGAGAAAGTAAAAGAGTGACGAAGAGAGAGAGCGGCACACGGTCAGATAAGTGACTGAGAGGTGGAGAATATCAGAGAGAGTGAGAGAAGCAGACAGAGTTAAACAGACAAGAGCTTGAAGGAGAAACGGGGTAGAAACAGATGCAGACGGTAAACTCAGAACCGGTATCAGTGCATAATTCATGGATGGGGTAACACATCCCTGGTTGAGGGGTGGTTTATAACAATATTATGTAGAAAAATGTGAAGTTCTCCATTGTGATGCACAAAACAGAAAATCTGGGTACTTTTTAGGTGGTGAGAGCTTGGATGATGCAGGACTAAAGGTGTCTTCCTGCAACTACGTAGGACCTTGGTGAGACCACAGCCGGGGCACTGTGTACAGTGTTGGTCTCTTTCCTAAAAAAGGTACACTTACCACAGGGGGAGTTCAGTGCCTGTATCCTGGAGGGCAGGTGTGTGTATGAGGAGGACTTGAATAGACGAGGCCTGTATTCTCTGGACTTGGAAGAGTGAGAGGTGGTCTCATTGCAACAGGGTCCGACTTTGGTTACAGGGAGGTGCCTTCCTGGTGGAGAAGTCTAGGATCAGAGGTGACAGTCGGAACTGGGCAGGACATTGAGGACACAAGCAGAGGGTGGTGAATCTTTGAAATTCCCTAAAGGGCTGTGAAGGCTCAGTCACTGAGTGGACAGAGTACTGGACGTGAAGGGAGTTGAGGGGGTGGGGGGGGGGGGGGGGTGGGGCGGGGGCCGCTGGGACTGGTGCTGAGGTAGAAGATCAGCATGATCTCGGCAAATGGTGGAGCAGACACGAGGGGCCGAATGGCCTCCTTGTCCTGTTTCTTGTGTCTCTGAGTCAGAAGGTGGAGAGTCTGAGCCCCACTGAGCAGATGGTGGGATGCGGGAGCTGTATGGGCTGATGTCCGTCATCAGGGGTGGGGTCCAGGCGGAGGCAGGTGGGGTAACGTGGGGTCCGGGGTGAGGTAACGTGGGGTGTGGGAGAGGAGGGTGGGGTAATGTGGGGTCTGGAGTGGGGTAACAGGGTCCAGGATGGGGTAACGTGGAGAGGGGGTGGGTAACGTGGGGTGTGGGGTGAGTAACGTGGGGTCAGGGTGGGATAATGTGGGGTCCAGGGTTGGTAACATGGGGTCAGGGTGGGGGACTGTGGGGTGTGGGGTCAGGGTGGGGGACTGTGGGGTGTGGGGTCGGGTGGGGTAATGTGGGGTCCGTGGTGGGGTAACATGTTGTTGGGTACCAGCAGTATCCCTGTAGTGTATCCATTAGGCCAGTGGAGATCGTTGGACCAGATCAGAAGGGACTGAGCCAAGAACCGTCTCAGCTGCTCAGCCCAGGGAGTGACCCAGGACTGGTGTTTGGATTGTGTCCCAGACCCAACAGACAAATGATCTGCCAGTTGCTAGGATTGCTTCCGCTCACCAACCCAACCCGATCCGACCCGATCCCAGTGAGACTGAGCCGAGCCCTGTGATCTGGATCCTGGTCCTGGGCTGAGTGCAGGAAAATCCACAAACTCTGCTACAAAATTAACAGCTGATGTTTAAGTACAGATCTCTGCAAAATTCATTGGATTGCAAAGGAGCCAGTGACGTGTAGATCACCTGCTACCATCCTCTGGCTCTGTCTCGGGTGACACTGGCCATTCAGCCCATCAGACCAGGCCAGCATTTGTGCTCCCTTTGAGCATCCTCAAATTTTCCCTCATCCAAATTCATCAGCACGACCTCCATTTCCTCCTCCCTCCCTCATTCAGCCTTCCCTTAAATACATCGATACTGTTCACTCCAATCCCTCCTGGTGGGAGCAAGACCACAGTCTCACTGCACTTTAGGTGAAGGGTTACTGAGGCTGGGGCTGTGCTGGAGCTGTTCTGTGCCTGTGCTGGGACTGTGCTGGAATTTTTCTGTGCCTGTGCTGGGACTATGGGCAGGTTTATGCTGGGGCTGTGGATGGGCTATGGCTGGGTGACGTGCAAGGGCTGTACTGGGATTGTGCTGGGGCTGTGTAGGGACCATGAAGGGGTGTAATGGGTCCTGGCTGTCACTTGTGAAGCTGCCTGCAGTTTGTTTGCATCCTAAAACATGATTCCATAGTCACGGTCTTGTCCCCAGGCCAGGGGGTCTAACACTCGGGGGCACAGGCTTAAGGTGAGAGGGAGAAGATTTCAAGGGGACCTGAGGGCAGACTTTTTACACAGGGCAGCGGGTGTGTGGAACAAGAGGCCAGAGGTAGAGGTGGGTACAATTACCATGTTTAAAAGGCACTTGGACAGGTTCATGGACAGGAAAGTTTTAGAGGGATATGGGCCAAATGCAGGTAAATGGGACTGGCTCAGGTAGGCAACTTGGTCAGCATGGACGAGTTGGGCCGAATGGCCTGATTCTGTGATGTATAACTCCATATCTCTCAAAAGGAGGTCAGTCAAGGGAACAAAATGAAGGATGGACGTGGCTGATTGAAGCAGTGTCTTGATCGAACACATTCCCAGTAACACAGGGTGTGTGTGATGGCGACAAACTGCCCCCGACTGATCCCAGGCCGGGGACTGTGAAAGAGAGACTTCACCCCCCGGGGTTTACTATCGAAGGGAGGGCTGCCCCTGGGAGCTGCAGGACGAAGTTATGTCAAATCAGACCCGGAGCCCCGGAGGAGAGAACCTACCGATCAAGGGTGATATTGGTCAGTTGGTGAGATGCACAGAGAGATGCAGCTGGAATTAATCACTAACAATGTGTGGTAAGGCAGAAGGCAGGACTGAGGAGCGGGGGCCTTGGTGTACAAGGATCCCGTGGTGGCAGCACAGGTCGATGGGGTAGTGAGGGAGAGCTATGGGATACCTACCTCCTGTCACTGTGTTGTACAACATCAGAGCAGCAAAGCAACGAGAGAGATTTGCTAAATATTGCCTCAGCTCGGGCACCACAATAGGGGAAGGCCGTGGTTACACCAGAGGGGCTGCAGAGGAGATTCACCAGGATGTTGCCTGGGACGAGGAGAGGCTGGAGGGGCTGGGTTTGTTTTCCCGAGTGAGGGGGGCTCAGGGGGGAGCTGTGTGGGTGACGGAGACAGAGACTTTCGCAAGATTTAGGAAGAACCTGCACAAGGACTCTTACATCACCGAGGTACGGAACAGGTGCTGCTCAATGGGATTAGTGTAGGCGGGTGTTAGACGGCTGGCGCGAACGCGATGGGCCGAAGGGCCTGTTTCCGTGCTGTAACCGACCTCACCTTCCTCCAGCACACACGGTGTCCACTCTCACTCCGCCCAAATCTCCCCTTCCGCTCCCTCATAAACCGGCTCAGCTTCTCTGACCAATCGGGGCCGTTCCCGCTGTGTCCCGGAGTTTCAATGTTGTCCCGGATGAGTGAAGCTTTTGTCTGGTTCCTTCTAGCCCCGGTTTCAGCCTCGCCGTGTCTGCCGCTTGCCGATTGACTCACTCTGGGGTCGGGCGTGTTTTCAGGTTGAGACGCAGGAGAACCGGATCAAACTCCGGGACACAAGAGGTGTAAAGGTCGGAAAAGTGCAAGTCCCTGAGATACGAGGCATCAGGTGTCGGAAAGATTGGGAATGGAGTTGTTTAATTAATCACCAGAGTGACAGGGTGTAATTAAACACAGCCCAGAACAACCCCAACTCTTCGTAACAACAAGCTGCTTTCACATAACTTCTGAAAGACAATACATCCCCGCAACTTTAGAAATGATCTTAGAAAGAATCGGCACTGAGGCAGAAAGAAGCTCCCCGCGGAAAGCGAGCTGTAATGAGCGTCTTATTCGGGAGCAGCCGATGGGTGAAGTGTCTCAGGACGAAAGTCCAGGGATTGCAGGGCGAGGACTGACTGAAATTTCATGAAAGAGTTTGCTCTTAATTAATCTTGGTGTAATTTATTTTACTGCGCTCTGCTCCTCAGACCAACACATTCCTCTTGCGTCGTGTTAGCTATTCCTCTGCCGTGTGACAAACAACGCACAAAGGCGTGGGTCAGTGAGCCTCCGCGCCCTTCACCCACAGATTCTCGCAGCGTGTCGCTGTCCGGCGCTGAAGTTCGGCCACAGAGTCCCCCGTAACCCCCGCACCTCCGTCTGCTCGCCAACTGCACTGTCAACGCGGGCGCTGTCCGGTGCTCCAGCGCCGTGTGTCACCCTCAGTAACTCTCTCCGCCTCGCCCGGGCCGTGTCAGTAACGGAACTCAGGCGCTGTCCGGTGCTGAAGTTCGGTCACAGAGCCACGTTAACCCGCTACAACCCACTGCTTCACTCCAGCGCCGTCAACAACACTTGCAACTGACCCCCGTCCACTCCTCGCTCGGGCCGGGTCCGTAACAGTAACTCGGGCGCTGTCCGGTGCTGAAACAAACCTTCCCCCACACCCCCCACCCCCACCCCTCGGGTCTGAGTCACTCCCAGTGAATGCAGCCCCGACCCACCACCCGCCTTCCCCGGGAGACGTCGCTGCACCGCCCCGGTCCCAGTGCCCGAGGCCGGGCGGCCGCTGTCCGGTGCTGAAAACCACCGGACGGGGATCAGCCGTCCAGCCGAGGGCGGGGCCCCTTTAACCCCGCCTGAAGAAGAGACGGGGGCGGGGCGTCGCCGCTGTAAATTATATTATTTAAATCAGGCACATTAATATTCATATCGGGCGCGGAGCGGGCTCACGGTGACCGGAGGGGGGAGGGGTGACCGGAGGGGGTCCGGCCCCCGGCCGCTGGCCCGCCGAGCGCGGGCAGGGTGCAGGCGGCGGGAGCCGGTGGGGTGCGGCCGGGGCCGGGGCGGGGGCCGGAGCGGGGGTCGGGGAGGGCAGACGGAGCCGCCCAGCTCCCCCCAGCCGCCAGTCCGAGTGCGCCCGCCCCCCGGTATAAAGGCGGCGGCGCGCCGCGCCGGGGCTCAGTCGGCGTCACCATGAGCCTGGGCTCCGAGCTCTACGTGTCCTCCTACCGCCGCGTCTTCGGCGACGGCCCCCGCGCTGGGAGCCGCTTCTCCGGCTACCCGGGGCGCAGCGCCGGCGCCTTCCGCTCACAGTCGGTGCCCCGCGGCCACTACCGGCCGCCCACCGAGCTGGAGCTGCTGCCGGCCGCCGCGGGGCTGGGCGACGAGTTCCGCCTGAGCCGCACCAACGAGAAGGAGCAGCTGCAGGGCCTCAACGACCGCTTCGCCGTCTACATCGAGAAGGTGCGCGGCCTGGAGCAGCAGAACCGGGCGCTGGAGGCCGAGCTGGCGGCGCTGCGGCAGCGCTCCGCCGAGCCGCCCCGCCTGGCCGAGCTGTACGAGCAGGAGCTGCGGGAGCTGCGCGCCCGGGCCGACGAGCTGAACTCGGGCCGCTGCCAGGCGCTGCTGGAGCGGGACGGGCTGGAGCAGGAGCTGCAGCAGGCGCGCCTGCGGCTGGACGAGGAGCAGCGGCAGCGCGCACAGGCGGAGGCGGAGGCGCGGGCGCTGCGGCGGGACGTGGACGGCGCCACGCTGGCGCGGCTGGAGCTGGAGAAGCGGGTAGAGGCGCTGCTGGAGGAGCTGGGCTTCGTGCGCAAGCTGCACGGGGAGGAGGTGCAGGAGCTGCGGGCGCTGCTCCACGCCGCCCAGCAGCCGGCCGAGGTGGACGCGGTGCCGGTGCGCCCCGAGCTCACCGCCGCGCTGCGCGACATCCGCGCCGAGTACGAGAGCCTGGCGGCGCGCAACACGCAGTCGGCCGAGGACTGGTACAAGGCCAAGTTCGCCGACATGACGGAGGCGGCGGCCAAGAACAGCGAGGCGCTGCGGGCCAACCGCGAGGAGCTGAGCGAGTACCGGCGCCAGCTGCAGTCCCGCACCATCGAGATGGAGGCGGTGCGCGGCACCAACCAGTCCCTGGAGCGGCAGCTGCGGGAAATGGAGGAGCGGCACAGCGCCGAGATCGCCGGCTACCAGGTACCGGTGGCGAGAGGGCGGCTTCAGCACCGCGGACAGCGGCATTCGTGCGCCGGGCTCCACGGTGCAGCTCCCCCCGCACCGTCCCGTCACACCCCGGGTCAGGCACAGGGTGCAGCTCCCTCCGCACCGTCCCGGCACACACACCGGGGGGTCAGACACAGGGTGAGGCTCCCCCCGCACCGTCCCGTCACACACTCCCGGGGTCAGACACAGGGTGAGGCTCCCCCCGCACCGTCCCGTCACACACCCCCGGGGTCAGACACAGGGTGAAGCTCCCTCTACACTGTCCCATCGCACATTCCCAGGGCACAGGCAGCATGCATTGGTTAAAAAAATCTTTATATCATTGTAAATCTATTACAAATTGTACTTTCACACTGTTAAACATTTGTTTCACTTGTTAGAAAGTGGGCACAGGATGAAAATGGAAGGTTGTATCGTTTAACTTGATCCCCTTCTCTGCTCTCTGTTCTAGACAGGTTAAGTTTCAGTTGCAGAATGGAACCAGCAGCTGGGGAATTGAGAGGGAATGAGCTGAAGGTTTTGTTGTTTTCAGCAGTGGGGTGGAAATGTTTGGAATCTGATGAAATGGGAGGCTTTCCTCTAGGTGGTTTTCTTTGGTTTTTTACAGCCTGTTCTGGGGTTTGTTTCTTGTTTCCCTGACAGCAGAGGGTGATGTGAGTTGTAACACATCCAATCCTATTGTCGAGGAGGGCAACAGTTGTTTACATGGATCCGGTATTGATGTTTTCCTCTTGGTGGCCAGTGTAGAACTCATGTAAAATACCACGATAAAAAAGTCACGCTTGATAAGGATGAGGAATTTCTACTTGGAATTTTGAGCTATGGATGCCTTTTCGTTGTGAGCTGATAACTGAGGTGCTGGGGAGGTGGTTGATGCCTTGATCTAATTGAATAGTAGAGCCATTGGTGGTGCTTTCACTGACTGACATTCTTATCTTTGCTCATCTGTGTTCAGCCTCGTTTGGTCATTTGTCCAATTGGCCTTTCCAGCTCCTTTCTAGCTGTGTTCTGTTCCAAGAGGTGACACTGAGTTACTGGTTCTGTCACATTTGCAGCAAAGTTGTACTTTGTGCTCACAGACAACTGACAGGAGAAATGTTGGTTTGAATATTTTCTTTGTCTAGGATACGATCAACCAGGTGGAAGATGAGTTGAGGAACACAAAGTCTGAGATGGCTCGTCATCTCAGGGAGTATCAAGACCTCCTCAATGTGAAAATGGCCTTAGACATAGAGATTGCTGCTTACAGGTAAGAGTTTGAATTGTAAACCCCTTGCACTTGAGTTTGCATCCTGTGGAGTGAGAAAGGGGAGGTTGTGGTCCTTTGGATGTGGAGCTTAGAGCTGAGGCTCCCTTGTTTAAACAACCAATCATTGACACTCCCTGTACAGGGTGTGGGTAGGAGTCCAATCCTGCATGGAGTTGTTGATTCTCCACCCCATTCCCCAGAGTAAAATTACTTTTGGGAAGAGGTCTGAGTAGGGCTGTTGAAGCTCTTGGAATTGTCTGACCACAGCAGAAACTGGTGAGTGTCCCTGATCACCATGCGTGTGTCACTGATAAAGCCAGCATTTGCCTGTCCTGCATGTTCTGGGATGAGGTACAACATCCTGGGATGGAAGATACAGCTGCTTTGTGGAAACTGCTTCAAGACCAGGAGGAACCAAGATGATCGCCTGCTTAAACCTGGCATTGGTCCCAGGTGGGTGTGGCCTCCCACTCAATTTGACTGGTCAGGGAGTGGCATGGTTGTTTGCGAGCACAACCAGGCAAACTGTTAGTCAATGAAATGTTTCCTGGTGTGGTGCCCCTGGCTGAGTTCTGTTTGTCAGTACCGTGAGCTTGTGGGTGTGACATACACTGGAGAATGTTTAATTGTCTGAGTGTTTAAAAGTGATGACTCATCAATGCCAGGTGTTGGGGTTCTGGAGTCTCGGCTTCTCCTGTCCATTCCCTCACTGAGGGTGGAACAGTCACTGTGAGCAACAAAGATTGTGGAAATTAATTCTTTGACTAATTTTTATTCTACAGGAAGCTGCTGGAGGGAGAGGAGACCAGACTCAACACCAACCTTGCCAGCTTCTCTCTCACCAACAACCCAAGCCTCTTGGCCCCAGTTCAGCCACGTTTCACCACCACTTCCAAGACCACCACCACCACCACCGCCGTCACTGCCTCCAAGAAAGAACAGGAAGTGGGGCCCAAAGCACAAGACAAATCCTCCAAACAAAAAGCAGAGGCATATGAGGAAATTATTGAAGAAACTATTGTATCTACCAAGAAGGTCGAGCGCGAGGACCAGAATCCAAGTGGCCACAAAATGGAAAAGGGCAATCCTCCAAAGGTCCCAGAGCCTTGAGTTTCTGTTCCCTCCACCCAGGGTAGATTGAACAAGCCCCATTCTTGCCCAAGCTCCTGAAATGTCCATGAGTGGATTTTTCAGTCTATTCCCCTCTATAGGATCAGATTTCAATCCCCAGCCTGGCGATTAAACCAATTTAGTGAATGACCTCTTCCTGATCCAGTGTTTCACTGAGATGCAAAGAATCAGATGTCAACCCTGTGTAGTGGTTCTGGGTTGGGTGAATGACTTTTCCTGTAACTCCCGGTCTGCCCAGAAAGCCAGCACTTGGGTGACGATGACCCAGTGGGATCTGAGGTGCTGATTGGCACTTCTATTGATCACCAGCACAGCAGAATTACTTCCTGAGTGGGTCTGTCCTGTGTAATTCATTGTCTGTGGTGCCTAGAAGTTAGTTGCTTGTGACCCAGTCTCTGCAAGTTCCTCCCTGGTCATGACAACAGATCTTTTACTTTCTGCTGGGAATTCTCCAAAAAGAATTGCCTTAATGAAGCCAGCAGCTGTTGACAGTGCCAGTGTAATAGTTCGATGAAAGTGTTGGTGTTTTTGTAGCTGTGAAGTGTAAAGGGTGGAGGGTCACAAGCCCTTACTGGTTGTTCATTCAATAAGGACTAAGTACATTCCACAATCCAGTTTTCTGTAAATAAACCCAAAACTGAACCTGTTGTTTGTCTGTTTTTTAATCTAAAATTTAAAAGGCAGTATATTGACACGAGGATGAGTTCTCAGTCTGAGCTGTTCCAAGAGGACAATGTGAAGCCAGTCTAATCTAAATGTTAGGACAAAGGAGAAACCCCTCCCTTACTTCATTAAAGCTTTAAACTGTACATTAAAAACTGACCTAGTGTAGAATTAACACAATTCTAGTTTAACCACTTTCAAGCTACCCCCAGGTGTAATGTCATGAATGCAGCAGGGTCCCATAACCCAGGACCAAATGGTCAGTGCTGCAAGTTTCCATGCTTTCAAGGGATTGAATCTTTTCCCAGACAATGCAAGTCCTATCTCCCTGATTAATTATTCCATTTTGTTCCCCAATCCCACAACGTTTCTCTGGCCTCTCCTGGCTCCAGACACAGTGGTTCAGCCTGTTCATGACCTGCTGAATCTTGTGTCATTGGAGATCAGTAACTTGACTGCTGCCCTTTGACATCCGATTCCTTCACCTCTTATTTTTGCCATTTTGCGTTGTCTTTTGCCCTTTTCCAGTAGACGGTTTTGCCTGAATTGATGCAGCTTCCTGCTTGCCCCGAACTTCTTCATTTCGGGTTCTTGCTGCCCCTTCTACCTTCACACATCCATCTTCAGCTTTCTGCCCTACCTTGTGTTCTATAGTTGTGTGTAAACCCACAGCTTCTGCAGCTGCTTTTGGTTCACATTAACTTCATATTCCCTGTGAATTGCTTCATGTTTATTAAATACTTTCTGCCCATTAGGTATATTAACCAGGTGAGGGTGAAGAGGTGCAGCAGCTGAATTACTGAACTAGCAATTGCAGTGCAGCTTTCAACCTGTGGAATTTAAATATCATTCACTGGAGCTTTGCATTTGCAAGTTTTAATTTTAAAAAACAATTGATCAGGAGTGGGGTGGGTGGAAAAGAAACTAGGCATTGATAAGGATGTCCACTAACCTACCAGAATGTCAGCAAAGTTCACCTAGATCACTGCCTTTGGGAAGGAGTTTCCTGTCCTTGGCTGGCCCAGCCTGTGTAACTTGAGACCTGCCCACTTTTAAACATGGCATTGAAACTAAAAGCACCCGAGGGAGCACTTGGTGTCACCCAGCAGCAAAGTTTGAAGTTGTGGGGACTGGTGCGAGCAGCAGCCTGACAGCTGTAGCCTCCGAATCATTCACACCTTATAGTGCCAGACTCCTCCTCCATGCCTGGGTCCCACCAGATGGAAGAGTCAAGGTGACATCAGTTTCAGAGGGTAGGACATTTAGGACTGAGATGACAAGTTTCTTCACTCGGGTTGTGATCCTTTGGAATTCTCTGTCTCAGATTGAGGATGATGTGGATTATATTCAAACAAATCAAAAGATTTCTGAATATTAAAGGAATCAAGGGTCAGGTGGGAAATTGGTGTTGAGGACCAACCACAATCTTGCTGAACGGTGGAGCAGGCTTGCCAAATGATGACTGCTCAATTGACACAATGCACCAGAGTTACCCACCTAGGCTACTCTGACATCTCCCAAACCCACTACCCCGACAAAGATTAGTGCACAGCAGCAGAGACACCATTACCTGCAGGTTCCTCTCCAAGTCACTTGCCTTTCTCACCTGGAACCCTATCACCCGTCCTTCATTGTTGCTGAGTCCAAACCCAATGCCCTATGGGAGCATCTTCACCAGGACTGCGGAGGTCCCAGATGTCAGCTCACCACTGCTTTCTCCAGGGTTATAAATGCTTCCCAATAATGCCCAGTTCCTGGAAAATGACTTTAAAATGCACGTTCACCCATTGGCTGGTTGATCCATGTCCTCCTCCAGCCTTTGACTGCCCTCTTTAACAATCTCCAAAGTTTTATCATCTAAAATGTTTGCAGTTATACCCTGCAAACCCAACTCTGGCTTTCAGTGTTATTGAACGCGGTGGTTCCACCATTGACACCTGGGGAACACGAGCCGCTTCCTCCTTCCAGCCTTAAAGATAACTTTACCAAAACCCTCTGCTTTCAGATTCTTGTTCTGTGGATCTATCTTTTCTAACCAGTCTTTGTGCGTGTTGATCAAAACTTACCATACAAATGCCATCCAATGCACTCACCTCATCAGATGTTCAATCAGTGAGACCAGGCACAGACTGGGCAACCCTTTGCCGAGCACCTGCTCCTCTTCTGCCGTGACTGTCCGGAGCTCCCGGTTCCCAGCCATTTTATTTCCCCTCCCCATTCCCACAGTGACCTGTCTGACCTTGGCCTTCCTCCACTGCCACTGTTTGTAAAAGCTATCCCAGAGGTTTAATGGACCAGCCGATTCCTTTTCAAATTAGGGTGTCACACACTTCCCAATCCTCTGGCACATCCACTGTAACAGGACAGACTTCGGTGACTCCACCCACCCTCGGTGAACCCCACCAACCCTTTGGCTACCCGCACCCACACTCGGTGAACCCCACCAAACCTTCGGCAACCCCCACCCACCCTCAGCAACCTTAGATGAACCCACTGGGACCAGGTGATTAACTTAGGCACAGCCAGCCTTACTATTCATTAGGCTTCACTCCATCCATTTTCTCACCACTGGCAACAACCTCTCCCTTGATTAAAGTTAAACTATAGACCTCCGAATAGCGTGAATTAGAAGAGCAGATGTGTGAGTAGGTCACAGAAAAGTGTGAGAGCAATAGAGTTATGGGAGTGGGGAATTTTAACTCCCAATACAGATTGGGATTTCCAGTGCAAGGGGCTTAGATGGGGCAGAATTTGTTAAGTGTGTCCAAGAGAGTTTTTTGAGACAATACATGGAGATTCCTATTGGAGATGAGACAGTGTCTTAGGAAATGCAAGTGGGCAGGTGGTGGAGGTGTAGATGGGGAACACTTTGGGAACAGTGACCATAATTCTGTAAGTTTCAAGGTGGTTATGGAAAGGCATAAGAATGCTCATCAAGTTAAAGTCTTGGATTGGGGAAAGGCTGGTTTTGATAGTGTAAGAGAGGACCTGGTGAAAGTAGATTGGGAGCAGATGCTTGCCGGTAAAACAACAGCTGGCAATTGAGAGTCTTTTACAAAAATTAGTAAGGGTTCAGGGCCGACACGTTCTGGTAAGGATGAAAGGCAAAGATGGCAAGAGTGGGGAACCTCAGATGACAAAGGATGTTGATCAGGATAAGGAAGGCACGTGGCAGATATAGACAACTGAAATCGAGGGAGTCTCCTGAGGAATATAGAGTGTGTAGGAGAGAGGACACAAGGAAGAAATTAGGAGGACAGAAGAGGTGATGAAATATCCTTGGTAAGTAGGATTAAGGAGAATCCCAAGATATTCCATATAGGAGCAAGAGGGTAGTCAGAGAGACTTGGTCCCCTTAGTGACCAGAAGGGTAATCTATGTGTGGAGCCAGGGGGTGTGGACAAGGCCCGAAATGAATACTTCTTTTCTGTATTCACCAAGGAAAAGGACGTGGAAGATGGTGAGTTCAGGGATGGGTACATGGATAATCTGGGGCAGGTCAGTATTAAGAAAGTATCAGGGAATTAGGTAGAAAGTTGAAAGTGGTAACACAGGTAGATAGTGCGATGAAGAAGGTATATGGCATGTTTGCCTTAGGGCAGGGCAAAGAATATGGAAGTTAGGACTTCATGTTGCAAACTTACAAATCACTGGTCAGACTGCACGTGGAGCACCGTGTGCATTTCTGGTCCCCACCCTGTAGGAAGGGTGTGGTTGCACTGGAGAGGGCACAGAGGAGATTCACCGGGATATTGCCTGGATTGAAGGACTTTAGTTATGAGGAGAGATTGGACAGGCTGGACTCGTTTTCCCTGGAGCGAAGGAGGCTGAGGGGGTGACCTGACAGAGGCGTATAAAATTGAAGCATAGATGGGGTAGATGGTCAGAAATGTTTTCCCATGGTAGGGGTATCACAAACAAGAGGGCACAGGGTTAAAGTGAGAGGAAGGAGGTTTAAATGGGATCTGAGGGGTAAGTTTTTACAGTGTGGAACTCGCTGTCAGAGGAGTTGGAATCAGATACAGTCACTACAGATCAGACATTTATACGGACATGTAAACAGGCAAGGCATAGAAGGATACAGAGCTTGTGCAGGCAAATAGGATTAGTGTAGCTGGGCAAAAAGCTCAGCATGGCTGCAGGGCCTGTCACTGTGCTGCACAACTCGATGCCTCTGAGGACCAATACAAAGTATACCTAGAGTTTCAGTTACGCCTTCCATCTCTCTGCAGGGATCGCTTTCTTTATCCCTAATCGGCCTTGCTCCCGCCATCTCACTACTTACATGCTTACTCACACTACTCACGTGCCTATGGAAAGCATTTGGATCCCTTTATATGAATCACCCTCCATTCTCATTCTCTTTTCCCCCCTTACTTTCCTCTTCACTCAGCAGCTTACTCAGCTTGGCTCCCTCTTGAATTACTTACCCATCACTTAAGGTTATGACCCTTCAGCCCAACTTGTCCATGCTGACCAGTTGTCTACTTGAGCTAGTCCTACTTACCCGCATTTGGCACACATCCCTCTGAAACTTTCCTGCCACGCGCCTGTCTAAGGGTCTGTTAAACATTGTAACTGTATCCACATCGACCACTTCCTCTCGTTCCACACACCCACCTCCGTGTGAGAAACCTGCCCCTCAGGTCCCCTTTAGGTCTTTCCCCTCTCACCTTGAACCGGTGCCCTCTGGTTTTAGACCCCCTACCCTGGGGAAAACACTGTGACCGTCCACCTTATCTATGCCCCTCCTGATTTTGTAAACCTCTATAAAGTCACCCCTCAGCCTCCTTCGCTCCAGGGAAAACAGCCCCAACCTGTCCAGCCTCTCCTAATAACTGAAACCCTCCAGTCCTGGCAACATCCTCATGAACCTTTTCTGCATCCTCTCCAGCTTAATCACATCCTTCCCACAGAAAAACATTCAGAACTGTGCACGATATTGGAGGTGCAGCCTCGCCTACATTGTGTACAACTGCAACATGACATCCCAACTTCTGTACTCACTGCCCTGACTGATGAAAGCCAGCATGCCAAACGTCTTCTTCACTACCACACTCCAGGGCCCTGACATTTACTGTGTATGTCCTGCCCTGGTTTAACTCCATGACTCTAAATTTTGTTTTTTATATCTTGTTTCAAAATGCATCATTTGTCTGAATTAAAATCCATCTGCCAACCCATGGCCACCATCTCAATTGATCTAGATACTGTTGTAAGGCAGAGCTGTGGATGTCATCTATATGGACTTCTGTAAGGCATTTGACAAGTTCCCACATAATAGGTTAATCAAGAAAGTTCGGATACATGGGATCTGTGGAGAATTGGCTCAGTGGATCCAGAACTGGCTTGCCCACGGTGGTTGAAGGGACTTAACTGGGCTGGAGGCCTGTGAGTAGTGGTGTTCCACAGGAATCTGTGTTGGGACCTCTGCTGTTTGTGATGTACATAAATGACCCTGATGAGTATGTTGATGGGTGGGTTAGTAAGTTTGCAGACGATACCAAGATTGGTGGAGTTGTGAATAGTGTAGAAGACTGGTGACGGATACAGAGTGATATAGTTCAGCTGCAGATGTGGGCAGAGAAATGGCAGATGGAGTTTAACCCGGATAAATGTGAGGTGTTGAACCTTGGTAGGACTAATGTCAAGAGGCAGTACACTCTTAAGGGCAAGACCCTTAACAGTGTTGAAGAGCAGAGAGACCCTGGGGTGCAAGTCCATGGCTCGTTGAAAGTGGCTACACAGGTAGATAGGGTGGTTAAGAAGGCTTATGGAATGCTTGCATTTATTAATCGGGGTATTGAGTATAGGAGTCAAGATGTTATGATGCATCTCTATAGAACTCTGGTTAGGCGGCATTTAGAGTATTGCGTGCAATTCTGGTCACCTCACTATAGGAAGGATGTCGAGGCTTTAGAGAGGGTGCAGAGGAGGTTTACTAGGATGCCGCCTGGATTAGAGGGCATGTGCTATCAGGAGAGGCTGGACAAACTTGGGATCTTTTCTCTGGAGCGGTGGAGGCTGAGGGGTGATCTGTTGGAAGTGTATAAAATTATGAGGGGCATAGATAGACTGGACAAGCAATATCTTTTTCCAATTATTGAGCGATCCAATACCAGAGGGCATGCATTTAAGGTGAGAGGGGGTAGGTTCAGAACACACAAGAGGGGTAAGTTTTTTACTCAGAGAGTGGTGGATACCTGGAATGCATTCCCTGATAGGGTGGTGAAGGCAAATTCATTGGGGTCTTTTAAGAGGGGCTTGGATGGGCACATGAATGAGAGGAAAATGGAGGGATATGGGCATTCTGTAGGTAGGAGGGATTAGCTATGTCGGCACAACATTGTGGGCCGAAGGGCCTGTTCTGTGCTGTACTGTTCTATGTTCTACGTAACCTTAGACAACCTTCTTCACTGTCCAACACACCACCAATCCGCAGACTTACTAACCACACCACCTACGTTCTCATCCAAATCACTAATATGTATCACCAACAGCAGGGGACCCAGCACTGATCCCTGCGGCACACCACTGGTCAGAGGCCTCCAATCTGAAAATCAACCCTCCACTACCACCCTCTGCCTCCTATGTTGTATCCAATTGGCTCCTCACCCTGGATCCCCTGTGACCTAACATTCCGGATCAGCCTACCACACAGGACCTTGTCAAAATGTGTCATACACATTTTTTTGTTCCAACATATTCTGTATTTTTGTTAGCCGACGATCTCAGCCTTTGGTTGACTTCGCTCCCTCTTTGTAGCTTCATGTTGGTCTTAAAACTTTCAATCTGAATCCGAGCTGCAAGCCCTACTCTGTGGGAGGTGGAAGTGGGGGATGTCTGGGGAGAAGTGATCGGGTGGTGCGTGAAGGTCGAGTGTTCAGTCTGACTGCTGTTTCGGGGGAAATGTTCACTCTGCACTGTTCCACAAGTTCCTGTGAGCCTGGGCTCACTTTAATGCAAGAAGTCATATTGATTTCCTACTTTGAAAAGTTGAATCTCAAACAGCTTGAACGGAATGTGGTGTGGCATGTCTTTAATGTGAAGGGTGTGAAGGGCCCAGGTGGGGTTTGTCTGCATCCAGGGCTTAGAAGATCTGGAGATGAAGATTAACCATTGCACCAGGCAGCTGCTGATTGATCTGAGCTCGTGATGATTAGAGGATGTTTCATGCCCATTGATGCTCTTGGAGGTTTAACCATCACAGGCACTGACAATAGATAAAGGAGATTCTCACTCCTTCAAACACAATCACCACTAAAAATCCAGGAGTTCAAATCCCACCAGGGTAGAGAAAATAGATCCGATTTGGATCATAATTCCTTGGGAATTGACATTCATCTTCATTTAGGAATAAGAAGTCTGGTCTCAGTATAATTAACCATGAATTTTTCAGATGACAGAATCCTCCCCACTAACTCCAAGGGCCTGGCAGCACCGAATCTTGAGGTTGGGGGTGTGCAGTAAACACCAGCCATGTCTGTGGGGCACACACCCCGAAAATGAATAAACGACTCTCAGTCCCGGGTTGTGCCGTACTTCGTAAACGTTGGTCCCAGCTGCAGTAAACACTGCACTATTCACTCCTGGCACTCCAAGTGTTCCAGCTTATTCCCTTGAGGAATGCTGCTGCTAGCACTTACTGTGAATTGCGAGCAGAGTTAATATCCATGGTAACAGTATCCAGGGAATTGTAGAGTTAAACAGAAACCACTTGAAACTGCGTCAGGCTGCAGAACTCACACACTCCCACCCCTGGCATCCAGCTCAGCTTCCCATCCCACTATCTCTGAGCCTGACCCACCCCAACACATTCCTACCCCAAACCCCCTCCCGCCCCACACCTTTCTATTCTCCCATCTGCTCCCACCTGGCTCTTCACCTCCTTCCCCTCCCTCTCTCTCACTGTCCTGGAGCCACATGGCACTGGCATGTTAACATGCAGACTCCATCTCCACAAACCTTGGCTTTTAATGCAGCTCCACACTTAGTACAGAAGTTACTGAGTGGCTTGGCTGGGACCCATTTGCTTCTCTAGAAGCTCTTCACCAAGGAAGTCGACCTGGATTCCCACCTTTGGGCTACACTGCTGTTTATGCTCCACGTGAGCCACCTCCCTGGCTTATTTCATCTCCCAAACCTTTTTTCCCTTTTGTCCTTACCTCCTTACCTACTGAATCAACATCAACACTTACTGCACCTTTAATGTAACTTAATGCCCTAAGGTTTTGGACTGAATCTGCTGCCAGGCCATGGTAGATGTTGGGCCAGCTGGCCAAACCCTTGGTTAATAAGGTAGGATTGAAGGAATTCTTAGAGAGTTAAGGCTTTAGAAAGAGATTTCCAGAGCTTACAGCTAAAGGCAAAATTGTTTTTGATGATATTTTGAGATAAAGAAGGATGTAGTGTTGGGTCTCTTAAAAAACATTAAGGTGGATAAGTCCCCAGAGTCAGAGGGGATATACCCCAGGTTATTGAGAGAGGCAAGAGATGAGAATACTGGAGCCTTGACCAAGATCTTTGTGTTCTTTCTAGCCACAGGCGAAACCCCAGTGGACTGGTGAGCAGATAACATTGCTCCGTTATTCAAGAAGGGAAATAGGAATAATCCTGGAAATTATAGACCAGTGAGTCTCACGTCAGTGATAGGGAAGTTACTGGAGAGGATTCTTTGGGATAGGATTTATGACCATTTGGAAAACTATGGCCTAATTAGGAACAGTCAGTATGGCTTTGTGCAGGGCAGGTCGTGTCTTATTAACTTGATTGAGTTTTTTGAGGAGGTGACGAGGGTGATTGATGAAGGTGGAGCTGTGGATGTCGTCTACATGGATTTTAGTAAAGCGTTTGACAAGGTGTCTCATGGGAGGTTCATCCAGAAGATTAAGATGCATAGGGTCCACAGTGAGTTGGCCGTTTGGATTCAGAATTGGCTTGCCCATAGAAGACAGAGGGTAATGGTCAATGGGACTTATTCTGGCTGGAGATCCATGACCAGTGGTGTTCCACAGGGATCCGTACTGGGACCTCTGCTGTTTGTGATGTGTGTAAATGACCTGGATGAAAATGTAGATGAGTGGGTTAGTAAGTTTGCAGATGATGCAAAGATCGGTGGTGCTGTGGATAGTGTAGAAGATTGCCAAAGGATACAGCGGGATACAGATTAGTTCCAGGTATGGGCGGAGAAATAGCAGATGGAGTCTAATCCAGCCGAATGTGAGGTGTTGCACTTTGGGAGATCAAATGTAAAGGGACAGTACACAGTTAACCGCAAGACCCTTAACAGCATTGATGTACAGAGGGATCTTGGGGTCCAAGTCGATAGCTCCCTGAAAGTGGCAACATAGGTTACTAGGGTGGTAAAGAAGGTGTATGGTATGCTTGCTTTTATTAATCAAGGCACTGAGTTCAAGAATTGGGAAGTTACGTTGCAGATTTATAAAACTCTAGTTAGGCCACGTCAGGAGTAATGCATTCAGTTCTGGTCGCCCCATTACAGGGAGGATGTGGAGGCTTTGTAGAGGGCACAGAAGAGGTTCACCAGGATGCTGTCTGGATTAGAGGGCATGTGCTATGGGGACAGGTTGGACAAACTTGGGTTGTTTTCTCTGGAGCAGTAGAGGCTAAAGGGAGACCTGACAGAAGTTTATAAGATTGAGAGGCATAGATAGAGTAGACAGCTGGTCGAAATGTCCAATACCAGAGGGCATCAATTTAAGGTGAAAGTTCAAAGGAGATTGTTACGGACTCGGTGTAAGTCCCTTTAAGATAGTGTGTGTGTGTGTGTGTGTGTGTGTGTGTGTGTGTGTGGCGTGCTTACGTCAATAGAAGATAAAGGACATAATGACGTTGTTGAAGTCAGAGAGAGAGAGAGAGAGAGAGAGAGAAGGGAGAGAGACACCAGCCTGCTAGTTTCTCTATCGATGGATGAGAAGCAATAACTGTGTCTGTTACTGCAATCCACGTATGGAAATTGGAAGTAATCCAGTGGAGTTCACCTTGTTGCTGACCTGTAGAAGGAAACAAGTATTTGTGTGGACGACCACGATTCGGATGCTTTTCGGGGTGAGGAAGTCACTACCGAGTAAACACTGAAGTGTCGTTTGGGTTCCATCGTGGCACATTTGAATTTCGTAATTACTCTCCCAATGTTCTCTACATCTACGTCTTATCTTCAGACAACAGTGGTTGTTGAAGAAGCCTTTGCTCACGTTTCACCTTATGGCTTGCGGAACTGAACTTTAAGAACCATACGTTGGAGTTTGGGACTTTGCCACACACACATGAAGAGTTTAGTTTTTGGCGTTAATGTTCAAGGTTTAACATTTTTGAATTTCTAACATACTAACATTTTTACTTTTATTTTTCGTATTATTATAAGTAGTGATTAATAAAATAGTTTTTAACACTGAATTATAACTCAGTGTGTTTCTTTTGTTGCTGGTTCGTAACAAGATGTACGGGGCAATTTGTTTTCTTTACACAGGGAGGTGGGTGCCTGGAATGTGCTGCCAGGGGTGGGGGTGGAGGCACATACGATAGAGGCATTTAAGAGGCTCTTACACAGGCACATGACTGTGCAGAGAATGGAGGGCTATGGACATTGTGTGGGCAGAAGGGATTAGTGTAGTTAGGCATTTGATTACTAGTTTACTTAGTTGGGCACAACATCGTGGGCTGAAGGTCTGTTCCTGTGCTGTACTGTTCAATGTTATTGGTAGCGATGAACACACCCAAATTTGGCAGTGCAGTGATGAGGAGGACGGTCAAAGACAAAAGCACCAGTCAGAGATCAGGACAGTCAGGGTCCAGAAGGTGTCAACAGTTTGACTGGATGGACAGATGAGGTTTTATAAGGAAGTCAAGACAATCCCATCAGTCCTGTTCATGACCATTCCTTGCAGCCTTCTGAATTCCTCACATGTCCTTTGCACCCTCTGACCATCACTTTAAATCTAGTCCATGAACTATCTGTTAATGGGTATGGCTTCCCTCTCCCGTACCAGTCATGATCTCGCAGCCCTTTATCAGATTGTGGTGACTCACCTTACCGGTATCGAACCGGCTCCCGAGATCGCGAGTGTCATCGGAGGCCCCGACCCAAGATGGCGCGGGGCCCTCCTTCTTCTCCATCGTTGGGCTAGGAAAGCCTGCGTGCGGGAAGGTCAGGTGACCTGCACGTGACGTCAGCGCGGGAACTGAAGCGCGGGAAGAGTTTCGGTATTAAAGGGTGCACTGCGCCCCTGTCGATCAATCGACTTCTGACTCCAAGCAACAGACTCCATGTCTTTATTCTATAGTTACTTCAAGGGGAACAACCCCAGCTTCTCCAGCCTAACTCTGGAGCTCAAATCCCTTATCCCTGGAACCACCAGATAAATTTCTTCTGTACCCCAAGGAGCTTCATGCCCCTCCTAAGGTGCAACCACCAGACTGGATGCAAATTCCAACCCTGGTTGTTGCTCGCTGCCACAGAGAGGTGCAGCAACTAATGAGGAAAACAGATGGTACATAGGCCTTTACTGCCAGAGGATTGGGTACAAGGGGAACAATATCTCACTGCAGGAGCTTGGTGAGATCACACCTGGAGTGCTGCACACAGTTTTGGTTCTCCAGGAGCACAGCGATGATCCACCAGACTCATACCTGGGATGGCAGCTCCACATAATGAGGAGAGCCTCTTATTCTTCTGAACACAAAAGAGGTGTGGCAACCTCAATCTCTCCTTCTGTGTTTCGAAGAATAAGAGGGGACTTCATTGAGATGTACAAAACCATTAGAGGGTTCAACAGGCTGGATGCAGGGTAGGTGCTTCCTCTGGCTGAAGAGTCTAGCACCAGGGGTCAGTCACAAAATGATGGATAGGACATTTAGGATTGAAATAAGGACCTTCACTCAAGGTGGTGAATCTTCAGAATTCTCTCTGTGGAAGCTCAGTCATTGAGTTCACTCAGATCTAAGATAAATAGATTTCTGGACGTTAGAGGAACCAAGGGATATGAGTATAGGATGAAAACATTGTTGAGGTGGTCAATTAGTCATGTTGAATGTGGATGCAGCCTCAAGGAACCAAATGGCCCATTCCTGGTCCAACTGATGCTCCTCCTATGAAGGACAAGAGTGAAACATGAATCTCAGAGCCGAGAGAATCTCCAAACAGATCTAGCTACTCAGGACCAGACACCCATGAGGCTCTGAGGGTCATCAGTAGCAGCAGGATTGTACAGAACCACAATATGCAACCTCATGGCCTGGCATATCCCCAGCTCTACCATCACCATCAAACCAGGGCATCAACCCTGGTTCAATGAAGAGTACAAGAGGGCTTGCCTGGAACAGGATTAGGCATACCTCAGAATGAGGGATCAACCTGGTGAAGTTACAAGACCGGACTACTTGCATGCTAAATAACATTATCAGTACATAATAGACAGCTAAGTGATCCCACTGCGAACGGATCAGATCTAAGGTCTAAGTTCTGCAATTCTGCCACATCCAGTCGTGAATGGTGGTAGACAATTAAACAACTCACTGGAGGGATACGCAGCACAAATATCCCCATTCTCAATGATGGGGGAGCCCAGCACATCAGTGCAAAAGAGAAAGCTGAACCATTTGCAAGAACCTCCAGCCACAGAAATGCCAAGTGGATGATCCATTTCAGTCTCCTCCAGTGGTCCCCAGCATGATAGATGCCACTTTTCAGCCAATTCCATTCACTGCACATGATATCAAGAAATGGCTAAAGGCAGTGGATACAGCAAAGGCTATGGGATCTGATAACATTCCGGCAATAGTATTGAAGACTTCTGCTGCAGAACTGACTGCATCATTGGCCAAGCTGCTCCAGAACAGTTACAACAGTGACATCTACCCGACAATGTAGAAAAGTACGTCCCATCCACAAGAAGCAGGACAAATCCAACCTGACCAGTTGCCTCCCCATTATTCTATCAGCAAAGTGATGGAATGGGTAATCAATAGTGCTATCAATCAGCATTTGCTTAGCAACAACCTGCTCACAGAAGCTTAGTTTGGGTTCTGCCAAATTCACTGTGCAGACCTCATTACATCCCTGGTCTAAACATGGACAAAAGAACTGAGCTCCAGAAGAGAAGTTGGGAATAACTACTCTTGACGTCAAGGCAGAATCTGATTGAATATGGCATCAAGGACCTCTGGTTAAACTGGAGTCAATAGAAATCGGGGAGAACCTTCTGCTGGTTGGAATCATGTGTAGCACAAAGGAAGGTGGTTGGAGGTCAATCATCTTGGCCACAGGACACCTCTGCGGAGTTCCTCAGGTAGTGTCGTCGGTTCAACCATCTTCAGCTGCTTCATCAGTGACCTTCTTTCAATCGTAAGGTCAAAAATAGGGATGTTTGCTGACGATTGCACAATATTCAGCACCATTCACAAGTCCTTAGATAATGAAGCAGTCCACATTCAAATCTATCAAGACCTGGAGAATATCCAGGCTTGCGCTGATAGGTGGCAAGTAACATTCATGCCACACAAGTGCCAGGCAATGACAATATCCATCAAGAGAAAATCCACCCATCACTGAATTCCCCACTGTTACTATCCTGGGGTTACCATTGACCAGAAACTGAACTGGTGTCACCATATACACAATGTGGCTCCAAGAGTAGGAATCCTGTGGTGAGTAACTCACCTAATTCCCCAAAGCCTCTCTGCCATCATCTAGGCTCAAGTCAGGAGCGTGATGGAATACTCTCCACTTGTCCAGACGAGCGCAGCTTCAACACCACTCAAGAAGCTCAACACCATACAGGACATAGCAGCTTGCTTGACAGGCACCCCATCCACAACCAATCATTTACTTCACCACTGGCACGCAGTAGCAGTAGTTTGTACCACCAACAGGATGCACTGCAGCAACTCGCCAAGGCTCCCTAAACACCACCTTCTAAACCTATGACCTCTACAGCTAGAAGGGCAAGGGCAGCAAAAATGTGGGAACACCACCTGGAAGTTGCCCTCCAAGTCATATAGCTTCCAGACTTGGTAATATATCACCATTCCATCACCATCGTTGGGTCAAAATCCTGGATCACCCTCCCTAACAGCATTGTGGGTATACCCACACTTCAGGGACTGCAGCGGTTCAAGAAGGCAGTTCATCACTACCTTCTCAAGGGCAACTAGGGATGGGCAATTAAATGCTGGCTCAGCCTGCAAAGCCCACATCCCTTGAATGAATATAAAAACAAGCAGGAAGGTTAACATCAATCTGGTAATTTTATTCTAGATTTTTAACAGACTTTAAATTCTACACCTGCCTTAGTGGCATCTGAACTCGTGTCTGTGAATAAGGTTGCAATGTAACTGCTTATCAGTACAGTATCCAGCCCAGCACCAACATTCCCAGCAGGACACTCCAGGCCACCTCCAACATCCCCAGCAGGACACTCTGGCCCAGTGGGAGGTAACATTCACACCACACCAGTGCCAGGCAATGACCATCTCCAACAGTGAGAGTCTGACCACCATCGTCCAGTCCCCAGCATTAGAGTCCTGAGGACACCAGTGACCAAATACTCAACTTCACCAGCACTTAGGGATGGGTAATGCATGCTGGCCTTGCCATAACCAAGTGATTTAAAATATCCTCTCACCTTCTGACCTCGTGCAGAGCTGGGCAGAAGGAGCAGTGATGTGGAATGAGAGATTCTGGATTTTGCACGCCAGCTGATGAAAGTCTGTCTCGGGATATCTCCTGGAGCGTGTTACAGACAGCAGCATTGACAGAGGTGGACGTTTATCTCGCCACTGCTCTGTTTATAGCTCTCTCCATACAACCAGAAGGTCAGGCTGCCAAATCCATTCACCATCAATAAAAGGCAACCCTAGAATGCTGGGAATTGACTCTGGGTCGATCTGCAATAAGAATCTGTTGTTTGGTGCCCCAGAAATCTTCAGCTGTCTGTGACTGTTTCATTCAATTTAATCTCGAGCTAAATATAAACTTTAAATGGGTCTCACAGGTCCCTCAGGGCTTTGGTCAAAACTGTTCTGTTTCAGCAGTATTGGAGTTGGCTCTCAATGTGAATACTCGGAACAAAGAGCAGAGCGATTACCCCTAGCCCCTCTCACACAATAAATGACTGCACCCAGATTTAAAGGCAGCCCAGCCACTCAAATCTGCTTTCACCTTTTCAGAGATGAAATCTCTATTGTCCCAGCCTCACTGATCACCGGGTGAACTTGAGTCTGTCAATCACCGTCTGTGGACCCAGTTGCAGAGGGTACCCACTGCACAACACCGTATGCAGCACTGGGTCCAGAACTGCATCCTTGTACAGAATGTCTCCAGGGGTGGCTCATGGGACAGTGCAGAGGGAGCTTTATCCCGACCAGAGCCATCCCTTTCCCAGGAGTGTGTGATGGGACAGTGCGTGGGAGAAGGTTTCCCCACTTCTAACATTTCTTCAGAATAAAATAACCTTCAAATTTTGTATAGTAAACTAATTCATCCCAAATTTTATTATATCAGCAAAGAATTTTACAAACTGGAGAAAAATATTTTAAAAAGTCTGCTGAACATTTAAGGAGAAAAAAGCAAAACATCCTGTACAAAGGCAAATATTGAGTATTGACACCTGCCACAGTGAACAACCATTATGCCCCCCCATCCCACCACTGGGCAGGCCCAGGGAGTGACACCGACCTGTCCAGTCAGTGGTCAGGCCCAGGGAGTGACACCGACCTGTCCAGTCAGTGGTCAGGCCCAGGGAGTGACATCTACCTGTCCAGTCAGTGATCAGGCCCAGGGAGTGACACCCACCTGTTGGTCAGTGGTCAGTCCCAGGGAGTGACACCCACCTGTCGGTCAGTGGTCAGTCCCAGAGAGTGACACCCACTTGTCCAGTCAGTGGTCAGGCCCAGGGTGTGGAGGTGCAATGTGCTGTTAAAGCTAACTCAGTGTGGGTAGGTGTCACCACGATCATTTTTACTTACGATGTAACACAAGCTTGACAGGATGGTCGGAGACGGCTGTAAACCTGTGACAGGGCAGGAACAGGTAGGGACCGGGTCCTCACAGAGTGCAGTGTTACAGATGCTGCATCAGTGACCGCCCAACTCACTGCCAGCCAGCCACTTCCCATCCGCAGATCCATCTGTAGCCAATCCACCGATTCAGCCTGGAGCCAATCGCCACATTCCAAATTCATTCAGGGTCAATCTCCGGATCCCCGTACTGATACCGGGGCCACAATCCCAGAGCGCCGATCTCCAAATTCTGGACACAAACCGAACACAACTTCCAGTCACTGAAACCACCCTATTACACCTGGTGGTCGTAAACGGTGTCTTGAGGAATGGTGCACCACTGCTGTTGGACAGCACTGGGGCGCCCAGCCTCACTTCTGGGAACGCACAAGTCCATAGTGCAGGATAAGTAGTCCATCCTGAAACAGAGCAAAGGGAGGCGTCTTTATCAGCACCCATCACCCTTTCTCCCCACACAACAACCAGCAGTGGTCATCTGGCTTGTCCAACAGAGCCATGCCCTCTATCAACTGGGGGGACCCACAGCAACCTTCCTCACTCAGTATCTCTCACAGCCTGTCTCGCCATGACACACTCCTCAGGTAAAGGGCAACGTTCCCAGGGACAGTCCCCTTGTGCCAATGGATGAAGTGCAGAGCAGATCAGAGCAGGCACAGTGGGATGTGCTATTCTTATGCCAGGCAAGGTGCAATATCTCCCATGGTGTTAGCATCCAGACCACACAACCCTAACCCATTCCAGCTACTGGCTCCTGCGCCTAATTTACCCATGGTAACGAGATCAGTTTAACAATGCTGAGGGCACAAGTGTGAGGTGAAACCAGAGGGCAGGAAGATGGTGCAGAAGGGAAGGAGATGCTGACTATCACTGTGCTATATGAGATGGGCTCAGAACTGGGCATCCGTGATGAGTTGTGGACCCTTCGCAGCAAAAAGACACACCAGCACAATCTGTAACCCTGCAGCCCGCAAACCCCTGACTCCACCGCTACTAATGAGTCCAAGGATCAACCCTTATTTAAAGAGTGAAGAAAAACTCAGAGCAGCAACAGTGCTGGCCAGAGGAAGACACTGTGGATCAGCTGGGAAGTAGTGAAATAGATCAGCTTGATGAGCTCACTGCGAGGAAGACCTGGAGAGTCGTGGCCACAGGAAAGTGCCACTGTAACTGACAAAGGGCATGTGTTAAATAGATGAGAGGGGTGAGCAAAGAACTGATTCCCAGGACTGCAGGCTTTTACTGATGGGCAATAACTATATTCGATTCAAAACAAAGCTACTCAGAGTCAGAATGCCAGAGGTAAACAAAGAGATCAGAGACAAATTGAAGAAGGCTGATGAGAACTAAAGACAAATGTAAAATAACTCAAGAATAATGTGACAAAGGAAGAAGAGACTAAAATCAGGATAAGGAAATACAAGAGGAGGAAGAGAAAGATATTTAAATCAAAAGTATTTTGAGTATTTTAGTAAAAACAGAATGTTAAAGTGAAATGGGAGCTGAGGGAAGAATTGTTATTTAAACGATCATCAAAAGATGATGAAAGTGATGAATGTGCACATTCCATTGGAATTCAATAAACGCGTATTAGAGATATCATGCCCAAAGTGGCTGAAATCCAGACATGTAGGCTGGAGAGATTTGTCAGTGAAGTTAGCTGGGCAAAGGGAGGCTCCAGGCCACTCTGGGGACACTAGTAGAAGTTGTTGCTTGGGTCTATATCCACTGGAACCATCTCCAGGACTAGGGCTGCCAGGAGCTGGAAACTAAGTCAACAGCTGGCATTGAAAATCCAAACATTTTCGCAGCCAGTGCCGGATAATCCTGCAAGGCAACTTCCTAAGAGCAAGGATAATGAGATTGAGCGTGGCTTCCTATCACATGTTGCTAATGTCAACTGGTTAAACTTGTGTTAGTCTGATATGTATTAAAAATTTCTCAATTCTAACTAACCTTTCCTGTGGGTACAGTTCCTGTAAAGGCACTTGCTCCGCTCCAAACACCGCTCAATGTATATGTGGGGTACACGAGTAAGTGAGTGTGGGTGGACGAGGGAGAGGGAGATAAACTCACCCAACAAACCTCAGCAGACACAGGTACCAGGGCCACTGACGGGAACTGACAACTCTCCATTTGTGACTGGCACCCAGATAGGTCCTAGAATGGTTCAATACTGACACAGGAGGTGTCACTGATGCAGTCTGCTATTCCTGACCCAACTGTCCATCTTCTGCTGAATGTAAAATGATTGATAATGCTCTACATCAGGTGGCCAGGACTCCTCGGCAGCTCCCACTGGACTCAGCACACAGAGTGCAAGCAGCACTTTGAAGCTTTGTTTTCAATTAGTGGCTCTAATTCACGGCACCCTATGTAGAGAAATCCATGTACTGTGTGTCACGAGCCCGAGCACCCAACAGCTCCCCACACTGCCAGCCCCAAACTTTTGCTCGAGTGTGTCACAAACAGTGACGATTCAACATCCCTGTCAGTGCCTCATTCTCATTCACAACATCACCACTGCCCGACTCCCAGACCCACTTTCCTCCCAAACACCCTTCTTTCACTAACATAGAGAGTAAAAACTTTGCTTGTTGATTGCAATGGTCTTTCTATTAATAGATTAATGCAGATACAATGACAGAAGATACTGAGCAGAGTGCTGGTGAGATGGAAGCAATGTGGAAGGGACAGAGCTGTGGAGGGAAGGCTGGGAAGACCATGGGGGCAGTGACCCAGCAGAGATACCAGGAGATGCAGTGAAAATCAAAATAAAACTGCAGATGCTGGAAACTGAAAACAATATCAGAAAATGCTGGAAACACTCAGCAGGTCAGGCTGCACCTGAAGCAAGAGAAACAGAGTTAACGTTTCAGGTTAACCCAGAATTGGGAAGGAAACAAAAGAAGCTCGTTAAGGAAGGGTGGGGGAGGGGCTGGCTCTGATAGAGTAAAACCGGGGTGACCACGAGGATAAGGTGTAAATGTTATCTGGCCAGTGAGTGAATGGGAGCAGTTAAAGAGTGAGAACATAGACAGAAGGAGAAGGAAGACATGCCCGGCAGGTCAGGCTGGACAAATCCTCCATATCCAGAGGAATTAAAAAACAAACAAGCTAAACCACTATCACAGACGGACAACCAACACAGACAGAAATCAGGTTCCCCGAAGTTGTAGAATTCAATATTGAGTGCAGAAGGCTGCAACGTGCCCAGTCAAAAAATGAGATGCTGTTTCTTGTGTCGGGCCTCACTGTGACAGACTGGTCAGGGTGGGAGTGATGGAAAATTAAAGTGACAGGCAGTGAGAAGCTCAGGATTGCCCCAATGGACTGAACACAGGTGCTCTGCAATGTGGTCACACTATCTGCATTGTGCTTCTCCAAGGCTCAAGGGCAGCTTCTATCTTGCTGTTGTAAGACAATTGAATAGTTCCCTAGTACAATAAAATGGACTCTTGACCTCACAATCTACCAAGTTATGACCTTGCACCTCATTGTCTGCCTGCACTGCTCTTTCTCTGTGACTGCAACACTTTACTCTGCATTCTGTATTGTTTTACCCTGTACTACCTCAATGCACTGTGTAATGAATTGATCTGTATGAACGGTATGCAAGACAAGTTTTTCACTGTACCTCGGTACAAGTGACAATAACAAACCAACTCAATTCAATGTAGAGGCCACATTGTTAACACCGAATGCAGTGCACTGGATTGGAAGGAATGCAAGTAAATCCCTGTTTCACCCTGGAAAGACGGTTTGGGTTCCTGGATAGCAGGAAGGGAAGCAGTGAAAGGACAAGTATTGCCTCACCTGCGGTTGTGCCATTAGAAGGTGAACAGAAGAGTGGGTCAGAGAGTGGCGAAGGGAATGGTCCCTGCAAAATGCTGAAAGGGGAAGAGAGGGGAAGATGTGCCTGGTGGGAGAATGGACTGTTGAATGCAGAGGATGGTGGGTGGAAGGTGAAGGCCAGGGGAACTCTATCCTTGTTCTGTCCTGGAGGAGAAGGAGTGAAAGCAGAGGTATGGGAAATGGATGAGATGTGGTAAGGGTTTTGCTAACAATGGTAGAGGGGAAATGGTCTACTCATCTGCCTGGGTATTCGTGTTGTACCGGGCCACAGCCTACACTGTCCTTGGGGACTCATCGCTACAGCTGTCAATTCTCTGCTACTTTTTCCTACCCAACCCCAGTACAATTTCACCCTCATCCCATTCTCCTGAACTTCAAAGGACACAGATCTAGTTACTGGTAACCACTGATTAAATGAGTCCATGTTATTACATCCAAATTCACAACCCACAAAATTGTTTGGCACTTTCAGGCTCATTTCCTCACCTCCAAGGCAAGTGTGACTTATGAAAGATGTGATTCCTGTTTCTTTACAGCACGTTATCTCACATAAAAATTGAAGGACTATTAATGTACACTTGGAAAGAAAGGACAGTCAACATGGCTTTGTTGGTGGAAAATTCTGTCTGAGTAATTTTATAGAGTTTTCGAAGCAAGATGTACTGTTGAGGGCAGTGCAGTTGATGTAGTCTGCATGGACTTCGGCAAGGCTTTTGACAAGATCCAACATGGTAGGCTAGTCCAAAAGGTTGAGTGCATGACATCCAGGGCAAGTTGGCTTAGTAACAGGAGGCAGAGGGTGATGGCGTAGGATTGCTTTTGTGATCAGTAGCCTGTGACTAGTGGTGAATCACAGGGATTGGAGCTGGGACTCTTACTGTTTATTAATGACTTGGACTTTTATTTACCACACACCTGTTAAAGTCAACCACAACTAAATGAAAGCCTTGTGGATAGTAGGGAGTATCCTGGAACAAAATGCAGGCAGCAGTGCCCCTTCTGTTCCAACACTGGTACTTGGCCAGTGGTCTCTGGCTCACTCTGGTCACCTTGATGCTGGAGCCTGATGTCTCCAACTCTCTGCAGCTTTGAAAGGGGTTTGGTGATAGTGAGTCGAACTTGTCTGTTCCAGGGGACATCCACACCTACACTGTGTCAAATGGTGGGGCAACCAGGAACAACAAACCATAGCAATGATTCACCACTTGCATGAAAGGAGCTAGTTGCTGAGTATTTCCATTTGGTATTGGTTCAGGTTTCCAGTTTCCAGCATCTGCAGTAGTTTGAGGATAACTAGAACTGTACGAAGCAGTGACTGTGTGGCAGCCAGACGTCTGTGCAGAGTTCTCGTCCCTGAACAACAGGAAGGATAATGCAGCATTACCAGGGCCGGAGGTTTGTAGTCCGGGGCAGAGAACAACAAGCCTGGGTTGTCTTCTTGAGAACATAGGAGGCTGGGGGGAGATTTAATTGGGATGTATAAAATTATAGGAGAACAGGTAAACAGGAAGGACCTATTCCCCTCAGCAGTGGGGATGGGATTCTGTGAATAGGCACATGCACAACATGCACAGCAATCCACTGGCTTCTCGGAGAGCACCTTCCAAAACTGTCCTCTCCACCTTCAAGGTGGGCAAGGGTGGGGGAACACCACCACCCACAGGTTCCCTTAGGTCATGTGTACTTTTCCATAATTCCTTCACTGTTGCTGGGATTAGAAGCTTCCTACCAGGCAGCATTTCTCCACTTGGATTTACGGCAGCCCACCGTCATCTTCCCAAGAGCAATTAGGAATGGGCAATAAATGCTGGACATGCCAGCAATGCCCAAGTGGATAGAAGTGTGGAAGCACAGATATCACCAAGGATAGTGAGGCTGGAGGAGGTTACAGAGACGGGCGGAGATGTGAACATGACGTGAATTTTAAAGTCAAGCCGGAGACGGATTGGGAGCCAAACTCGAGCAGCAGGCTGTGGAGTATCAGGAGACTCGGATCTAATGCCAGCAAGGAAGCTGGCAACACAATGTATTTACAGTATAAAGCCGCGTGTTATAGTGTCACTTGGGCTGTTGTAAGACATTAGTCATTTTTGTGCTTCTTATTAAACAGCTTCCTTTTCTCTGTGGGAGGTGGTCTGCTTTATGCACGTTCAAACAGTCATCAATTTCTGCCCACAAAACTGGTCCAACCACCGTGAGATCCGGGATAGTTTCCAGCAATTATTCCTTCTAATGGTAATCTTCTGATTAATTATTAAACATAAAAACCTGCATCAGCTTTATCACATTAGAACAGAAGCTGTACAGACCAAGAGCTCGCCCACCTTTCATCAATAACAGATTTAAGTGCCCTCTAACCTTGCCGCATTGCAGTAAGATGCAAGTACCCTCTGGGGAGCAGCGAATCTCACCTCAGTCCCTGAGTACACTGCGCGTCACTCGCGCTCTCCACAGTCACCCTCTCGGGAGCTGCTCACAGTTTTCAACCTTTGAACACATTCAAATCATCATCAAACCTGCGCTGATACAGGAAAGTTGGGGAAGCCTGTGTTTCCTGTATGCATTCTGCAATAGATGGTGGTCACACAGATGGGCCACTAAATTATGGGCAGTTTCCTTCCAACATCCCACTCAACAGGTGGCATTTGTTTATCCCTTCTCTTGTCATGGAAAGCAGCACAGGAATAAACAGGCCTTCAGCCCATCGAGCCTACTCAGCTGAACAGCTGTCCAATCATGGCTGAGTTACACTGACCCTGGTGATAGGAACTTTATTAACAAAATCTGAGATAAGACATGAACATTAGGACAGGGGAGCAAAGGCTAGGTTGTACGGAGCACGTTAAAGGAAGAAAGAGAGGTGGGGAGTATAGGGAGAGAACTCCAGGGCTTCAGGCCCAGACAGCTGAAGGCACGGCCACCAATGGAGGAAGGAGTGAAATTAGAGTTAACAAAAAAACAGAATTGAGGAGCGTAGGAAACTGGAGGAGAAAAGGAATGTTTTCCTGCAGAGTACTATGCCACTCGAAGGGCATTGCACTGGAGATTTCAGAAATAGGGAAGGTGAGGCCATGTCAGAATACAAAAGCAAGGATAAGATTTTTTAAATCAAGGTATTGCTTCATTAGAAGCAGTGCAGATCAATATGCTAGCTCCTACCGACGAGCATACACACAGTCTGGATTTAGCATGCCTTTCTTAAGAAACAGAAGAAACAGAACATTCAACCTCTGCCTCCTCTGCTAATCATGGCTAATTTTGTACCTTAGGGCCACTTTTCCATTTCTCTCAATTCTCTCAAAATCTGGGAGTTCCTGATGCTGTAGCAGACACAAACCCATTCAGTTAAACAGGACATGTACTTAGATAAAGAGGAAGTGGAAGAGGTCCTAAATGCGTGCTCTGCATCGGTATTTACCAATGAGAAAGACATGGAGGATAGTGAGATCAGTGTGGAGTGTGCTAATATGCTAGGGCACTTTGAGATAAAGAAAGAGGTAGTGTTAGGTCTCTTGAAGAACATAGGTAACTTGAGAGAGGCAAGAGGTGAGATTGCTGGGGCCTTGACCAAGATCTTCATGACCTCTCTAGGCAAGGTGAGGTACCGGAGGACTGGCGAGCAGACTGGCGACTTGCTCCGTTGTTTAAGAAGGGAAGTAAGGATAATCCAGGTAACTATAGACCAGTGAGTCTCACATCAGTGGGAGGGAAGCTACTGGAGAGGTTTCTTATGGATAGGATTTATAAGCATTTGGAGAGCTATTGCTTAATTAGGGACAGACACCATGGCTTTGTGCGGGGCAGGTCATGTCTTACTGACTTGACTGAGTTTTTTTGAGGAGGTAACAAAGGTGATTGATGAGGGGAGAGCTGTGGATGTTGTCTAGATGGATTTCAGTAAGGCGTTTGACAAGGTCCCTCATGGGAGGCTCATCCAGAAGATTGACATGCATGGAAACTTGGCCATTGGATTCAGAATTGGCTTGTCCATAGAAGACAGAGGGTAGTGGTCGATAGGACTTATTCTAGCTGGAGGTCTGTGACTAGTGGTGTTCCACAGGGATCCGTACTGGCACCTCTGCTGTTTGTGATGTATATCAATGATCCTGATGAAAATGTAGATGGGTGGGTTAGTAAGTTCTCAGACAATACAAAGATTGGTGGTGTTGTGGATAGTGTAGAAGATTGCCAAAGGATACAGCAGGATTTTGATCAGTTGCAGATATGGGCAGAAAAAAGGCAGATGGAGTTTAATCCGGCCAAGTGTGAGGTGTTGCACTTTGGGAGATCAAATGTAAAGGGAGATTAGTAAATGGCAGGACCCTAAGCAGTGTTGATGTACAGAGATCTTAGGGTCCAAGTCCATAACTTCTTGAAAGTGGCTGCACAGGTTGATAGGGCGGTAAAGAAGGCATAGGGCATGCTTTCCTTCATTAGTCGAGACATTGAGTTCAAGAGTCAGGAAGTTCTGCTGCAGCTTTATAAAACTCTAGTTAGGTCACATCTGGAGTACTGCATTCACCCCATTATAGGAAGGATGTGGAGGCTTTGGAGAGGGTGCAGAAGAGGTTTACCAGGATGCTGCCTGGATTAGAATGCATACGATATAAGGAAAGGTAGGACAAACTTGGGTTGTTTTCTCTGGAGCAGCGGAGGCTGAGGCGAGACCTGATAGAGGTTCATAAGATTATGAGGGGCATAGATAGAATAGACATCTGGTATCTTTTTCCCAGGGTCGAAATGTCTGATACTGGAGGTCATTAATCTAAGGTGATAGGGAAGAAGTTCAAAGGAGATGTGTGGGGCGAGTTTTGTTTTACACAGAGTGGTGGGTGCCCAGAATGCCCTGCCAGGAGTGGTGGTGGAGCCAAATTCGATAGAGGTGTTGAAGAGGCTCAGATAGGCACATTAATGAGGGGATATGGATATTGTATAGACAGAAGGGATTGGTTTAGTTAGGCATCTGATTACTAGTTTAATTAGTTTGGCACAATGTGATGGACCAAGGGGCCTTTTCCTGTGCTGTACTGTTCTATGTTCTAGAGCACGGGGCTAGAATTCATTACCCCCAATCGTGGCACCCTGGCCCATGACTGCTCAAAGTGCAGCACCCCTGGTGAGACCTCAAAAGTGCCTCCACTGGAAGCGCCAGAAGCCCAGTGAAAAAGTGTGCCAAGCCTGGAGAAGGTGTAAACTCCCCTTAGACACAGGGAGGATACAGATTGCTGGACAAGCAAATCATGCACATTATTCCTACCCCCCTCCCCACCTCCAACACACCTCCTCCCAGGGCATTAGTGCATCAATGGGAGGGTGAACAACAGCAAGCATTTTAGAAAAGGGATAGCAAACAGCTACAATGGAGAGATTGTTTTCCTTACAGCAGATTTAACAGTTCAAAATCAGGAAGGGTTTGATGAATAAGCAGCAACTCTTTCCAGTCACAGGAGTCTCCGCGACCCGAAGACATCGATTGAAAACAACCAGCAAGAGAACCAGAGAAGTGGCAAGGAAACACTTTTTAAAAAAATAAACACAATGAACTATGTCATAGAGTAATACAGCACGGAAACAGGCCCTTCGTCCCAACACATCCGTGCTGACCATGCTGCCCACCAAGCTAGTCCCATTTGCCCACATTTGGTGCAGATCCCTCTAAACCCCTCATATCTGTGTACCTGTCCAAGTGTCCTTTAAACGTTGCCTCAACCACTTCCTCTGGCAGCTTGTTCCATATATGCACCACCCTCTCAGCATGAAGAAGTTGACCCTCAGATCCCTTTTAAATATTTCCCCTCTCACCTTAAACCTATACCCTCTAGTTTTTAGCTCCCCTTCCCTGGGAAAAAGACTGAGTGCATTCACCCTATCTATACCCCTCATGATTTTATACACCTCTATAAGGTCACTCTTCAATCTCCTATGTTCCAAGGAATAAAATCCTAGCCTGCCCAACCTCTCCCTATAACTCAGGCCCTCACATCTTGGCAGCATCCTCGCAAACCTTCTCTGCACTCTTTACAGTCTAATGTCCTTCCTATAGCAGAGCGACCACAGCTGTACACAAATCTCCAGGTGCCGTCTGTAATCAGGAATACACTGCTCAAAAACGCACGGAAATAGATCCAATGGGTATATTCAAGGAGAAACTGGATCAATATCCTAAGGGATATTAAGAGATATTAAGAGATAAAAAGAATTGAGGAAGGGACTGATTGGTCTTTCAGAGTGAGCACAGATACAATAGGCCAAATGGCTCCTTCTGAGTGCATCATTCAGTTTCCGATCAAGGAGGATTTTATCTACACTCTGAACAATTCTGCTGCCTAGTCTAGAAGTGGGAATAGTGAAACAGTGTGAATAAAGAGCTCACTGCCTAGTAACAAGTTAAATCAGTAGATCTTATGCAAACAGTAAACTGACCACAGCTCCCTGCGGACTTCCTCCATCATCTAGCAGATAGGGCCAAGGACAGGACATGCACTAATCAGGTTCAGTGGAAATAAGAATTAAATGCATTTTAAATTTATCAGTCCTGCCCCAGGAGGCAGTTTCCTTGGCAACTGCACGAGCTGCTGACCTCTCTAAAGATCAGTCACAGATCACACAGTAGCAGTATTTACTGAGTGTAAAATGACATTCACAGCTCACCCACAACACATCCAATAAAGATAAATCAAGAAAGGACAGCAGCCGAGAACTGCCCTCACCTAGTTACAGCTCATGTTGGGCTGAAGTCCCAGGTTATTTCAAGAGGATTAGATGGAACTACAACTCCCCGAGCCCCCCGCATCCTCCGAAAAACCCACTGAGACACTGCTATCAGCAGCAGCACCCACTGTTCCACCCACTGCTTCCCAAAGGCCACCGGCCTGTCAGGGGATGACGGGGTTGCTGTGGAGCTGATATCGCACATGGTTGGGTGTCTAGAGCCAGGGCTTATCCAGTCCCAAAGTCAGGGAGTTGTCCATTCAGGACAAGGTGGGAAGAAATTTCCAATGGGGCATAGTGAATCTGTGGCATTCTCTACCCAAGAGGGCTGTGGGAACTGGTTAAATGTACTTGAGCAGAAATTGAGAAGTGTTTAGACATTGAATTGAGGGATGTGGGGATAGTGCAGGAGAGTGACACTGAAGTTAAAGATTAGCCACAGCCTTACTGAATGGTGGAGCAGACGTGTTTGTGAAGGACTTTTAGACTTTAGCCTTTCTGCATTCACCCCATTCAAGGTGGGTCCCGACCAGCACTGCACCAGGCTCCCAGCAACTTGTCATTACTCAGGTTTTTGGATGTGGGGTCCTCGTCAGGGTCAGCACCACCTTCCTGAACCACTGCATTCCCGGTGAAGGTGCTCCCACAGTGCTGTGGAGGAGGGAGTTCCATGTTATAGACCCAGTGACCATGAAGGACCAACAATACATTTCCAAGCCAGGATAATGTGTGACAGAGAGTTATTGCACAGCATCTGCCACTTGATAGCACTGGCGATGACAAGTTCGGCCACAGTGCTGATAATTACATTTAAGAGGCATTTGGACAGGTTCGTGGATAGGAAAGGTTCAGAGGAATATGGGCCAAACATAGGCAAATGGGACTAGCTCAGGTAGACAACGTGGTCGGCATGGACAAGTTGGGGCGCAGAGCCTGTTTCTGTGCTGTGGAATGCTGTGACTCTAAGTGAGATGATACTGAGTGAGCAGTAATTAGCTGGGTTGGTTTTATCCTGCTTTTTGTGAACAGGACAGACCTGGGCAATTTCCCATACTGTAGATGCCAGTGTTGTAACTGTACTGGAACAGCTTGGCTAGAGGTGTGGCCAGTTCTGGATACAGGTCATCAGTACCACAGCAGGGATGCTGTCTTGTCCCAGAGTCTGCTATTTCTTGATGTCACATGTTATGAACTGAATTGTACGAAGCCTGGTTCTGTAACGGTGGAGTCCTCAGGAAAGCAAGATGGATCATCCACTCAGCACTTCTGGTTGAACACAACTGCAGATGCTTCAACCTTGCCTTCTGACTCACTCTGGTCGTCGAGGATGGGAATATTCTTCAAGCCTCCTTCTCCCACTCGTTATCTAACTGGCCATCACCTTTCACAACTAAATGTGACAGGATTATAGAGCTTTGATCTGATCTGTTGTCTGTGGCATCACTCAGCTCAGTTGGCTCATGCTGTGAGCACACGTGTAAACACAGAAAGAACTAGCGCCTCATTTCTGGGTGTGCCTGGTGCTGCTTCCCTGCATGCCCCTCTGCACAGCATTGAGCCTGAATTGACTGTGGAGTGAAGGAAACACTGGGTCATGGGCAGCAGAAATGTGCACCCCTGTGAAGGTACAGATTGGGTGGGGGGGGGGGGGGGGGGGGTGGTTGTGTACATCTGGTAATTGTGATGAATAGACCTGCTGAGAGCAGCTCCTGCACCATCCTATATACATTTCTGCTGTACACGGCCCACAGCACCTCATAGATGCCCAGACCAGAGCTGCCATTTCTGTTCTGATACAGATCTGGAGTAAATATTGGCAGGTAGTAGCTATACAGAATATTACTACTTTATGTTCACCCTCAGTTTCAATCCTTTTGCCTCTCATACTGTAACAGATCTCCCAGCCTTATATTTCTCACTCCAGAATTCCCACATTCGACACAATCGTAACCAGATCATTGCCTCAAAGTACACAATCCCACTGACCATACTTACACCAAACCCAATCACTGGGCATTTTCCAAATCCCACAACAATTCTCCCCATGGACTCATTGTACAAGAGCCCACAGTCACCTTCAGACTTACTCCAGACACACAGCCCCAGTGAAACCATGCACAGAATTTGATTTGATGCACAGAACCGTCACTAACCCGAATGCTGCTGTGGGTGACACTCCTTCGAATGTGCCTCAGGGTCTGGTGATGTTCTAGGATCTTGTTTCCACAGATGATGTCAACCTGTCGGTCACACAAAGCAGTGCTTGTGGTTAAACACTTCCCAAACCTGAAAAGGAACAGCCTTAGGTGCAAGGTTATCATTTCCTAGTGAATGCTACTTGATACGGGCCAGACAAAGCCCAATACACACTGGGAAAACCAGAGAAATAACTTTCCACCACAGCATCCTGAAATAGGCAGCCGCCACCAAATCGACGAGCCTCTCGAACACCGCACAAGGAAAACCTGTCAGCATCAGCCCTTCAGGCCACTATCCACACACCACATTTGCAAAACACACAGACCTGACATTGATTTCTTCAAATGACCCTCTCTGGGGCACATGGACATTGTTCTTCCCCCCAACCTCCTTGGTCAGGACTGAGCCTGGGTCACTGGAGCTGTGAGGCAGGGGTTCTACTTGCTGCAGGCACAACACAGCTGGAGACTTTGTTTGGGTGGCAGAGTGTGCAGCAAGTAAAGCCGCTGCCTCACAGCTCCAGTGACCCCGGTTCAATCCTGATCTCCGGTGCTGTCTGTGTGGAGTTTGCACCAACTCCCTGTGACTGCATGGGTTTCCCTGGATGTTCCGGTTTCCTCCCACTGCCAAAGACGTGGTGGTTGATAAGTTAATTGGCTGCTGTAAATTGCCTCTAGTGCAGAGGTGAGTGGTAGTTTCTGGTGGGTGTTGATGGGAATACAAGGAGAATAAACCAGGAATTGTGTAAAGGGGTGCTTGATGGTCAGCACAGACTCGATGGGCCGAAGGTCCCCAAGGCTGACTGCAGGTTGGGCGAGAACAGCCAACCTACCACTTCAGGGTAAGGATACAGGCACATTCTGATCACTTACTTTCCAGCTCAATCACAATACTATCTGTAATCATTGAAGGCGATCACCTCACTCACAGGGTCAGAGGACACAACAGCCGTCTACTGCACCTCCACCAGCCTCAGGATATTCCAATGTGACTTCCCACCAATTAATTACCTCTGAAGTGTGGTTTGTAGGCAAACACAGCTAATGGGTGTACAGCTGAAAGTCCTCACCTCTGACAATGCAGCACTCCCTCAACACTGCACAGAAGCAACAGCCTAGGTTCAAAACAGGACAGCATGAATGGAGCTAACCTCTGGAACTGATTCCAAGTTCTGCCCCCACTGAAGGGGAAGCTGGGCTGAAGACGTCTGCACTATTGTTTATTGACTACAGCTCTGCCTTCAATACAATAATCCCAAGCAAGCTTGTCACCAAACTCCGAGACCTAGGACTCAACACCTCCCTCTGTAACTGGATCCTTGACTTTCTAACAAACAGACTGCAATCAGCAATACCTCCGGCACGATTATTCTCAACACTGGTGCCTCACAAGGCTGCGTCCTCAGCCCTCTACTCTACTCCCTATACACTCATGACTGCGTGGCCAGATTCTGCTCTAACTCCATCTACAAGTTTGCAGATGATACCACCGTTGTAGGCCGTATCTCAAACAGCGATGAGTCGGAGTAGAGGAAGGAGATAGAGAGCTTAGTGGAATGGTGTCATGACAACAACCTTTCCCTCAATGTCAATAAAACAAAAGAGCTGGTCATTGACTTCAGGAAAGGGGGCGGTGTACATGCACCTGTCTACATCAATGGTGCTGAGGTTGAGAGGGTTGAGAGCTTCAAGTTCCTGGGAGTGAACATCACCAACAGCCTGTCCTGGTCAAATCACGTAGTTGCCACGGCCAAGAAAGCTCACCAGTGCCTCTACTTCCTCAGGAGGCTAAAGAAATTTGGTTTGTCCCCTTTGACTCTCACCAACTTTTATCCATGCACCGTCGATGCATCGATGAAGAGAGAGCAGTAGATGTAGTGATTATGGATTTCAGCAAGGCATTTGATAAGGTACCCCATGCAAGGCTTATTGAGAAAGTAAGGAGGCATGGGAACCAAGGGGACATTGCAGTGTGGATCCAGAACTGGCTGGCCCACAGAAGGCAAAGAGTGGTTGTTGAAGGGTCGTATTCTGCATGGAGGTCGGTGACCAGTGGTGTACCTCAGGGATCTGTCCTGGGACCCTTACTCTTTGTGATTTTTATAAACGACCTGGATGAGAAAGTGGAGGGATGGGTTAGTAAGTTTGCGGATGACACAAAGGTTGGAGGTGTTGTGGATAGTATAGAGGGCTGTCAGAGGTTACAGCAGGACATAGATAGGATGCAAAGTTGGGCTGAGAAGCAGCAGATGCAGTTCAACCCAGATAAGTGTGAAGTGGTTCATTTTGGTAGGTCAAATATGATGGCAGAATATAGTATTAATGGTAGGACTCTTGGCAGTGTGGAGGATCAGAGGGATCTTGGGGTCCGAGTCCATAGGACGCTCAAAGCAGCTGCACAGGTTGACTCTGTGGTTAAGAAGGGATATGGTGTATTGTCCTTCATCAATCGGGGAATTGAATTTAGGAGCCGAGAGGTATTGTTGCAGCTATATAGAACCCTGGTCAGACCCCACTTAGAGTACTGTGCTCAGTTCTGGTCGCCTCACTACAGGAAGGATGTGGATGCCATAGAAAGGGTGCAGAGGAGATTTACAAGGATGCTGCCTGGAATGCGAAGCATGCCTTATAAAAGCAGGTTGAGGGAACTCGGCCTTTTCTCCTTGGAACGGCGGAGGGTGAGGGGGGACCTGATAAGAAGTATATAAGATGATGAGAGGCATTGATCGGGTGGATAGTCACAGGCTTTTCCCCAGGGCTGAAATGGTGGCCACAAGAGGACATAGGTTTAAGGTGCTGGGGAGTAGGTATAGAGGAGATGTCAGGGGTAAGTTTTTTACTCAGGGAGTGGTGAGTGTGTGGAATGGGCTGCCGGCAATGGTGGTGGAGGTGGATATGATAGGGTCTTTTAAGAGACTGTTGGATAGGTACATGGAGCTGTGAAAAATAGAGGGCTATGGGTAAGCCTAGTAACTTCTAGGGTAGGGACATGTTTGGCACAGCTTTGTGGGCTGAAGGGCCTGAATTGTGCTGTAGGTTTTTCTATGTTTCTATAGAAAGCATCCTATCTGGATGTATCACGGCTTGGTACGGCAACTGCTCTGCCCAGGACCGCAAGAAGCTGCAGAGGGTTGTGGACACAGCCCAGTGCATCATGGACACCAGCCTCCCCTCCTTGGACTCTTGTCTTTCCCTCTTGTCATCTTGGTGAAGCAGCCAGCATAATCAAAGACCCCACCCACCTGGGACGTTCTCTCTTCTCTCCTCTTCCATTGGGTAGAAGATACAGGAGCCTGAGGGCACGTACCACCAGACTTAAGGACAGCTTCTACCCCACTGTAATAAGACTATTGAACAGTTCCCTTATACAATGAGATGGACTATGACCTCACAATCTACCTTGTTGTGACCTTGCACCTTATTGCACTGCACTTTCTCTGTAGCTGTGACACTTTACTCTGTACTGTTATTGTTTTTACCTATACTACATCAATGCACTCTGCACTAACTTAATGTAACTGCACTGTGTAATGAACTGACCTGTACGACTGGTTTGCAAGACAAGCTTTTCACTGTACCTCAGCACAAGTGACAATAATAAACCAATACCAACACCACTGAGATTCCAGGCTCAGACCAGCACAGCCTCAATTCTAACATTGACTTCATCCACTGCAGTGTTCCCCTTCTCCCACTGACAGATTTTCTACTGAGCCTGGGTACCATACTTGGTGAAACCTTGTTCTGCTGTCGAGACTAGTCTCACTGACCTCACCTCTGGTGGTCAGTCCGGAGAGATTTCACAGGCAAGTAGCCCTGGTGGAATCTAAACTGAGCATTGATAGTGACTGGTTTGTGGGTGTTACCCGATGACTCTCATGTTTTTGATGAAAAGATTGCCAGGAGACTGAATGGGTGGCATTATCTGGTTTAATTTGTGCTGCTTCAGTAACTAATCTGGGCAACCTTCCACATTGTTGGGGAGAAGCAGTAGCAACAGTAGTGGCAAGGGGAGTGGTGAGGAACCTGTGCACTGTACCTGATCCACGGGTTGACCAGTCACTGCCCAGGGAGTGCAAGTCCAGCAACTGACCAGTCAGTACCTGACTCTGTAATACTTCAGAACTCCGTTCTGTCACACTGTTAATTTAAAGCAATTGTAACAGCTTCTCATGTATGAAGAGATTGCCGAGTCCTTTGTCTCCACCACACTTGGGGCTGCCTAGCTCTCTTGGGCTTTTAAGCAACCTTCAGATGTGTGATTTGTGCAGCTAACTGCAAAACAACACAAGTCACCAGATGAAGCAGCACTCAATCACCAGGAAAGATCGAAAGCTAATTACAAAACCCATCCACAGTCACAGCACAGGCTACAAAGGCCACCTGGAGATCAGTGGAGACCTGATAAATAATAAATGTAGGCATTGTGATGGATAAACTGGGGCATGGAAAGCACTGACATAATTAGAAAATGGGGGGGGAGGGAATTGAAAACTATTTAAGCAATTTTTTATTCCCTCCCTCATTTTCCTTCCTTATTTCTTTGTTTTGTTGACAATAAATTGAAACAAAGGAAGTGAGGAAGCAGACATCAAAGTGAGATTGAGGAAAGTTAACAAGAATGTTAAAAAAGGTGTGAAATAAATGAAGCGAAAATTTGAGACACAATGGTGCATGAACAGATTGAAAGGACTGAGCACCCAGAAAACAAATCATTCCTACAGAAGAAACACAAACAAGTAAATTCCCCCAGAGGGCAGGGCCTACATTTATTTATAAATTGCTTTGTGCAGGTCTGCAGCTCCCAGGCTCTGCATAGATTCATGTTCTGGGCAGCCATCTCCTCCTCCCACAGTTTCCCAGGGGATCCATCTGTCTCACGTTTAATTACAGTGAAAACTGGTGCAGACTGAAGCAGTTCACATGACTGGAACCAGAGCCACTCCTGGAACAGAGAGAGTGCAATGGGATACAGCACACCACCTATTCTCTCAAAGCAGCACACAGCACGGAGGGAAATAGCCCCCTCCTAGCATCTACCCATGCTCCCCATGGTACTCCCTGTGCACCCTAACATCCTACCTCTGCTTCAATAGAAAGCAGGTAGGCAGCCCACTCAATTGCAGCATGATTAGGGCACACTTGTAGTAGTGTGTGCGGTCTGGTTGCCTCATTACAGGAGGGACATGGAGGCTTTAGAAAGGGTAAGGAAGAGGTTAATCAGGATGCTGCCTGGATTGGAGGGTATGTGCTATAAGGAGAGGCTGGACAAAGTTGGGTTGTTTCCCGGGAGTGTCGGAGGCTGAGGGGAGACCTGACAGAAGTTTATAAGATGATGAGAGGTATAGATAGATTAGACAGTCAGTCTTTTTCCCAGGGTAGAAATGTCAAATACTAGAGGGCATTGGTTTAAGGTGAGAGGGGGAGGGTGCTTAAAGGAGTTGTGCGGGAAAGTTTTTTCCCCACACAGAGAGTGGTGGATGCCTGGAACTGACTGCCGGGGGTGGTGGTAGAAGCAGATACGATAGAGGTGTTTAAGAGGCTGTTAGATAGATACACAAATATGCAGGAATGGAGGGATATGGATCGTGTACAGGCAGAAGAGATTTAGTTTAATTTGGCATCATATCCAAATGATAAGACTATCCAAGTGATAAGACTATTGAACGGTTCCCTTATACAATGAGATGGACTCTGACCTCACGATCTACCTTGTTGTGACCTTGCACCTTAAGCACTGCTGTGACACTTTACTCTGTACTGTTATTGTTTTTACCTGTAGTACATCAATGCACTCTGTACTCACTCAATTTAACTGCACTGTGTAATGAATTGACCTGTACGTTCGGTTTGTAAGACAAGCTTTTCACTGTACCTCAGTACAAGTGACAATAATAAACCAATACCAATATCCAGTGCAGGGATGATGGGCCGAAGGGCCTGCGCTGTACTGCTCTATGTTGTATGTTCTATGACTCCCAGTTGATACTGCAAAGTTCTTGCAAACTGGAGACAAAGTTGGGTAAGCCTACATGGATGTATTAAGAGCATATACATCAGCTTAAGCTGGGCTCCACAGAATGTCGTGGGGGAGATAAGTGGCAGAACTGTTTACCACCACCTCGGAGCTTGACAAGTCCCTTACTCCACCATGAGCATTAAATCTGGTGATAAACTTTGGTTCAGTGAGGAACCAACTATACCTCTCGCTGCCTTAGTGAAGCAGCCAACATAATCACAGACCCCACCCACGCGGGTCATTCTCTCTTCTCCCCTCTTCCATCAGGCAGAAGATACAGGAGCCTGAGGGTACATATCACCAGGCTCAAGGACAGCTTCTATCCCACTGTGATAAGCTATTGAACAGTTCCCTTATACGATGAGATGGACTCTTGACCTCACAATCTATTTTGTTATGACCTTGCACCTTCTTGTCTACCTGCAGTGCACTTCCTCTGTAGTTGTGACACTTCACTCTGTATTCTGATATTGTTTTACCTGTACTACCTCAATGCACTGTGTAATGAAATGATCTGTATGAACAGTATACGACAAGTTTTTCACTGTCCCTCAGTACAAGTGACAATAATAAACCAATACCAATACCGATTCCAATACCAATACCACTACTCCGTACCTGCATGCAGCCAGATCTGGACACTTAAGTCTTGGACTAGTAAGTGGCAAGTAAAACTCATGCTACACACAAGTGCCAGGATTTGACTATCTTCAACAAGAGAGAGTCTAATCATTCCTCGTCCAAAGGCATTACCATTGCGACATTCCATCCCATGAACTGGACCACCCACAAGAGCAGATCAGAGGCTTTGGATCCTGCAGCAAGAGACTCTCCTGACTCACCAAAGCTATCCACAAGGCACACATCAGGAGTGTGGTGGACTACTCTGCTCCTGCCTGGATGAGTGCAGTTCCAACAACACTCAAGAAGTTCAATACCATCCAGGAAGAGTATCCCACTCGAATGGCACCCCATTCACGACACCAAACATTAACTCTCTGCACTACTGGCATACCTTGGATCATTTACGGAAGTGCTGGAACTCTTCAGAAGGACAGGTAGCACTGGTGGAGAGTTCCTGCATCTGACAGCATTGTGGAAATACACCAGCTCATTGCCACTTTTTCTATTCGGACTCTCAATTAAAGCTGTTCACCGGGGAATGACTTTTAAAACCTTGTTCTTCCAATGCCACACAATACTGCAGCTCAGTAATCACACCCTTCCACTCTCAGACAGAATCCCACTGACAGTCCTTCCCACATGCACACTCAGAAGTTTACCTGATAGATTGGGTCCAATTCCAGCTTCTTTCGGATAAACTTTTCCACATGTCGGACCGTTGCCTCCTCTGACACCCGGACATACTTCTTCTGCAGCGGCTGAAAAAGGAGACCAAAGAAAATCAACCTGGAAGCCTAGGTGGAGAGAGTTACAGACCAAATGTTCAGCTCTTGTTACTGCCATTCACCCGTAAGATCACGCAGATATTACAACGGCAGTAGTTCAGTTTTTAGCTGTTGTGAACTGTTATTAGATACTGTGAATTTTCCATTTTTATTGCAACATTGGCAAAAGTAGCAACGGAAAAGGAAGATGGCAGAGGCTCAGGACATCTTGCTCAGGGATCAGGGCTCACCACAAGTCTGCTGAGGAAGTTAACGTTTCACTCATTTTAGCCAAAAATCTAAAGACTCAAGGTATCGTAATGCAAGGGAAGTGGATTGTTATTGACACACAGGACCCGGCAAAGACTTGAGATATGTGGATGTATCTTGGCATTGGGCTGTGTTAGTTCAAGATTGAAGGAACAAAACCTGTTTCCATTGGTGGAGGGGTCAAGGACTAGAGGTTCTGGGTGCAGAGAATTAGGAGTGACATGAGAAAAATGTTACTTACGCAGAATGCACTGCATGTGGGTGTGTTGGAGGCAGGTTCCTATGTGGTCTTCAAAAGGGAATTGGAAAAATAATCAGCAAAGAAAAGACTGCAAGGTTACGGAGAAGGCACTTGGGTGGAACTAGAGTTGCTCTGGGGATGGTTAGCATGGACTTCATGTGCTGAATGGTCTCCATCTGTGTTGTACCCATTCTAGGTTCCATGATCAGTCTAGACAAAAACATCCAAAGTGGTCAGTTTCAAGCACCCACAAATAAAGTTTGCACTGGATGTTATCTGCATACTGCTGGCTACCAAACCTTGGCTGCAATTTGCAAACGTTGAAGGCAGACACTGGTGAACCCCAGTGCCAATGATCAGACATCATCCCAGGAACAGAGACAAACCACAGTATCCAATACCATACCAGACAAGGAGCTTCTGAGAAAGAAACCTGTCTGGGCTCCATCTTCCCAAGGTTCTAAAGATCTTGCTGCATTCTTTTAGTGGTAGGGAAACAACAGTATGATAATCGAGAAACCTCCATCACTGGTACTGAGAGGGCATTCTATAGCACCACTCTATGTCAAACAAGAAGCTCTTATAGAAAGATGTCTCAAAGGTCAATAGGTTGATAGCAGACTGCTGGATAGTGGGGCTCAGTGATTTTGATGAAATTTTGTGTTTTTTTTTGCACCAATGTCTTACTTTGCACTGTTTTTCTTTTCTCTTCACTTCTGGTATAATTTATGTGTGATTTGTTTTGTGTGCTGTCTGTACCTACGTGCCTGTGATGCTGCTGCAAGCAGGTTTTTCATTGTACCTGTACCTCCCCGTGCCTGTGCACATGACAATAAACTCAACCTGACGACTGCCTCGGGAGAGGTCCAAGGTGCCGCTGCCATGAGTGGCCCCAAGGGGTGGGAGACGGCCGTGTGACAGCTCCTGCTCACCACTGGAGCTGCTCCAGAAACACAATGGTGGCACACAACCAACACTCAAGAACTTCCTGACAAGCAATTGAAGGTAACGTTCACAGAAATGTGTACTAGATAAAACATGAAGACTCCAGTGGATCAATGCAGGCCCCATGAGGTCGGAAGATGACATCTTAGCACCATTCTGTGCCGCACTAACTGATCTCTGGAACTAAAGATTAAAGCTCAACCATGTTTCTAGCTCCACATCAGTACCAGAGAGTTAGATAGTGAGAGAGAGAGTGAGAGAGAGAGCGAGAGAGCGTGTGAGTGTGCGCGTCTGTGTGTGAGAAAGTGTGTGTCTGTGAGTGTGCATGCACGTGAGTGCACGTGTACACACATGTGGGCAGAAGCAAAAGAAAGGGAAGAATAAGTAATCACAATTGAATATTTGAAACCTGTGGACTGGCTACGTATGCGAGCTACTGTTTTGCCTTTTCCTTTCGTACCCAGGCAACAGTGAGCGGAGATAGCAAGAAGCAAATTCCTAACTCCAACACTGAAGTACGAGCCCCAAAATGCCCTTGGTGTCCACTGATCATTCACTATATTTCCTATTATACAAACATCTACAGGGTCTAGCTTAAACACACTCTCCAGCACCTGTTCTACTGACCAGGACTGAACTATTGTTATAGAACCAGCTTCCAAAGCTGCAGCAACAACCTATTCCAGATCCCCTCTTCCACCCACTTCTCGACTGCACAGAGACCTTTCTCTGGCCCCATTCAGTGGTGCTTTGTGCCAGTTGGTAGACAGAGTGCTGACAGCTCAATACTGCAAATTATTCAGGCTGTTTCCACTTTGCACATCAGCGCTCACAAGTACATTATTTTTAAATTGAAGTTGGCAGCCTTGCCAGGCTTGAGAGATTTGCTGCTGACTCCACTTATTACTTGAGTAATAATTATCAGCAGAATTACTCACAAGACCAAGCTTCAATTCAAATCTCCAGCACAGCTGAGGACTCTAACCCAGTTGCTGGAGTGCTAGGCTGCCTTGATCACAGTAAAGGTTGCTGGTTGGCAGGTGCAGGGAAGGAAAACATAATCACTGCTAGAATCAACGACGAGCTTGGAGGGGAGCTGCAAAATGACACATGTCACTCTGTCCGTGATTTAATGGCAGTCCCATTTGTTTGCGATTCGTTTGGGATTTTCGGGACACCAGCTGGATTTTGGCAAGGGAATGATGCAGGAGTTGATTAACCAAGTCACGTACAAGTAGGGATGCGCCACAGTTCAGACAAATGCCCAGTGTATTAAATAAGTAGGAGTGCACACACTGTCAGTGCTGCAATGGTACGGGTCAACACTTCCAACGCAGACAAACAAAGGATTAATTGCCTCTAGTGGCTACATCCACTAACTGGGATACAGGCTCCTTTCTGGGATATGAACTCCCTCTCAGCAAGAATACTATAACACAAACCTGCACAGCAGTTGTGGCAGCAGACTGGCCCAAGGGGAAATGTCTGTCCAAACCTGCTGCAGTCGAGGTTTCCTAGGAACTGGAATTTACCACAACTTTCCCTCCCAGATGATTTTGGCCTGGGCACTGACACTGCAGTGACTCAAATGCAAGAAGGGCTGAATGGCCTCTCTGCTGATACAACAGGCCAGCAACTTCAGTAAAAACATCTGGTTCAGTGAGTGCTGCTTTGTTTCTACCTACCTTGTAATCCCCAATTCCAAGATCAGCCCTGTAACAACAGAACAACAATTGTTAGAACAAAGGCGGCTAAGAGGGCATTCGATCGTGACCGGTTTGTTTATGGAAAATGGAAGAAAACATTCCCATTGCTGGATGGTTCAAGAACCCAAGAACTAGGAGACGCTAATTTAAAATTCTTAAAAGATACAAGAGGATTTTTAGGATTTTTATTACAAGGAGGCTGAGAGGAATTTTTTTTATATATAAAAACACAGGAGTAGATAGGATTTAGAATTCACAGCCTTTGAGGTGGTGGAAACAGAGTCAGTGCATTCAAAAGGGAATTAGATGGACCCAAGGGAAAATAATTTGCAGGGCTGTGGAAAAGGGCAGGGAATGGGACTGATGGGATTGCTTTACGAGGAGCCAGAATAGACTTGCTGGATTGAACAATTTTTCATGGGTAATGGCTTTATGATTAGTATGTGTTGACCCAGAACTGAAACATGCATTTGGCTCTTGCCATCGAGGGGAGTGGTTGAGGCAAAGAGCTTGGATGTATTGAGAGGAAAGCTGGATGGTTGAAGGAGATGGTGTTGGTTGGGTTAGGGTGCGGTTCACTGGTAAAGGATGGGACCTCATGAGGTGCATGAACACCGATGGACCCACCAACCCACTCTGTGCTGTAATATTTTCTAAAATTATGTGAGGGGGAAGTTGAGGGGAATGTGGCGAGAATAAATAAATAACAGGGATTAGTGTAGGATCAGTGTAATTGGGTGTTTACGGTCAGGGCGGACTCAGTGAGCTTGTTTCCCTGCTGGATGAGTTTATGACTCCATCATAGACTCCAGTGGATGCCAATCACACCTTCCCTGTCCCAGAATGCTTTTATAAATCCCCCTCCATGCTCACCAACCACTGCCCTACCCACGTGGCCACAAACATTTTAGTTTGCAAGACACTATTTGGCTTGGGTTCCTCTAATAAAGGCATCTCACCAATCCATGCACAGCACTTCCAGCACAGTTCCTCCACCTCTCCCCACTATTAATTCTGTATCACTAACTAAGTATGATCGCCTGTTAGAAATCCGTGCCATCTGTCTCAGATTAGCTCAGGTGAATGTTTAAGAACCCTTCGCCTGTCTAAAGATTTGTGATTTTTCAGTATTCAGACCTGGTCAACAGTGTCCTCAAATAATGCTAAAAGCAATTCAAGGGATCACTGATTTAATTGTTGGTTCTGGACTCTTCCTGAACAAACAGCCAAGTAGGAGCCATTTATGAACTACAGACAGGGTGTCACATGAATGCAAATGTTTCTTTTTGCAAACATGTAATCACTATCAGCAGCAGACCGGCCCCTCCTAGACTTTGCAGCTAGTTTGTCGTCTATCAGTTGTAGTCTTGGAAATTTCAAGCAAGAAATATTAACTCATTGCCCACATCTCTCTCTGGATCTCACGAGACCATTCAATGCAGTGAATCAAAGCACAGCTTCAAAGATCCTCAGAATACAAAGAGGTCTGGCTTGGAGCTGAGCACAGCGGGTTTAAAAACTAGGAGCCTGCATCAAACTGACAACATGTTAGACAGACTGCTCTGCCCAGCAGTTTGACTGGGACTGAGACACTTCAATGACAAGTGAGCTCTGAGCGATAAACCCACAGCAAATTCTGGTGTCAGGAAGCGTTCTCTGCTCAGACAGACTTCATGTCTCCTGACAAATAGACCACAGGCACAAAAACTTGTGACTTTCAGAAATTAACCTGGTTTGTGTGCAGGGAGAACACTTGTGTTACTACCCCGTCTCTGCCTCAATCAACTTCCTGGGCTTAGAAAGTACAGAGAGCATAGCCTCGTAGCGAAGGCACCCACTGGGTTCAGACTGACCAATGTAAACCTCACCCCCTCACAAACCCCACCCACCCCGGACATTCTCTCTTCTCCCCCCTCCCATCAGGCAGAAGATACAAAAGCCTGAAAGCACGTACCACCAGGCTCAGGGACAGCTTCTATCCCACTGTTATAAGACTATTGAACAGTTCCCTAGTACGATAAAATGGACTGTTGACCTCATAATCTACCTCATTATGACCTTGCACCTTATTGTCTACCTGCACTGCACTTTCTCTGTAACTGTGACACTTTGCGGAGAAACAAAGGACTGCAAATGCCGGAGTCTAGATGAGAAAACAAAAAGATACTGGAGGAACTCAGCAGGCCAGGGAGCATCCATGGAGAAAAACATGGTCGAGGAGCCGGGGAGCAGATTATTCTGCATTCTGTATTGTTTTACCCTGTACTACCTCACTGCACTGTGTAATGAATTGATCTGTATGAACGGTATACAAGACAAGTTTTTCACTGTACAAGCGACAATAATAAACCAATTCCAATTCCAAACTGACCGCATGGACCAAAACAATCCATCTCTTGTCATCAACTTTCTAGGAGTCACCAAGAGCCAGAAACACAACTGCAACAACCTAATAAACCTCATAACTATTGTAGTCAGAGACTGGGTATCCTGTGCAAAAAGGCACAAGTCCGGAGTGTGACGGAACACTATGCACTTGCCTGAATGAGTGCAGCTACAACACTGCTGAAGTTCGACACTATAATGAGGACAAATCAACCCTCTTGAATGGCATTTCATCCACCACCCTTGATATTCAGTGCCTCCACGTCTGGCGCAGTGGCTGCAGTTTGTAGATGGTATATAACACACAGCAGCTACTCACCCAGGCCTCTCCCACAACACCTCCCAAACCTCCATCGTCTCCCAAACCTCCACCACCTAGGATTAAGTGTAACAGACTATGCAGGTTCCTCTCCATGCTGCAGACCTCTCTGATTTGGAAATATATTGCCTGTCACCCTTCATCATTGCTGGATTTAAATCCTGGATCTCCCTCCCAAACAGTGCTGTAGGACCCAGAGGTGGCTCATCACCACCTTCTCAAGGGCAAAAAAGGATGGGCAATAAATACTGGTCTTGCCAGCAATGTCCAAATCCTGAAACATGAATAAAACCCACACAATGACCATAAAGGGACCAACATCAACCTCCTCTTTGACCAACACAATCCTTCCCACCCTCACCAACTGACCAAGGCAACCTCAGTTCATGGCCCACACATACCGACCAACACAACCCCTGACCTGATTCACAACTGACCACAGAGAGGCTAATACACACTGCCCCTCATGTATACTGATGAAACCAGTCCGTTCCATTACCCCCGTAGGCATCACCAACACTGGATACAGCACTTTCTGACAACACTCTGGCTGTGGTGCTGGCATTGAACAGAACAGAGCAGAGCAGTACAGCACAGGAACAAGCCCTTTGGCCCACCTTGCTGTGCCCAACTAATTAAGCTAATGATACCCTATTAAACTAATCCCTTCTGCACAGCAGGACCCTATTTGCTTTATTATCACTTCCTCAGCTGCTGTGCTACATGTGAGAACATGTCACCCTTGCATGGAGGAAGTTGAGTCTCTAAGTACAACTTTCTATGCACCTTTGACCTCAAATGCTCTTCATCAGCCCTCCTGTGAGCAGGACTGTTCTGTTAAATTCACATACCATTAAACAGACTGATTGATCTGCACAGACAGAGCATCAGGACTGCAGAGAACTGCAGATCCATCTGCACCCCGGGCACTGGGAAGTTGGCCAGCAAAGTGCAGACACGTCCACACCATAAAAGGTAGAGTCAATCTGAGTAGAGAAGATCTGGTCCTTAAAGCAATACAGAAAACCATGGATCGAGACACACCTAAGTGCTGCGGCGGACAGTAGATACAACCCTCTGCATCCCTCAAAGACCGAGACAGCTGATAAACTCCACAATCCAGTTTCAGGGACAAATGTGGCCCAAGAAAGTGTTGGTGGAAGTGTGAGTTACCCAGTGTAGCCAGCAAACCCAGTGACACAACATCTACAGACTATACCCCTGAGTATGGGCACGGTGCCTCACTACACTTCAGTGACTCTCATTATAGGCTCAGACTTCAGGATACAACACTCTGAGACACATTACAACGCCATACAAAGCTGGGATAAAGGACTGGTCTGAAGTGCCATGAGAAACTTACTGACTGCTCATTGTGTCATTCTGTGGTATATGCAACTCGAAGAACTCAAACTGTCTCTGTTCCCAGAAAGATATCTGCACAGGTCCACAGATGCCTTGAGATTCCTGGCACAAGCGAGCTGGGTGCAACTATTTACACACGTCTACCTGCAACCAGTTGGCATTACTCACAAAGGAAATAGTGAGAGATCAGGGCCAATATGTTGCCACAAGGGTGAAAGGCAAGGGCAACAACCTCATGGAACCCTGAATGATGAGGGAGGAGATGGATGAAGGAACAGAAGGAAGCAGACAGCAGGTAAAAAACTGAAAACAGGCCAGAAAAGTGTATTGGTACTTAACAAAGTAATTAGAATGAGGAGTAAAATCCCAAAGCATTTTCTGAACATATTAAAGGCAAAGGGGTAATTAAGGAGAGAGCAGGGCCCAGAGTAACGATGTGTGCGTGGGCAGAGAAGATAGGCTCCTCTGTCATCAGGATGGAGGAGGACATTGCAACCGGAGAACTCAGGGCAGTGGTCAGTGAAATCCTGGAACAATTACGATTGAAAAGGAGCTGGTATTACATGTCTTAGTGGACTTAAAAGGTGGATGTCCCCAGGACAGGATGAGATATATCCAGTCTGCTTTGGGAGGAGAAGGAGGAAGCTGTAGCAGAGATAAACCAGGTAATTAGAGTCCAATTTCAGTGGTAGGGAAATTATTGGAAAGGCTTCTAATGGACAGGATTAACTTGCACTTGGATCCAGGACACACCCTCTTCTTGTCACTACCGTGAGGGAGGAGGTACAAGAGCCTGAAGACCCACACTCAACGATTCAGGAACAGCTTCTTCCCCTCCACCATCAGATTTCTGAATGCTCCATGAAGCCATGAACACTATCTTGTTATTCCTTTCTTTTTTGCACTATTTTTGTAATTCATAGCAATTTTATGTTTTGCATTGTACTGCTGCTGCAAAACAACAAATTTCACGTCATACGTCAGTGATAATAACACTTTACAGCGCCAGCGACCCGGGTTCAATTCCCTCGCTGTCTGTAAGGAGTTTGTACGTTCTTCCTGTGTCTGCGTGGGTTTCTTCCGGGCACTCCAGTTTCCTCCCACATTCCAAAGACGTACGGGTTAGGAAGTTGTGGGAATGCTATGATGGCACCAGAAGCGTGGTGACACTTGTGGGCTGCCCCCAGAACACTCTACACAAAAGATGCATTTCACTGTGTGTTTCTGTGTACATGTGACTAATAAAGAAATCTTAATAAATCTGACTCTGGTTCTGAGATGCAGGGATTAATCAAGAATAACCAGCATGGCTTAATTAATGGCAGGGCCCTGGGGAATGTTGTAGAACAGAAAGACCAAGGAGTACAAAGTTCTCTGAAAGTGGCGACACAGGTAAACAGGGTGGTGAAGAAGGCATTTGGCACACGGGCCTTCATTGGTCAGGGCACTGAGTACAAGAGTTGGGACGTCATGTTACGTCTGTACAAGAGGTTGGTGAGACCATGCGGAGTATTCTGTGCAGTTCTGGTTGCCACAGCATTGGAAGGACATTGTATCACTGAAGAAGATGTAGAGAGATTCAGCCTGGGATGGAGTGTTGCAGTTATGAGATAGTGCAGAGGCTGGGATTGTTTCCCTTGGAGCAGGGGGGCAGCTGAGGGGAGATGACTGGGATGCACACAATTATGAGGGACATAGGGTGGATAGCAAAAAACTTGTCCCCTTTGCAGAGGTGTCCAAAACTACAGGTCATAGATTTAAGGTAAAGGGTAGGTGGTGTTGAGGGGATCGAAAAAACTTTGTTTTACTCACTCAAAGAGGTTGTAATTAGTAGGGCACTGCCTGAGACTGGTACTCTCACTACATTTAAGTAGTATTTAGACGAGCAGTTGAATAACCAAGGCATAAAAAAAAATTCACTGAGTGGTGGAAAATGGGATGTGGTACTTGATGGCTAGTACGGAGACGATGGACTGAAGGGCATATTTCTGTGCCATATGACTCTGACAAATGGGATAAAAAGCACAGAAAATAAGAGCGAGAAGGCCATCCTCGCATACAGCACGAGTTCAGCCACAGCTGGAGCTGGTGCAGAGGCCCAGTCACCACACTGGACAACACTGGAGAGGTGCAGAGGCCCAGTCACCACATGTGACAACACTGGAGAGGTGCAGAGGGATTTACCAGCACGTTGCCAGGCCTGGACGATTATTGTCGTCAGGAGAAGCTCAGTGTGCTGGAGTTGTTTTCTCCAGCAGAGTTCATTAGGATGTATAAAATCATAGGAGGCCTAGAAAGGGTGAACAGGAAGCACTTATTCCCCTTGGCACAGAGGTCCTCAAACAGGGTCCGTGGGCTAGTCTTAATTGGTTGAAGTTTTAAAGAAGAGTTGAAGTGACATTTTGTTCATCCAATGAGCAGCAGGAACTGGACCCCACTGCACAAAAGAGCAGCAGAGGCAGACACCCTGCTTGAGGAGTCAGAACCTACGGACAGAGCTGGGATCGAAAGGAAAAGCCTGCAGATAGTCACTGAGCAATACAGCACGGATACAGGCCCTTCGGCCCATTGAGTCCATGCCGACCATGTTGTCCACCCAGCTAGTCCCAATTACCTGCGACTGGACCATATCCTCCACACCCCTCCCCTCCGTGTACCTATCCAAGTGCTTCTTACATTGCACCTGCCTCACCCACTTCCTCTGCAGTTCACTCCATACACAACTGGAAAACTATTTCTGGACTGAGCTGGGAAGTGGGAGCAGATCTATTTCTGGTCAGAATGGATTTGATGGACTGAATGGCCTCTTATTCCGTAAAGGTATTTAATTCTGTGTTTTTGATGTTATGTGGATTATGTGGAGAATGGTTTATGTGGAGCATATGTGGGTGGGTTACTCCTTGACTCTGTGGTCTCTGCAGCCACCCACTGGCCACTGGCTATAACTGCAATCAGAGATCTGAGCAAGGCACACAACCACTGGTGATTAAACAGGGCAAGTCAGTCTCAAGTCATAGACATACAGCAGGAAAACAGGCCTCTCAGCACACCCCGCCAACCATCAAACACCCGTTCACACTAATCCCTCACTAACCCCACATTCCTATCAAATTCTACCCCTCACCTACACACCAGGGGTTAATTTCAGTGGACAATTAACCAACTGATCTGCAGGTCTTTCAGATGTGGGAAGAAACCTGAACACCCGGATGAAACTCAGGTGGTCACAAAGAGAACATGCAAACTCCTCACAGACTCGCTGCCACTGAGGGAAAGGAAGATGAAGGGACGTGGTGCAAAGGATGAAAGAATTCCATTAGAGTTTCGTAAATGTTTAAACCATCAAATTATCAATCTGCTCCCAATCCTTGATGTGAAGTTATCTCTGACCAATGCCCAACGACACTGCGCCATGAGTTGAGTTCAGAAGAGTGAGGGGTGATCATTTTGAAACATATAAATCCCTGAGGGGGACCGACAGGGTGGGTGCTGAGAGGACGTTTACCCTGGTGGGGGTCTGTAGAACTGGGGACACAGTTTCAGGTTTCAGAATAAGGGATTGCCTAAATTCAGAGATGGAGAGAAATTCTTTCACTGCGGGGTTGTGAATCTTTGGAGTTCTCTCCCCTCACCTCCCTGAGCTGTGGGGATGGAGTCACTAAAGATATTCGTGGCTGAGACTGACGGACATTTCAACTAAGGAGTCGAGTGGTATGGGGAGAGGGTGGTGTTGAGGCGCGATCACACTGAATGATGGAGCAGTCTCCAGGGACTGACTGGCCAATTCTTGCTCCTGCTCCTTCTGTTCCTCACAGTCACATACCACTGTCTTCTCACCGTGCCAGCTCACATTGTCCTCAGTCCCGGTAACAACACCATGCCAGCTCACAGTCAGCCCCGGTAACAACACCGCGCCAGCTCACAGTCCTCAGGCCCGGTAACAACACCATGCCAGCTCACAGTCCTCAGTCCTGGTAACAACACCGTGCCAGCTCACAGTCCTCAGTCCCGGTAACAACACCATGCCAGCTCACACGGTCCTCAGCCCCGGTAACAACACCATGCCAGCTCACATTGTCCTCAGTCCCGGTAACAACACCATGCCAGCTCACGTTGTCCTCAGACCTGGTAACAACACCGTGCCAGCTCACAGTCCTCAGTCCCGGTAACAACACCGTGCCAGCTCACATTGTCCTAGACCTGGTAACAACACCATGCCAGCTCACACGGTCCTCAGCCCCGATAACAACACCGTGCCAGCTCACACGGTCCTCAGCCCCAGAAACAACACCGTGCCGGCTCACATTGTCCTCAGGCCCGGTAACAACACCGTGCCAGCTCACAGTCCTCAGCCCCGGTAACAACACCGTGCCAGCTCACAGTCCTCAGCCCCGGTAACAACACCGTGCCAGCTCACAGTCAGTCCCGGTAACAACACCGTGCCAGCTCACAGTCCTTAGCCCCGGTAACAACAATGTGCCAGCTCACAGTCCTCAGCCCCGGTAACAACACCGTGCCAGCTCACATTGTCCTCAGTCCCGGTAACAACACCGTGCCAGCTCACAGTCCTCAGCCCCGGTAACAACACCGTGCCAGCTCACATTGTCCTCAGCCCCGGTAACAACAACATGCCAGCTCACAGTCCTCAGTCCCGGTAACAACACCGTGTCAGCTCACATGGTCCTCAGCCCGGTAACAACACCGTGCCAGCTCACATTGTCCTCAGCCCTGGTAACAACAATGTGCCAGCTCACAGTCCTCAGTCCCGGTAACAACACCATGCCAGCTCACATTGTCCTCAGCCTGGTAACAACACCGTGCCAGCTCACAGTCCTCAGTCCCGGTAACAACACCGTGCCAGCTCACAGTCCTCAGCCCCGGTAACAACACCGTGCCAGCTCACAGTCCTCAGCCCCAGTAACAACACCGTGCCAGCTCACAGTCCTCAGTCCTGGTAACAACACCGTGCCAGCTCACAGTCCTCAGCCCCGGTCACAACAACGTGCCAGCTCACAGTCCTCAGCCCCGGTAACAACACCGTGCCAGCTCACAGTCCTCAGTCCCGGTAACAACAACGTGCCAGCTCACAGTCCTCAGCCCCGGTAACAACACCGTGCCAGCTCACAGTCAGTCCCGGTAACAACACCGTGCCAGCTCACAGTCCTCAGTCCCGGTAACAACAATGTGCCAGCTCACAGTCCTCAGTCCCGGTAACAACACCGTGCCAGCTCACAGTCCTCAGCCCCGGTCACAACACCGTGCCAGCTCACAGTCCTCAGTCCTGGTAACAACACCATGTCAGCTCACAGTCCTCAGCCCCGGTAACAACACCGTGCCAGCTCACAGTCCTCAGTCCCGGTAACAACACCGTGCCAGCTCACAGTCCTCAGTCCCGGTAACAACAATGTGCCAGCTCACAGTCCTCAGTCCCGGTAACAACACCGTGCCAGCTCACAGTCCTCAGCCCCGGTAACAACACCGTGCCAGCTCACAGTCCTCAGTCCTGGTAACAACACCATGCCAGCTCACAGTCCTCAGCCCCGGTAACAACACCGTGCCAGCTCACAGTCCTCAGTCCCGGTAACAACACCGTGCCAGCTCACAGTCCTCAGTCCCGGTAACAATGCTCTCATGAACATCAGTTTTAAGTATCCATTCCCTAGTCATGGCTGTTCAACCTAAATCACTCCAGAGAGGTTGCCTGTCAGAAAGCAAGGAATCTCACCCAAAGATAGCTTGCCGTCACAGATACAGGCCAGACAGCCACTGGCAGCATTTTCTGGTTTAATTCCTTATTTTAAATTTTCGCAAAATTCCAATGGAGCATTTACATTTCCGTGGAACCTTTCCAAACCTCTATAATTTTGAGTTGTTCAGAAACCTGCTGGGATAGCATGAGGATGGATTCTGAATCACTCTAAAAGTTAGAATGTTTGAAATACGGCACCCAATGTGCACATCTGAACCCCACAACAACCACCATAGGAGGACCAATTAATCCGATACCTTGTCCAACACTATGAAGCGAAGTTCACTCGGAGAGTGGGGAAGAACTCCCTGCCCTTCAAGCAACAATGGTGCTGTGGGATCATTTACATTCATCGGTTTAACATCCTAAAGGCCACCTCCTGAGTAACACACTGGTGTCTGCATCCAGAAACACATGACTCAGCAAAGCCTTCATGAGGCACCTTGCTGATGGACAATGTCTCGAGGCCTTTCACTCAACAATCACCCAGGTCTCAATAAACATATGAAACATTAGAAAAATATTTCAGCAGTGCCAGTTGACCCCTTGTGCCTGCTCCAACATTCAACAAGATCATGGCTGATCTTTCACCTCAGTGCCACTTTCTCGCACAGAACATTCCAGCACCATACCCCTTCATATGCTCAGCAACTGAGCCTCCACAGCCCTGTTGGGTAGAGAATTCTAAAGGTTCACTACAGGGTGAACAGGTGAAGAAATTTCTTCCCATCTCAGTTGTGAAAACCAACCCCTTCTTTGAGAATGTGAACCCAGGTTCTAGACATCCAGCCAAGGGAAACATCAGTTCTGAGCCTACCCCAGCAGCCCTGTTAGAAGATCACAAGTTAGTTTAGTCTCTCTCGTATGACAAACCTGCCATACCAGGAATCAATGTGGTGAACTGCTGTTGCAAGTATTTCCTTCGTTAGGTGGGGAGACCAGACCTGCACACAGTTCCAGCTATGGCCTCACCAAGGCCTCTATGAAGTGGAGAGAGACATCTTCATTCTTGTAATCAACTCTTTTTGCAATAAAGCCCAACACACTGTCGACCTTTCTAATTGCAGGTTAACAAAACCTATCTGTGAGACATGACTCACCCAATAAACTCGAGCACCAAAGAGATGTCAAGATGAGGTGGAGGATCCTCTGGCGGAGCCACGGACAGTGACAGCTTTTTACCCAGGGATCGGATACGACTCACTTTACCGTTGTTAGGTACCTGGACAACTGGACAGCAGAGAACCAGACAAAACCGACAATGGTCAGGAGAGAGCTGTACACCCCAATTTAGGTTTCTAGTAAAACTCTGAAGGTGCTTCACTGTAACATCACTAAACAGGACATACAAGGGCAGGCAGTCAAAGGACTTGTGACAGTGGTAGGGCTTATGAGTCATGTTAACTGGGGTGAGGGAAGGAGAGAGTAAAGGAGAGAAGGGAAGAGTGATCATGGGGGACTTCAATATGCAGGTAGACTGGGAAAATCAGGTTGCCAGTGGACCACAAGAAAAGGAATTTGTGGAATGTCTGCAAGATGGCTTTTTAGAGTAGCTTCTGATTGAGCCCAGCGGGGAACAGGTAATTCTGGATTTGGTGTTCTGTAATGAGGCAAAATTGATCAGGGAGCTTAAGGTGAAGGAACCCTTAGGAGGCAGTGACCATAATATGATAGAATTTTAGGCCCCATATCTAAGGAAGGATGTGCCGGCCGTGGAGAGGGTCCAGAGGAGGTTCACAAGAATGATTCTAGGAATGAAAGGGTTAACATATGAGGAGCATTTGACAGCTCTGGGCCTGTATTCATTGGAGTTCAGAAGGATGAGGGGGGACCTCATTGAAACCTACCAGATACGATAGATGTGGATAGAGTGGACATGGAGATGACGTAGTGGGAATACAGTAGCTGGAGAGTCTTGGACCAGAGGGCAAAGCCTCAAGAATAAAGGGATGTCCCTTTATAACAGAGATGAGGAGGAATTTCTTCAGCCAGAGGGTGATGAAGCTGTGGAATTCGTTGCCACAGAGGGCTGTGGAGACCAAGTTATTGGGTATATTTAAGGCAGAGATTGATAGGTTCTTGATTGCTAAGGGGGTTAAGGGTTACAGGGAGATGGCAGGAGAATGGGGTTTTAAAAAAAAATCAGTCATGATCGAATGATGGAACAGACTCGATTGGCCGAATGGCCTAACTCTGCTCCTGTATCTTATGGAGAGGGAAGGAGCGAGGGGGTAGAGGGAAGAGGGGCAGAGGGTGAAGGGGTGAGGGGAAAGGGGTGTGGGGGCAGGAGCAATGGGGGAAGGGGCAAGGGGGGAGAGGGGAAGGGGTGAGGGGGAGAGGGAAAGAGCAAGGGGAGAGAGGGAAGGGGGCAGAGGGGAGGGGCAAAGGGAAGGGGGCAAGGGGGAGGGAAGGGGAGAGAGAAGGGGAGAGAGAAGGGGAGAGAGAAGGGGTGAGGGAAGGGGAGAGAGAAGGGGGGAGGGGGTCTAGAGGCAGATTTCGACACACCATGAGCTAAGGCAGTATGGAGTTGGATGAGGTTACAGGAAATAGGTGATCTCACAACAAGATGTAAACAGTGTGGTTGAGCCCAGTTACTGGCGAGCAACAGAGAGCAAAGGAATGGATGGTATTTATGCTGGAGGCAACTTCTGCTCACTCACCTGGCTTGGGGACCTCAAGCCCTCTCTCTGTGTAGAATTCATGAAGCCGTCTTTTCTCACCTGGATACAAAGAAACTCACATCACTCAGAGACATCCTTGAGAAAATTTAATTTCAGAAGAATTACAACTCTGGCCGTGAAATCAAAGTCAAAGTCCACTGGATGCTGACTGGAACAAAGGGAGTTAACTCCACTGCCCAGTGGGACAGCAAGGGTTAACTTCACTGTCCAGTGCACCCAGACTGGCATGATAAGGGTTAGGTGCTCTTTCTGATTCACTCAGAGAGAGTCGGGCACAAGCCCGTGCCATCAGTAATTCCCTCTGCTGCCTTCCCTGATGAGGAAGGAGGGACTTGGCACAGAGGGAAGAAGCTGCTTTGAATCATCGTTCATACGGTCCCAGTTCGTGCACACAGCCAGTGCGCTGAGCTGGGGATCTTCCCCATGTGTGTGTGACCCACAAGGACTGTGAAAGCGAGCACTCATTGTGGCCTCGACTCTCAGAGAAAGACATGTCAGTATTTGGACGACTCATTCAGTGTCAGCACACTACTTACTGCTCTCTAGGTTGGGCACCAGCTTGTAAACAATATCTTGCAATTTTCTGTCCAGCCTGGAAAACAAACAGCACAAGTTAGACATTGACCACGGCGGACTGAGTGAGAGAGATGGAAAGTGGATGTCATCTGAAGAAGGCAAATCAGAACATCTTCCCCGGAGGAGGGACCGAAAGATGTGATGTAAAGGGACTAATCACCAAAGGCAAGGGAGCTGATGCAGAAAACAATCAGAAAGGTGCTGGAACACCAGCTACAGATTTGAATGGATGGGGATGGGGTTGTAGGGATGTGGGGGTGGGGATGGGGAGGGGGATGGGGATGGGGTTGTGGGATGTGGGGATGTCAGGCTGGTGGAAGACGGGCAGGGAAGTGATGTTTAATTGCAGTCCACATTCGGACCACATCTTGAGCCCTGGATTCAGTTCTGGGCATTAACTCAGAAGAGACTGCGCTTGGAGACAAAACTCACTTAATGATACTGAGGCTGAGAGAGTTAAATTGTTAAGGATTTGATGTACTCCTTGAGCATGGGAAGTTTAGATAAGATCCAGCTGCTTGAGGTAACCAAAATACCTGGCCTGGTTTAATTAGAGAACTTTGTTCAGTGGTGAAGCCAGGATCTTTTCCACACGTAGAACTCTGGAACTGCCCCTCCTAAACCTGGTACCAGGCATTTTTCAGGCAAGCTTTGCTGAGACAGGGAGCCAGGCTGGGCACAGATCTGCCCTGATCCAGTTAAATGCCAGAGGACTACGGAGGCAAATGTGGATCCTAATATGGCTTGGTAAATGGAGGCAGAGGATGATGGTGGACGGTTGTTTTGTGGTTGGAAGTCTGACCAGTGGAGTTTCACTGGGACCCCGACTGTTGGTTACACACATTATAGACATAGGAGGTATGATTAGTAAGTTTGTGGATGACAGCAGTGTTGTTGATAGTGGGGAGAGTAGTTGTAGGCTTCAGGATGGTGATCAGTTGGTACAATGGGCAGAACAAGGCAATGGAGTTTTATCCTGATGTGTGAGGTGACGCACTTTGTGAGGTGTAATCGGGGTGGGACGTACACCATGAATGATAGGGCCCTCGGGAGTATGGGTGACCCCAAGTTGGTGGGGGGGGGTGGGTTGAGAAGGTTGAGAGCGATTTTCTGTAACGCAAACCCCCATTTCCCATTAAATGGTGATACGTCCCTGTAGGATGTTCTTCTCCCAACAGTAGTGAACCTGTGGGTGTGCGGTCGATAGGCAAGGGACTTCTGAGACTTTAAACTTGCAATGACTTTTCTCCTAGCTCAGAGGCAAGTTCAGCCAAGAAAATGGGAAGTTTATTCTACCTACACTGTGATGCATGTCATTACATTAAAAACAAAATCCAAATTCCTGATCAGATGTTTATAAACCAGCTGATTGAAATGGTGTTATGGAAACATGATCTAGATCGATAAAACAGTTCCTAAACCCAGTTATACAGAGAAAAATTGCAACCAACTGACTGATCCTGGATTGAAACACACAGAGTTCACTTTGTCACTTACAGCACGCTTAGTTCAGATCACCAAAGGCCCATGAAAATGAAGAAAACTGTTTGAACCATTTACAGGGAATCCAAATTGAATGGAGACAGAAAAGAAAGGGTTGTTGTTTTAATTAACTAGAAAGTATCAATAGAAGAGACTGCCTTGTCAGTTTCCAAAGCAAATCTCTGAAGTGCCTCCCACCCCCCGCCACCTCCCACTGTGAACCAGCAGCTCCAATACTTACAGGCAATGGGGTCCATTTGATTACTGCTGGGAAGTTATAGACTTTGTGTTTATTTTTTCCACAGAAATTCCAGTAAGAGCAAATTCTTATTCTGTATCTCAAATTGTTTGGTAATGATTTGTGAATTCCGTAAGAGTGCATTTCCATTACCCAAACTGCTGCAACATGGGGGTTGTTTCTATTGAAGAACAGAGTGACCTTAGTGTACAAGTCCAAGGATCCCTGAATGTAGCAGCACAGGTAGATAGGGTGGTGGAGGCAGCATACAAGATTCTTGCCTTCACTAGCCGAAGCATAGCACATGAGAACATGGAGGTAATGATACAACTTTATAAAACACTGGCTAGGCCACAACTGGAATACTGTGTACAGTTCTGGTCACCACACCATGCAAGGACATGATCACACAGGGGAGGGTGTAGAGGAGATTCAACAGGATGTTGGCTGGAGTGTTTCAGGAATGAGCAGAGACTGGATAGACTGAGTTTGTTTTCCTTGGGGATGATGCCTGGGGACACTTTATAGAGACTACAAAATTAGGAGAACACAGATAGTTTAATAGTAGGAAACTCTTCCCCACAGTAGAACTAGAGGGCATTGGTTTAGAATAAGGAGTAAGAGGTTTAGAAGGGATCTTGGGAAGAATGTTTTCCTCCCCAGAGGTAGTTGGAACCTGGAACGCACTGCCTAAGGGGGTGGTGGAGGCAAATACTCTCACAACAGTTGAGGTTTCTTAAAGCATTCTATCCGGATGCATCACGGTTTGGTATGGCAACTGCTCTGCCCATGATTGCAAGAAACTGCAGAGAGTTGTGGACACAGCTCAGCACACCATGAAAACCAGCCTCCCCTCCATGGCCTCTTGTCTATACCTCTCGCTGCCTTGGTAAAGCAGCCAGCATAATCAAAGACTCCTCCCACAGGACATTCTCTCTTCTTATCTCTCCCATCGGACAGAAGATGTAAAAGCCTGAAAGCACGTACCACCAGGCACAAGGAGAGCTTCTATCCCACTGTTATAAGACTATCGAACGGTCCCCTAGTACAATAAGATGGACTCTTGACCTCAAATCTACCTCATTATGGCCTTGCACCTTATTGTCTGCCTGCACTGCACTTTCTCTGTAGCTGTAACACTTTACTCTGCATTCTGTTACTGTTTTCACTTGTACTACCTCAGTGCAATGTGTAATGAAGCGATGTGTATGGACGGCAGGCAAAACAAAGCTTTTCACTGGACCTCGGTACATGTGACAATAATAAACCAAATCCTATTCCACTTCCAAGTATCTGGACAAAACAAGCACTTGGACCACCAAGGCATAGAAGGCTACGGACCAAGTGCTGGTAAATGGGGTTAGTGTGGAGATGGTGGCACGGACTCGGTGGGTCTAAGGTCGTGTGATTCTATGCTGAACCTCCTCAGTTTCTGCATCCTCACCCTCAACAAGATCACAACATAAACATCACAATCAGAGATGTAAACCACACAATGTATGATTCTAGCTGGGATAGAGCAACGAGTGATGATGGGCACTTCGACACCAGTAGCGTGACACTTAGCTGAACAACATCAGCACCCAACACTTACATTGGAGGACTCAGTGGTAGGTGAAAGGGTCCTGGGAAAGAAGCATCACTGAAACCCTCCACCCTATCACCTCGTCACTCACCCGCAGCACCTGATAACTTCCCTCACTGACCCCCTAATATCCTCCCCAGTCACAGGGTACCCATTATCTATCCCTCTAGCTGTCACCCAAACACTCAGACAGAACACCCATATCCCTCTTCACAGACCGTGAGCCCCTATGTGCCTTCTCACTGAATCCTCTTGACCCCTGTGAATCACTCATCTGCTTTCACTCCCCTGCCCCAGAAGCCCATCAGACTCCTCCATTGTTCCCACTCATCCTGTGTGACTTCCCCCTTTCCCTGCTCCCCACTGACCACTCACCTGATGTTGTACAGCGGCTGTGTCTGGTGGACAGTAATGTTGCACTTTGGACAGCGGTTGCTGTTGTCAAAATGTTTCACGATGCAGCTCTTACAGACTGCAGAGACACAAGGCGGGAATTTCACAATGGAGCAACATCGGCATGGGAAACAAGTTACTGACACTCAAAGTGAGAAATTCCAGCAACAGACACAGTGAGAGACAGTGAGCACGAACTCGCAACGATGCCAGGACACACTGGTGACAGAGTGACTCCTGAGGTGAGGGGGTTCAGCTGGATGAACAATTGAGAAACGTGCCCAAACTCACTGCAGGTCAGGGGTCAGCTCATCAAACATTCAGGATCTGGACTAATAGGTTGGATAGTGAGAGGCAGAGTCTCAGGAAAAGGGGCCAGACATTTAAGACTGATGAAGTGAAATCTCAGCACGCAGAGGGTCATTAAATCCTCCACCCCCAGGACAGCCATAAATGCTCAGTCTTTGAGTAGGTTCAGGGATGAGGTGGGCAGATTTCTGGGTGCTCAGAGAATGGAGGACATGGGGAATTGTGAGGAAAGTGGAGAGGATTAGCTTCAATCTCATTGAATGGTGGAGCAGGGTGAAGGAGCTGGGAGGGAAGGAATCTAAAACAAGGCTCCAGGGTGACATCAGGAAGCATTCCTTCACCAGGAGGACGAAGGAAAGATGGAAACCCCTCTGCCAAGGCAATGGATGCTGAAGGTCAGTGGGAAACGTCGGACCAGAGACCAATGGTTTGTTAGGCACCAGGATATAGGAGATAAGGAGGATAGATGGGAGTTGGGCCACAGATCAGCCTTGACCTCACTGGGTAATGAAACAGGCTTAAGGGGCTGAATAGTTGCTTCTTGGTTTTTCTGTGTTGACCACTGTTGTTGACCTATACAATGCTTACTACAAGTGCTTTGTGCTCGGTGAAACAACTGGGGTGTGTTCAAAGCTCATTTATAATGAAAAGGACAAAGGTGGATTTGATCAGCTGCTTTCTCACCACAAGAACAATGAGGTATTTCTGCACTGCTCACCGCTGAGGTGTTGGAATCCCAGCAGCCAGCTCATGCACAGCAAGCTCCCACAAACAGCAGCATGATAATTATCAATAAATTGCTTTAGCAGTGTTATTGAGGATTTAACATTGGCCCCAGGCCACCAGAAAAAAACTCCTTTGCTTTTTCAGAATAATGCTTCGAGATCTTTCATGTTTACCCGAAAGAACAGATGAGGGCTTGGCATCATATCTCCTCCAGCAAGGCTGTGCTCTCTCAGTGCTGCACTGCACCACCAGTCTACATTTCTGTATTCAATCTGAACCTGCACTCTTCTTACACGTGTTACCTATTAACCTCGCTATCACATCTGTGAGAGATTCCTTTTCTGTGTAACAGGACACATCACATTAACAAGTAAGCAATGGGAAGTGTCCTGCCGGTGAAGGCAGTTTCTGAGAGCATAGCTACTTACAGGTATGCAGGCACTCGGTGATGGTGGTGGCATCAATGAAGTAGCCTCTACAGATAGGACACAGGATGTAGGGATTCACATCAGCCAGACAAATACTCTGCTGGAAGAAAAACAGATTCTCTCAGTACCTCCCTCTTAGCCTGGTAAATGGAGTATTGATAATCAGTCCTCTCAGAGCCTCCCTCCCTGTCTGATAAATGGAGCACCTAATCTAAAATTCATGCCCAGAGCCTGACTGTGCAGCAGCACTTGTTTCCAGCACTGGAGGCTATTTCAGCCAAGTCCTGAAGCATTTAAGTTACATTGTGAATCAAATCAATTGCCCATGGTTTGGATTGCCAATCCATACTTGCCTGGTGGAGCCTACTCCCCCTTCCAACAGTACAAATGAGGCAATCCCCTAATCTTTCATCCATTGCCTTTGAATAGCATTTACTGGATGTGCCTCTAACCCTTGTAAGGAAATAGTCAACAGGTTCTTGACAGATGTGGAGTTGATGTTTCCCCTGCCTGGGATGTCTAAAACTAGGAGACCAAGTCTCAAAGTCAGGGAACAGCCGTTTGGAACCAACAATGAGGGATATAGACAGGGTGAATGCGCACAGTCTTTTTCCCAGGGTTGGGGAATCAAGAATTAGAGGCCGTAGGTTTAAGGTGAGAGGGGAGAAATTTATTAAGAACCTGAGTGGCAATGTTTTCAACCAGAGAGTGGTCAGTATATGGAACAAGCTACCAGAGGAGTGGGTGAGGCAGGTGCATTAACAACATTTAAAAGGTACTTGGACAGGTATATGGATAGGAAAGAGTTAGAGGCCCATGGACCAAATGCAGGCAAATGGAACTAGCTTAGACAGGAACCTTGGTTGGCACGGACCAATTCGGTCAAAGGGCCTGTTTCCGTGCTGTATGACTCTATGACTATGTCTCTGTGACAAGAATGGTCTTCAACACAAGGGTGGTGAATACTTGGAATTCTCCACTCAAGAGGGGTCTGGAGGATAAGTCACTGAGCATGGTCAAAACAGATAGATTTTAGAATGCGCGTCCATTGGTGTCATTTAAAGTAGCACTTCACACGTGAATCTATCGGGGTCATTTATTGCATCCAGGCCCGACGCAGATTGGGGGAATCACTTCATCGAGCACCTTCACTCCGTCCGCCACAACAGCCAGGATCTCCCGCTGGCCAGCCATTTTAATTCCACTTCCCAATCCCACAGTGACATGTCTGTCCACGGCCTCCTCTACTGCCAAGTTGAGGCAAGACGCAGATTAGAGGACCAACATCTCATATTCCATCTTGGCAGTCTCCAACCTGATGGCATCAACATTGATTTCTCTGACTTCCGGTAACCACTCCCCTCTGTTCCCCCCCCCCCCGCCTTTGTTTTCCCTTATCCTTCTGCCCCCTCACCCCTTCTCCTGCCCCTTTCCCACATTCACAACCTGCCCATCACCCACACCTTTCTCCCCCTGGTTCCCCACCTCCTTCCCTTTTTTCCATGGTCCACTGTCCTCTCCTATCACATTCCTTCTTCTTCAGCCCTTTGTGCCTCTTCCACCCATCACCTCCCAGCTTCTCACATCTTTCCCACTTTCCCTCCCTCCCCAACCCACCTACCTTCCCCTCTCACCTGGACTCACCTGTCAGCTGCCAGCTCGTGCTCCTCCCCCTCCCCCCACCATTTTATTCTGGCTTCTGCCCTCTTCCTTTCCAGTCCTGATGAAGGGTCTCGGCCCGAAACATCAACTGTTCATTTCCCTCCATAGATGCTGCCTGACCTGCTGTGTTCCTCCAACATTTTGGGTGTGTTGCTCCAGAGCTCCAGCATTGCAGTCTCTTTTGTGTCTCCAGTGGTGGGGAGGGATGTGGCCATGATGTATTGGACAGAGTCCACTACTCTGCAGCTTCTTACGTTCCTGTGCATTTGAATTGCCGTACCAGACCATAATGCAACCAGTCAGGATACTTTCAACAGTACATCTGTTAGAATGTTTGGTGACAAGCTGAACCTCCTTAACCTCCTCAGAAAATGAAGATGCTGGCATGCTTCCCTTATGATTGCATCCATGTGCTGGGCCCAGGATATCAATGTGTCTGATATGTTAATTCCCAGGAATTTAAAGCTGCTGACTCTCTCCACCACCGATCCCCCAGTGCAGACTGGCACATGTTCACCCTCCTTCCCCTTCCTGAAGTCAACAATCAGCTCTTTAGTTTTGCTGACATTGAGCGAGAGATTGTTGTTGCACCACCACTCAACCAGGTGTCCTCTCTCGCTCCGGTAAGCTGACTCATCACCACCTGTAATTCATCCAACAACAGCAGTGTCATTGGTGAATTTGAAGATGGCACTGGAGCTGTGCTTAGCGACAGTCATGTCTGTATAGGGAGTAGAGCAGTGGGCTAAGCACGCAGCCTTGAGGTGCACCTGTGTTGATGATCAGCGAGGAGGAGATGTTGTTACCAACTGATTGAGATCTGCCAATGAGGAAGTTGAGTATCCAGTTGTAGAGTGGGGTGCAGAGGCCCAAGTCTTGAAGCTTGATGAGGAGTTTGGATGGGATGATTGTGTTGAATGCCGAGCTGTAGTCGATGAACAGCAGCCTGACCTATGTTCCTGTTATCCAGATGGTCCAGAGCAGAGTGAAAGGCCAGAGAAATCGCATCTGCTGTTGAACTGTTGTGGCAGTGGGCAAATTGGAGTGGATCCAGGTCATCTCTGAGACCGGAGGTGATTCACGCCATAACCAACCTCTCGAAGCACTTCATTACTGTTGATGTAGCACTATCAGACGGCAGTCATTGAGGCAGGTCACCACGCTCTTCTTGGGCACTGGTACAGTAAATGCCTTTTTGAAGCAGGTGAGAACCTCAGACCACAGAAACAAGAGGTTGAATGTCTGTATATATTCCAGCCAGTTGGTCCACACAGATCTTTAGTATTTGGCCAGGTTCACCGTCTGGTCCAGACGCTTTTTGTGGATTCACCCTCTTGAAGGATGCCCGGACGTCAGCCTCAGAGACTGGGATTACAGAGTTCAAGTGGTGATGTGGGGGCTCGTGCGAGTGTGTTAGAGATCCCCCAGTCAAAACCTGCGTAAAAGGCATTGAGCTCACCATGATGGGTCATTGCCACTTATGCTACCTGATCTTGCCTTGTAGGAAATTATATTGAGCAAGGTACTTGGAAGCACCTGATAAAATAGGCCAAAGTCTGCATAGTTTCCTTAAGGGGAGATCTTGCCTGACAAATCTGTTGGAATTCTTTGAGGAAGTAACAGGCAGGATGGACAAAGGAGAGTCAGTGGATGTTGTTTATTTGGATTTTCAGAAGGCCTTTGACAAGGTTCCGCACATGAGGCTGCTAAACAAGATAGGAGCCCATGGTATTACAGGAAAGGTACTAGCATGGACAGAAGATTGGCTGACTGGCAGAAGACAAAGTGGGAATAAAGGGGGCCTTTTCTGGTTGGCTGCTGGTGATGTGTTGGGTCTGCTATTTTTCACATTATATGTTAACGATCTGGATGATGGAACTGAAGGCTTTGTGGCCAAGTTCGCGGATGATACAAAGATAGGTGGAGGGACAGGTAGTGTTGAGGAAGCAGGGAGTCTGCAGGACTTGGACAAGTTGGGAGAAATAGGCAAAGAAATGTCAGATGGAATACAGTGTAGGGAAGTGTATTCCTTCTACCAAAGTGCATGACTATAAAGGTGTAGACTATTTTCTAAATGGGGAGAGAATTCAGAAATCGGAGGTACAAAGGGACTTGTGAGTCCTAGTGCAGGATTCCCTAAAGGTTAACTTGCAGGTTGAGTCAATAGTAAGGAAGGCAATTCAATGTTAGCACTCATTTCAAGAGGTCTAGAATATAAAAGCAAGGATGTAATGTTGAAGCTTTATAAGGTGTTGGTCAGACCACATTTGGAGTATTGTGAGCAGTTTTGGGCCCCATATCTAAGGAAGGATGTGCTGGCATTGGAGAGGGTCCAGAGGAGATTTACGAGAAAGATCTCGGGGATGAAAGGGTTAACGTATGAGGACCGTTTGATGGCTCTGGGCCTGTACTTGCTGAAGTTTAGAAGGATGAGGGGGGATCTCATTGAAACCCACTGAATATTGAAAGGACTGGATAGAGTGGACGTGGAGAGGATGTTTCCATCAGTAGGAGAGCTTAGGACCAGAGGGCACAGCCTCAGAATAAAAGGATGTTCCCTTAGAACAGAGATGAGGAGGAATTTCTTTAGCCAAAGGGTGGTGAATCTGTGGAACTCATTGCCACAGATGGCTATGGAGGCCAAGTCATTGGGTATATTTAAAGTGGAGGTTGATAGGTTCTTGATTAGTAAGGGCATCAAAGGTTACAAGGAGAAGGCAGGAGAATATGGTTGAGAGGGAAAAACAAATCATCCATGATCGATTGGTGGAGCAGACTCTATGGGCTGAATGGCCTAATTCTGCTCCTATGTCATGGTTATGGTCATATGCAAGCTCTGCCACAGCTGTCAAGCATCCACCTGTGATTCCAGTTTAGTTTGAAATTGCCTCTTTGTGCTCACAACGGGCTTCCGGAGGTCGTACCTGGACCTCTTATATGACTCTGGGTCGCCAGCCCTAAACGCCACAGATCTAGCCCTCAGCAGATTTCAAGTGCTCATCCAGGACTCCTGGTTGGGGAAGACTCGGAATGTTTTTGTGGGTAAACACTCAACCACGCATGTGTCGGTGATGATCGTGGCATATTCACTTAGGTCCACTGACGAATCCTTGAACATTGTCCCTTCCACCAACTCGAAGTAATCCCGAATCCACTCCTCTGCCTCCAGCTCCTCATCGTCCTCTTCACCGGTGCCGCGCTCTTCAGTCTCTGTCTGTACGCAGGCAGAAGAAGCACAGCCAGGTGGTCAGACTTACCAAAGTGCAGGCGAGGGATGGAGCAGTCAGTACAGCAGTGGTCGAGTGTGTTGGGTCCTCTAGTGTTGCAGGTGATGTGTTGATTGTAGTTAGGCAGAGACTCCTTCAAGCTCGCCTGATTAAAGTCTCCCGCCACGATGTGACAGGTGGCAGGCTACTTTGTTCTTGTTGATTACAGCACTTAGTTCCTCAAGCACTAGCTTGATGTCTGCCTGAGGTGAGGTGTAGACTGCAGTCAGGATGATTGCAGACTGCAGTCAGAACTCCCACTGTAGAACAGTTAGCACTTCACTGCCAGGTGTTCCACATCAGGGGAGCAGGAATGGGATAAGACTGCCATGTCCGTGAACCATAATGAGTTCATCATAAAGCAGATGCCGTCATCTTTACCATCCTTACCCAACACTGCCATCTGAACCATGCAGTAGATCGTAAAACCCATGGGCTAGAGCGCTGTGTCAGGAGAGTTGGGGTGAGACATGTCTCTGTAAAACAGAGTCACTCATGTCCCTCTGAGAAAGCAATCTTGCTCTGAGGTCCTCAATCTCATTTACTAATGAATTGGTATAGGTTTATTATTGTCACATGTACTGAGGTACAGTGAAAAACTTGTCTTGCATACCGTTCATACAGATCAATTCATTACACAGTGCATCGAGGTAGTACAGGGTAAAACAATAACAGAATGCAGAATAAAGTGTCGCAGCTAGAGAAAATGCAGTGCAAGTAGACAATAAGGTGCAAGGTCACAACGAGGTAGATTGTGAGGTCAAGAGTCCACTTCATCGTACTAAGGAGCTGTTCAATAGTCTTATAACAGTGGGATAGAAGCTGTCCTTGAGCCTAGTGGTATGTGCTTTCAGGCTTTTGTATCTTCTGCCCGATGGGAGAGGGGAGATGAGAATGTCTGGGAGGGGCTGGAGGGAAGAGGAAGGGGGAGTGTGCAGTAATGACTGCACATTTACCAGGATGCTTGGGGGGGGGGGGGGGGGGGGGGGGGAAACGCTTAGGACCCTGTGCTTCAGTCTGACCTGGAGCCCTGTCCTGCAGCCACATTTTCTGAGACAATGGAGGCCTCCCTGGTGAATGATCAGGTGACTGATGAGACCAATGTGGAATTCACAGATTCTGAGTTGGGACAAGAGATGCTTGAAGTTGGCAGGAAGGTAAAGTGCTCCTTCTGAGGGTTTTGCTGAACTTCCCTACATGCCCAAATACATGCAAGGTCTTCAACGTCAATCTGGATGCTGCTTCTCCATTTTAAGCTAGTGAGGATGTTACTTTTTAATCAAGGTGGCTTTGAGGATGTCCTTGAAGCATTTCCCGTCTTCCAAGTACTTCTGTGCTGTTTTGGGACTCTGGTGTCAAACATGTGAAGGATGTTGCCTGCCTGTTTTGGCTAGGTCAGTGTAATTAGAGTTGGATTCACTGTGGTGTATCAGTCAGCTGAGAACATGGATAGCACAAAGAGGGAGGTGGTCACAGTGCAGCTTAAGAGTGTGCAGAGAGAGGGGATGGGTGACCAGCAGCAGTGGGTGGGTAGTCTGGCACTGACCAACCGGCCTAAGTAGCAGGAAAAAGGCAGGACGTAATGACAAAGCAGAGCAGAATCAGCCTGGATTAATGAAAGAAAACCTCCATGCTGGAGTCCCTGGAGGATGTGACAGGGGGCAGATTTTCACTGCAGGGGAGGTGGTCAAGGTCGGGTCTGGGATGGACTGAGCAGAGAGGGGTCCCGCTCAGGGTGCCGGGCTGCCTGTGGTCCCGGGGTGCTGGGCTGCCGGCAGACCCGGGCTGCCCGTTGTTCGCGGCCACTCAGGACAAGTGTCTCCTCACGTTGTGTCAGGCCGCGAGGTGGTCAGTCAAGGACCGCCCCGACGCTGACATCACATGAAACGCGGATCCCTATTGGTTCTCACAACACAACAAGCGATAACGCCCCACCCATCACCCTCTGCCCCGCCCCGTTGCCGCGGCGACCAGCCACTTATTGCCGCTCCTTCTGCTGATTGACATTCCCCCGGCGGGAAAGTCGGCGGCGGGCGCATGCGCAGTGTGCTGACTCCTCCAGTATCCCGGCAGCTCCCGCGTGAGGATGCCGCGGGCGCGGGCCCGTCAGCGGGGGTGGCCTCTGCCGTCCGTACCTCAGCCTGGCCCGCTGCTCCCTCACAGTATTCTTCGTCTTCCTCCTGCCACGACTCCAGGTCACTGTTTTCGGCCGAGCTGCTGCGGCTGTCCGACACTTGGAATCCGCCCAGCTCCATGTCCTCCTCACATCTTGACATTGCTCCGCGCACGGAACCGCGGCCCGGGCGGCCGGCACTGCACCTGCGCACTCCGCGCACGGAGCAACGGCCGGCACTGCACCTGCGCACGGAGCAACGGTCGGCACTGCACCTGCGCACTCCGCGCACGGAGCAACGGCCGGCACTGCACCTGCGCACGGAGCAACGGTCGGCACTGCACCTGCGCACGGAGCAACGGTCGGCACTGCACCTGCGCAATCCGCGCACGGAGCAACGGCCGGCACTGCACCTGCGCACACGGCCCTCCACTGGGAGCTGTGGTCCCGGTCGGGATTCCTCACCCGGCGCCAGTGCGCATGCACGGACGGCGGCTCTTTGCGGACCGCAATTTCCAGGGTTCTGCAGTGCATCGCCCCCCCGCCCCCCCCACCCCCCACGGCGCTCCCCCTGTCGGGAAAGTGTTGGACTACAACTCCCGGCAGCCCAAGGGCGATGGCGAGCGCCGCCTACTGACCTGGTCTGTGCAGTGACAGGGACCCCGGGTCACCCCCCCCAGCCGGACCCCGGCACCAGTCCCCTCACATCTGGTGCCAAGACCTCACCAGGACCCGTTCAGCACATCCACGCCGCCCATCTGCACTGGTCCCATTTACCAGCAGCTGGGCTGCAGCCTCCACACGTCAAGACCTGGCTCAGATACTCTGGCCCATTACTGCTTAAAGCCTCGAGTCCATGCATGGGGTACACAGGGGCCCAGTGTAAGTGGCAGGAGCGCATCACATTACCAGCTGCCTCCCCACCTGTGGGACCCACACCGGTCTCAGCCACCACCTCAGGACCCACAGTCAGCCTCGATCTCCAGGGACCACCTCAGCGAAGGCGGCATCAGTGGTTGATCGCCATTGCATGCGAGATTGCAGGGATGTGGTGGCTGTTCACGTAGTTGTTAAGGAGGAGACCATTTCTAAGTCCCCAGGAAGACGAGGCCAGTGTTTGTTGTGCAGGTGGTGACCACGGGACACTGAGGTCGACTGCAAACCATCAGTCAGTCCTGCCAGTAAAGTTGTAGAGCTGAATGGGAACAATTCATTCACTTCTGCAAAAAGTTTATTCTGTGACAAATACAAAATATTTTAAAACTATTTGCTGTTATTGCAACCAAGACAGAGTAAAAATCACAACAAATCTACCCACCAGCATCAGTAGGTGACCCACAGGGTTGGTGCAGGTGTAAAACCACTGTCTGGGATCAAGGCAGAGTTGGCTCTTCCATTCTCTGGGGAAGGCTGAGGTACAGGGAGCTCTCACAGAGAAGACACCCGTCTCCATGTGCTGTTGTATCTGCATACCCCAGGTCCAGCAGAGAAATGTAATTCTCCAAAATGGAAGAAGACTCACAAACTGCAGCCATTCCACCCAATTCAGGTCCAAGATGTTCCAGGGACCTGACTGTTAGGCTTGTGTGAGGAGACAGGGGATACTGCTGAAGGACTGATCCTGTCCCCTTACACATGGGTCCCGTTAGAGGAAGTTCATTCCTGTGGATTATGCAGGATCCAGCTAGCACCAGCACCCCAGATGTGCCGAGGTCTCACCCAGCTGTCCAACACAACCAAATATTTTTGTGCTCCAGCGAAAAACAAGTTGCTGGAAGAACTCCCCCAGGAACTGTTCCTTTCTCCACAGGAGCTGCCCGACCTGCTGAGCTGTGGCTGCATTCTCTGTTTGACCTTGAATGATGTAGCAGTCCGACTTCTGCTCCCTGTTCTAATGTTCCTAAACTGTCTGTCTACCAAGCTGCTAAACACTTCAGATATTTAAATGATCACCACTCATTCTTCCAAACTCCACTATCCTCCATCACAGGACAACCCACTGGTCTGAATCCAGCAAACCTCCCACTGTGCCCACCCCAAGACTCAGAAACTGAAGCTGTGCACCAACATCAGGAGCAGTCTCAGCCAATCCTCTCCAGCTGCAGCAAGACTTTCCTCAAACCCATGAGACAAAGATGTGCGTATCAAGCATTGTACTGGCACCGTGCTGAGATTCACAGAGGGATCGTGATCCCTGAACCCTCTGGATACCCACACTGTGGTGGGTCAGCACTGTGCCCTCAGTGGATGGGCTGGCACCTAATCCCCAGATCACAGCCTCCTGCTCCAGGTTGGGGTACGTCTTCTTCCTTCACCTGTCGGGACTGGGATCCTTCACATTGGCAGAGCCCAGCTCAGTCCCATCACAGCCCCAGCCCATCAGGAATTTCAAACTCCCTTGGTGTCGAACAACCAGGAGGGGCAGATTGCTGTGTTTTGGAAGGTGTGCCACGACTCGCAGTGCACAGATGATGTCAGTGGTGCTCTCCTCTTTAATGCCAATCCCTTTGCCCTTGTGTGAAGCTGTGATCCTTGGGGGACTTTACCCGGTGGCATTGCTGGTGGCTGAAGCCTGACCATGACTGATTTATCACTCAACAACCTCCCCCTCGGTCAGACAGCAGTCAGCAGGTAGGCAGAGGGCGGACTGTTGAGGGGCAGGAGGGAGCACCTCGCTGATGGGTCTCCAGGAGACCAGACGAGGTGTGTGGAGACCCATCACCCAAGCACGGGGCACCTGATGCTCAGTTCACCTGTGTTGGCCAACAGTCAGACCCAGACGGTGGGGTGTACGTTGTGTGTGGAGCTGGTGGGCTGGCTGTGATCCTGCCTGGCCGAGCCATAGCTCGTCGCCTGTCTCTGATCCTACACTTGGTGGGGGACGGGGAGGTGCTCGTGGATGTAGCTCATGTTCCCATGCTCTGCGAAGTCACACACGCCCTGCCCCTCCCCACGGAGTAACCACTTGGTGGTGAGCAAACCCTCCAAACCCACAGGCCCGCGGGCATGGATCCGTGCTGTGCTGATCCCGACCTCTGCACCTGAAACACACAAGGGAGCAGCGTTGGACTTCAGGCTGCGTGGAACTGCTCCCACGCTGGGCTGCGCAGCCTCGGCACCCACCGTGAGTTTGCACCCCTCCCTCAGCACCCACGGGCAGCCTGCAACCCCCCCCCCCCCCCCCAGCACCCATGGGCAGCCTGCACCACGACCCCTCAGCACCCACGGGCAGCCTGCACCCACCCGCCCCCCAGCACCCACGGGCAGACTTCACCCTCCCCCCCTCAGCTCCCACGGGCAGCCTACACCCTACCCCACAGCACCCACGGGCACCCTGCACCCCCCCCCCCCCCCCCCCCCACGGGCAGCCTGCACCCTACCCCACAGCACCCACAGGCAGCCTGCACCCCTCCCTCAGCACCCATGGGCAGCCTGCACCCCCCACCCCCAAAACTGCTGACAGGACACGAATGCACAACTGTGGAGACCGATGCAAGCACACTCCGGTTCCAGCAGGTTCCAGTAGCTGCAGAATGACCTGCAGGGTTGTGGGGAAAGAGACCAGTGGGCCTGGTGTGGGAGCTGGCACAGACTCAGTGGGCTGAATGGCCTCCTCCTGAGCACAATGATAGTTTCTGCAGCCAGGGCCTGGCTCCCACACAGGAGGTTTATCCCACAACCCAGCAGCTCATGGAGTAACCAGAACAGGGAAACCCAGCTCACCCAGGGCCCAGAGCCCCCTCACCCAGGGACACTCACCCAGTCCAAAGCGATACCCATCGGAGAACCGGCTGCTGGCGTTCCAGAAGACACAGGCGCTGTCCACGTGCTGCATGAAGTACTCTGCCGTCTCCTCTGAAACAGAGCCCGCACTCAGTCACAGAGCCCACGTTCCAACACGACGCAGCCCACGCTCAGTCACAGAGTCCACGCTCAGTCCCGCGCTCCGACACGACACAGCCCACGCTGCTCAGGCCACAGTGGGGCACTGAGAACACTCGCTCTCCTCCTCCTCGGAACACAGGGCAGCACAAGGGAACATTTCACGATCGGACACCGGGACCCCGTCACTCAGTGACATGGGTCAGACAGTCCCACGTTGGTCAGTAAGGGACGGACACCGTCCCGTGTCGTGGATGATGGACACTCACCATTCTCGGTCACGATGACGTCGGTGTGGGAGCTGCCGTACTTGTGGATGTGTGCGATGGCCTCCTGCACGCTGTCCACCACCTCAATGCAGCACTCCAGGTCCCCATACTCCGTGCGCAGGGACTTCACCTCGGAGGGACTGAAGGTCAGGTAGGAAGCAAACCTGGGCCCAGCGTGGATCTTCACCTGCGGAGAAGGGGTCAGTGTCAGCGGTCCCCCCACACGCCACAGGAGCAAGGCACACCGTGAGGCCACACTACAGGGGCACGCCACGGGAGCGAGGCGTGCCACACTGCGGGAGTGGGGCACGGCGCACCGCGGAGGCACGCCACACCACATGGGCACGGCACAGATAAGACCGAGCAGGAGGTGGACATTCAGCCCCTTAAACCTGCTCACCCTTTAATTAAGTCAAGACCCATTTGAGAGCTCGTTCCCCGTGACCCCTCACCTCCTACGGACTGAAGGTTCCACAGGTATCACGGCGGGGTACTGCCCTCCGTGGATTGGAAACGTTCAGAAGGTTATGGGCCAAACACTGGCAAATGGGACGAGATTGGATGGGCATCTTGGTTGGCACGGACAAGTTGGGCCAAAGGGCCTGTTTCCGTGCTGTGTAACTCCCTGAACTCCAGACGTGTCTCTTCCCTCACACTGAGCTGCTGACAGATGCACGAAGTACCAGCCCGCCCACAGTCCCTCATAGCTTTGGCCACCACAAGACCACAGGCTGGTTGGCCGTGGAAGGCATCACACCCCCAGCCAGTCGTGCCCTCAGAGTGCCCAGTGTCAACACTCCTCACTTCCAGTGTCACCTTCCTTCCAGCTGTTCACCCAACACAGAATTATCCAGCTGTTAGACAACCTCTCACCTGTTCCATTCTCAGCATATCGATTATCTGGTCAAAGAAGGGGGTCCTCAGGTGGTCCCTGTGAACCAGCAGCGTCTCCAGAGCATTGCAGGCTGCAGGGTAGTCACACTTGGAATCGCGGACTGCAAACAGGAAGACACGGTGCAGTGATCATTCCCTGGTCCACAGGTCAGTCACAAGCTGCTGCCTCTGTCACTCCCAGCTCAGAGAACCATGGAGCTCCCAGTCAAGGCAACGGTGACACACGACTTCCAAATCAAATGGAGACCAGGAACAACACTCCTGCCCGACAGGATCGGGCACAGTGATCAAACACGGGGGGGGGTTTGGATCGGTTCTAGAACAGGTCCAGTGCATGAGAACAGGATCGGGCACAGTGATCGAGCACGGGGGCGGGGGGGGGGGGGGGTGCGCGCGGGTGGTTGGATCAGTTCTTGAACAGGTCCAGTGCTGGAGAACAGGACTCAGGTCGATGTGAAACGCTTCACAATGACCGCAGCCTGGCTCAGAAACAAATAGACCAGCAGCAAATGTGGAGCGGCTCCTCTCTGACCCCATGCCTGCTGGAGAGGAGATTTTGTCAGCCTGCGTCACGCTGGGCAGCTCACGGAGCTCAGGATGTCCCGTGTAACGTGTTGTCTCACCCTGTAACCAGCCGCCCTCTGCCTGGATCCAGGGGCCATTGAGGAGCCGGGGAAGGCGATGAGGATCACCGACTCTCATCAGCTCTTCCATGGGATCATAGGAAGCCATTCAGTCCATTGTGCCCATACTGGCCCGGGGTCGTCACACACAGGGTCCCTCAGCCTGCAGTTCCCGGCTCCAAGCCCACACCCAGGGACTGTTTCCCGGTGGGGAGGGTCCAGCCTCTCCCACCCTCTCAGACCCCACCTCTGGGGGAGAACACTTCCTCTCCCCACCCCCCCATCACCACATTCAGTCTGTGCCCCCTGCCCAGAGGAACACTCCATGTTGTGCTCCATCTCAGTCTCCCACCATCTTGTACACCCCTATCAAATCTCCCTCAGCCTCCAATCCGATACCACATCCCTAGTGTGGCTGGTCTGTCCTCATCACTACAGTCTTCCAGCCCCTGGGACTCCCTGTCAGTCTGCACCACCTCCAGTGCTGTCAGCTCCTGTCGTAGGTGGGCACCAACTCTGCACAGTGTTGCTGCGTGTCCAACCCCCGTTGTACAGTGTTGCTGCCGTGCATAACCAGCATTGTACACAGCAGGGACCCTGCACAGTGTTGCTGCTGTGTATAACCCGTGTGGTACACAGCAGGGACCCTGCACAGTGCTCCTGCCATGTTTAACCCGTCTGGTACACAGCAGCAGCTCGACCTCCGGGTAGCTAGTAATCCTTCAGGAGCCCCCCATCCAGCTCCCAGGTATCCCACCAGCCCGAAACCCAGGGTCCCAGCCCGGCCCCAGTCAGTCCGACTCACCAATCTTGACGGCCTTATCTAGATTGGCATCGGAATCCAAGAAGACGTGACAGATTCCCTCACTGTGGCCGAGTACCGGGATTCCTTTCGACGCTTTCTGGATGTCACGCACCAACTGGGAGGAGCCACGAGGAATGATCAGATCGATGAGCTTGTCCAGCCGACACAGGTCCTCCACCTCCTCCCGCGTGCTGACCTGAATCAGAGGGACAACACTCTGCAGGAGTCTGTCACCTGTTCATCGGCCCCTCGGCCGCACAAAACACCACGATCCTCGTCGAGAAAGGCCACAGCCCATCAAATCCACCATGGCCTTTCTGCAGGTCCCCGTCTAATCCCCCCCCCCCGCACCCCTCACTGTCCCCCCCAACCCCCCAACAGTCCATCCCACCCCCTACACCCCTCACTGTCCCCCCCCAACAGTCCATCCCACCCCCTACACCCCTCACTGTCCCCCCCACCCCCCCAACAGTCCATCCCACCCCCTACACCCCTCACTGTCCCCCCCAGCCCCCCAACAGTCCATCCCACCCCCTACACCCCTCACTGTCCCCCCCCACCCCCCCAACAGTCTCTCCCCCCCCTACACCCCTCACTGTCCCCCCACCCCCCCCAACAGTCTAATCCCACCCCCTACACCCCTCACTGTCCCTCCCTGTCTATTCCCACTCTCAGTCCATGTCCCCAAACAGGAGGGGGGAAGCTGAGACCAGCAGCACTGTCAGTTCACGGACATGTCTGCAAAGCTGCTCACACTCACCAGCTGGACAGCGTCCCTGACCCCATGAGCCGATAGTGCCTCCTGGGTCAGGCGGTGCAGAACGTGGTTGCTGTGCGTTGCTTCCTTGCCCCCTTTCAGTAAGAGGCCATTGCCACTCGCGATAGCCAGTGCTGACACCTGATGGACACAAACTCTCCAACTTCAATCCACGTTAACTCCGTTACGTTCCGGCTGCTCTCAGCTTAAATCCCAGGAGCAGCGGTTCCAGGAATCACAGAAACATCGGGCTGTTAACCAGCACTCGGTCCGAACCAGCGATCCAAGTGCTCACCCAGATCACGTGCACCAGTCTCTGCCTCCCCAAACCCCTAGGCAGTGTGCTCCAGATCCCAAAAAATCTTCCTCAGATCCCCTCATCGTAAACCTCTGCCCTCTGGTCTGGGTCACCTCTGCTATGGGGAAACGTTTCCTACTCCCTGCCCTATCAGGACTCCGTTCGACCCCTCCACTCCAACCCCAGCCCCTCCCAACTGAAACGCTCCATCCCAGTGAACCCTCTGCACCGCATTCACCCTTCTTGTAGTGCGGTGACCCAAACTCTGCTGCAGCTGGGGCCTGACCAATGCTGCGTAGAGTTGTCACAAAACCTCCCGACTCTTTCATTGTACGTCCCCCTCATAAAGGCAAGAACCCACGTGCCTCATCGGTGCTGCCCAGGATCCTGGATCGCTCAGTTCCAGGTCAGAGAGAGGACTGTGTCAGCCTGCCCAACCGCAGACCCTCCCTCACCGCAGACCCTTCCTCCACCTCAATACTGGTTACAGACCAACCCGTCCCTCTGCCATTACTGATGATCATCGGGCGATTGTGGGGGAGAGACAGTGCCCCACCCACTGATCCCCCCCACTGCGGTCCCCTCACCCCATGCCCTGCTCCATCCCACCTCACCTGGGGCAGGCAGTCAGGCCGGGATTCAAAGATGACCAGGAGAACCCCGATGGGGACGGTGACCTGCTCCAGGTCCAGCCCGTTGGCCACCCGCGTCCGGCGGATCAGCCGGCCCACGCTGTCCTGTGCCGACCCCGCGATCTGACGCAGCCCGATGGCCAGACTGTTCAACCGGGCTGTGGTGAGCGAGAGTCGCTTCAGCAGCGGCTGGGAGAGGCCTGTCCGTGGGGAGGGGGGACAGGGAGCGTTGGTGGGGGGGGGGGGCGGTAGCGGGAGGAGGGGTGGGGAGGAGGGGGGGTGAGGGGAGGGCGGGAGGGAGAGAGAGGCAGGTCTGTCAACTCTGTAACACGACACCCCTGCAGCCTGCCGTCAATGCATCACCCAGTGACACCCGGCCACACGCTGCCCATACGCGGAACGCGCCACCTGTACGCGGACTGCCCTGACCTGTAGCCTCCGCCTTCTCCATGTCTCTGCGATTTGCGCTCAGGATCTCGTCGCGATGGTCCGTCAGCAGGTCGGCCAGTCGGTGGATGATGTCGGCCCTCTGCAACACACCAGGGGAGACTCAGTCCGCGGCACACCCACCCACCATACCCCCTCCCCTTCACCCTGTGCCCAGGAGCACCCGACGTCAGCCCCCGTAACCCTGGGGTGGGGGTCGGGTGGGCAGGGTCAGAGGTCGATAAGGCAGCACGTTTGCAGGGTCCCATCGCGACGTGATTGGCTGAGCAGTGGGCTATCAGCATTGACATTCAGCCCCAGGGATCAGGTCCGGACCACCTGCACCCCCAGGCTGATGAACACGGTGGGACCTCACTCACCTGCTGTGGCAGTAACGAAGACATCAGCCTCCCGTCCGCCCGCGCCATCTCTGCCTGCTGCTCCACGGTGGGCCCTGAGGGGACAGAGCATCATCACTGCACCCACAGTCCACCACCCCCCCATCCCCGCCTCACCCCACCCCCCTCCCCATCCCCGCCTCACACCACCCCCCTCCCCATCCCCACCTCACCCCACCCCCCTCCCCATCCCCACCTCACACCACCCCCCCCACACCCCTGCCTCACCCCACCCCCCCTCCCCCTCACACCCCCTCCCCATCCCTGCCTCACCCCACCCCCTCCCCATCCCCACCTCACACCACCCCCCCCACACCCCTGCCTCACCCCCCCCACACCCCCTCCCCATCCCTGCCTCACCCCTCCCCCTTACACCCCCTCCCCTCCCAGCCTCACCCCACCCCCTCACGCCCCCTCCCTCCCCACCCCTCCACCCTCACCCTCTCCCCGTCCCCCTCCCTCTCCATCCCTCCCTGATCCACACCTACCTGCGGGCTTCACCTCTGAGAAGAAAGTTCCAATCTTTTTGCCCTCCACTATATCTGTGATCACATGACCCGTCACCCTCGGGTGGGTCCCACTGGCGATCACCACCGAGGTCCCTCCCTGCAGAGCCCAAAGGGCTGCCTTCACCTGGAACCAGATCAGACGTGTGTGGGGGTAGGATGGGTGAGGCCCCAGCTGTTCTCTGTTCACAGAGGGACGATGCCTCCCTGACACACCTCACAGCCCCTCGCCCTCCGGTGCCTCCCCGACACACCTCGCAGCCCCTCGCCCTCCGGTGCCTCCCCGACACACCTCGCAGCCCCTCGCCCTCCGGTGCCTCCCCGACACACCTCACAGCCCCTTGCCCTCCGCAGGCTCCAGAACCAGAGGCCAGGACAGTTCAGCCGATCCCTGTGACCCCTCACTGGTTCCATCCATCTCCACCATATCTTCTGCTCACTGGGGCTCCCCGAGAGAAGGCTCCTTCCTCACTCCAACCCTTGGGTCCTGAGCCCAACCAGCCCCCAACGACACTGCCCGAGTCCGAGGGAATTCCGGAAGCAGCTCCAAGGGCATTCCAAAGGGAATCTCTCCGTCCCTCCCACTGAGAGCATTTCCTGGTAACCTGTCCATCCAGAGTCACTGCACCCTCTTTACACAGGAATACTTTGGGATATGGACAGGCTGCAGAGAGCTAACCCCTGGGGCTCGGAGAATCCACAGGTGATTCAAGGGGTCAGCAAGGGAGATGCTGAGAGCTCAGCAAACTGTCAGGTGGGGCAGAATCTGTCATGTTGTACAGCACAGAAACAGGCCCTTCGGCCCACTGTATCTGTGCCGACCATCTGTGCTAATCCCACCTGCCTGCGATAACTCCATCTCTCTATGGCCCTGCTCATTCACGTACCTGTCCTGATGCCTCATAAACATTATTACTGTTGCTGCTTCCATCATCCCCTCTGGCAGCTCTTTCCAGAGACCAACTACTCCTTGTGTGAAAAATTTACCCCTCAGGTCCCCTTTAAACCTCCTCAATCACATGTCATCTAGTTATAGACACCCCTACCACAGGAAACAGATTACCTACCCCATCTATGCCTCTCATTCCTGTATAAACCTCTATCACATCACCTCTCAACCTCCTTCACTCCAGGGAACACAGGCCCAGCGTGTCCAACCTCTCTTCGTCCTGGGCCAAAGGGCCTGTTCTTGTGCTGTACTCTTCTACATCCTATTAACCAAGCCCTCCAATCCAGGCAACATCCTCGTGCAGCTTTTCTGAAACCTCTCTAGCTTAATCCCAGCATTCCTGTAGTGTGGTCACCAGAACTGCACACCATACTTCAGGTGTGGTCTCACCAACGTCTTGTATAGTTGTACATGACGTCCCAACTCTTGTACTCAGTGCCCTGACCGATGAAGGCAAGCGCACTAAATGCCTCCTTCAGTACCCTGTCTACCTGTGTCGTCACTTTCAGGGAACCGTGTACCTGTAGCCCTGGGTCTCCCTGTTCTACAACACTCCCCTGGGCCCTGCCGTTCACTGTGTACATCCTGCCCTGGCTTCACTTCCCAAGATGCATCACTTCAGCACTGGTCCAACTTAAATTCCATCTGCCTTTTCCCTTGCCCATTTTTGCAGTTGATCAAATCTCTAAACTTGCTGATCATGGACTTGGAACATTCAGGAAGGAGCAGCAGAGGTTGAAAAACTGGGAATGGAACAGGAACGGAGGTGGGATCGACCAGAGACTGCAGGCTCCACACCTTCCTCTGACAGGGCAGCCTAACTCCAGCCCAGACTCCACCAGCACCGGAGACAAGGTATTGCCACAAAACACCTGGGCAGTGTGGTGTGGGAGGGGGATGGGGAGGGGGAGCCCTGCAACATCTGGAGACCAGATGTTCAGTGAAGCCTAGGTGCTTGGGAAGCTGATGGAGAGAGAACAGACAGAAGTACACAGGACACAGATCTCGCACTGATGAGGCTCCAGTGTACAGCAGGGTTCAGACGCACAAATCCGCCCACTGGATCCCCACCCTGACTGAGGAACTGCGCCCCTTCCCCACCTTGGCCTCCATGCCTCCGAGACCCACTCTGGACTTGGTCCCAAACGTGATGGACTGCTGGTCTCCGGGGTAGAAAGTGTCGATCAGCTTTGCATCGTCCAGCCCCGGTGGGCAGTCATAAAGGCCTGAAACACAGGAGAGCCCTTCGATTGCACCAGATCACCAGAGACAGAGGCCAATCAGCCCCTCCTACCTGTTCTAGATCAGGGTCTATCCATTACTGCGGAGACACTGTTCACACTCAGTAACTCCAACCCCACAAAAACACTGTTCACCACCAATATCTCTGTACACGTTGTTACACACATCATTGTCTCCACACCTACAATGTTCACAATCGTTACCTACACACATTATGGGTGCCCTCCCCACACACTCAGGCACACAGGCACGCACACACGAACAGTGTACCACACTCACCCTCCACATCGGAAAGGACAATCAGGAGGTCGGCCTTCATCTCCACGGCGAGCCGTGCTGCTAGACTGTCGTTATCCTTGATGCTGATCATCTGCTGCAAACACCAAACCTCAGAGTGAGGGGCAACTCAAGCAGGAGCCAGCGATCCCACCCCTCACAGAGAGCTGTGACCAAAGGTCAGCCTCAACACTGCGGCCCCCTCCCCAAGCATTGCCCCTCCTCCCCCACCTCCCCAACCATTCCCCCTCCCCAACCATTCCCCCTCCTCCCCCACCGTTAGCCCACCGACCCCAAACCCCGTCAACTCCATCACCGGTGACCATGGGCCCTGAGCTCCTGACACCCTCCCCCAAACCCTCCATCCCCATCCCCACCCCCGAACTCTTCCCCCTCCCACCACCCCCCCCACTGTGACATTTGGCAGTGCTGGGAAGGGGCTGGGACCATCAGCCCACGCGGGGGGGGAGGTGGAGCCCCTGTCTGGGGTGGGGGGGGGGGTGTGCCCACCTCTCTCTGCAAGCCCCGATCCCTGGCCCCCCCCCCCTTACCCCCTGCAGGTCACTGTTGGGTTCCGGGGGGGGCACCACGGCGTCGTTGGTGTTGATGATAGGGACGATGTTCATGCGCAGGAGTTCGTGTAGGGTGCTGCTCAGGTTCCGGCGCTTCTGCTCGTCGTGGAAGTCCAGGTTGGTCACCAGGATCTGGGGGAGGATTCAGACACTAAGGCTGGACAGTCCAGCTTGACCCTGCTGATCCACAGGGAGACGTTCACCCAACCCGCACAAACGGACGGGGAGCGGATAAACCCTCACAGCTTTAGTGTGGGAAGGATCTGGGGAACGTTAACCCACCTGAGCAGCGCAGATGCTGTACTGTGTGAACATCGCTTCGTACAGAGCCATCAGACCGCTCTGACCCGCAGCCGCGCAGGCGCGGGCTTCCAACACGGGGACTGTCTGCAACAGTCAAATCAAACACTTCACTCAGAATCCGCGCCACACAACAGGCTGCCAGCCCCTAGTCACCATCCCTCTCCACACGTTCAATACCCCCATCCAACGCCTCTACCAACACCCCACCTTCAGTGCCCCACACCCGTACCTACACCTCGCCTTCAGTGCCCCACACCCGTACCTACACCTCGCCTTCAGTGCCCCACACCCGTACCAACACCCACCTCCCACCTTCAGTGTCCCACACCTGTACCAACACCCACCTCCCACCTTCAGTGTCCCACACCTGTACCTACACCCCACCTCCTTCCTTCAGTACCCCACACCTGTACCAACACCGCACCTCCCTCCTTCAGTGTCCCATGCCTGTACCTACACCCCACCTCCTCCTGCAGAGTCCAACCGGACACTGACTGCCCATTTCGGAGGAATCCTTTTCCAGCTGTTCTATGTCCATCCTCAGCCAGCACCCTGAACACCCCCGTGACCTCCCTATGCCCCCATGAACATTCACCCCACCCCCCCACAAGCCCCCTGACCCCACCTGAACCCCGTGACCTCGCCCTCCCTGGCGCCCTGGCTGATGCTCACCATGTCCTTCAGCTGGTTCTGCCCTGAGTGCAGAGCCTGCCGCACGCTCTGGGACAACAGGATCTCGTGACGCAGCCGCTGCTTCCCGAAGGCCACCGCGCCACTGGTGACGATCAGCATCTCCCGCCCCTGGTTCTGCAGCACCGACACCTGGCGAACACGGACATAACACGGGCACGCAGTCACCGCCACACGCAGACATAACACGGGGTCACGCAGTCACCACCACACTCAAGTATAACACAGGCAAGCAGCCACCCCACACAACACACAGGTATAACCCAGCGAACACACACACCGCCAGTGTAAGGGGGACCTGGTGAAAGTAGATTGGGAGCAGATGCTTGCCGGTAAAACGACAGCTGGCAATTGGGAGTCCTTTACAAGAATTTGTAAGGGTTCAGGGCCGGCACGTTCTGGTAAGGGTGAAAGGCAAAGATGGCAAGAGTGGGGAACCTCGGATGATAAAGGATGTTGGAAGGTTTGATCAGGATAAGGAAGGCACGTGGCAGATATAGACAACTGAAATCGAGGGAGTCTGCTGAGGAATATAGAGTGTGTAGGAGAAGGAACACAAGGAAGAAATTAGGAGGACGGAAAAGGTGATGAAATATTCTTGGTAAGTAAGGTTAAGGAGAATCCTAAGACATTCCATAAGTTTATCAGGAGTAAGAGGTAATCAGGGAAAGAGTGGGTCCTGTTAGGGACCAAAGGGGTAATCTATGTGTGGAGCCAGGGCGTGTGGGCAAGGCCCTAAATGAATACTTCTCGTCTGTATTCACAAAGGAGAAGGAGGTGGAAGATGGTGAGTTCAGGGAGGGGTACGTGGATAATCTGGGGCAGGTCAGTGTGAAAGAGGAGGAGAAGTTAGACATCACCAAATGTATAAGGGTTGATAACTCCCCAGGGCCCGATAAAATCTATCCCGGGAACCTATGGGAAACAAGGGACAGACATATTTGCATCATTAGCCACAGGTAAGCTACCAGAGTTTTCTGTAACTACAGACCGATGAGCCTTATGTCTGTGGTAGGGAAATTATTGAAGACAATCAAAATTATTGAAGAAAATTATTGGAGAAGATTTATCTACATTTGGAAAGGCAGGGCTGATCAGGGATAGTGAGCATGGCTTTCTGAGGGGGAAGTCTGTCTCACTAATCTGACTGAGGTTTTTGAGGAGGTAACTAAGATAAAGGCAGGGAGGTAGAGGTTGTACATATGGACTTTAGTAAGGGCTTTGACAATGTCCCACGTGGTTGGCTCGTCCAGAAGGTTAACACACATGGGATCTAAGGTGAGCTGGCTAATTGGATCCAAAATTAACTGTGATAGGAGGCAGAGGGTGGTGGTGGAGGGGTGCTGACCGCAGGGACCGGTGCTTTTCTGTGACCGGTGCTGACCGCAGGGACCGGTGCTGGGCCCTACTGTTCGTGATCTGTATTAATGACTTGGATGTGAATGTAGGGGATATAAATAGTAAGCTGGTATTGGAATTGGTTTATTATTGTCACATGTACCACGAGAAGCTTTGTTTTGCCTGCGTTTCAGACAGATCATTCCGTACATTAGTACATTGAGGTCGTACAAAGGGAAAAACAGAAGGCAGGATATAGTGATACAGTTACAGGTGGATAAACGAGGTGCAAGGGCCACGTTGAGGTAAACCGAGATCAAGTGTTCATCTTTATCATACAAGAGGTCTGTTCAATAGTCCTATAACAGCGGGATAGAAGCTGTCCTTGAGCCCGGTGGTACGTGCTTTCAGACTTTTGTATCTTCTGTCCGAGGAAGGTTGTCTAAGGATAGAGCAGGATGTAGATCATATGGGAAGTTGGGTGGAGCTTTGGCAGATGGAACTTAATCCCGGCCAGTGAAAGATGATGCATTCGCAGAAGTCAAATACTGTAGGTCAGGTACAGTAAATGGTGGAGTGCTATGTTAAAGAGACATTTAGACGGACACTTCAACGGGCAAGGCATAGAAGGGTACAGACCTACTGCAGGCAAGTGGGATGTGTAGATGGGCAAAAAGATCGGCACAGACGTGGGGAGAAAGGGAGAGACGTGGGGGGAAGTTACTGGGACCGGAGGGCTTGAGTTATGAGGACAGGCTGGGACTGTTTTCCCGGGAGGGTGAGGGGTGACCTTATAGAGGTTTATAAAATCATGGGGGCCATAGACAGGGTGGACGGTCACAGTCATTTCCCCAGGGTAGGGGAGTCTGAAACTAGAGGGCATAGTTTAAGGTGAGAGGGGAAAGGTTTAAGGGGTCCTGAGGGGCAGGTTTTTCACACAGAGGGTGGTGGGTGTGTGGAACGAGCTGCCAGAGGAAGTGAGGGTACAATTACGGTGTTTAACGGACATTTAACACGGATGGGAAACACTTAGAGGGACGTGGGACAAGTGCAGGCAAATGGGACTGGCTCAGGTGGACAATTTGGTCAGCACGGACAGGTTGGGCCGAAGGGTCTGTATCTGAGCTGTACGACTGTGAGACAGGGATAATGAGAAGCTGGTTCTTCAGATACCCTCAACAGTAGCTCTGCGACCTTGCTCTGGAGATGTTCCTGGGCATTTCCCCACCCCCACCCCCCCAAACATTTGGGTTTGTGCTTGGCCAAGAAGCCAGTGGAGTGAGACCCCACTCGGTGAGACAGTGACGGAGCCACTCCACACCTGCTCAACGATGGAAGCCAAGCGTCCAAGGGCCAGGCCGCACTCATCGCCCCGGGTTACCACGGCGCTGCCCAGCTTCACCACGATGCGTTTAGCTTGCTTCAGCTCGCTGCGGTGGGCAAAGGGCTTCTCCGGAGTCCGGCTGTGGAACGGGAGGTTGCTCCAGTGTCGGGCAACAGCGGGAATTGATCCGTAACTGGGGAGACCTGCAGGGAACAGAGTGTGGTCACAGCCCAGGGACCTTTCCTCAGGAACCCCTCGAGGGTGGGTTCAGCACCCACCCACCCACCACCCCCCCCCCCATCTCACCCCTCAGAGAAAGGTGGTGGGTGGTCCCAGTGGGTCCCAGTCTCAGAGTGGCTGAGGGTGGGGGGGGGGGGGGGTGACGGAGGGGGGGTGCAGGGAATGGTACAGAGCCGGGGGGAGGAGGGGTGACGGAGCGGGGGAGGGGGAGGAGGATGGGTGACGGAGCAGGGGGTGCAGGGAACAGGACGGAGCGGGGGGGGGGAGGGGTGACAGAGCGGAGCAACGGGCAGTGGGCTGGGTGCAAGTGGAGGAGGGGGCCAGTGTCCGAGTGGCTCTCTCCCATCATTGGCGGCAGGATCTGGCTGATTGCCAGCAGTAGGCATCACTACATGTTCCCCGGTGAAGAGGACCCTCTGCAAAGGGAATGAGGAGCTGCCCTGCCCAGCAATGGGTTGGACCCTGCCCCCCAACCCCGTACAGTGCAGACACTGGCCCATGTACCACACAGGAAGGTGCTGCTCTGCCCAAGATGTGCTACACCCACACCACAGGACGTCACAGAGCAGAACAGGGTTATCGTGGTGGGGATTTCACTTTTCCAATATTGACCAGCCTTAGAACAAGGGGCTTTGATGGGGAGGAATTTGTTCAGTGATCTCTCACCCCTTCCCCTAACCTCGTGCCCTCTGGTTATACATCCCTCTGCTATGGGGCAGAGGTTTCCATCTACCTGGTGAATCTCCTCTCATTTCCAGAGTGATCACACCCTTCCTACAGTGCGGTGACCACGACTGTACACAGTACTCCAGCTGTGACCACAACCGTTTCACTTGGTTGTACCTGAACCATCCCCAACACAAAACGTTAACTGGTTTCTCTTCCCACAGGTGCTGCTGACTGGCTGAGTTCTTCCAGCATTTCTGATTTTGTTTCAGATTCCGACATCTGCAGTTTTATTTGATTCCCAAGTATTCCACGTGCTTTTCTAACACCCTGTCCCCCAGCCTGGTCACATGTACCAGGGACCCTCTGTTCCTCAGTACTTTGTGCATTCCCACCATTCACTGTGTACACACCATCACCTCACACTTACCAGGACTACGTTCCACCTGCTAGTGTTCAGTCCATCTTACCAACTGATCAATAAAGCCCTGGAGCCTAACAACACCCTCCTCACCACCACCACGTCACCTCTGAACTTACTAATCATGCTCCTACATTCAGAATGTTTACCACAAACACTCTGGATCCACAAATCCCCGTGCTAACCACTGGCTTCCACTCACGACAACAACCCTCCAGCGTCACTCCCTGCCCCCCATCACTTGGCCATGGACTCCAACCTTTTGGACCAGTTTCCCACCTACGACTTTGACTGCACAGGTTGCATTGCCTGCACCTGCCCTCACCAGCCCACTCTCTTACATCTGCAGAAAGATTCAGACCGGATCACCCCGTAACTTAACTGGGCCACTCCAGCTGCATCTCCCAAACCTGCGACTTCTGCCTCCAAGGGGGACCAGCAGAGGGGAACACCACCTCCAGCAGGTTCCCCTCCCAGCCACGCACCCTCCTGACTGAGCAATCTATCACCGGTCCATTGCCCGTCCCAGAGCTCCCTCTCCACCAGCACAGAGGGAGGACCCACGGAAGCAGGACTGCACCCGTTCACGAGCCAACCTCACCTCCACCTCAAGGCCAGTTAGGGGTGGGGGTAACTGCAGCCCTGGCCACTGATGCAGCAGTGGGGCACTGGAGCCCAGTCACCTGGCAGATCGGAAGCAAGGTCCCTGGGAGGGATTCGAACCTGCCTCACAGGTTTGTTCAGTTATTTCCATGAATCTAGTTTGTTCTTCATACCCACAATCCCTGGGGTAAACAGCACAACTGCAGAGACAGCCAGAGAACCAGGGCAGTGCCTGAAACGGCAGAGAATTTATAAACAGTTTGAGACCACACGACCCAGTTATTCACATCTCCCAAGGTGCATGGGAGAGCCCTTCACCCTCAGTGGGGTGGGGTGCATCGAGACCAGCAGTGTCCACATCCCACCAGAATGACCACACCAACACTTCTCGCTCACATTTCGTCAGCCAGCAGCCCGTCCGGGGTGAGGCAGTGTAGGTGGCGGCAGTGCGGAGCAGAGGACTGAGGCCGGCTTTCAGCAGCATGATGAGCCTGGTGCAACACAGTTACCTGCCAGGGAGCAGAAACAATGCGTGGGGTCAGGTCACGTCCCAGTGATAAACAAACACTCCGAGCTCTGCTGTCACTGTCCCAAACACACTGACCACACAGTGACCCCCACTGTCCACACACACACACAGACCACGCAGTGACCCCCACTGACCACACACACACACACAGACCACGCAGTGACACCCACTGACCACACACACACACACAGACCACGCAGTGACCCCCACTGACCACACACACACACACAGACCACACAGTGACCCCCACTGTCCACACACACACACACAGACCACGCAGTGACCCCCACTGACCACACACACACACACTGACCACACAGTGACCCCCACTGTCCACACACACACACAGACCACGCAGTGACCCCCACTGACCACACACATACACAGACCAGTGACCCACGCACACAGACCACACACTCACCCCCACATCGATCCAGCCCCCCTCCCCCCGCATTGACCCACCACCTGCCCCATCCCCGACTCACGCTCCGTTCCCGGTTCCGCGGAAGTTTCCGGATGGGACCGGGGAGCGGAGCCCGAGGGCGGGGAACCCAGACCCGGAAACCGAGGCTGCGGAACCTCCACCTCTTCCTGAGCGGCGCGATCGCTGCTGGGACCCGCCCCCGAGATACGCTCCATGTCCCCGGGATACGAGCTCCACTCCCTTGATACGCACCATTCCCGGGATACGAGCTCCGCCCCCGCTCCCCGATCTGAACCCCGCCCCCTGGATACGCACCGCCAGCGGGATACGAGCTCCGCCCCCGGGATACGTACCATGTCCCCGGTTACGCCCCATGTCCCCGGGATACGAGCTCCGCCCCCCGGGTTACGAGCTCCGCCCCTGGGATACGCCCACGCTCCGAACCCCGCCCCCTGGATACGCACCGCCCCCGGGATACGCCCCCTGCCCCGTCAGCGGCTGATGAAATCCGCTCCGGTGCCACGTGGAGCGGGTTCGGTTCCCGGTTTTTTGCGGAATGTTCGGTAGCGACTGTCCCCGGTTTACGGACGGATCGGGGCTCAGCGCAGGTCCTGCGGCTGGGAATCTGCCCCTCACCCCCCCCGCCAAAGGCTCTGCCTCCCCCCAGGACCGGAGATCTCACATCCCGCCCCTGGACCGGGACCTCCCCCTTAGAGCTCCCCTCCCCTCCCCCGGACCTCACCCCCCCCTCCTCCCCCGGACCTCACCCCCCCCCCTCCTCCCCCGGACCTCACCCCCCCCCTCCTCCCCCGGACCTCACCCCCCCCCTCCTCCCCCGGACCTCACCCCCCCCCCTCCTCCCCCGGACCTCACCCCCCCCCTCCTCCCCCGGACCTCACCCCCCCCCCCTCCTCCCCCGGACCTCACCCCCGCTCTCCTCCCGCCGGTAAAGCGGACACCGGCCGACGAGCCGCACTTTCTGCTGGAACTGCAGGCGGCGTCCGCACGCTGCTGCGGAGCGGCAACTCGACGGCCCTTCCCCCTCCCCCTCCCCCCTCCGTCCCCTCCCCTCCCACCTCCGTCCCCTCCCCCTCCCACCCTCCCCTCCCTAGTCCCCTCCCCCTCGCACCTCCCCTCCTCCCTCCCCTCTCCTCCCTTGTCCTCTCCCGTCCCCCTCCCCACCTCCCTCCCTCGTCCCCTCCCCCTCGCACCTCCCTCCCCTCCTCCCTCCCCTCTCCTCCCTTGTCCCCTCCCCTCCTCCCTCCCCTCTCCTCCCTTGTCCCCTCCCCTCCTCCCTCCCCTCTCTCGTCCCCTCCCTCTCCCGTCCCCCCTTCCCTCCCTCCCCGTCCCCTCACCGCACCCCTCCCCTCACCCTCCTCCCTTCCGTCACTTCCTCTCACCCTCCCTCCTCCCCACACCCTCTCCCTCCCACCCGCCTCTCCCACCTCTCCCTCCCCGCCCCCTCCTTCCCTCACCCCCTCCCCTCTCCCCTCACCTTGCTCCCTCCTTCACCCTCCTCCTCCCTCCCTCCCCACACCCTCCTCCCCACCCCCTCTCTTCCCCTTCTCTCCCCACCCCGTCCCCCCCTCCTTCCCCCTCCCCAGGTGATTGGTGGATGGGGTGTGGGGGGGGGGGGGTGGTTGGTGGTGATGGATAGGGGAGGGGAGGGGGTGGATGGGGTTGGGAGGCCGGTAGGTGGGTGACGCTGGAATGTGGAGGAACTCAGCGGGTCCGGCAGCGTCTGTGGAGGGAGATGGACAGTCGATGTTTATGGAGGCGGAGAAAATAAACATAGGAAGATGTCCAGATGTGGGAGGGGAGGGGAGGGTGGAGACAGCTGCTGGAGAACACAGAGGGCTGGCAGTGCTGGGCTTGGACGGGTGAGGGAGGTGGTGATGGGAACCATTGGGCGAGAGATGTGGGGGGGGGGGAGCCGGAGGGTGAACACTGTGGGTGGGGGGGGGGTGTGGATGGGACTGGGAGAGGGAGGCGGATGGAAATGGGTGATTCTTCGGTGAGAGTTTGAAAATTGGGCATGTTACTGGGCCAGGGCACAGTGTGGGTCAACGGGTCAGAGGGCAAAGGCAGCAGCAGCTTCTGGAAGGTCAGAGTTCGGCTGCTCCAGTGGTGGAGCACAGCTGGGCTGGGAGGGACGGGCTCCATGGGGCAGTGAACCCAGAGTCACCAGCACAGGCTGCAGCATCGGTGATTCACACCGGATCGTGCCGTCTGACCCAGAAATGGTGCAGCTGCTTAATTCAGTAATCACGGTTTGCTGCGTCAGGACGGTTCTGGACACCGCCCCCCACCCCCCGGCACAGGACGGTTCCGGAACCCCCCCCCCACCCCCCCCCCCCCCCCCCCCCCCCCCCCCGGGCGTGGGACAGTTTGGTCCCGTGTGCATGTTGTCACGGTTACGCCCATTTCCCAGCCTTTGGTCTACCGCTGGTGAAGAGCTTGTCTGTGGGGTGGGGGTCGGAATTGTTCCCCACCACCCACATCGGCAACAGGATCCAGACCCACTCATCGAGTTCAGTCATTTCCCCCCCACCGATTGACTTCAGACCCCCCATGGGATCGTGTTCTCCCCAGTCCCAGGGCCACCCCCACCATCCCGCCCCCCCCCCCAACTCCACCGTATTATCTGCCTCAGGCACCACTCCTTTCCTCCTCCACCCCCCCCCCACCTGCTACCTGTGGGGTAGGGTGTGTGTAGGTAACGCTCCAACCCCTCTGTCCTCCGCCGCACACTCAGTCTTCACCTGGTGTCACCTCGCACTGCTCCAGGTTCCAATCCACATCACCCACACGTCTGTTAGATTGGTTTAACCTGATCTGTGTTCCTTTGTTTGCTCTTTTGTTTACGAGCTGCAGACAGTGAGACGCAGGCACCCACCCCACCAGCACTGGGGGTTTGTTATTTCACTGACAAGGCCCTGCCCCCTGTCCCTGGGGCCCGTCCCCTGTTCCTAGGGCCCTGTCCCGGGACTCTGCCCCTGTTCCTAGGGCCCCATTCCCTGTTCCTAGGGCTCTGAGGGGAGCAGTGAGGAACTGGGATCAGAGTTTCGGACCCTGAGCCCTGCACACTCCCGACACTCCTCGGTCAGTGGTCTCACCGGACAACCTGGCACCAACCACAGACTTTACGTCTGGGGTCAGTGATCTACTTTCCTGCACCGTTCACTCCTCGCCCGTGTCCCCTCCACAAACACCCCCCTCGGCGTCCAAGTCCACACTCAGCCTTGGAGCAAACACTGAGGCCATTCAGCCCATGTGCCCTGCCTACAGAGCACTCCAGGTAGCTCTCCCACCACCTGTAAGTTCTCCCTTTGGCATGGATCCGTGGTCACCGACACTGACCTCCTGATCACAACTCACTGGGGAGGAAGACGTTTCCTCTGTATTTCCTCGGAGCAGAAAAAGTGGAAAGGGGCAGAGGGGGACAGGCCTAACGCGGGCAGGTGGGATTGGTGTAGAAAGGCATCGCGGTCAGCACAGACACGGTGGGCTGAAGGGCCTGTCTGTGCTGAATGATTCTAAAACCCTTCCCTGGTTTTACTTTGCAATCAATGTTTGTGACTGAGTGAACTGCCCCTCTCTGCCCAACCTCCCAAACCCTCTGCCCAACATCTGCCCGGCCTCTTGTAGGGTCTCCCGGCACATGGCTGGGGAGGGGGTGAGGGTTGGAGAGGGATTGAGGGGAGGGATGGGATGGGAGGAGGGGTGGGGGGGGGAGGGGTTGAGGGGATGGGGAATAGGGAGTGGAAGGAGATTGGTGAGGTGGAGGGGAGGGATTGAGGAAGGAGAGGGGTAAAGGTGGGGATGGGGAATAGTTGGACCAGGAGGGAGGGATCTGCTGGAGATTGGGGCAGGTTGGGTTGGACCAGGACCTGTGGGGTCCCATCGGGGGAACAGCTGCTGAGAGGGAGTTGGGGAATGGGGAGACCCTTACCCCACATGCAGGTCCATCATTGCTGATAATTGCCTCCCCTCATCGCTCTACACCTCCCAGCCCTCCACTCTGCCCCCCCACACCATTCCCCACCCCCCCGTGTCCCATCACTCTGGTCCCCCAATGCCCTGATCCACCTGTACCCCACAGCTTGTGTGCAGCCAATCCCAGCCCCCCCGCCACCCCCACACCCCACCCCAAGCCCTGTACCCACCCCCAAGTGTCAATGGGTTGGCCTCACTTGGGGAACCACCTTCACAAACTCCACCCACAGCTCCCGTCCCACTCCTGGTTTGGGTGATTCACAGCCTCTTCCCAACCCAGGGCAGGCACCAGGCAGTCAGCGTCTGCAGTGAAGGGACGTGGTGCTGCACCCCCCCCCCACCCCCACCAGAGGGTCCCTCAGACCACAGGGTGTAGGATGTAGTAGTCATCTGACCAAGGAGGGTTCTTGTCATCTCCTGCTTCACCCTGGGGCTCTCCACAGGCTGAAGGGTCTGCAGTGGTCCTTGAGCTGTAATGACCAGGCCAGTGGGTGCTGGTGCTGAGCAGAGCTCCTGGTGTAGGTCTGGGCTGCACTGGAACCACCAGAGGTCAGGCTGTCCTTGTACTCAACAGAGAAACTGCCGTTCAGGGTTGGCAGTGGATCCCCCGAAACAGATTGTACCATCGGGATGGGCGGGGGGCTGGGGAGAGGGGCTGGGAGAGGGGCCGGGGGCAGGGAGAGGGGCTGGTGGTGGGTCAATGCCGGGGAAGGAAGGATGGGATGGAGGCTGCATCGATATGGGGTCTGGGCCCTGGGGGTGTGGGGGATAGAGATCTGAAGTAATCCACCCCAGCATATCCCTGAGCCAGCTGCCTGGCACTGAGCTCCATGTGTGACTCTGGGTTCTGAACACTGGGCCTGGAGCTGCTGGGGTCCACACCTCCTCATCTGCCAGCCGCTGAAAGGCCTCAGACTGCTGGTTTTGGGGTTACCTTTTATCCCACCCAATGAGACAATGAAATACAGGGGCAACCTGTGAGTGAAGTGAAGTAAGTCACTGGTGCAGCACAATCCACCTTCCCCCCAGCCACCACCCCAACCCCTGTCAGTCTATCAGGTAAGTGATGCCCACAGAGATTTACCTTCCCATGGGGGGCTGAAACACACTCATACACACGTACACGTAAACACATGTGCACACGTATACACATACAGACGTACACGTAAACACATGTACACACACACACGTACACAGATGCCTTCCCCTTGCTCTAAGACATGTTGATTTAACGAAGAGGTTGCATTATTTAACCGCCCCGATGTGAACCAGTGATGTCAGATTATTGGAATTACCACGTGTAAAGTCTTTACATCTGTTGCCGTGGAGTTAGTGCAATTTTGCTGCATTTAATTAAAAATTGGATCTGTCTCAGGAATAAAATAAATATTAAGAAGACAACAGAAATCGTGAACAAATATGTTAACTGGCCATAAACAGAGTCCTAGACTCACCGTCGCCATGGAAACTGAGGAAACAGATGGTAAAAAAGAGAAACAAAACTGAATCTGCTGAATCTGTTTATTGGTTGGGATTGAAACAGAAAACAGGAGGAGGCCATTGGGCTCCTCAGGCCTGTCCCACCATTCATTATGATCATGGCTGATCGATGCTGGCCTCACCTCCTGTGCCAGTTCCCCATATCCCTCAATTCCTTGATTATTCAAATATTTGTCTCTCTCCATCTTAAATATTCAATGATCCGGCCTGCACCATTCTCAGGGCAGAGAACTCCAGAGATTCACAGACCTCTGGGAGAAGACATGTCTATGCACCTCAGTTTTAAATGACTGTCTCCTTGTTTGTGACCCTCCCACTGGTGGAAGCATCCCAACGTCTCCCCTGTCAAACCCCCTCAGGATCTTATACATTGGAATATGGTCACCCCTCATTCTTCTGAACTCGAGGAATACAGATCCAAGCTGCTTCATCGTTCAACGTGATCATATCCACTGATCCTCTCAGGACCCTGTTCCAGTTTCTCTTCATAACACATTAACATTAAGAAATATATCTAGCCCCTTCATCTCATTCCATCTTCCACACAGTTCACCGCCCCACCTCATTCCCCAGCCTTGTGTTGGTACAGACTTGGCGATGTTACATTTATTACAGTAATTTATGTTGTGAGTTCAACCACTGATCCCTCGAGCACCCCACTACCCATCCTCTGCCACTGAAGAAAGATCCATTTACCCCTCTCTCTTCCTGTCGCCTGCAGGTTTCCTGATCTTTATTCCTGGTCTCTGTGTCCTGACACATCACCATGGCAGATGTGTTCTCTTTGGGTCAAACCTCAGTGATGCTCCTGTGGGCAACATTTTTAAAGGTGAGATTTACAGAACTCTGAACCATGAGGAAAATGGTTTCTGCAACTTCACATTCAGTCATCGGGGCAGGTGGGACTCTGTGTGTGTGTGTGTGTGTGTGTGTGTGTGTGTGTGTGTGTGTGTGTGTGTGTGTGTGTGTGTGTGTGTGTGTGTGTGTGTAAATGCATGTGTGCGAATGTGGGTGTTGGAAACAAACTGAATTGCTGCCTTCACCATAAACCCCAGGTTAGTTTTCATATTACTTTCATATTTCCTATGAGCGAGAAGGAGGACATTCAGCCCATCAGGTCTATGCTGTCTCAGAATAACACTATCAATCCCATTTCCTCACCAATTTTCCCTATAATCCATTCTCCCCACATTCCCATCAACACCCCCAGTTTCTACCCCTCACCCACACACTAGGGGTTATTTTTCAGCAGCCAATCAACCTCCCAACCCACACGTCTTTGGGATGTGGGAGGAAACCCACACGGTCACCGGGAGAACGTGCGATCTACTCCTTTGTTTAGGCTTTTTCGAGGTACTAGACAAGATTGCCCATTAAACCCTTTATTATTTGATATTGCTTTAGAACCCTTGGCTATTGCATTTCGGGACTCTTCAAATGTATGTGGCATTACTCACGGACAGAAGATTCATAAGATATCTCTCTACACAGATGACCTGTTACTTTATATTTCTAATCCGGACGAATCTATCCCCGCAGTACTATCACTACTAGATCAGTTTAGTGTTTTTTCTGGCTATAGATTAAATCTTAATAAGAGTGAACTTTTTCCATTGAATATGCAAACCCCAATTTATAGGCAATTACCTTTTAGATTGGTAACTGACTATTTTATGTATTTAGATGTTAAAATTACCAAGAAACATAAGGACTTATTTAAAGCTAATCTATTGCCTTTAATTGACCATGTTAAACAATTATTTACTAAGTGGTCTCCACTGTCTTTATCATTGGTAGGCGGTTAAGATGAATATTTTACCAAAATTTTTATATTTATTTCAAGCAATTCCAACTTTTGTCCCGAAATTTTTTTTGACACTATTGATTCTAAAATTCTTTCATATACTTGGCAGAATAAAAACCCAAGGTTAAGTAAGAAATATTTACAAAAACTAAAAAAGGATGGTGGTATGGCCTTGCCTAACTTTAGATTATATTATTGGGCAATTAATATCAGATATTTAATTTTTTGGATACAAGATTTAGATGTAATTCAGTGCCCCAAATGGGTACACCTTGAGCACCAATCAGTACTTGAATTTTCATTAGTTTCCATTTTAGGAGCTTCACTCCCTTTTGCACTTACCAAATTAAGTAAACATATGATTAACCCAATTGTTAAACATACAATACGAATCTGGTTTCAATTTCGTAAATTTTTTGGATTGAATAAATTTAACTTGTCAAGTCCCATTCAATCTAATTTTTTCTTTCATCCATCCAGAGTTGACTCAGCTTTTTCCATATGGAAAAAGAAGGGAATAGTATGTTTTCGTGATTTATTCATTGATAACTGTTTTTCATCTTTTGAACAATTGTCTAACAAATACAATTTGCCTAGATCACACTTTTTTCGATATTTGCAGATTAGAAATTTTTTAAAAGCTGCTATACCCTCTTCTCCAACACCCGACAAAACTGAAACTACTGAAAAAATTTAAGTCTTAATCCTTATCAGAAGAGCTTGATAGCAATAATCTATGATTTAATTATGAAAATATGTCCAGAATCACTGGACAAAATTAAGAACGAATGGGAAACCGAACTCCAGACATCTTCACCGACAGCGACTTGGAAGAAAATTCTTCATTCAGTTAATACACCTTCAATGTGCGCCAGACACTCATTGATACAGTTTAAGGTAGTTCACAGGACCCATACGTCAAAAGATAAGCTAGCCCGTTTTAATAACCATATAAATCCTATATGTGACAGATGTAAATCGAATGTGGCTTCCCTGACACACATGTTTTGGTCCTGTCCTCTTTTGGAAAAATATTGGAAAGACATTTTTAACATTACTTCAAATGTATTGAAGATTGATGTACAACCTCACCCTATCACTGCAATTTTTGGTTAACCAAGGATAGAATCTGGCCATTTATCTGCTTCCACTAACCGTATGATTGCCTTTGTTACATTAATGGCCAAATGATCCATTTTGCTTAAATGGAAGGATCCAATACCCCCGACTACTTTTCAATGGTTCTCTCAAACTATGTCATGTTTAAACTTGAAAAAAATTAGGAGTGGTACTGTTGGTCCTTTGCTTAAATTTGAAGATAGTTGGAGTCCATTTATCCAATATTTTCATATGATGTAGATCCCCTTTCAATAACTTTCCAACTTAGAGGAACAGAGTTGACGACATAATATTGCTCCGTTCTACTGAGAAATTTTAGTCCAGTCTTTTTTTTTGTTTTGTTTTTGAAAATTTTAGTTTAGTTTATATTGTTAATAATTTTTCTTATTGATTTGGGGTCTTTTCTTTTTTAAATTTATATAATCTTTTTCTTTCCTTTCTTTTATATTATATTCATTACTAAGAGATTGTTGGATCCACAGATTTTTTTATCTTATTGTTCTTTATGATTATTTATGCCGTGATTGTTATCCAGATCTCTGTGTATTACATGTACAAACATTGATGCTATATATTAATCTGTATTAATTTGAAAACTAATAAAAAGATTGAAAAAGAAAGAGAACATGCAATCTCCACACAGACAGCGCCGGGGGTCGGGATTATCCCTGGCTCCCTGGAGCTGTGAGGTAGTGGCACTACCTGCCACGCCACTGTGCTGCCAGCCCAGTTTACTGCTGGCATTCCCTCTAAGGTGTTGCACAACAGGTGAAGAGTGGTAACGGGAGAAGGTGGAGGGTTGGCTGGACAAGTCCATGGACCAGTGGAATGTGCTGGGCAGAAGTTAGTCAGAAACTAATGGAATGTCATTCTGGGACCACACCCTGGGGCAGAGTGTCCGTGAGGTGTAACCAGGCTCTGGGGGGAATGACACGAAGCACACAACTCCCCATACTTAGGAGGGGTGATTTGACCAAAGGTTTGAGGTGGTTGGTTCTGTTGGCTGGGAAGGTCTGAGGGCAGGTCCCAGTCTTGGTTTCGAGTGAAGTTCAGGTACAGAAGGTGGTTGGCCTTTGGAACTCTCTTCCACCAGCAACAGTCATTGCCAGGTTAATCTTTAATCTAAGATTGATCTTCTATTATTGAAAGTTATTGAGGGACGTGGGTCAAAGGTGGATAGACGAAACGAGGGCAAGATCAGGTGGAACAGGTTCCAGGGAGTGCAGGCAGAACGTAGGCCAACATTTATTGATGATCCTAATGAGCTCGATGAGGCAGTTCAAAGTCAACAACATTGCTGTGAGTCCAGAGTCACATAAAGCCATAGTGGATAAACAATCCCTTGGGAATATAAACCAGGTGAACTGAAGTTCATTAGTCACACTGTCATATTGTTGTGGCTGAGGGAGCCATTCGTAGTCTGGAGCTGAGGTGGAACGGGTCTTTAGTATCTTCTGCCTGATGGGAGGGAGGAGAAGGGAGAGTGTCTGGGTCTTCCTTCAGCACCAGCAAACACACAGGGAGAGTCAGTGGACGAATCTCCCAAAACTTTGGAAGTGTCTTTCACAGGAACATCAGTATGGTTGTTACGCTGCTTATTTTCAAAGACAGTAATGCGTTCAACTACAATCTAAGTGGTTACAATTCATGGCTAGCCTCAATGTTTCTGGTGTGATAGAATTATACATCGACAAGGAAGCACAACTTAAGGGACAAGACCAACAAACACCTTCGTTGAGACAAGGTAGTTCATGTCGATATTCTAAAAACTGATGACAAACCCCACGTACAGAAAACATCCTTCATTTACCTCTGTATAATGAGGGCTGTTCTCTAGATAACCAAATGCCCCAGGTACTGATTGGTGGAACAAATGCAACCACGTCAATGTGTCAGTCTGGATCTCAGACACATGGCTCTGTTTTCTGTCACATGGTGCAAAATATCTTGGTTCAAGATGCCTGATGACTGATTCCAATCCTCAGCCCCCAGTGGGGATGGACAGATGTCATATCCAATCCTCAGTCCCCAGTGGGGATGGACAGATGTCATATCCAATCCTCAGCCCCCAGTGGGGAGGGACAGACGTCACACGTCCCTCTTATGGTTGGGGGGGTGGTCAATGTAGGCCCTGTTGTTGCTACGCTTGGTAAATCGGTAAATTGGTTTATTATTGTCACATGTACGGAGGTTCAGTGAAAAACGTGACTTGTATACTGTCCATACAGATCAATTCATTACGCAGTGCATTGAGTTAGTACAGGGTGAAACAATAACAGAATGCAGAATAAAGTGTAACAGCTACAGAGAAAGTGCAGTGCAGGCAGACAATAAGGTGCAAGGTCATAACGAGGTAGATTGTGAGGTCAAGAGTCCATCTTATCGTACTAGGGAACCGTTCAGTAGTCTTACAACAGGAGAAGAGAGAATGTCCAGGCTGGGTGGGGTCTTCGATTATGCTGGCTGCTTTATTGAGACAATGAGACGTGTAGACCAAGAGTCCATGGAGGGGAGGCTAATTTCTGTGATGTGCTGAGCTGTGTTCACAACTCTCTGCAGTTTCTTGTGGTCCTGGGCAGAGCAGTTGCCGTACCAAGCCATGATGCATCCAGATAGGATGGTTTCAATGGTGCATCAATAAAAATTGGTGAGGGTCGACAGGGACATGCCAAATTTCTTTAGCCTCCTGAGGAAGTAGAGGCACTGGTGAGCTCTCTTGGCCGTGGCGTCTACGTGGTTGGACCAGGACAGGCAGTTGGTGATGGTCATTCCTGGGAACTTGAAGCTCTCAACTCTCTCAACCTCAGCACCGTTGATGTAGACAGGTGCATGTACACCGCCCCCTTTCCTGAAGTCAATGACCAGCTCTTTTGTTTTGCTGACATTGAGGGAAAGGTTGTTACCAAGCTCTCTATCTCCTTCCTGTACTCTGACTCATCGTTATTTGAGGTATGGCCCACTACGGTGGTATCATCTGCGAACTTGTAGATGGAGTTAGAGCAGAATCTGACCACACAGTCATGAGTATGTAGGGAGTAGAGTAGAGGGCTGAGGACACAGCCTTGAGGATGCAGTTGCAGAGGGAGGTGTTGAGTCCCAGGTCTCGGAGTCTGGAGATAAGTTTGCTTGGTTATTCTCGGGTGGAAGTACATATAACAGTAACATTTAAGAAGCATTTAGACAGACAGAGAACCAGGCAGGGAATGGAAGGATATGGACCATGTGCAGGCAGATGGGATTAGTTTAAATTAACATCATGGTCGGCACAGACATGGTGGGCCAAAGGGCCTGTTCTTGTGCTGTACTTTAGTAACCATTAATACAAGCAAGAACCAGCCTTCAAACTACTTCCAATTGTAACCAACAAGCAGTAATGGGTTTTGAAGTGACAAGGACGGCTGTGTGAACAAACCCCGCAGCCTGTTAAAGGATCAGGCTACGGGATCACAGCACAAGGCCACACATGAGCTGTTCTGGAGACGAACTTCACCCCTCAACAGTACCTGCATTAAGATATCTGTTCCACGGCACAGCAAGTGAGTTCTTCGGCACATTGGACCTGATGTCATGGACTATCAGCAAGTGTGTTGAGGACTGTGTACCAAAGAGGACAATATGGGTGTTCCCAAACCGGAAACCATGGATGAACCGGGAGATCCACTCCCTACTGAAGTCAAGGACTGCTGCATTCCAATCAGGGGACCCTGACCTTTACAAGAAATGGAGATACGATCTCCGTAAAGCTATCAGAGATGCCAAGAGACAATACCAGTCCAAAATCAGGTCCCAGACCAGCCGTCAGTTGTGGCAAGGCTTACGTGCTATAACGGGCTACAGAGTGAAGTCAGGCAGCACAGTCAACAACAGCGCATTCCTGCCTGATGAGCTTAATGCATTCTATGCACATTTTGAACAGAAGGGCATTGGTTTGTCACCACCCACCCTGACAGCCTCCAATGCAACTGAACCTGTGGTCACCGTCGAGAATGTAAGATCAGTCTTCCGGAGAGTGAACCCACAGAAAGCATCTGGCCCAGATCGTGTCCCTGGCCATGTCCTCAGGTCCTGTGCAGATCAGCTGGCGGGGGTATTTGCAGACATTTTTAACCTCTCCCTGCTTCTATCTCACCAACTTTTATCGATGCACCATAGAAAGCATCCTATTTGGATGCATCATGGCTTGGTATGGCAACTGCTCTGCTCAGGACCGTAAGAAACTGCAGAGTTGTGGACACCGCCCAGCGCGTCACGGAAACCAGCCTCCCCTCCATGGACTCTGTCCATACCTCTCGCTGCCTTGGTGAAGCAGTCAGCATTATCAAAGACCTCACCCACCCAGGTCATTCTCTCTTCTGTCCTCTCCCATCAGGCAGAAGATACAGGAGCCTGAGGGTACATATCACCAAGCTCAAGGACAGCTTCTATCCCACTGTGATAAGACTATTGAACGGTTCCCTTATACGATGAGATGGACTCTTGACCTCACAATCTACCTTGTCATGACCTTGCACCTTATTGCCTACCTGAAATGCACTTCCCTGCAGCTGTGACACTTTACCTCGTATTCTGTTATTGTTTTTTACCCTGTACTACTTCATTGCACTGTTATGAATTGATCTGTACGAACGGTATGCAAGATAAGTTTTTCACTGTACCTTGTTACAAGAGACAATAATAAACCAATTCCAATACCAATCTGAGGTTCCCACCTACTTTAAGGAGACCACTATCATCCCAGTACCTAAGAAAAACAAGGTAACATGCCTTAATGACTACCGACCAGTGGCTCTAACATCCACCATCATGAAGTGCTATGAGAGACTGGTCATGGCACACATCAACTCCAGCCTCCCAGACAACCTCGACCCGCTGTAATTCCCCTACTGCCAAGACAGGTCTACAGTGGACACCATCTCCCTGGCCCTACACTCATCCCTGGAGCATCTGGACAGTAGAGACACTTACATTAGACTATAGTTTATTGACTACAGGGACTGCAAGAAACTGCACAGAGTTGTGGACACAGCTCAGCGCATCACGGAAACCAGCTTCCCCTTCATGGACTCACTGCCTCTGTAAAGCAGCCAGCATAATCAAAGACCCCACCCACCCCGAACATTCTCTCTTCTCCCCCCTCCCATCGAACAGAAGATACAAAAGCCTGAAAGCACGTACCACCAGCCTCGAGGACAGCTTCTATCCCACTGCAATAAGACTATTGAACGGTTCCCTAGTATGATTAGATGGACTCTTGACCTCACAATCTACCTCGTTATGACCTTGCACCTTATTGTCTGCCTGCACTGCACTTCCTCTGTAGCTGTGACACTTTATTCTGCATTCTGTATTTTACCTCAATGCACTGTGTGATGAAATGATCTGTATGCACAGCGGGCGAAATGTGTGACAATAGTAAACCGATCCCAATTCCAATTCCACTACCTCCACTGGCAGCCCGTTCCAGGCACCACTGTGTTAAAAACTTGCCTCATAAATCTCCTTTAAACTTTCCCCCTCACCTTAAATCTATGTCCTCTGGTGTTCGGCACAACATCGTGGGCTGAAGGGCCCGTACTGTGCTGTAATGTTCTATGTTCCACCCCGAGAAAAAGACTCTATCTTCCCTATCTGTGCCTCTCATCATCTTATGAACCTCGATCAGGTCTCCCCTCAGCCTCCGACGCTCCAGTGAATACAAACCAAGTTTGTCCAACCTCTGCTTATAACTAACGCTCTCTAATCCAGGCAATATCCTGATGAACTGCTGCACCCCATCCAAAGCCTCCACATCCTTTCTGTAATGGGGTGACCAGGTCCTCCAAGTCACACAGCATCCTGACAAATATATCCCATTCCTTCACCGTCACTGGGTCCAAACCCTGGAACTCCCTCCTCAACAGCACCATGGGAGCACCTCCACCAGAAGGTCTACAGTGGATCAAGGAGCCAGATCACTCGACCTTCCCAAGGTTAATTCAGGATGGCGATAAATACCAGCCTTGTCGGTGATGTGAGATCCTTGTGGTGGCTCAGTAGCACAATCAATACAGCTGCTGCCTCCCAGTTCCAGTGAATCAGGTTCAGTCCTCACACACAGAGAGCGGTGGGTGCCTGGAATGTGCTGCCAGGGGTGGGGGTGGAGGCAGATACAACAAAGGCGTTTAAGAGGCTCTTAGATGGGCACATGGATGTGCAGAGAATGGAGGGATGTGGACACTGTGTAGGAGAAGGGATTAGTTAGGTATTTAATTACTAGTTTAATTAGTTCAGCAAAACATTGTGAGCCGATGGGCCTGTTCCTGTGCTGTACTGTTCTATGTTCTGGACACTGTCCGTGTGGAGTTTGCACGTTCTCCCTGTGACCATGTGGCGTCCCCTCAGGCTGCTCTGCTTTTCTCCCACATCCTGAAGGTGTGTAGGTTGGTGGCAAGTTGGCTGCTGTAAGTTAGCCCTATTGTGTAGGGGAGTGGCAGAATCTGGAGGGACCTTACGGGGCCTGTACCTGTGCTGTATTACTCCACAACTTTATGACTCATTGAATGGGTTGGGTAGGATTAATGTAGAAATATGTGGTTGATGGTAGGCATGGACGGTTGGTCCAGCTCTCCATGACTCTATTAATGAATAAAATGACGATAAACATCTGAGGTCAATTCTGGAGTTTTTATCCTTCAATAGCTGGCTGTTTCTCTGTGATCTGGTTCTGGGTGTCACAGTCGCTTCCTGTTAACCCATTCACTTTATTCTTTAAAGAGTTGAAACTTACACTGAGTAAAGAGTTCCCAAACAACATCAAAGGGAAGGGAACACGCTTGGAATAATGACGAGCTGTTTTCATCTCTCAGTCTGGCTCAGCATTAACCCTGAACATCTGTTTGAAGGAAAATGTCAGTGTAAAAGCTGGCCAGTGAACACATCAGAGAGAATTAAACCCTGACATTAGACTGGTTATAAACACTATTGTAGGGGAAAGAATAGTGAGGGCTTATAGTAATTTTTATGTCTTTTTGTCTTGCACTCTTCTGCTGCCGCAAAACAACAGATTTCATGACATATGTCAATGACAATGATTCTGATTCTAGCTAATAATTAGTAAATAGAGATGTGGGTTGTGCTAATGTGGCAACAGCAAACCACAGACAAAGCCTTAAAGTAGAGACGTGGACTGCAGCAGTGACAACACCCAAGATTCAGGAGCTTCATTAGTTATGTTACAGTGTGCACCCACTGGTGTAATAGAAAACTGGATTTACTGTTAGACTTGTGGATAGTCATTTTATTCTGTAATCAAGACCTAGTTTGTTACTTAATTAAGTCTTTCTGCAGTCACTGTTCTGTTAACCAAACCTAGTCTTACTGTTAAACAAGTTTCTGTGTAATCATCATCTGGGAATGTAGAAGCTGTGCTAAATTCGTGCTCAGGTAGATCAGCTTAGACCGGTCTCCTGGTGCGCACCAGTTTTAATAAATCGCCTGTTTTTTTGAACACAAACTCTGCTTGGCCTTTCCATTTGCTCTGACAAACATGAAAGAAGTTTCTGTTGTGAGACAACCAAATGCCATTGGAACCTTTGGAGTGTTGTGGGATATAATTCCAAGTCTGTTGTGGGGATGTGGGGGAATCTGGGAATTACAGCATACAGAAGCACTTCAAATAATCCAAAGTGTTTGGGCTGCGGTGGGGATGTGTTGTCGTTAACAGATGTCGCTCCTTTGTAAACAATTGGAATGGGAATGGTGAGGTTTGGTTATTGGGGTCTGTAGGTCCCTGTGTTGGACTTTGCTTAGAAAGCGGAAGAGTTACAAGCAGGACATCCTGAGTTTCACCTCGCAGAGTTAGGAGTTGGAGCGAGATTTGGAGCGGGAGCTTTGAAAAGAGGTGAGTCTCTGTGTGTGTGCTTGAGAGCTTCACCTTGCAAGAGTCTAAACAAGGCACATTTGCAAATTGTTAATAGCTGATTGGCTGATTAACAGCAGCAAATAAAAGGAAGGCAGGTAAAAGCAGAGCAGCCACTGTGTGAATGGGCTGACGTTAGAGTTGTGGACTGAGGCTTTGGCGAAGGTACGTCTCTGGTAAGTTTCTTTCTTTCTTGCTTTGGTGTTTCCTTTCCTGCCAGGCCAGAGTAGTGAGAATGGCTCCAGGGTCAGTGGTGTGTTCACCTTGTGAGAAGTGGGAGTTCTGTGAGGCATCCAGTCTCCATGATAACTACATCTGCACGAGGTGCATCCAGCTGCAGCTCCTTACAGACCGTGTTAGGGAACTGGAGCTGCAGCTGGATGACCTTCGGCTCCTATGGGATACTGAGGAGTTCATAGATAAGAGCTACAGGGAGGCAGTCACTCCTAAGCTGCAGGAGGCAGGTAGCTGGGTGACTGTCAGGAGAAGGGAGAATAGGCAGGTAGTGCAAAGTACTCTTGTGGCCGCTTCCCTCAATAACAGGTATACCGCTTTGGATACTGTTGGGGTGGACAACCTACTAGGGGAAAGCTGTAGTGACCAGGTCTCTGGCACTGAGCCTGGTTGTGTGGTGCAGGAGGGAAGTGGAGAGAAGAGGAGGGCAGCAGTGATAGGGGATTCCATAGTAAGGGGGCAGGCAGGAGATTCTGTGGATGTGAAAGAGATTCCCGGATGGTACGCTGTCTCCCCGGTACCAGGGTCAGGGACGTCTCGGGTCGGGTCTACAGCATTCTGAAAGGGGGAGGGTGAAAATCCAAAGGTCATGGTACATATTGGTACCAATGACATTGATAGGAAAAGAGATGAGGTCCTGAAGAGGGAATACAGGGAGCTAGGTAGGAAGCTGAAAAGCAGGACATCAAAGGCAGTAATCTCTGGATTGCAGCCTGTGCCACGTGCTAGTGAGGGTAAGAATAGGATGATTTGGCAGATGAATGCGTGGCTCAGGAATTGGTGCAGGGGGCAGGGTTTCAGATTTGTTGATCATTGGGATCTCTTCTGGGGAAGATATGACCTGTACAAAAGGGATGGGCTACACCTGAACTGGGAGGGAGACCAATATTCTTGTGGGCAGGTTTGCTAAAACTGCTGGGGAGAGTTTAAACTAGTTTGGCAGGGGAATGGGAACCGGAGTGATAGGTCAGAGGTTGGTGCATTTCATATACAAGTAGATGCAGAGGGTAGAAAGACTGAGAGGAAGGATAGGCAGTTGGAAGGGCAAATTTGCACTCAGTTGGATGGGCTGAAGTGTGTCTAATGCGAGAAGTATCAGGAACAAGGCTGATGAACTTAGAGCGTGGGCAAGTACGTGGAACTATGACATGGTGCCCATTACAGGATTCCTGACACAGTATGTGGACAGGCCGACTAGAGGAGAGGCCATTCTGGACCTGGTACGAGGCAATGAGCCTGATCAGCTTTCAGATCTCTTGGTGGAAGAGCATTTTGGAGACAAGTGACCATAACTCTTGACCTTTACCATAGCCTTGGAGAGGGATAGGAGCAGATGATATGGGAAAGTATTTAATTGGGGGAGGGGGAATTATGATGCTATTAGGCAGGAACTTGGGAGAGTAAATTGGGAACAGATGTTCTTGAGGAAGTGCACAGCGGAAATGTGGAGGTTGCTTAGGGAGTACTTGCATTGGGTTCTGGATAGGTTTGTCCCATTGAGGCAGGGTAAGGATGGTAGGGTGAAGGAACTGTGGTTGACAAGAGACGTCAAGAGGAAGAAAGAAGCTTACCTGAGGTTTAGAAAGCATGGATCAGACAGGGCTCTGGAGAGTTACAAGGTAGCCAGGAGGGAGCTTGAGAATGGACTTAGGAGAGCTAGAAGGGGGCATGAGAAGGCCTTGGCAAGTAGGATTAAGGAAAACCCCAAGGCATTCTACATGTATGTTAAGAATAGGAGGATGAGTAGAGTGAGGGTAGGACTGATTAGGGATAAAAGAGGAAACACGTGCCTGGAGTCGGAAGAGGTAGGGGAGGTCCTTAATGAATACTTTGCTTCAGTATTCACCGGAGAGAGAGAGCTTGACATTTGTGAGGATGGTGAACAACAGGCTGATACGCTAGGGCATGTCAACGTGAGGAAAGGGGATTCACTGGAACTCTTGGAAAACATTAGGATGGATAAGTCACCGGGGCCAGATAGGATATATCCAAGGTTATTACGGGAAGCGAGGGAAGAGATTGCTGCAGCTTTGGTGATGATATTTGCATCCTCACTGGCCACAGGAGTAGTGCCAGCTGATTGGAGGGTGGCAAGTGTTGTTCCTTTGTTTAAGAAAGGGAGTAGGGATAACCATGGGAATTATAGAACAGTGAGTCTTACTTCAGTGGTGGGCAAATTACTGGAGAAGATTCTTAGAGACAGGATTTATGGGCATTTGGAGAAGCATAGGCTGATTAGGGACAGTCAGCACGGCTTTGTGAGGGGCAGGTCGTGCCTCACGACCCAGATTGAATTCTTTGAGGATGTGACAAAGCACATTGATGAAGGTAGAGCAGTGGATGTGGTGTACATGGATTTTAGTAAGGCATTTGATAAGGTTCCTCATGGAAGGCTTATTCAGAAAGTCAGGATGCATGGAATCCAAGGAAACGGCTGCGTGGATTCAGAATTGGCTCACCCACAAAAGACAGGGGGTGGTTGTTGATGGAGCGTATTCTGACTGGAGGTCGGTGACCAGTGGTGTTCTGCAAGGATTTGTTCTGGGACCCCTGCTCTTTGTGATATTTATAAATGACTTGGATGTGGATGCGGAAGGGTGGGTTAGTAAGCTTGCAGATGACACGAAGGTTGGTGGTGTTGTGGATAGTGTAGAAGGACGCTGTCAGTTACAACAGGAAATTGATAGGATGCAGACCTGGGCTGAGAAGAGGCAGATGGAGTTCAACTTGGAAAAGTGTGAAGTGATACACTTTGGGAGATCAAATTTGAAGGCAGAATACAAGGTTAATGGCAGGACTGTTAGCAGTGTGGAGGAACAGAGGGATCTTGGGGTCCACGTCCATAGATTCCTCAAGGTTGTCACACAGGTCGATAGGGTTGTTAAGAAGACATATGGAGTGTTGGCCTTCATTAGTCAGGGTATTGAGTTCAAGAGCTGCGAGGTGATGTTGCAGCTCTATAGAACTCTGGTTAGACCACACTTGGAGTATTGTGTTCAGTTCTGGTCACCTCATAATAGGAAGGATGTGGAAGCTTTAGAGAAGGTGCAGGGGAGATTGACCAGAATGCTGCCTGGATTGGAGAACATGTCTTATGAGGATAGGTTGAGTGAGCTAGGGCTTTTCCCTTTGGAGACGAGGTGACTTGAATGAGGTGTACAAGATGATAAGAGGCATAGATCAAGTGGACAGTCAGAGACTTTTCCCCAGGGCGAAAGTGGCTAACACAAGGGGGCATAAGGCCTTTCAACCCATCATATCCATGCTGGCCACTAAATACACACCTACACAGACACACCTACACACAACTATGTGTACACAGACAGACACCTACACACACCCCTACAAACAAACAAACAAACCACACACACACACAAACACACAAACACACACACACACACACACACACACACACACACACACACACACACACACACACACACACACACACACACACACACACACACACCACATCCCTGGAGCCTGCTCTACCATTCATGGTTCATCTGATCCTTCCCTCAACACTTTTTTGCTTCCTGGGCCGTCACGAAGATTCACCACCAGCCAGCCTCTTGCTCACTCAGTGACTTCCCTCTTGCTGCGGGTTCTGTGCCCTCCTCGTAACTTTCAGACTCAGCTATTGCTGTATCATCAGTGAATTTAACTACAGTAGTACATTCGTTCTCCTCCGAGTCATTAATATCAGGTGTAAACAGTTAATGTCCCAGCGGTAATCCCTGTGGCATCCCAGTAGTTACCAACTGCCAACCCAAACATGACTCACTTATCCAAGCTCTCTGTTCTCTGACCTTTACCACTGCCCTGACCATTACTGTTCATGCGATGCTTTACTGAAATAAATCCACACAGACTATTTGCACACATGACGTCATACAATCAGTTAGTTATTTACATTTTTGACAGTTGTCAGTTAAATCAGTAATGAATTCACTCCCTGTTTGGCTCCCTGTCCCACTGAACCCTTCTCTGCAAACATTACTTGACAGCCCTGAAGCACCCTAGGATCCAGAGTCTCATTTCCCCAGAGAAGCTTCACAAACATCTGCTCTCACATCCTGTTCCGCAAATGTGTTTCAACAAAATTGTTTCCATCTCTTTGAATATATTTTATTACATAATCAGTCTACTATTTTCTTGATGTTATCAATGTACATTGAACCATTCTTACAAGGCAACGTGGAGTCTGATAAATCTTACCAATAACCACAGTAGTTCTAATTATACACTATATCTGTGAGATCTCTGGACACCATGAATTCCACTTTGGCTGCTGCTCAGAGCTTTCCACTTTTGTCTCTGTTTCACCCTGACTCTGCTGTAACTGCCTCGTCCTCTTCCTTTTCCAACACTCGCGTTCAGAGTCACTGGTGCTGAGCTTTGCACTCTGGGTCATCACGCGGCTGCTGGTGTTTCCAGTGGGCTGCACGTTACTGTGGTGACACCAGGCAGCCGCACCCCACCCCCACCCCCCACCGCTCTCCATCCTGGAGTGCTCACTCTCCGAGGGTGCAGCCTGCCTCCACATCGTGCTGCCATCCTCATCAACTCCATCTCCACGTCAAAGGAGAAAGAGGTCATTCAGCCTTTCAGCCTCACCCCCTCCCCCCCCGGCTGATCGTCCCATCTCAATACCACCTTCCCACTCTCTCAACACACCCTTCGCGTCTGGAGATCTATCTCTTCTTAAAATATTTAGTAACATCCTCTACAGGCCCCTGTGACAGAGAATTCCACAGGTTCACCACCCTCTGGCTGAAGACATTTCTCAGTCCTAACTCCCTTGCCCTGTGACCTCTTGTTCCTCATTTCTCACCCCCCCCCCCACCCTGCCACCCCCCCCCCCCCCCCAGTCAGGAGAAACATCCGGCTGTCAGTCAGAATTCTATGTTTAATTAGATCCCCTCTCATTCTTCTAAACCCCCGTGGGTACAAACCTCTCCCCACACAGCAGTCTCACCATCTCAGGACACACTCCCTCTGTGGTGGGCATATCCTTCCTTATGTACAGAGACCAAACCTGCACGTAATACTCCACTGTGCTCTCGCCAAGGCCCTGTACGATTGGAGAGTCACAGTGGGACCGCAGAGGAACAGGCCCTTCGGCCCACAACCTCCATGCTGATCTTTTTGCCCATCTACACTAATCCCATTTGCCCCCTTGAGGACCATGTCATAGAACATAGAACAATTACAGCACAATTCAGGCCCTTTGGCCCACAAAGCTGTGCCGAACATGTCACTACCCTAGAAATTACTGGGTTTACCCATAGCCCTCTATTTTACTCAGCTCCATATACCGATCCAACAGTCTCTTGAAAGACCCTATCGTATCCGCCTCCACCACAATTTCCAGCAGCCCATTCCAAGCACTCACCAATCTCTGAGTAAAAAACTTACCCCTGACATCTCCTTTATATCTACTCCCCAGCACCTTAAACCTATGTTCTCTTGTGGCCATCAATTCAGCCCTGGGGAAAAGCCTCTGACGATCTACCCAATCAATACCTCTCATCATCTTATACACCTCTATCAGGTCCCCCTCATCCTCCGTCTCTCCAATGAGAAAAGGCCGAGTTCCCTCAGCCTGCTTTCATAAGGCATGCTCTGCATCCCAGGCAGCATCCTTGTAAATCTCCTCTGCACCTTCTCTATGGCTTCCACATCCTTCCTGTAGTGAGGCGACCAGAACTGAGCACAGTACTCCAAGTGGGGTCTGACCAGGGACCTATATAGCTGCAACAATACCTCTCGGCTCCTAAATTCAATTCCCCGATTGATAAAGGACAATATACCATATGCCTTCTTAACCACAGAGTCAACCTACGCAGCTGCTTTAAGCGTCCTATGGACTCGGACCCCAAGATCCCTCTGATCCTCCACACTGCCAAGAGTCCTACCATTAAGACTATATTCCGCCAACATATTTGACCTACCAAAATGAACCACTTCACGCTTATCTGGGTTGAACTGCATCTGCCACTTCTTAGCCCAACTCTGCATCCTATCTTTGTCCCTCTGTAACCTCTGACAGCCCTCCAAACTATCCACAACACCTCCAACCTTCGTGTCATCGGCAAACTTACTAACCCACCCCTCCACTTCCTCATCCAGGTCATTTATAAAAATCACAAAGAGTAAGGGTCCCAGTACAGATTCCTGAGGTACACCACTGGTCACCGACCGCCACTCAGAATACGACCCCTCAACAACCACTCTTTGCCTTCTGTGGGCCAGCCAGTTCTGGATCCACACTGCAATGTCCCCTTGGATCCCATGACTCCTCACCTTCTCCATAAGCCTCGCATGGGGTACCTTATCAAATGCCTTGCTGAAATCCATATACACTACATCTACTGCTCTCCCTTCATCGATGTGCTTAGTCACATCCTCAAAAGATTCAATCAGGCTTGTAAGACAGGACCTGCCCTTGACAAAGCCATGCTGACTATTCCTAATCATATTATACCTCTCCAAATGTTCATAAATCCTGCCTCTCAGGATCTTCTCCATTAGTTTACCAACCACTGAGGTAAGACTCACTGGTCTATAGTTTCCTGGGCTATCCCTACTTCCCTTCTTGAATAAGGGAACAACATCCGCAACCCTCCAATCTTCCAGAACCTGTCCCGTCTCAAAGATCATCATCAGAGGTTCCGCAATCTCCTCCCTCGCCTCCCACAGCATCCTGGGGTATATCTCATCCGGTCCCGGCGACTTATCTAACTTGATGCTTTCCAAAAGTTTCAGCACCACCTCTTTTCTAATATCTACATGCTCAAGCTTTTCAGGCCGCTGCAAGTCCCCACTACAATCCCCCAGATCTTTTACCGTGGTGAATACTGACATAAAGTATTCATTAAGTACCTCCGCTATTTCTTCCAGATCCACACACACTTTCCCACTGCTGCACTTGATAGGCCCTATCCTTTCGCATCTCATCCTCTTACTCTTCACATACTTGTAGAACACCTTGGGGTTTTCCTTAATCCTGCCCGCCAAGGTCTTCTCATGTCCCCTTCTGGCTCTCCTAATCTCTTTCTTAAGTTCCTTCCTTTTAGCCTTGTACTCTTCCAGATCTCTAACATTACCTAGCTCTCTGTATCTTTTGTATGCTTTTCTTTTCCTTTTGACTAGATTTATTATAGCCTTCATACACCACGGTTCCTGTATCCTCTCGTGACTCCCCTGTCTCATTGGAACATGTTTATGCAGAACTCCACACAAATACCCCCTGAATATTTGCCACATATCTTTCGTACTTTTCCCAGAGAACATCTGTTCCCAATTTAATCTTCCAATTTCCTGCTGAGAGCCTCATAATTCCCTTTGCTCCAAGTAAACACCTTTCTAGTCTGTCTGTTCCTATCCCTCTCCAGTGCTAACGTAAGGAGATAGAATTATGATCACTATCACCAAAATGTTCACCCACTGAGAGATCTGACACCTGACCAGGTTCATTTCCCAATATTAAATCAAGCACAGCCTCTCCCCTCGTAGGTCTATCTGAACCCTTCCTGAACACACCTAACAAACTCCACCCCATCTAAACCCCTCACTGTCTGGAGATGCCAATCGATGTATGGGAAATTAAAATCCCCCATCACAACAACTGTTATTCTCACACCTTTCTAGGATCTGCTTCCCTATCTGCTCCTCAATAACCCTGTCACTATTGGGCGGCCTATAAAAAACACCCAGCACCGTTATCGACCCCTTCCTGTTCCTAACCTCCTCCCACAGAGACTCCGTAGACAATCCCTCCACAACGTCCACCTTTTCCGCAGCCGTGACACTATCTCTGATCAACAGTGCCACTCCCCCACCTCTCTTGCCTCCCTCACTGTCCTTCCTGAAACATCTCAAACCCGGCACTTGAATCAACCATTCCAGCCCCGGAGCCATCCAAGTCTCCGTAATGGCCACCACATCATAGCTCCAAGTATCGATCCAAGCTCTAAGCTCATCCGCCTTGTTCACAACACTCCTTGTGTTAAAATAGACACATCTCAAGCCTGTCTGAACACGTCCCTTCTCTATCGCCTGCCCACGGCACCCACTCCTCGCCTCCTCCACTCGAGAGCCAAACACCTCCTCCCCAGTCTCTCCAGTACGGATCCCACCCCCCAACAATTCTAGTTTAAACTCTCCCTAGTAGACTTAGCAAACCTCCCCGCCAGTATGTTGGTCCCCCTGGGATTCAAGTGCAACCCGTCCTCTTTGAACAGGTCATACCTGCCCCAAAAGAGGCCCCAATGATCCAGAAAACTGAATCCCTGCTCCTTACTCCAATCCCTCAGCCACGTATTTAACCTCCTCCTCATTCTGTTCCTATACCCACTGTCGCTTAGCACAGGCAGTAATCTGGAAATTACTACCTTTGAGGTCCTGCTTCTCAACTTCCTTCCTAATTCTCTATAGTCTCTTTTCAGGACCTCATTCCTTTCCCTACCTATGTCATTGGTACCAATATGTACCACAACCTCTGACTGTTCTCCCTCCCGCTTCAGGATATCTTGAACGCGATCTGAAACATCCCGGACCCTGGCACCTGGGAGGCAAACTACCTTCCGAGTTTCTTTCCTGCGTCCACAGAATCGCTTGTCTTCCCACCTAACTATGGAGCCCCCTATCACTAGTGCCCTCCTCACTTCTTCCCTACCCACCTGAGCCACAGGGCCGGGCTCTGTGCCAGAGACACTGCCCCTGTTGCTTCCCCAAGGTAGGCTGTCTCCCCCAACAGCACTCAAGCAGGAGTACTTCTTGTCAAGGGGTACAGCCACAGGGGTACTCTCTAGTACCTCTCTCATCCCCTTCCCCTTCCCCTTCCCCCTCCTGAATGTGACCCTATTGCCTGATTCCGATGGTCCCGGTGTGACCACCTGCCTATAACTCCGCCCTATCACCTCCTCACTCTCCCTGACCAGACAAAGGTTATCGAGCTGCATCTCCAGTTCCCTAACACGGTCCCTCAGGGAGCTGGAGCTCGACACACTGGGTGCAAACGTAGCCCTCCCGGAGGCAGGGAGACTCTGGGAACTCCTACATCTGACACCAAGTACAGGAAACCGCACTCATACTCCTTCCTTAACTCAAGTCACCTCCCTTTCCTCACCCCTTTACGCCGAAGCCCCTTGAGCCAAAGCCCAACCACTCTGCTCCCTCTCACTCCGCTGCCCACTCCGACGCTGCCCGCTGGTTATGGCGGTTGGCTTTTTAAACTGACCGCGCCACGCCTGCGCAGTCCAGCCCCACTCTACCACTTAAAACTTTTACACCCTTATAAAAACACTAACCCTATTAAATCACAACCCTATTAAAAAACTAAGCCTTACACTTAAAACCCTAATAAAAAGATAAAGAAAAACTTATCTGCTCCGAAGTCCTCTGAAGTGAAGCCCACGAAGCCTCTGAAGTTTTTCTGGGCCTTGCCTGTGCAAGTGCTGCCTTAATGTCTGTTACATGCAGTGACTGTATCTGACTCCTCCACCTCCTCTGGCAGCGAGTTCCAGGTATCACCCACTCCCTCTGCAAAGATTTACCTCTCAGATCCCCATTAAATCTCCTCCCTCTCACCTTGAACCTATGCCCTACTATTTTTGAAACCCCTACCATGAGAAAAAGATTCTAACAATCTACCCTATCTATGCCTTTTATAATTTTATACACTTCTATCAGCCTCCTCCGCTCTGGAGAAAACCAGCCCAGCCTATCCAGCCTCTCCCCAGAGCTAGAGTCCTCCAGTCCTGGCAACATCCTGGTGAATCTCCTCTGCACCGTCTCCTATAACGTGGTGACCAGAACTGCACACAATGCTCCAAGTGCGGCCGACCCAGTGTTTTCTAAAGTTGCAACAAAACATTCCAACTTTTATGTTCAGTTCCTCAAGCTATGAAGGCAAACCTGCCGTACGCCTTCCTCACAAACCCTGTCTACCTGTGCTGCCACTTTCAGGGACTTGAACCCAGATGGAATTTTAACTCAGACAAGTGCAAGGTGTTGCATTTTGGTCAGTTAAACCAGGGCAGGACTTACACAGTAAATGGCAAGGCCCTGGAGAGTGTTGTAGAACAGGGAGACCTAGGGATAGCATAATAATTTCCTGAAAGTGGCAACAGAGGTAAGCAGGAACATGAAGAAGGCATTTGGCACGCTGGCCTTCATCGGTCAGGGCACTGAGTGCAGGAATTGGGATGTCATGTTGCAGTTGCAGGATGTGATTAAGCTGGAGAAGGTGCAGAAAAGGTTTGCGAGGATGTTACCAGGACCAGAGAGTTTGAGTTACGGGAGAGGCTGGGACTGTTTTCCCTGGAATGTAGATGGTTAAGGGCTGACCTTAAAGGTCTATAAAATCAAGAGGGGGCATGGAGAGGGTGAATAGTCACCCTCCTTTTCCCAGGTTAGGGGAATCTAAAACTTGAGGGCATAAAGTGAGAGGGGAAAGTTTTAAAGGGGACCGGAGGGGCAGGTTTTTCACCCAGAGGGTGGTGGGTGTGTGGAACGAGCTGCCAGAGGAAGCTGCAGAGGGGGGACAATTAGAATGTTTAAAAGACACTTGGACAGTTATGTGTATAGGAAAGGTTTAGAGGGACATGGACCAGACTCAGGCTAATGGGACTGGCTCAGACAGACTTCTCATCGGCATGAACGAGTTGGGCCGAAGGCGCAACTGGCAGATGGAGTTTGATCTGGACGAGCGTGAGGTGTCTCACTTTGGGAGGTCAAATGTAAGGAGAAAGTGTACAGTAAATGGCAGGGCCTTCAGGAGCGTTGATGTACCGAGGGATCTCAGAGGGCAAGTCCATCGCTGCCCGAAAGTGGCCACACAAGTAGACAGGGTGGTAAAGAAAGTGCCTTCATTATACTTGCCTTCATTCGTCAGGGTGTTGAGTATAAAAGTCGGGAAGTCATGTTGCAGCTGTATAAAACTTTGGTTAGGCAACACAGGGTATTGTGTACAGTTCTGGCCGCCCCATTACAGGAAGGATGTGGAGAATAAAGGTATGAAGGGTGCAGAAGAGGTTCACCAGGATGTTGCCTGGATTAGAGGGTGTTAGCTATTGGGAAAGGTTGGACAAACCTGGATTATTTTCTCTGGCACGTCGGAGGCTGAGGGGATGACCTGATAGAGAAGTATATGAAACTATGAGAGGCACAGATGGGGTAGGTGATCAGAGTCTTGGTCCCACGGTGGAAATGTCAAATACTAGAGGGCATAGGTCTAAGGTGAGAGCGGGAAAGTTTAAAGGAGATTTACGTGGCAAGTTTTTTTTACACAGAATGGAAGGTGCCTGCAACATGCTGCCAGGGCAGATGGTAGAGGCAGATACCACAGTAACATTTAAGCAGCATTCAGACAAGTAGGGAGTGGGGGATATCAACTACGTGTGGGCAGTACTGCTTAAATCAACATCATTGTCAGTACAGACATTGTGGGCGGAAGGGCCTGTTCCTTCACTGTACTAAGTTCCATGTTCCATGATCTATGTTCCGTGTTCTATGTCAGATCCTGCAGGGTCTTGACAGGTTGGATGTGGAGAGGATCCTTCCTCGTGGGGGAATCGAGCTGGGGGTTAATGGTTATTAACCAGGGCTCTCCTTTTCACTTCAAAGATGAGATGAATTTTCCTCTCCCACAGGGTTGTGAGTCACAACTCTCTTCCTCAAAGGCCAGTGGAAGCAAAGTCTTTGAACATTGTTAAGGCCGGGTGGAAAGATGCTTGATAAGCAAGGGGTGAAATGTCACTGGAGATAGACAAGAATTGTATCAAATGGTGGGGCAGGTTTGAGGGGCCGAATGGCCCCTCCTGTTCCTACATCACATGTTCATACGTATGAACCAGAAGTGAGGAGGAAGAGATACAGAAACGGACCAGGAAAGAAAACTGCCAAAAAAGAGTCACCACCTGAAGGTGAGGGAAGGCAGAGGCAAGCACTTAGAACAGAGTGGTACAGCACTGCACAGGCCATTCAGCCCACAATGTTGTGCCAGTCTTGATGCCAATTTGTACTAAATGTCCTCCTCCTGTGTATCATCCACATCCCTCCGTTCCCTTCATGTTCATGAGTCTGTCTAAAAGCCTCTTAAGCTCCACCAAACTATCTGCTTCCCCTGCTACCCCATTCCAGGCACCCACCACTCTCCACATAAAAAAACTTACCCCTCATGTCCCCTTTAAACTTGTCCCCTCTAACCTTAAAAGCACGTCCTCGGGCATTTGATTTTTCCACCCTGGGGAAAGGATTCTGACCGTCTACCCTATCCATGCCTCTCTTAATTATAAAACCTCTATCAGGTCTCCCCTCGGTCTCCGACACTCTAGGGAGAACAACCCGAGTTTGCCCAACCTCTCCTTATAGCTCATCTCCTCTAATCCAGGCAGCGTCCTGGTGAGCCTCTTCTCCACAGTCTCCACATCCCTCCTATAAAGGGGCAACCAGAACTGCGCACAATACTCCAAGTACAATGTGACTAAAGTTTTATACAGCTGCAGCATGACTTCCTTACTCTTATATACTCAACCCCCTACCAATGAAGGCAAACATTCCGTACGCCTTCTTTACCACCTTATCCACTTACGTAGCCATTTTCAGTGAACTATGGACCCGGACCCCAAGATCACTCTGTACCTCAATGCTATTAAGGGGCCTACCATTTACTGTACACTTTCTCTTTTCATTTGACCTCCCAAAGTGCAACACCTCATACTCGCCCGGATTAAACTCCATCTGCCACTTCTCTGCCCATATCTGTAACTGATCTTTATTCAGCGCTTATCTTCGATAGTCCTTTACACTGTCCACAACGCCACCAATCTTGGTGTCATCTGCAAACTTGCTAATCCACCCATCTACATTTTCACCTAAACCATTGATATATACCATAAACAACAGAGGTCCCAGCACCAATCCTTGCGGAACACCACTGGTCACGGACCTCCAGCCAGAATAGCAGCTGGGATATTGAGGCCCTGGTAAAGAAAAAGGAGGTGCATATCAGGTATAGGCAGTTAGGATCAAATGTGGCAATTGAGGAGTATAAGAAATGCAAGAGAACACCTTAGAGAGAAATCAGGAGGGCAGAAAGAGGACATGAGGTTGCTCTGGCAGACAGGGTGGATCCCAAGGATTTCTATACCTATATTAAGAGCAAAAGGATAGCAAGAGACAAAATTGGTCCTCTTGAAGATCATTGTGGTTGTCTATGCATGGAGCCAAAAGAGATGGGGGAGATCTTAAATGGAATTTTTGCATCCACATTTACTCTGGAGACAGACAGAGTCTATAGAACTGAGGCAAAAGAGTATTGGTGTCATGGACCATATCCAGAAGAGGAGGTGCTGGCTGTCTTGAGGCAAATGAAGGTGGATAAATCCCCAGGGCCAGACAAGGTGTCCCCTCGGACCTTGTGGGAGGCTAGTGCAGAAATTGCAGGGGTCCTGGCAGAGATATTTAAAACGTACTTAGCCACAAGTGAGGTGCCGGAGGACTGGAGGACAGCTAATGTTGTTCCGTTGTTTAAGAAGGGCTCTAAGAATAAGCTGGGAAATTATAGGCTGGTGAGCCTGATGTCAGTCGTGGGTAAGTTATTGGAAGGTATTCTGAGGGACAGGATATATGGTATTAGGATAGGCAGGGACTGATTAAGGATAGTCAACATGGCTTTCTGCGTGGTAGGTCATGTCTAACCAATTACACCAACTGGAGGACTGTGACCACTGGTGTACTGCAGGGATTGGTGCTGGGTCTGTTGTTGTTTGTCATCTATGTTAATGATTTAGATAATAATGTGGTAAACTGGATCAGGAAATTTGTGGACAACACCAAGATTGGGGGTGTAGTGGTCAGCAAGGAAAGCTTTCAAAGCTTGCAGTGTGATCTTGACCAGCTGGGAAAATGGGCTAAAAATAGCAGTTGGAATTTAATGCAGACAAGTGTGAGATGCTGCACTCTGGGAGGACAAACCAGGGTAAGACTTACACAGTGAATGGTGGGGCTCTGAGGTGTGCGGTAGAACAAAGGGACCTGGGAATACAGATCCATAGTTCCTTGAAAGTGGCATCACAAGTAGATGGGGTTGTAAAGAGAGATTTTAGCACATTGGCCTTCATAAATCAGGGCGTTGAATACAGGAGTTGGGATATTATGTTGTACAAGGCATTGGTGAGGCTGAATTTGGGGTATTGTGTGCAGTTCTGGTCACCTACCTGCAGGAAAGATATCAACAAGCTTGAAAGAGTGCAGAGAAAATTTACAAAGATGTTGCCGGGACTTGAGGACCTGAGTTACAGGCAAAGGTTAAATAGGTTAGGACTTTATTCCCTGGAGTGCAGGAGAATGAGGGGAGATCTTTTAGAGGTATGCAAGATTATGAGAGGTGCAGATAGAGTGAATGCATGCAGCCTTTTTTCCCTAAGGTTGGGTGAGACTAGAACTAGAGGTCACAGGTTTAGGGTGACCTTTACCATAGCCTTGGAGAGGGATAGGAGCAGATAATATGGGAAAGTATTTAACTGGGGGAGGGGGAATTATGATGCTATTAAGCAGGAACTTGGGAGCGTAAATTGGGAACAGATGTTCTTGGGGAAGTGCACAGCAGAAATGTGGAGGTTGTTTAGTACTTGCATGGGGCTCTGGATAGGTTTGTCCCATTGAGGCAGGGTAAGGATGGTAGAGTGAAGGAACCGTGGTTGATAAGAGACGTAGAATATCTTGTCAAGAGGAAGAAAGAAGCTTACCTAAGGTTTAGAAAGCATGGATCAGACAGGACTCTGCAGAGTTACAAGGTAGCCAGGGGGGAGCTTAAGAATGGACTTAGGAGAGCTAGAAGGGGGCACGAGAAGTAGGATCAAGGAAAACCCCAAGGCGTTCTACACGTATGTGAAGTATAGGAGGATGAGTAGAGTGAGGGTAGGACCGATCATGGATAAAAGAGGAAACCTGTGCCTGGAGTCGGAAGAGGTAGGGGAGGTCCTTAATGAATACTTTCCTTCAGTATTCACCAGAGAGAGACCTTGACATTTGTGAGGATGGTGAACAACAGGCTGACACGCTAGGGCATGTCGACGTGAGGAAAGAGGATTCACTGGAACTTTTGAAAAACATTGAGATAGATAAGTCACCGGGGCCAGACGGGATATATTACAGGAAGCGAGGGAAGAGATTGCTGCACGTTTGACGATGATCTTTGCATCCTCACTGGCCACAGGAGTAGTGCCAGATGATTGGAGGGTGGCAAGCGTTGTTCCTTTGTTTAAGAAAGGAAGTAGTGATAACCATGGGAATTACAGACCAGTGAGTCTTACTACAGTGGTGGGTAAGTTACTGGAGAAGATTCTTAGAGACAGGATTTATGGGCATTTGGAGAAGCATAGGCTGATTAGGGGCAGTCAGCATGGCTTTGTGAGGGGCAGGTCGTGCCTCACGAGCCTGATTGAATTCTTTGAGGATGTGACAAAGCACATTGATGAAGGCAGAGCGGTGGATGTGGTGTACATGGATTTTAGTAAGGCGTTTGATAAGGTTCCTCATGGAAGGCTCATTCATAAAGTCAGGAGGCATGGGATCCAGGGAAACTTGGCTGTGTGGATTCATAATTGGCTCGCCCACAGGAGACAGAGGGTGGTGGTAGATGGAGCATATCCTGCCTGGAGGTCGGTGACCAGTGGTGTTCTGCAGGGATCTGTTCTGGGACCCCTGCTCTTTGTGATTTTTATAAATGACTTGGATGAGGATGTGGAAGGGTGGGTTAGTAAGTTTGCTGATGATACAAATGTTGGTGGTGTTGTGGATAGTGTAGAAGGTTGCTGTAATTTACAACAGGATATTGATAGGATGCAGAGCTGGGCTGAGAAGTGGCAGGTGGAGTTCAACTTGGAAAAGTGTGAAGTGATACACTTCAGGAGATTGAATTTGAAGGCAGAATACAAGGTTAATGGCAGGACTCTTTGCAATATGGAGGAACAGAGGGATTTTGGGTCCATGTCCATAGATCCCTCAAGGTTGCCACGCAGGTCGATAGGGTTGTTAAGAAGGCGTATGGAGTGTTGGCCTTCATGAGTCGGGATATGGAGTTCAAGAGCCGTGAGGTAATGTTGCAGCTCTATAGAACTCTGGTTAGACCACACTTGGAGTATTGTGTTCAGTTCTGGTCACCTCATAATAGGAAGGATGTGAAAGCTTTAGAGGGGGTGCAGAGGAGATTTAGCAGGATGTTGCCTGGATTGGAGAGCATGTCTTATGAGGATAGGTTGAGCAAGCTAGGGCTTTTCTCTTTGGAGCAAAGGAGGATGAGAAGTGACTTGACAGAGGCGTACAAGATGATAAGAGGCATAGATCGAGTGGACAGTCAGAGACTTTTTCCCAGGGCGAAAATGGCTAACATGAGGGGACATAATTTTAAGGTGATTGGAGGAAGGTATAAGGGGGATGTCAGGGGTAAGTTTTTTACACAGTGTGTGGTGGGTGCATGGAACGCACAGCTGGCAGAGGTTGTGGAGGCAGATACATTAGGCATTCTTAGATAGACACATGAATGATAGAGAAATGGGGGGGGGGCTATGAGGGAGGGAAGGGTTAGATAGGATGTTGGGCACGGGTTGGTGCAAGGAAGTGGTGCTGAGGTAGGATATCAAACACAAGGGGCAGAGTGGCCGGCCCCTGCCCTATTCCTTACATTCGTGTGTACATACGGTCCCAGAGTCACCAATGGGTTGGACATCAGAATGATTATTAAATGCTGGCTTTGTCGGTGATGTCCACACCTCGTGAATGAAGGAAAAGCAGACATTTTACAGACACAGCAGGAACATCAGCCCATGTTTGGTAATGGTGGGTGGTGAGGGAGACTTTTCACTTAACGCTGTTGATACTTAAATGCATTGAATCACTGTGGCCTTGGTTTAACAGATGATCTGAAGATGTGTCCTTGGTGTGACCTTCCACACACACATCACATTTGTGTTGTGTAAACGACTGGATGTCATTAATGTAAAATAAAGGGTAGTTGCGGTCAGATTTGATGTTTCTTGCAATTGTAAACTATAGAAGGAAGTGGAAATAGTTGAGTCATTGTGTTTACTTGTTTACGGTTTAACCATGAAAGCTGCTGAAAGGTTCCTGAGGTGAGCTCACGGTTGGACCACACGAAGCATCAATAAGTCGTTACATTCTCAGCAAAGTAAAACACTGGAAACTGGAATTCAAACAGAACATTCCAGAACTGGAAGTAGATGGAAGCCACAACAGAGGCCACTCAGGGCCACAGGTCAGTGCCTTTACTGAGACTCCACTGTGGTTCCCACACAAAGTAACTGACATCTGAAAACTTGGCATCAAAACCAGCCAGAGAGCAAAGGATTCCTCCCCCAGGCAGATTGACGGACCGTCAAAGTAATCGCAGTGGTCTGGGGTTGGGTGGGGTGAGGAGACGATGGGTGTAGGGTGGGGGTGATGGGGTTGGGTTGGGTGCAGGGAGCAATGGGTGGGGGGTGATGGGGGTTGGGTTGGGTGCAGGGAACGATGGGTATTGGGTTGGGTGCAGGGAGCAATGGGTGTAGGGTGGGGGTGATGGGTGCTGGGTTAGGTGCAGGGAGCAATGGGTGGGGCTGATGGGTGTTGGGTTGGGTGCAGGGAGCAATGGGTGGGGGCTGGGGGTGATGGGTGTTGGGTTGGGTTGGGTGCAGGAAGCGATGGATGGGGTGTAGGCGATGGGTGATGAGCCCACACCTCAGGTCAGAGACTTTCCCCACACCTGGGTCCGTAAAATGCAACATTTCAGATAGCCCACCCAACACCCATCACCCCCTACACCCCACCTATCACCCCTACACCCCACCTATCACCCCTACACCCCACCCATCACCCATTACCCTCTACACCCCACCCATCTTCCATCCCCTACACCCCACATATCACCCACCCCCCAACACCCCACCCATCACCCCCTACACCCCACCTATCACCCCTACACCCATCACCCATTACCCTCTACACCCATCTTCCCCTACAACCCACCCAACACCCATCACCCCCTACACCCCACCCATCTTCCATCCCCTACACCCCACATATCACCCACCCCTACACCCACCCATCATCCCCTACACCACAACATCACCCCTAAACCCCGTCCATTACCTGCCCCCTACACCCCAACCCATCACCCCTAGACCCCACCCATCTTTCCCTACACACAATTGCTACTACACCCCACCCATCACCCAGTACACCCCACCCACAACCCTACACCCCACCCAACACCCAAGATTTAATGGGACTTGAGCCACAATGTTTTCACAGGGAGGGTGGTGGGGATGGAACCAGCTGCCAGTGGAAGTGGTAGAGGTGGGTACACCCGGACAAGTCTGTGGAAAGGTTTAGAGGCATAGGGGCCAAACGTAGGCGAGTGGAATTAGCTCAGACAGACAACTGGTCAGCATGGACAGTTGGGCTGAAGGGCCTGTTCCCGTTTGGTATGACTCGACTGTAACTTCCATGTCAGAATCCACAGATGTTGGGAGATTCTGTCAAGGTCTCTGCAATTCCCTCCCTCAGCAACTGGGCTGTTGGGATTGATTTCTCACATGGGTGAAGTGTTAGGGTGGCTCGCGGACTCTGCACTCCCTCGTCATGGCAACCACCATTAATGTGGGAGGGGTTGGGGCAGGCAGCTTCCAAATGACCCCTTGCACCGTGAGAGGTGAACTGTCAGGGTGTCAGGCAGTGTGTCCAGACACCCCAGTGGAAGGAAGACCTCCACCTGCAGACCCTGGGCTTCCCTTCACTGATGGACTCCCTCAAAGGAGGAACTAACTCAGGAGTCACCCTTCACCCAACGTCAGGTAAACGTAGGGTCAGTCCTGATCGTAGTGTACAGCACAGCATGCACGAGGGGCTGAAGGGCCTCTACTTGCAGTTTTTCTGTGTCTGGCTCACCTTTGAAAAGGTGCCTTTGGCATCACCGTGGTCCAGGCACTGAGAGAAGGGTGGTTCTGTCAACAAGCCAACACTCGGACCCGTTAACCATTAACAAAGAGGAAATTCCTTCTGGAAACTGTGATGTCCTTGTTTCCTGGGCCAAGTAAAGCAAAGGAAGTGTAGCGTTGTTGACGGAGAACGCTGCAGTGCTGCAGAGAGAGGTCTCAAAGTTACCAAAGACAAGATCTGAAATACAAACACAAAATGCTGGAACACTTGGCAGGTCAGACTGCATATTTGGAAAGAAAAACAGGTTATGTTTCAGATCAAAGACTTTCAACAGAACCAGGAGAGAGAGGCAATGTTCACTGTACATTGTTCCATTGTAGGGAGGTGGGGAGTGGTTGTAGTGGTTGTGGAAGGGGCAGACGAGGCTGCAATGGGGATAAGTTGTAGATTAAGTCACCTGATGGGTAGATTAATGAGAGCAGTTAGAGAGAACACAAAGGTATGTAAAAACTGTGAAATGCAGAGCTGTGGGAAATATCCCAAAGGTCAGGCTGTACTGGGAGTGAGAACAAAACGGAGCCTCAACCACAGATGGATGACTTATAGTGGAAGCAGTCAGTGCTGATACAGAGAGAGAAAGCGAGTTACTTCATGGTATAGAGTCATGGAGTCATACAGCTCAGAAACAGGCCCTTTGGTCCAACTCATCCATGCCAAAACAGATGCCTATCTAAGCTAGTCCCATGTTTGGCCCAAACCCTTCTATGCCTTTTTTATCCAGGTACCTGTCCAAGTGTCGCTTCATATTGTTAATGTACTGGACTCAACCACATCCTCTGGCAGCTCCCAAACGTTCAGAACCTTCTGGGAGAAGAACTTCTGCCTCATCTCCACCTAAAGCAGGCAGATTCTTATCCCCTGGCTATCCACCTCATCAACCCCCCAGGGTCTTACATTGCAATGAGATCACCCCTCCTGACTGGAATACTCAAGCAGTAATGTATTGTTGATCCCACAAAACATTCCTGTGGAGAGACAGAAAGGGTTAACTGGCCAAAGACCGAGGGAGAAAAGAAGTTTAAATGTTTGCAGCTGAAGTCTGTCGATGTTGACAAAATTGTGAAGCTTTTATGAGAGTAAGCAGTGAAAGGTTGTTGTGATTGGCTGGGGCATAACTGAGAGCAAACACTCAGGACTGTCCCTGGGACAGGGCTGGTAGAGGCAGCTTTGTTCTGGGGTTACATGAACACAGAGCACGTTGCTCCAAACCGACACCGTCACAGGGTTTGAGAGAAAACTGAGTGAAGCAGAGACCAGAGGAGTTCTGTACTGTCCCTCTGCCATTCATTGAGATTGTGGCCAATCTCCTCCCTCCGTACCACTGCCTGCACTAACACCATATCTCTCCATTCCCTTCACATCCAAAACCCTCTCAGTCCCCGTCCTGAACATAATGAGCAAGTTGAATTGGCAGGAGTGTTTTGCCTGGACAGGTTTGTCACTTGGAGGATCCTGCTAGCAGTTCCAGGACAGTGGTTCACACAGAGCCTGTGTACGCTTTAAATATATACAGGAGCTGATCTGTGCAGGCAGCGTGCCCATCAGAGGCTCCCTGGGGAATGCACACAGTCTGGGGAAACCGATGTGCAGACCAGAGCAGAGACCCTGCTCCAGAGAGCTGAGTGACCTGGTATCAGGACAACAACCTGCAAGAAACTGCAGAGAGTTGTGGACACAGCTCAGCACATCACAGAAACCAGCCTCCCCTCCATGAACTCTTGTCTATACTTCTTGCTGCCTTGGGAAAACAGCCAACATAATCAAAGACCCCTCCCACCCCGGACATTCCCTCTTCTCTCTCCTTCCATCAGGCAGAAGATAGAAAATCTTGAAAACATGCACTACCAGGCTCAAGGACAGCTTCCATCCCCCAGTTATAAGATTCTTGAACAGGCCTCTTGTATGATAAAGATGAACTCCTGACCTCACAATCTACCTCGTCTTGGCCCTTGCACCTTATTGTCTGCCTGCACTGCACTTTCTCTGTAACTGTGACACTTCATTCTGCATTCTGTTATCACTTTTTCCTATCTACTGATGTGATGGAATGATCTGTCTGGATGGCACGGAAACAAAGTTTTTCACTGTACCTCCGTACACGTGACATTAATAAACCCAATTACCAATTACCCAGTGTGGAACTATGCCAAGCCTCTTGTTTGCAGGGTTTACAGTAACTCCTTGTGTCTGTAACTGAGATAAACATCGGAGCTTCTTTGTTCAGTTCATTAAATGTGCAGCTGCAGTGGACAATCTGCTCTGACCCTGAGCGTCTTAATTTTTACATCTCTTTTGCAAAATTTAAAGCCATGCCTGCTCCTCTCCAAGGCTGTGTTATCTCCCCTGCTCCAAGGCCGCCTCCTTCACACGCTCCTAATCCTAAACAGCGACTGTTGGAACTTCTGATGGGATGCAGGAGACGAAACAGTGATAGTCAGAGTGGTCCCGTACAGGAGGAGCCCCTGCATTTTGATGATCTCGTGGACTGAACTTACTATTTGCCAGTTTGATCAGGAATGTTCTCAGGAGCTCCATTAGATGGAACCTTGGGTGGAGTGTTGGCAAATGGAATTTAATCCCAACAAGAGCGAGACAATGCACTTTGGGAAGTCACTAGGGTTAGGACATGTACAGTTAATGTTAGGGCACTATCTTAAATTGATGAACTGCGTAACTTAGGAGTCCAAGTCCATAGTTCCCTGAAGGTGGCAACAGGTTGATAGAGTGAAGAAGAGATTTGGGAAAAAAAATCAAAAAAACTGCAGATGCTGGAAATCTGAAACAAAAACGTGGCATGATTGCCTTCATCGAGCGGGGCACAGAACGTAAGAGTTGAGTGTCATGTTACAACTTTATAAATGACCCGTTAGACCACACTTGGAGCACGATGTGCAGTTCTGGTCACCACACTGCAGGAAGGGTGTGGTTGTGCTGGAGAGAGTGCAGAGGAGATCCACCAGGATGTTGGCTGGATTGGAGGACTTTAGTTATGGGGAGTGATTGGATCGGCTGGGCTTGTTTTCCCTGGAGTGAAGAATGTTGAGAGGTGATCTGATGGAGGTTTATAAAATTAGGAGAGGCAAAGATAGGGTAGATAGTCAGAGTGTTTTCCCTACAGTATGGGTATCAGAAACAAGAGGGCACAGGAGAAAGGAAGGAGTTTTAAAGGGGATCTGAGGGGTATGTTTTTACACAGAGAGTGGTTGATATCTGGATGAACCTCTGACTGAACCTTCTCTGGATGGACTTTCTATGGATGGGCCCTGGTCCGATCTACTACAGTAACAGTGAGAGGACACAAGTCCAACTCTGACAGCAAGGAACTCCCTGCCTATACTTTACATACATGTGAGACGTTACTATGCTGTTTACACACATTTATTTACAGAAGTATAACTGTGCTCCCTCTTTGAAGAAGGTGTGTGTAAAGCCCTTTCCCAGTTGTACACAGTCAGTACGGAACCACCTGCTTCCTCCTCAGTTACTTTGACTGCAGCCTGGGGACTTGCTCTGACGTGGCAACACTTGTGGGCTGCCCCCAGAACATTCAACGTAAAGATGTATTTCACTGTGTGCTTCGATGTACATGTGACTTATAAAGAAATCTTACTTTGCTTCTTCCATCTACATTGTCCTGGACTTTGGGTGCAAGACACAACTTGTACATCAGCCAATGACACAAAACTTGGCAGAACTGTGAGTGGAGCTGGACTTGAACAGGTTGGTGGAATGGGCTGGGGGGAGATTAGATCGATGTATGCGGACAGAGTGGAGAGGGAGAGGCTGTTCCTTAATGGGGGGATGAAGTCAGGAGGTCACCAGGATGAAGGGGAAGTCATGCAGAAAACCCCTGGAACGTCAACTGCACTGTCTGCGGATGGTGAAGGCAGCTTCCATTGTGGCCCAGGAGCAAAAGTTAGGTAAATATATGGTGGATAAAAATTAGCAAGGGATTGCAAGGGGGATGGACCTAGAGGGTTTCTCTGGGAGAGAGCTAGCATGAACACAAAGGGGTGAATGGCCTCCTCTGCTGTAGCCATTCTGAGATCTTATCACCTCCACAAGTGTGACCTGTGATGATGGGAGTCTGTTCCTGACATCATTCCAAGTGTCCAAGGGTCAGAGAGCAGCAGTGAGTCAGGAGACAAGTAATGCCTCATTCCAGAGCAAGTCCCCAGGCTGCAGTCAAAGTAACTGAGGAGAAAGCGGGTGGCTCCGTACTGACTGTGCACAACTGGGAAAGGGCTTTACACACACCTTCTCCAAGAGGGAGCACAGTTATACTTCTGTAAATAAATGTGTGCAAACAACATTGTAATGTCTCACATGTATGTAGAGTATAGGCAGAGAGTTCCTTGCTCTCTGTTCAGCAGCTTTCCTTAGTGCCCTGCCATTTACTGTAGATGTCCTACCTCTATCTGACTTCCCAAAATGCATCCCTTCTCGCTTGGTGGGACTAAATTCCATCTGCCAATGCTCTGCCAACTTTTGTGGCATTCCCCAGCCATTAGTGTTAGGTTCATTGACAAAGACATATGGGCTAGGAGTTGTGGGCATGCTATAACACACAGTAGAACATAGAACAGTACAGCACAATACAGGCCCTTCGGTCCACAATGTTGTGCCAGCCTTTAAACCTCGCCTAAGACTTTCTAACCCCTTCCTCCCACATATCCCTCCATATTTTAAATTCCTCCATATGCTTATCTAGTAATCTCTTGAATTTGACCAATGTACCTGCCTCCACCACCGCCCCAGGCAGCGCATTCCATGCCCCAACCACTCTCTGGGTAAAAAAAAACCTTCCTCTGATATCTCCCTTGAACTTCCCACCCATTACTTTAAAGCCATGCCCTCTTGTATTGAGCATTGGTGCCCAGGGAAAGAGGCGCTGGCTGTCCACGTTATCTATTCCTCTTAATATTTTGTACACCTCTATCATGTCTCCTCTCATCCTCCTTCTCTCCAAAGAGTAAAGCCCTAGCTCCCTTAGTCTCTCCTCATAATCCATACTCTCTAAAGCAGGCAGCATCCTGGTAAATCTCCTCTGCACCCTTTCCAACGCTTCCACATCCTTCCTATAATGAGGTGACCAGAACTGGACACAGTACTCCAAGTGTGGCCTAACCAGAGTTTTGTAAAGCTGGATCATTACCTCGCTGCTCTTAAACTCGATCCCTCGACTTATGAAAGCTAACATCCCATAAGCTTTCTTAACTACCCTATCCACCTGTGAGGCAACTTTCAGGGATCTGTGGATATGGAGCCCTAGATCCCTCTGCTCCTCCACACTACCAAGAATCCTGCCATTAACCTTGTACTCCACCTGGGAGTTTGTCCTTCCAAAGTGTACCACCTCACACTTCTCCAGATTGAACTCCATCTGCCACTTCTCAGCCCAGCTCTGCATCCTCACTGTCCCTCTGCAATCTTTGACAATCCTCTACACTATCCACAACACCACCAACCTTTGTGTCATCTGCAAACTTGCCAACCCACCCTTCTACCCCCTCATCCAAGTCATTAATAAAAATCACGAGAAGCAGAGGTCCCAGAACCGATCCTTGTGGGACACCACTAGTCACAGCCCTCCAAACTGAATGCACTCCCTCCACCACAACCCTCTGCTTTCTACAGGAAAGCCAATTCTGAATCCACATGGCCAAGCTTCCCTAGTTCCCATGCCCTCTGACCTTCTGAAGAAGCCTACCATGTGGAACTTTGTCAAATGCTTTACTAAAATCCACGTAGACCACATCTACAGCACTAACCTCATCAATCTGTCTGGTCACCTCCTCAAAGAACACTATCAGTCTTGTGAGACATGATCTGCTATTCACAAAGCCATGTTGGCTGTCCCTGATCAGACCATGATTCTTTAAATGCCTGGGGAATGCCTCCAAAGTTGGCAGAGCATTGGCAGATGGAATTTAATCCCACCAAGCGAGAAGTGATGCATTTTGGGAAGTCAAATAGAGGTAGGACATCTACAGTAAATGGCAGGGCACTAAGAAAAGTTGCTGAACAGGGAGATCTTGGGGGGTCCAAGTCCATAGTTCTCTGAAAGTGACTATGCAGGTAGATAGGATGATGAAGAAGGCATATGGCATGTTTGTCTTCATAGGTTGGGGCTTAGAATATAAGAGTTGGGACAAAACACTGATTAGGCTGTGTGCAGTTCTGGTCACCACACTAGAGGAAGGATGTGACTGCACTGGAGAGAGGTCCAAGGTGATTCACCAGGATGTCGCCTGGATTGGAGGGCTTTAGTTATGGGGAGAGATTGGGAAGCCTGGGCCTGGGCTTGTTTTCCCTGGAGCGAAGGAGGCTGAGGGGTGACCTGGTAGAGGTGTATAAGGTTATGAGAGGCTTATGTAGGGTAGATGGTCAGACTCTTTTTCCCATTGTAGGGGTTTGAAAAACAAGGGGGCATAGGTTTAAGATGAGAGGAAAGAGTTTTAGAGGGGATTTGAAGGGAAAGTTTTTTGTACACAGAGGTTGAATTAAAGACTGGGCACCCTGTCAAGGGTAGGAGATATGTAGAAAGGAAATTAGGAATGCAAAGGGGGGAGGGGGGTCTTGAAATATCACTGGTGGACAGAATTGAGGTAAATATGTTTTATATATTAAGGGAAAAGAATAACCAGGGGAAGAGTGGGGCCCAGTCAGTGTGTGGAGCCAGAAAGTTTAGGTGAGATCTTAAATGGATACTTCACATCAATATTGACAAAGGAAATAGACTCTGCACTTGGAGAATTCAGTGAAGGAGGAAGCTGAAATGCCAGTGCAAGTCTCCATAAATAAAGAGGAAGTATTCAAAACCTGAGCAGGCTTAAAGATGGATGAGATTCAGGAAGTCACGTTGCAGCTGTGTAAAACTTTGGATAGAGGAGGATCTGGTTTGGAGGGGCTGAGGCGGGTCACAAGAATTAGCTGGAGCGGATCGGGAAGGTGAAGCAGAAACTGGGACTGTGGGAACGGCGCTCCCTCTCAGTAACTGGGAAGAACTTGGTCATCAGGTGTGAGATGCTCTCAGAGCTGCTGTATTTGGCACAGGTATGGCCCGTCCCCTGCTCCTCCGGCTTGGAAATAACCTGTGCCATCTTCCAGTTCATCTGGGAATCCAAGATGGAGCGAGTGTGTGGAACCAAAGTACGTGGGCACCAAGTGTCACCACGTTCCGAGGTTCCACCTGTCCCCAGTGTTGCAAAGGATGGGCCTCGTCCCATTGGCTGCGCAACATAAGGAAGGTAGGTATAAGCAGAGAAGCCATTGTGGGAGTGGACCAGGGTCAGAGTGGAGCACTTGAGGCATTAGTTCGAGGGGCTTCAGCGAGAGGAGGTGAAGGCGAAGGCGAAGGTACGTCTCTGGTAAGTTTCTTTCTTTCTTGCTTTGGTGTTTCCTTTAGTGCCAGGCCAGACTAGTGAGAGTGGCGCCAGGGTCAGTGGTGTGTTCATCTGGTGAGATGTGGGAGTTCTGGGAGACCTCCAGTCTCCCTGATAGCTACATCTGCACGAGGTGCATTCAGCTGCAGCTCCTTACAGACCGTGTTAGGGAACTGGAGATGCAGCTGGATGACCTTTGGCTCCTACGGGACAATGAGGAGTTCATAGACAAGACCTACAGGGAGGCAGTCACTCCAAAGCTGCAGGAGGCAGGTAGCTGGGTGACTGTCATAAGGAAGGAAGGAGAATAGGCAGGTAGTGCAGAGTACCCCTGTGGCCATTCCCCTCAATAACAGGTATACTGCTTTGGATACTGTTGGGGGGCATGACCTACCAGGGGAAAGCTGCAGTGACCAGGTCTCTGGCATTGACCCTGGTTGTGTGGTGCAGAAGGGAAGGGGGGAGAAGAGGAGGGCGGTAGTGATAGGGGATTCCATAGTAAGGGGGGCAGACAGGAGATCCTGTGGATGTGAAAGAGACTCCCGGATGGTATGTTGCCTCCCTGGTGCCAGGGTCTCGGATCGGGTCCACAGCATTCTGAAGGGGGAGTGCAAACAGCCAGAGGTCGTGGTACATATTGGTACCAATGACATAGGTAGGAAAAGAGATGAGGTCCTGAAGAGGAAACATAGGGACATAGGTATGAGGCTGAAAAGCAGGACCTCAAGGGTAGTAATCTCTGGATTGCCGCCTGTGCCACGTGCCAGTGAAGGTAAGAATAGGATGTGCCACAGATGAATGTGTGGCTAAGGAGTTGGTGCAGGGGGCAGGGTTTCAGATATGTTGATCATTGGGATCTCTTCTGGGGAAGGTACAACCTGTACAAAAGGGATGGATTACACCTGAACTGGAGGGGGACCAATATCCTTGTGGGCAGGTTTGCTAGAACTGTTGGGGAGGGTTTAAACTAGTTTGGCACGGGGCTGGGAACCAGTGTGATAGGTCAGAGGTTGGTTCATTTACTGTACAAGTAGATGCAGAGTGTAGAAAGACTGTGAGGAAGAATAGGCAGTTGAAAGGGCAAAATTGCAGTCAGTTGGATGGGCTGAAGTGTGTCTACTTTAATGCGAGAAGTATCGGGAACAAGGGTGATGAACTTAGAGCATCGGTAGGTACATGGAACTACAACATGGTGGCCATTATAGAGACTTGGTTGTCACAAGGGCAGGAATGGCTGCTGGATATTCTGGGATTTAGATGTTTCAAAAGGGACAGGGACGGAGGTAAAAGAGGTGGGGGCGTGGCTTTGCTGGTCAGGGACAGTGTCACAGCTGTAGAAAGGGAGGACATCCTGGAGGGATCATCTACGGAGTCAGTGTGGGTGGAAGTCAGAAACAGGAAGGGAGTGATCACTCTATTGGGAGTAATCTACAGACTCTCCAATAGCAGACCCCCCCCCCCCCCCAATAGCAGCAGAGATGCTGAGGAGCAGATCGGGAGGCAGATTTTGGAGAGGAGCAAAAATAACAGGGTTGTTGTCGTGGGTGATTTCAACTTCCCGAATAGTGACTGACACCTTCTTAGTGTAAAGGGTAGAGATGGGGCAGAGTTTGTTAGGAGTGTCCAGGAAGGATTCTGACACAGTATGTGGACAGGCTGACTAGAGGAAAGGCCGTACTGGACCTGGTACTAGGCAATTAGCCTGATCAGGTTTCAGAGCTCTCAGTGGGAGAGCATTTTGGAGACAAGTGACCATAACTCCTTGACCTTTACCATAACCCTGGAGAGGGGTAGGAACAGACTATATGGGAAAGTATTTAATTGGGGGAGGGGGAATTATGATGCTATTAGGCAGGAACCTGGGAGCCTAAATTGGGAAGAGACGTTCTTGGGGAAGTGCACAGCGGAAATGTGGAGGTTGTTTAGGGAGCACTTGCATGGGGTTCTGCATAGGTTTGTCCCATTGAGGCAGGGTAAGGATGGTAGAGTGAAGGAACCGTGGTTGACAAAAGATGTAGAATATCTTGTCAAGAGAAAGAAAGAAGCTTACTTGAGGTTTAGAAAGCATGGATCAGACAGGGCTCTGGAGAGTTACAAGGTAGCCAGGAGGGAGCTTGAGAATGGAGTTTAGGAGAGCTGGAAGGGGGCATGAGAGGCCTTGGCGAGTAGGATTAAGGAAAACCCCAAGGTGTTCTACACACATGTGAAGAATAAGAGGATGAGTAGAGTGAGGGATAAAAGAGGAAATGTGCTTGGAGTTGGAAGTGGTAGGGGAGGTCCTTAATGAACACTTTGCTTCAGTATTCACCAGTGAGAGAGACCTTGATGTTTGTGACGATGGTGCACAACAGGCTGATACACCAGGACAAGTCGACGTGAGGAAAGAGGATGTGCTGGAACTTTTGAAAAACAGCAAGTCACCGGGGCTGAATGGGATATATCGATGATTATTACAGGAAGTGAGGGAGGAGATTGCTGTGCCTTTGGCGATGATCTTTATGTCCTCACTGGCCACAGGAGTAGTGTCGGATGATTGGAGGGTGGCAAATGTTGTTCCTTTGTTCAAGAAAGGGAGTAGGGACAAACCTGAGAATTACAGGCCAGTGAGTCTTACTTCAGTGGTGGGTAAATTACTGGAGAAGATTCTTAGAGACAGGATTTATGGGCATTTGGAGAAGCATAGGCTGATTAGGGACAGTCAACATGGCTTTGTGAGGGGCAGGTCGTGCCTCACGAGCCTGATTGAATTCTTTGAGGATGTGACAAAGCACATTGATGAAGGTAGAGCAGTGGATGTGGTGTACATGGATTTTAGTAAGGCATTTGATAAGGTTCCTCATGGAAGGCTCATTCAGAAAGTCAGGAGGCATGGGATCCAGGGAAACTTGGCTTTGTGGATTCCAAACTGGCTCGCCCATAGAAGACAGAGGGTGGTTGTAGAGGGAGCATATTCTGCCTGGTGGTCGGTGACCAATGGTGTTCTGCAGACAGGCATCTGTTCTGGCAACCCTGCTCTTTGTGACTCGGATGAGGATGTGGAAGGGTGGGTTAGTAACTTTGTAGATGACACGAAAGTTGGTGGTGTTGTGGAGAGTGTGGAAGGTTGCTGTATATTACAACAGGACATTGATAGGATGTAGAGCTGGGCTGAGAAATGGCAGATGGAGTTCAACCTGGAAAAGTGTGAAGCTATACACTTCAGGAGATCGAATTTGAAGACACAATATAAGGTTAATGGCAGAACTCTTAGCAGTGTGGAGGAACAGAGGGATCTTGGGATCCCCGTTCATAGATCCCTCAAGGTTTCCGCGCAGGTTGATAGGGTTGTTAAGAAGGCGTATGGTGTGTTGGCCGTCATTAGTCGGGGTATTGAGTTCAAGAGCCATGAGATGATGTTGCAGCTCTACAGAACTCTGGTTAGACCACACTTGGGGTATTGTGTTCAGTTCTGGTCGCCTCATTATAGGAAAGATGTGGAAGCTTTAGAGAGGGTGCAGAGGAGATTTACCAGGATGCTGCCTGGATTGGAGAGCATGTCTTATGAGGATAGGTTGAGTGAGCTAGGGCTTTTCTATTTGGAGAGAAGGAGGATGAGAGGTGACCTGACAGAGGTGTACAAGATGATGAGGCACAGATCGAGTGGACAGTCAGAGACTGTTTCCCAGGGCAAAAATGGCTAACATGAGGGGGCATCATTTTAAGGTGATTGGAGGGAGGTATGGGGGGATGTCAAGGGTAAGTTTTTTACACAGAGAGTGGTGGGTACGTGGAACGAACTGCTGGCAGTTGTGGTGGGGGCAGATACATTAGGGACATTTAAGAGACTCTTAGATCAGCACATGAATGATAGAAAAATGGAGGGCTATGTGGGAGGGAAGGGTTAGATAGTTCTTAGAACAGGGTAAAATGTCAGCGCAACATCGTGGTCGAAGGGCCTGTACTGTGCTGTAGTGTTCTATGTACCTGTTCTTCATGGAAAAGTTCTTCCAGACCAACACCTTAGACCACAAGTTCATCAGGCAGTGGTCAGCACGGAACATCCTGCAGACACTGTAGGAGAAAGACTCACTGGATGCTGTGTGGTGGTTCCCTGAGCAGACCGTCCAGACCATCTGGCAGAATGGGGCAGGTACGGTAGTGTAGCAGTTAGCGTAACGCTATTACAGCGTCAGTGACCCGGATTAAATTCTGGCCACTATCTGTAAGGAGTTTGTACGTCCTCCCAGTGTGTGCGTGGGTTTCCTCCAGGTGCTCCAGTTTCCTCCCACAATCCAAAGACATATGGGTTAGGAAGTTGTGGGCTGCTATGCTGGCGCCAGAAGCATGGCAACACTTGCAGGCTGCCCCTAGAACACTCTACACAAAAGATGCATTGTGTGTTTCAATGTACATGTGACTAATAAAGATATCTCATATCTCATCTCATCTCATCTTAGAACACCTCATCACCAGAACTCACCAACAAGCACCAAGACCTCACGGCTGGTGGTGAGAGGGTCCCTTACGGTCAGATCTTTCCTGCATGGTTGGAACATCACTTCACGCGTTGCCCCCAGGATGACTGTGCTGGGGATGGGACAGTCGCCCACCTGCTTGTGGGCTGTGGGTTTACGAGGAGGGTGTGGCGAAAGATGCAAGGGTCCTTGTCACGGTTCATCCCCAGCAGCTGCGTAACAGAGGATTCTCTGATCTACGGGCTGTTCCCGGGGACACACACGGAGACGGACGTCAACTGCTGCTGGAAGGTCATCAACTCAGTGAAAGATGCCCTTTGGTCTGCCCGAAGCTTGTTGGTCTCCCAGCACTGCGAGATGTCCATAGGGGAATGCTGCCCACTGGCATATTCCGGGCTGCAGGAGTACGTGCTGAGGGACGCACTGAAGCTGGGTGCAGCCAACGCAGGGGCTTGGTGGGGAAGGACTACAGTTTAGGGTTCTTCTGCTACTGGAAATGGAGGGGCTGGGTCGGCTGGGGAAGCCCCTTAAATATTGTAGATATTGCATTGGAGTATCACCCCAGGGAGCCACAGGTGGCAATGGTGCTATGGGTTTTAAACAATAAGTTAACACTGCTGAATGAACTGCACATGAATGTAAAGGTTTTGCACTGTTTACTCTTGTATATATTTCAGGCACGGTAGTGTAGCAGTTAGCGTAATGCTTTACAGCGCCAGCGACCTGGGTTCAATTCCGGCTGCTGTCTTTAAGGAGTTTTTATCTTCTCCCCATGTCTGTGTGGGTTTCCTCCGGGTGCTCGGGTTTCCTCCCACATTCCAAAGACGTACAGGTTAGGAAGTTGTGGGCATGCTATGTTGGCGCCGGAAGTGTGGCAACACTTGCAGGCTGCCCCCAGAACACTGCGCAAAAGATTCATTTCACTGTGTGTTTCGCTGTACATGTGACTAATAAAGAAATCTCTTATGTTTTTTCTTATGATGAATAAAGTTTATTTTGTATATAAAAAAAGTTTGGGGCATTGTGTGTTGTTGTGGTCACTGAAGTACAGGAAGGATGTGTAGGCTTTGGAGAGGGTGCCGAAGAGTTTGCCGGGATGTTGCCTGGGATGGAACGTTCTAGTTTTGAGGATAGACAGGAGAGACTGGGTCTGTTCTCCCAGGAGAGGATGGGGTTAAGAGGAGACACGATTGAGGTGTAAAAATTATGAAGAGTAGAGATCGGGTAGGCTGCAGGAAACTTCTTCCCTTATCAGAGGTGGACAAAACTAGAGGACATAGATTTAGGGTGAGGGGTAAGGGATTTAGAGGAGATCTGAATGTTTTCACCCAAAGAGTGGTGAGACCTGGAACACACTGCCTGTGAGTGGTGGAAACCGAGTCACTGACCACATTCAAGAATTGACTAGACAAGCACTTGGATTGCTTCAACATGGAAGGCTGTGGAAGAGAGTGGAAGATGTAAATGTTGGGTCCTTAAAGGATGCAGTTGAGGAATTAATAATGGGAAATGAGGAAATGGCAAGACTTTGAACAACTATTTTGCATTTTCTTTCACAGTGGAAGACTCTAAATTCCTCCAAACAATGGTTAATAATCCAGGGAGAAAGGGTGGGAGGAGCACAAAATAATCACAATCCCTGGAGAAAAGGTCTGGATAAAGAAATGGGGCCAAAGGTCACAGTGCCTGATTGGTTGCAGAAATGGGGAACGTTGGTTGTAAACTCCTAAAATTCCCTGGATTCTAGAAAGGTGCCATCAGTCTGAAAAACCACAGGCGTAACAAAGGAGTGAGACAGAGAGCAGGAAACTGTTGGCAGGGTGGGTGGACGCATCACTGGGAAAATACTGGAATCATTACAAAGGAAGCAATACCAGGATGTGTAGAAAATTATAACACAATTGAGCTGAGTCAACATGGCTTTATGAAAGGTAAAACTTTGTTTAACCAATTTATTATTGTTCTTTGAGGAGGTAACAACAGGCTGGCTTAAGGACAATCTGCAGATGTACATTTGAATTTCTAAACATCATTTGAAAAGGTGCCACATAAAATGTAACTGCACAAGATGGGAGCATATGAACGTGGGTCACGTATTGGCAGAGGGTTGGCTAACTGGGTTGGGATAAAGGTCATTTTCAGATTGACGGTGGGTAACATGTGGAGTACCAGAGTGATCAGTGATCGGGCCTCAAAGAAATGAAGAATTTGTCAGCAAGATGGAGAGAGACAAGTTGGATGCTGAGTCTAGGATCCTGAGCATAAATGACGGAGGTATGAGACAAAGCGTGGCGGTGATGGGTTGGGACGGTATTCGTGGGGTTAACAGGTAGATCTGCAGTGGGTGAACAACATCAATTGTTCATTCCTATCTGGGATAGGGTGGCTCAACTGTGGCTAACAAGGAATTTAGGGATAGGGTTAGATTCACGGAGGAGATGTGTAAATTGTCCCCAGAACAGCAGAAAATCCAGAGGGCAGAGATCAGTTTAGAACTCAGCAAACAATGAAGGGACTAATTAAGAGAACGAAAACAAGAGTTAGAGTAAATTTGTATGGAATATAAAACTGACTGGTAAAGTTTCTCGAGATGTTTGGAGAGAAAAAGGTTAGTGAGGAGAGTCCCTTACAGTCAGAAACGGGAATTTGTAATGGGGACACAGAGATGGCAGAGAAATCGAACAAATACTTTGAGTCACGTTCACAATGTGGGACAGAAGGAACCTCCCAGAAGTGTTGGGGAACCTGAGAACCAGAGAGGTAGAATATGAAGCAAATCGGTATTATCTTCTGAAGGAAATGGTGTTGGAGAAATTGATGGGACTGGAGGCTGATAAATTCTTAGGGCATTATAGTCTGTCCCAGGTAGGGTGGATTTCCTTCTCTATGGGGGTGAGTCACTGAATGTATCCAAGGGAGAGACAGACAGATGTGGGGTCTGCAGAGGATGGGAGAGCTTTGGGCAATGGCAGCCCTGATGTGGGTGAGTGAGGGTAGTAGACTGAGGGGCCGAGTGGGTGACAACAATGGCGCTGATGATAGACGTCCCTGCATGCCGACTGCCCTCGGCAGGGCTTGGTTTCTGCATGTGGCTCACCTTTTCTTGCAGCATGCATGTGGACCAATGCAGCAGCAACGGTGCCAACTGCGTGTTGCATGGTTCTCGGCAAGGCTGACGCATGCCCAAACTGCTTTGGACGTGTGTGTGTGATGTCCACAGACCTGTGCCATCCAGACCTACAATGCATGCAACAACAAACTGCTTGGGATTGTTGCTGCAATTCATTTGGGTGGCAGTTCAAAGCTGATGACCAAATGTCTGGGCCAATGTGTGGAAGCTTCATCACGTGTCAGTGTGGGGACTGGAGTGACTAGTGAACTAGCTCCATCAGATCTACAGGAACATCTTACCTTGTCCATCACTGCCCAACTCCATCCCACCTCAGCTGATTGGTCACTGAACCCTTCACCCAGTCCTGTGTTGGCCAACCTCTGTGTCCTGGAGCCCAGGCATGGGTCATGGTCAGGACTCCGACGCTTAGCACTGGAATGAGGGGAGATATTTTTATTTAGAGGATTGAAAGGAGAGAAATGCTCAGGGGTCGGGGGTCAGTGGTCACGGTGTTCCTTGGGCATTGGAGTCTATATCCGGGCAAACATTAGTCAGTGATGGTGGGGAAATGCTTGGTTAATAATGAAAGACAACTTGAAAGTTTCAGCGGAACCTGTGAGTTCCTGATTTGTCTTGACTCACAGTGGGCATCAAACACACTAACATCGTCTGTGTTCCTTAATGAGTGAGTTGAGGATGGGTTTGAGGAAAAGCTGCCTTCAGTGAATGAGACAAGGACCCTCAGCGTGGAGAAAGTGTTGGGCCAGGCTGGGTCAGAGTGTTGGGGAGAGTGGAACCAAAGTCGGGCAAGAAGAGGAGCAAACAATGAGGGAGGGAGGGAGGAGGAAGAGGTTCTGACCCCTCGGCTCGATTCTCCCTTCTCAGAGGAAGCAACTCCACTCTCCATTCCATCCAACCTCAATGAGGCCAACCCTTAATCCTCAAACATTGAAGCGACAAGGTGGGATGTGCACTGGGTGGACGTGAGGTATGCTGTTCCATTATTTACCAAGGAAATTCAAAAGAAAAATCCAAACAAACAAAGTGTCATCTGCACACAACCTGGAGCTCTGCTGAAGTCATTTCTGTGACTTAAACTTCCTTCTTTGACCCAAGAACTATTTACAGCAATGTGTGTGATTAATGTCTTGGAGGCACAGGAAAGTGGGCACCAAGAGGAAGTACGTAGGTGTTAGGAAAGTGTTGAGTCCCACAGTGTGAGGCCAAGGCAGCACAGCTGAAATAAACTAAATGGTAGGTCATGCATTCCCTAAAGATTCTTCATAAAATTGTTGTCACCATCATAGGGCTGGGTCCATCACTGACTACTATAGCATCCGAGGAGGAGATATTCCAGCTGGAGACTCCACCGATCCTGGACAATTGGGGATGGATGATAAACGCTGGCATTGTTGGTGATGTTCACATCCATAAACAAAATATCTCAATAGCACGATCATCTACCCAGCAGTGTGTGTTATGTCCAGGAACAGTAGGATATCCAATCTGGCTAATTAACACTGTCAGCTGACTCTCAATCAGCAAGGTGCTGGATGGGCTCACCAACGGTGCCATTAAGCAGCACTTACTCCCCAATAACCTGCTCACCAATACTCAGTTTGGGTTTCACCAGGACAACTGGGCTCCAGAGCTCATCACAGCCTTGGTCCAAACATGGACCATACAGCTGAATTGCAGAGGTGAGGTGACTGACCTTGACACCAAGTGTGGCAAGAAGGAGCCCTGGTAAAACTGGACAATGGGAACCAAAAGGAGAACACACCACTGGATGGAGTCACCCCATACACAAAGGAAAAGCGTGGTTGTCAGAGGTCGAGCATCCCAGCCCCAGGACAACTCTGTAGGAGTTCCTCAGCTGTCCTGGACTCAGCTACCTTTGGCTGCTCCATCAATGACCTTCCTTCCATCATGAGGTCAGAAGTGGGGATGTTCACTGATGACTGCACAAAGTTCAATTCCACTCACAACTCCTCGTCAAATGAAGCAGCCCATGCCTGCATGCAGTGAGACCTGGAGAATAGGACATCGAGGGACAGGCATGTCTCCATTTTAACTGTCTCCTCCCAATGCTCTGCACAGGCCATCACTTGTGCATTAGTGCTGCCCTGTCTCAGGAGACGATCTATGGTTTGCTTCTCCTGGCTGGACTTTAACCAGTTGCATTACGGACCCATGATGTTGTTACATCTGCTGAACCCCACTGATTCAGGCTCTGCCTTGTATGCCATATCCTCATGAGGGTTACCCCTTGCTGGTTCCAGGTCTTCCTTCCAGGGGCAGTCCTGGTTGGTTCTGGTGACGTGGTCAATGGATTGGTGGACAAGAGGTGATCTCTCAAAGTGAGGTGCTGGTGAGCTGGCCCCATCCAGACTGGTAACTTCCTGAGGTTGGGGCACAATGCCAGGTTGTACACAGACAGCAAACACAGGGGACTTTTCAGTAGCCTCTCACTCTTCTTAATGTTGGTGTCAGTACAATCTGAGTGTTCCCTGGTCCCCAGACAGGTTCAGCCACAGGCAGAGGGCAAGTAACATTCATGTTTTCCTGGTGTCAGGCTCTGACCATCTGCAGCACGAGAGAGTTTAACCACCCAGGTCAGCAGCTGATGGCATCACCATCCAAGTCCACACCACCACCATCCTGGGAGTCACCACTGATCAGTAACTGAGCTGTACCATCTACACCAGAACCAGGGCACCAAGGTCAGAGGCTGGGTATCCTGCAGTGACTGACTCACGTTCCGAAACTGAAAATCTTTCCACCATCTCCAATGCCACAGGTCAGGACTGTAAAAATCCTCTCCATTGCCTGGATGAGTGCATCTCCAACACCCACACCACCCAGAATGAAGCAGACAGCTTGGCCAGCTCCCCATCGCCACCCTAAACATTCATCCCCTCCACCATCAACACACAGCCGCTGCAGTGTGTTCAACGACAAAATGCACCGCAGTTGCTCACCCAGGCTACGACAACACCTCCCAAACCCACCGCCCCTCCCAAGGACAGGGGCAGGTGCAGGGGACACCACCCACAGGTGGCTCACAATCTTGTCTTGGAAATATCATCACCCCCTGCGCCCAACTCCACCCCTGACCCCACCCAACCCCTGGATCCACTCCACCCCTGACCCCACCCCACCCCTGGATCCACTCCACCCCTGCCCCCAACTCCACCCCTGACCCCACCCCACCCCTGCCCCCAACCCCACCCCTGCCCCCAACTCCACCCCTGACCCCACCCCACCCCTGGATCCACTCCACCCCTGCCCCCAACCCCACCCCACCCCTGCCCCCAACCCCACCCCTGCATCCACTCCATCACTCACAACCACTGTGTCACATTTGACCCGAGAGGTTTTGGGACTGACCCCACTCCACCCCACCTCAGCTCATCCACCGCTGCCCCCTTATCTCAGGTCCTGCTGTGTGAGGTCCTGGCACAGCCCTGCGGCTCAGGCAGCCTGGAGGCTGCAGTGCCCACAGCCCTGCTCCCACCCTCACCCACCCTCACCCACGCAGGGGTGCCTCAGTGGGACACGGAGTGAGGTGAGGATCCACATCCTCCTGCCACAGGTCCGGGGGTGGGGGTTGGAGGGGGGGGAGGGGGGCACGAGGGGCAGGTCAACAGTCACAAACCAACAGAATCACCAGTCTGAGTAACTGATGATTTAATTTAACATTCGATGCAGGGGTGATCAGTGAGATTTAGTTGCCCAGCATTCAGACAAGTTGCAACTTGTTCTTCATCTAATTTGGATCAGTAACTGCACTCCCATTTGTTACGGCTGAGCTGGGGAAGGTTTCTCGGCACCGACTGTGAACCACCAAAGGAGGGGTTGGATTCACATTGTTTCTACCCTGACCTCCATCAGGCAGAGGAAAGCTGTGGGCCAGGACACAAGGGCTTGGAACCTGGATCTGACTGGGGAGAGGCAAATGATGACACTGAGGAGTGGGACCGAGGAGGATGAAGGCAGAGCCCTTGATGCTGGGACATGGGGTGTGAGGGAGACAGGCGAACACCTCATTATCATTATCATGATGAAGTATTATTGATGACAATCAGACACTGCCCCAGCTGAGCTCTCCCTGCGAGAGAGACCCCTGCCAACACAGAGGTCCCTCTGCATTTCTGGTTGGGAGTGGATTAAGGATCAGAGAGGAGAGAAGTGGAATGGCTCAGGAAGAGGTTGGGGAAGTAGGACCAACTGGATCGCTCCAACATAGAGCTAGTATGGATGATGAGCTGAATGGCCTCCTTCCAGCTGCAACTATTCTGCACTGTGAGATCCACTTTATAAAAGTTTAACTCTGGACTGAGGTACATTTTGTAACTTCTGTAAACCATTAGACATGGACTTGGTTGTTGGGACAATTAACATCAATGTCCCACTGAAACGTTACAGCCCTCAGGCAGCACCCGTTTCAACAATTTCGGATAACCAGCAGCTTCTGGATTCAGTTCCAGAATTCAGGGTTTGGCTCCTTCAGGTAATGATTCTGCTTCCCACATACACCCCTCCTCCAGGTGTGCAGGACCACTCACACCACTCACTCTCTCCAGCTAACCATCCAATCACACATTACCCTCTGTTCTCCCCTAACCCTCTACTCTGCATCTTAAAACTATCTTATCCTTAACATTTCCTACTTCTACAGATGTACAGTGGAAAGCATTCTGACTGGTTGCATCACAGCCTGTGAAGACAAGAGGTTACAGAGAGTGGTGGACTTAGCCACTCCATCAGGGGTACAGCTCTCCCCACCATCGAGGACACCTACAAGGGACGATGACTCTGGAAGGCGACATCGACTGTCAGGAACCCCCATCATCCGGGCCGTGCCCTCTTCTCGATGCTGCCATCAGGCAGGAGGTCCAGGAGCCTGAAGACCCCACACCTCACGGTTCAACAACAGCTTCTTCGCCACTGCCCTCAGGTTCTTGGACCCACCTGAGAAACCCTAATTCTACCTCGGGCTATTTCTTTTTCTCTCTCTCAACGTGCACTGGTGACGTTCATTTTGCTATGTAAGTTGTGTATAATTTATGTTAATTTAAGTCTATGTTAAGTTATGTTTGTAACATACTGTGCTGCTGCTCTCAGAAGTTAATGTTCATGGCATTTATATCCAGGGTGTGTCTGCCCAATGACAATAAACTTGAACAAACTTGAACTATGATACTTCATCAAACTGCAACATTAATTCTGTTTCTCTCCACACAGATCTGGACTGACTGCCGAACACCTCCAAAATTTTCTGTTTTTATTTCAGATTTAGTAAAGAAGGCAAGTGCAATGTTAGCATTCATTTCAAGAGGACAAGAATATAAAAGCAGGGATATACTGCTGAGGCTTTATAAGGCATTGGTCAGACTGCATTTCGAGTATTATGAGCAGTTTTGAGGCCCGTATCTCAGGAAGGATGTTCTGGCCCTGGAGAGGGTCCAGAGGTGGTATACAAGAATGATTCTAGGAATGACAGGGTTAACGTATGAGGACCGTTTGATGTCTCTGGGTCTGTACTCGATGGAGTTTAGAAGGATGAGGGGGAATCTCATTGAAACCTACCGAATATTGAAAAGCCTGGATAGAGTGGACGTGGAGAGGGTGTTTCCAGTAGTGGGAGAGTCCAGGACCAGAGGGCACAGCCTCAGAATAAAGGGACATCTCTTTAAAACTGAGATGAGGAGGAATGTCTTCAGACAGAAGTTGGTGAATCTGTGGAATTCGTTTCCACAGAGGGCTGTGGAGGCCAAGTCATTAAGTGTATTTAAGGCAGAGATTGATAGGTTGTTGACTGGTGAGGGGTTAAGGGTTACGGGGAGAAGGCGGGAAAATGGGTTTGAAAAAATCAGCCATGATTGAATAGTGGAGCAGACTCGATGGGCTGAATGGTCTAATTCTGCTCCTATATCTTATGGTCTTACAGCATCTGCATTTTTTTGTGGTTTTACATTCTGCCATTCAGCTAGATGAGAGGTAAAGTATGTGCCCCAGATCATAGAAACAGTGTGCAGTTTAGTGCCATTATTGCAGAGTTCTGTCCACATTTATCACTACTGCAGCAGATGGCTGTTATCACATTGCTGTCTGTAAAGATAGAAAGAATGCTTCAATATCGAGACAGGCCCTTCAGCCCTGTGACGGCCTGTGGTGTACAGATTGGTTATCATGATTCTTACATTAACCAGACTTCAAAGTACCTCACCAGCAATGAAAGGTTGTAAAAGGCACTGGAGAAATACAAGCCTGGCATTTTGTAGTAAACATCCAAAGGCATTTCCCACGACCATTCTAACAAAGTCTGACACTGGGTCACAGAAGGAGATGTTGGGGCAGATAGTCATTGAGTAACACAGCATTGAAACAGGCCCTTCCGATTGAGTGCATTCACCCTATGCCCCTCATGAGTTTATACACAAAGTCACCCCTCAATCTCCTACGTTCCATGGAGACATAGAAAACCTACAGCACAATTCAGGCCCTTCAGCCCACAAAGCTGTGCCAAACATGTCCCTACTCTGGAACTTACTAGGCTTACCCATAGCCCTCTATTTTATTCAGCTCCATGTACCTATCTAACAGTCTCTTGAAAGACCCTATCGTATCCACCTCCACCACCGTTGCTGGCAGCCCATTCCGCGCACTCACCACTCTCCAAGTAAAAAACTTACCTCTGACACCTCCTCTATATCTACTCCCCAGCACCTTAAACCTATGTCCTCTAGGGCCACCATTTCAGCCTTGGGGAAAAGCCTCTGACTAGCTACCCGATCAATACCTCTCATCATCTTATACACATCTATCAGGTCCCCCCTCATCCTCCATCTCTCCAACCTGCTTTCATAAGGCATGCTCCGCATTCCAGGCAGCATCCTTGTAAATCTCCTCTGCACCCTCTCTATGGCTTCCACATCTTTCCTGTAGTGAGGCGACCAGAACTGAGCAAAGTACTCCAAGTGGGGTCTGACCAGGGACCTATATAGCTGCAACAATACCTCTCGGCTCCTAAATTCAATTCCCCAATTGATGAAGGACAATACACCATATGCCTTCTTAACCACAGAGTCAAACTGTGCAGCCGCTTTGAGCGTCCTATGGACTCAGACCCCAAGATCCCTCTGATCCTCCACACTGCCAAGAGGCCTACCATTAATACTATATTCCGCCAACATATTTGACCTACCAAAATGAACCACTTCACACTTACCTGGGTTGAACTGCATCTGCCACTTCTCAACCCAACTTTGCATCCTATCTATGTCCTGCTGTAATCTCTGACAGCCCTCCAAACTATCCACAACACCCCCAACCTTCGTGTCATCCGCAAACTTACTAACCCGCCCCTCCACTTCCTCATCCAGGTCGTTTATGAAAATCACAAAGAGCAAGGGTCCCAGTACAGACCCCTGAGGTACACCACTGGTCACTGACCTCCACACAGAATACGACCCTTCAACAACCACTCTTTGCCTTCTGTGGGCCAGCCAGTTCTGGATCCACACTGCAATGTCCCCTTGGATCCCATGTCTCCTCACCTTCTCCATAAGCCTTGCATGGGGTACCTTATCAAACACCTTGCTGAAATCCACATACACTAAATCTACTGCCTTCCCTTCATCAATGTGCTTAGTCACATCCTCAAAAAATTCAATCAGGCTGGTAAGGCAGGACCTGCCCTTGACAAAGCCATGCTGACTATTCCTAATCATATTATACCTCTCCAAATGTTCATAAATCCTGCCTCTCAGGATCTTATCCATCAGCTCACCAACCACTGAGGTAAGACTCACCGGTCTATAATTTCCTGGGCTATCCCTACTCCCTTTCTTGAATAAGGGAACAACATCCGCAACCCTCCAATCTTCCGGAACCTCTCCTTTCTCCATGGACGACGCAAAGATCATCGTCAGAGGTTCCGCAGGAATAAAGTCCTAACCTGCCCAACCTCTCCCTACAACTCAGGCTCTCAAGTCGTCTTTGCAACCTTTCCAGCTTAATAACATCTTTCCTAAAAGAGGATGACCAAAACTGTACACAGTTCTCCTAGTGCGGCCTCACCAACAACTTATACAACTGCAACATAATGTCCCAACTTTTATACTCAATGCCCTGACTTTTGACGTGCCAAAAGCTTTCTTCACCATCCTGTCTACTTCTGATGCCACTTTCAGGGAACCATGTACCTGTACCCCTAGGTCCCTCTATTCTACAACATTCCACAGGGCCCTATCATTCACCACCTACCTTGGCTTGACTTCCAAAAATGCAACACTTACCTGGATTGAATATCATTTGCCATTCCTTGGCCCAACTTACCTAACTGATCAGGATGATAAAAGCTCAGTCAAAAAGCAAAACAACTAAAACTGCAGATGTCAGGGAATCTGAAGCAACAGCAGAAATGCTGGACGAACTCAGCCAGTCGAGCAGCATCTGTGGAAAGAGAAACGGGTCTATGTTTCAGGTCAGGGACCTTTCCTCAGAACTGAAGTGTTGACTGGTGTCTCTCTCCACAGATACTGCTTGACTGCTGAGCTCTTCCAGCACTTCTGTTGTGTTGGTTTGAAGGAGGAGAGAGTTGAAGACAAGCAATCATTCATATAAAGGCCAGGGGTTCTCAGGGATGTTGTGAGTTCTGATCCTCTCCATGGAATCACTTGAGACATTAAAAGCATAGACTCAGATGGCCAATTCATGTTTATCTGCACTGTGCTGCCTCCTGCACTCATGCAGAACTCAGCAGTTTCATGACCTTTGCTGCAGTTTCTACCCTCTCCTCACCTTCACACAGTCAGTGTCTGACATCTTCCCTTCCTTTTCTGGATCTCCCTGTCTCCACCTCAGGAGATAGGCGAGCTACTAATGTCTATTCTCCTTCCAACGTACCTGCTCTAATGCTGGGACTTTCCCTACAGTGTCTTTCTTTCTTTCTGAACCTGTCTTCCCCTCTCTCATTGTTAACAAAGCCCTTGATCACATCTCATCCATTTCCTACACCTCTGCTCTCACCCGTCTCCTCCGGGACAGAACAAGGAAAAGAGTTCCCCTGGTCCTCACCTTCCGCCTCACCAACCTCCACATCCAACAGATCATTCTCTGCAATCTCCATCACCTTCGAAGAGATTGCACCACCAGACACATCTTCCCCTCTCTCCCCTTTCAGCATTTCACAGGGACTATTTCCCTTCGTGACTCCCTGGTGCACTCTTCTGTTCCCACCAACCACCCCCTTTATGACACTTACCCTTACAACAGCAGGCAATACAACATTGATCCTTTCATCGCTTCCCTTCCCACCATCCAGGGACCCAGACAGCCTCTCCAGGTGATTCATTTACACTTCTTCCAATCTAGGGTGCTGCATTTGGTGTCTACAGTGCGGCCTCCTCTACACTGGAGAAGCCAAACACAGATTAGGTAACCACTTTACAGAGCACCCGTGTTCAGTCCACAGGAGAGCCCCTCAGTTTCTTGCTGCCTGTAACTAATTCCCCCTCCCACTCCCACTCTAACCTCCTGATTTTTTTGATGTTTTGATGTTCATTTTTATCAGTGTAAGCACCCTGTTTAATCCAGGCTGTCACTCTTTCACAAGCTTGACTTAAAAACATAACGTAAAAAGTTGTCTCACCTCCACTTCCCTTCCTATCTATCAGTCTCATCTTTGAATATTTCCAGTCTCCTTCAAGCAGCTATCTCATTCCAAGGAACAGTCTCTGGTATTTCAGGGACGTTCTTACCAAGGCCTTGAGCAGTCTTCCTCATATTTGTTCTCCAGCTCCCTTGTAATGTATGCCAATGTGACACTTGCCTTCCTAATGAACAGATAATCAATAAAAGATGTTTGGACAGGTTCATGGATAGAAAAGGTTTAGAGGGATATGGGCTACACGTGGGCAAATGGGACATCTTGGTCAACATGGACCAGTTAGGCCAAAGGGCCTGTTTCTGTGCTGTATGACTCTGTGACTCTATGAATGGCAGAATGCCTGAAGTGGTGGTCCACAGGAGGAGGTTGTTAGTGGTGGTCCACAGAGGGAGGTTGTTTGTGGTGGTCCACAGAGGGAGGTTGTTAGTGGTGGTCCACAGAAGGAGGTTATTAGCGGTGGTCCACAGAAGGAGGTTGTTAGTGGTGGTCCATAGAGGGAGGCTGTTAGTGGTGGTCCACAGAGGGAGGTTTTTCAGCACTTAGGGTCAATCCCAGCTGTCCTGAGGAACAATCCATTCAGTCCCACAGCCTCACCTGTGCACCTACCCCTGCAAATTCTCTCGTTTCAGAGACTTAGCCAGCTCCCATTCGAACGGTTGACTCTGCCTGCAGCATACTCGAGGACCTGAGTACTCCCCGGGCGATCAGCCTTTGTCCTCAGTTGGCTCCTGTTATTTTGCCAATCACTTTTATTCGGTCCATTGGTTTTTGATCTTTCAACCAATGGAAATAGTTTCTATCTATATATTCTTCATGATTTAAATATTTCCATCAGACCCACTCAGAACTTCCTCTGTTCTGTAGAGATCAGCCCCAGCTTTTCCTGTCTGTCAGCCATGAAAATCTCTCTTCCCTTGAAAGCCCTGGTTCTCTGTTCCCACCCCTTGCTGCGGGCAGTGAGTTCCAGATTAGCACCACTCTCTGTGTGTGAACTCCTCCCTCACATCCTCCTTGTACCTTTTGCCTGAAGTCTATCGTCTGTACTTAGTCCTGAACCTGCACCAACAGGGAACTGCTTCTCTCTGCCCGGCCTCTGCAGACCTGCTCTTGTCTGCCTCCTCCAAACCTCCTCTCAACCTTCTTCTCACTGACAGGAAAAACCCCAGCTTCTCCAGGCTGAATTCCATCATTCTTGGGAATATTCTTGGAATATTTTTCTCCTCCCTCTCTGGGACCCACATCCTTCCTCATGTGTGGTGATCAGGATGGAATTCAATGCTCCAGCTGTGTCCTGCCCAGAGTGTTATCCCTGCTCTGTATCTGAGTCCATGAACCCCAGGATCCATCCTCACTACTGATTCAGGGTGTTCTGTCACTCCCAACATTTGTGAACATGTCCACCCCGTGTTCCTGCACACCCTTTACAAATGCATCATGCAGCCCGCACTGCCTGTCTGTCCACCTCACAATATCCCCATACCCACACTGTCTGTACACTCTGTCTGTACATCCCACACTGTCCCTACACACTGTCTCTACACCCCACAATGTCCCTACACCGACACTGTCCGTACACCCACACTGTCCGTACACCCAGCACTGTCCCTACACACTGTCCCTACACCCACACTGTCCCTACACCCAGCACTGTCCCTACACACTGTCCCTACACCCACACTGTCTGTACACCCAGCACTGTCCCTACACACTGTCTCTACACCCCACAATGTCCCTACACCGACACTGTCCATACACCCACACTGTCCCTACACCCAGCACTGTCCCTCCCCTTTCATTTATTCTGCCAAAGTCCCCCAGCACACACATCTCCCTATTAAACCTGCACTTGCCTGCCCATTGTCTGCGGCCTCAGTGTTTGCCTGCAGTCTCTCCTGCCCACCACAAAGTGTTTTTGGCATCTGCCCATTTCAGTTACCAGCTTGACTTTGCATCCTTTTTTGTATAAGGATGTTAATTTGTCATTTTCTAGTCTGACACCCCTGTTGTATTGGAGGAGGACTGGAGGGTCAGTGCAACCCTTACTCACTCCATTTACCATCAGGGTCAGCTGCAGGATCTGACAATTCTGTTTTCCTTTCAAAATTTAATTTAACTGAACTCATGAGACTTGTTTGTGATGACAGCACACTGAAGGTACACTGGTTATCAGCACCACAGGTTTATTAAGTGAGTTGCATCCAGAATAAAGCGGCAGCACTTGAAGACGATAGTCCATCCCTCAGAACCTCGGAGGCTCGCCCTGGAGTGGTTGCCGGCCGACTCTCCCTCCTGCTGCGTCCTGTTGACTGCAGGTTCTGATTCTCCAGGTTCCTCTCCCTCGGCCCCAGACCTTACACGTTCTCTTTGACCTTACATGCCAACTAACTGTCTGTTGAGCCACCTTATCCTGGTCATTTCAAAGACTCATTTTATTTTTTATTCATGAGTAGCTGTGTTTCTTCTTTTACAGACTAAGTTTGTTCCTTATTGACTGACAGAGCACAGAAACGGTCTTTGGTGGCAACCATCAACCACCCATTTCCACTGATTCAGCTCAACTCCCATCCTTTATCATCCCTTGTTTACTGACTCACAGACTGAGCTTGAGTTGGACCCCAGCGTTAGTTGTCCAGTACTCTGCCATGGGGTCTCTAGCTTCAGTGACATGTTGCTTCATATATTTCAACCCCTTGTTGTACTTTTTGTCTCTTCATTTAGTGTTCCAGCCCTACTTTCTTTGTTCCAAGAACCAACTTCATCAGCACCGGGCAGCCTCCTTGAAAAATACACCATTCCTACTGACTGCTGGGAATCACTGACCCACATCCGCTCAAAGTAGGGGAGGAGGATTACGGATGGGATTGAGAACACACAGAGGCCCTGTACACAGGGCAGATGGAGCACATGTCAGCCATCTCCTGCCCCATCTGTGCCAGAATCTGCAGCTCCCACATTGTCCTCACCTCTAAGCCCATCCACTCGTCAGGTTCTGAGGGGGCTGATGAGGCCAATGTAGCAAATGCAGACTCACATAGGTGACCTGTTTCCCTTTAGCGTAGCCAAACTTTCTAGCATCTCCATCTTAGTCATTTTCACTCTGCTCATTACACATTTGTAGTGCCATCAAGCTGGACAGCACAGGACAGGCCCTTCAGCCCAATTCGTCCATGCCAACCAAGTTGTCTAACTGAACTAGTCACATTTGCCTACAGTTGGCCCATATCCCTCAAAACCTTTCCCATCCATGTACCTGTCCAAATGTCTTTAAAACATTGTAAGTGTACGCACCTCTACCACCTCCTCTGGCAGCTCATTCCACACACCCACCACCCTCTGGGTGAAAAAGTTGCCTTTCAGGTGTCCTTTAAACTTTTCCCCTCTCACCTTAAACCAAGGCCCTGGTTGTAGATCTTCCTTTCCCTGGGAAAGAGACTGTGTGCGCGCACCCTATCTATGCCCCTCAGCATTTTATAAAACTCTACTATGTCACCCCTCAGTTTCCTTCACTCCAGAGAATAAAGCCCCAGCCTGCCCAATCTCTCCTTATAACTTAAACCCTCCAGTCCTGGTGACATCCTTGAGAATATTTTCATAGCTTAATCACATCCGTCCTATAGTGTGGCGACCAGAACTGCACACAATACTCCAAGTGTGGTCTCACCAATGTCTTGTACAACTGTAACCTGACGTCCTAACTCTTGTACTCTATGCCACAGAAAATGAAGGCCAGTGTGCCATACACCTTCTTCACCACCCTGTCTACCTGTGTCGCCACTTTCAGGGAACTATGCACGTGTACCCCTTGGTCTCTCTGTTCTACAGCACTCCATGTGCAAGCTGTTCACTGTGCAAGTCCTGCCCTGGTTAAACTTCCCACAATCCATCACTTTGTACTAACCTGAGTTAAATCCCATTTGCCATTCCCGTGCCCACTGTCCCAGCTGCTGTAACCTTTGACACCTTCTTCACTGTCCACCTCACCACCAGTTTTGGTGTCATCTGCAAACTTACTAATCATGCCATTCTCATTCAAATCATCAATATATACAGTATAGGCGTACCAGATGATAAGAGGCATAGATCGAGTGGACAGTCAGAGACTTTTTCCCAGGGCGACAATGGCTAACACGAGGGGACATAATTTTAAGGTGATCGGAGGAAGGTATAAGGTGGATGTCAGGGGTAAGTTCTTATCACAGAGAGTGGTGGGTGTGTGGAACACACTGCCGGCAGAGGTTGTGGGGCAGATACATTAGGGACATTTAAGAGACTCTTAGATAGACACATGAATGATAGAGAAATAGGGGGCTATGTGGGAAGGAAGGGTTAGATAGATCTTATAGCAGGATAAAATGTCAGCACAACATTGTGGGCCGAAGGGCCTGTACTGTGCTGTAATGTTCTATGTTCTATGTATGACAAATAACAGAGGCCCAGCACGGATCCCTGCAGCACACCACTGGTCACAGGCCTCCAATCTGTAAAACAACCCTCCACTATGTCTCCTTCCACCAAGTCAATGTTAGCTTACCCTGCATCCTCCTTCCACTGAGTCGTGACTGCATCTACACACCAGTGTCGGATGTTAAATGTTCCCTTTATGTTAGTTGCCACTCATGCTCCATTTGATCATCTTATTTTCCTTTCCATGTCCCTCTTTACCTCACTGGGACCTCAATAAGTACAGCCGACAGTACCATGGCCATGTTTGGTGGATGAGCAAGTTGTCAAGAACACAGATACCCTGCAAAGGGATGAGGTCACATGAGTGGGCAAGAATTTGAGGAAGTATGAAGTTATTCATGTGGAGGGAGACAGAGGTCGGGGGTCAAACACAAAACACGGGAAGTTGGTGCTCAGGTACAGCAGAAATGGGATGTTGACTCTTGTTGCTCAGGGATGGGTCTTGCTCCAACTTTACAGGGCACTGGTGAGTCAGCAGCCAGAACACCACCTACAGATTTAAGGTGGGATATACTCACAGGGTTCACTGTTACAGAAGGTTCACTGTGACCTCTGGGGCTGTTCATGAGGACAGGATGAGCAGGTTGGACCTTTATGGGGTTGGAGGAGCAGATGTGATCTTATTGAAACATACAAATGGGCCGATGTTGATACGTTTCCCTGAGTGCGGTAATTAAGGGAGTAGTTTGGAATAAGTGGGTGACCCACTGAATGCAGAGAGGAGGAGGAATTTCTGCTCTCAGAGGATGGTGGATGTTTGGCATTCACTTCCCCAGGGAGCTATGGAGGCAGAGTCAGTGCACAGGTCCAAACAGAAATAAGCAGATGTTTACTCTGTAGGGTAGCCGAGGGTTATGGGGAGAATGATTATCTAGTTACAGCAAACTTTATTCTAACAAGACTTTTTTCTCATTCCATTAAAGCCATTCCCCCTCCAGCGAAGATATTGTACTTTAGTGTTCTCCCAGGCCCCTTCATTACAATGCCTCCACATGATTATTCTCAACACTGATGCCCCATAAAGCTGCGTCCTCAGCCCCCTAGTCTACACTCATGACTGTGTGGCCAGATTCTGCTCTCCAAGTTTGCAGCTGATACCACCATGGCGGGCTGTATCTCAAATAACAATGAGTCGGAGTACAGGAAGGAGATAGAGCTTAGTGACATTGGCTTTGGAAGGGGGCAGTGCACATGCTCCTTTCTACACCAACAATGTTGAGGTCAAGAGGGTTGAGAGCTTCAAGTTCCTAGGAGGGAACATCACCAATAGTTTCTCCTGGTCCAACCATGTGGACAGCACGGCCAAGAAAGCTCACCAGCACCTTTACTTCCTCAGGAGGCTAAAAAAGTTTGGCACGTCCCCTTTGACTCTCACCGATTTTTATCGATGCACCACAGAAAGCATTCTGTCTGGATGCATCACGGCAACTCCTCTGCCTGGGACCGCAAGAAACTGCAAAGATTTGTGGACACAGCTCAGTACGTCATGGAAACCAGCCTCTCCTCCATGTATTCTGTCTACACTTCTCGCTGCCTCAGTAAGACAGCAAGAATAATGAAAGACCCCACCCACCCCAGACATTCTCTCTTCTCCCCCCCCCCCCAATCAGGCAGAAGATATAAAAGCCTGAAAGCACATCCCTCCAGGCGCAAGGATAGCTTCTACCCTGCTGTTATGAGACTATTGAATGGTTCCTTAGTATGATAAGATGGACTCTTGACCTCACAATCTACCTCGTTATGACCTTGCACCTTATTGTCTGCCTGCACTGCACTCTCTCTGTGGCTGTGACACTTTATTCTGCATTCTGTATTGTTTTACCCTGTACTACCTCCATGCACTGTGTAATGAGTTGCTCTGTATGAACAGTATACAAGACAAGTTTTTCACTGTACCTCGGTACATGTGACAATAATAAACCAATTCCAATTCCCTATCCCAGGCTACCGTACTGTGATCACTATTGCCCGAGTGTTCCCAACTGGGCCCTCCTCATTTCCCAGACCGGTCCAACAACACCTCCTTTCACTTTGGGTCAGAGGCCTCCTGGTGAAGGAAGTTCTCGAACATTTCCAAACTCTCTTAAACAAAAACTCAAAAGTCTGCAAATGCTGGAAGTCCGAAATAAAAACAGAAACGTTGGCCACACTGGGCAGGTCAGGCAGCGCCTATGCAGTAGTAACGGGTCTTCAACCTGAAACATTGACTGTTTCTGCTCCCACAGACGCTGCCCGACCTGCTGAATGTTTCCAGCATTCCCGGTGTTGTTTCAAAAGTTTGCTCCGTGATCCGCCGTTGTAGGGGTGAGGCCATTCGTCACAGTACCCTGTACTATCCCGTGGGGTGACCCCTCTCTCTGGTTACCTTTGGATCGCTCTCGGCAGCGCGAAAGTTCCTTTGCTGCGCCGAGGCAGGTCCCACAGAAACCTCCCCAAATCAACTGCACCGCCTCCTGCCCGCCTCCCGGACAGACCCGCACAGTAGCGGCAACGCCGCCGCTATATAACCAGGGCTCCCACTACCTCTGCCGCAGCGTCCGGACAACCCGAGCTGTGGGAGCCGGGACTCCGTACCGGAGGGCAGGATGCCCGCGACACGGGAAGGTAGAAGGCGGGGACGGGACGTCCGGACCGACTGAGTCCGCTCAGCTCCCGGACCCCGGGGCAGCTGATCGGCTCGGGGGTCCCGAGTGCGGGGAGGGGGGTTCGGAGCCACAGGATCCGCGGGCGCAGCGCCCGGGACACTCGCCGGACACCGAGTGGGGCCGGAGCGGTCCACTCCGGTCTTCCCTGACCCACTGCCCCTCTCCGTCCCTCTCGCCCTCTGACCGCTGTGCCCTGGGACCTCACACCCCGCGGGGTTTGTTTGGCCGGACCCCAGTCCCATTTCCCCGCTCAGTGAATCTGCCACTAGGAGCCGATGCTCGGATTCCGAGTGTCCCGGGAGGGGGAGCCGGCGATAGGATGGGCGGTACACGGGTACGAGGTGAGGGAGAAGCTATCCCGGCACATCTCAGCCCTTGGACAGATCGCTTCGGGAATGTGATGGTCGCCGACACACCGGCCTGCTGAGAGTCGGGGAGGGAGAGGGTCCCACCGGGATCTACCCCCAGGGGAGGAAGGTGTGAGGCTTGGGGAACTGTTTACCCGCACCTGTTGCCGCAGAGAAGTGGCGAGACTGGGGGATTAGCCCAGGAGGTGCTGTGCACTCTGTAGACGGTCACGGTGCTGCGGGAGGAGGGAGGGAGGGGTCAGGGTGACTGGGCGCCATGGAATGGAGCTGTGCTGGGCCATGCGAGTGGTAGTGTGTTCTGTCACGCTCCAGCCTTGTTCTTCTGCCTGAGTGATGTGACTCACTACAGAACACGCTGCCTCTACCTGCACTTGTAACACAGCAGTTGTCACTGCCCCTGTGCCGGTCTCCCCAGGATGCTAGAAATCTGATCTAAAATCAGAAAATGCTGGAAACACTCGGCAGGGTGAGCAATGTCTGTGGAGGGAAAAGACAGTTAATGTTTCAGCCTGAAACCTGTTAGTCAGAACTGGTCACAATGCAGGGTCTTTGACCAGAAATATTAACTGTGGCACTTCTATGATAAGCATGTGACTTGCCAGTTCTCAGCCCATGCATGAATATTGCCCAGGTCTGGCTGCGTGCAGGCACAGGCTGAGGAGATGTGAACATTGTGCAGTGGTCGGTGAACATCCCCACTTCTGACCTTGTGTGTTTGGTAAACTGTGGCATGTTCTTTGAGGATGTGATGAGCAGGTAGATAAAGGGGGACTAGTGGATGTAATGTATTTGGATTTCTAGAAGGCATTTGATAAGGTTTGGTGTACAAGGTAAAAGTGGGAGTTGGGGTGATATGTTGGCTGTAACAGAAAACAGGTTAAATTGTCAGGCAGTAACTACTGGGTGTCACAGGATCAGTGCTGGGGCCTCAAACACTCTTCAAAGAAGAAAAAGCAGTTTGAGCATGTGAAGAAAGATGTGAACCCTGAGGAGATGTGGGACATCGTTGGTGAGCTCGGTGATGGGGCATTTGGCAAGGTTTACAAGGTTGAGGCATGGCTGGTGGTCATCGGTGAAACGTTGAGTGCGGTACTTCTGATAACCAGTCAGGGAACTCACTTTCTTCCCAGAGAAATCCTGCATGAAGTTGAAGAACTACAGGGAGGAGTCATTTAAAAAAATTGGTCATTAGAAGCCATCAATATTGGGTTTTAAAAAAACAACAGTTTTTGTACACAAAGTGTTATTGGTTCTTGTAATGCAGAGCAGAGTTTATTGTGTGTTACCTTTAACCAGTAACTATCACATGCTGGGGAAAATGAACTAGGAAATATGTTTCAGAAATTAAGAGATTATCTTATCTATATTTTTCTGCATAAGTTATAAACCACTTTCAACGTGGAAAGTTGATCTTCACTCTGTGAATTGCTTAATAAAAGCTGTTGGTGCAGTGAAAAATTACCAAATTCTTGATATTGTAAAAAGTCAGAAATAAATACTTCCCCGAAGTAAATCATCCCAAAGGACTGGAGAGGAATGAGGGTGTGGGGGAGCAAATGGGTTTTGTGCTCACAGTTGCTTTCTCACCCTAGTTCTGCCCCCGCTTCTTCCAGGCTACAAACTGTTAGTGGGTTAAGGGCATAATAGCACAGGACCCTAATAACAGTATAGAAAATCATGAGACGCATAGATCGGATGCAGATGCCAAATACTAAAGGGCATAGGTCTAAGGTGGGAAGGGGAAAGTTTTTTTACGCAGAGAGTGGTAGGTTCCAGGAACAGGCTGCCAGGGGAGGTGCTGGAAGCAGATACAGTAGCAACGTTTAAGGAATATTTAAACAGGCGCGTAAACAGGCACTGGAATTAGTGCAATTTGGCATGGTGGTTGGCACAGACTCCTGTTCTTGTGGTGTACTGTTCTGTGATTAGAAATGTGCTGATTCGAATGAGCCCATGGGTTTTTTTGTAACAGGAGTCCTGATTGTCCAATGAAAAGTTCCTGGAAGAAATTTTGTATGTTGATGCAAATTTAGCAAACGTAGACTGAACTTTCAGCCCTGATACTCAGGTGCCTACTCAATGAAAACAACGTGACAGCAGGGGTCCCAGGTTTAATTGTTTTTTTCAGAATTTGGTTTGTTCCCCAGTGTCAGAATAACTTGGTTAATTAGACAATGTAAATTGACCCCAGTGTGCAGGTGAGTGGGAGACTGGGGGAGTTGATGAGAATTTAAAAAATAGGATTAATGTAGGATTAGTGTAAACGGGTGGTTGATGGTTGGCATGCAGTTGGTGGGCTGAAGGGCCTGTTTCCGTGCTGGATCTCTCTCTCACTGATCTTTACTAATCACTGGTGAAAGAAGTGAGTGTTGTTGCTACAGAGGCAGGTGGGTCAGTGTGTTGTGCAGAGCACAGGGTCTGAGGAGAGCTGAGGTGGGTTGAGTGTGGCCGGGGAGCTGGCAGATGGAGGGTGATTTATAAAATTATGAGAGGCATAAATAGGGTAGACAGTCAAGGTCTTTCTCCAGGGTAGAAATGTCAAGTACCAGAGGGCATGCACTTAAGGTGAGGGGTGAAAGTTTAAAGGAGATGTGCGGGGCAAGTTTTTTAGAGTGGTGGGTGCCTGGAAGGCGTTACCAGGGGTGGGGGTGGAGGCAGATACGATAGAGGGGTTTCAGAGGCAGTTAGACAGACACATGAACTTGCAGGGAAGGGAAGGATGTGGACCATGTGCAGGCAGAAGGGATTTAGTTAAATTTGTCATCATGTTTGTTGCAGACATGATGGGCCGAAGGGCCTGTTCCTGTGCTGTACTGTACTGTGTTCTATAATGTTGGAAAATGTGAGGTTGTGCCCTTCAGAGGAAAAACAGATAAATTATTAGGTGACAGGAGTGAGACGACAACATGTTGTAGTACAAAGAACCTGCACGTCGCAGTGTAAGGAACACAGACTGTGGGTACAGCAAGTAATTGGGAATGTTCATGGCATATTGGCCTATATTGCAAGGAGTACAGAGTATAAAGTGATACAGTTTTTACAGGTCAGTGTAAGGTTACATCAGGAGTACTGCATACAGTTACTTATTGAAGGAAGGATGTACTTGTGGTGAAGGTGGTTTAGAAAACATTCACAAGGCTTATTCCTAGGGTGAAAGGGTTGAAGAGAGGGTGGTCAGGTCAGGAAGGACAAGGGCAAGTGCAGGGGAACACCACCACCTGCAGTTTGCTCACAATTGAGCCTTAGAAATATCACCACTGGGCCTAAACCCTGGAACTCCCTCCCCAACGGCACGGGGGGGCACCTTCACCAGGACTCAGCCTTGACCAACCACAGTGCAGGAGCAGTGTTGTCATGTGATCAGGCAGCTGTGTGAGGGGGGGGCCAGCAGTCTCTGGGGGCGACTGGTGTTCATGTCACTGCTGTTGTCACCACTCCTGGTGCAGGTGGGTTCTGCAGAAGGAAACAGGTCTGCATCATGTGTGCAGGGTGCGTGCAGCAGTCACCTTGCACGACGAGTTGAGTGGCAGCTCCAGAACCCAAGCTTTCAACTGAAACTAACCACTTGTAAATGTAAGCGTCTCAGAGAAACCAATGCAGTTGTTGCAGCCGGGCTGTGTGGTGTTTACAGGAATGAGGGGTGATGTTTTTGAAATGATAGTCAGTGCGGAATAACCCCTACCCCTGCGCATGGCAATCATCTGTTCTCACATCATTTACCAGCACTTCATCCATAACCTTCTCTGTCTTGGCAATTCCAGTGCTCATCCAGATAACTTCTAAATGTTGAAGATTCTCTGCCTCAGGCAGTGCGTTCACTGCCCTGCCCTGGCAGATTCCAACCACCCTCTGGGGGGGAGCGTCTTTCCTCAGATCCCTGTTACTCCTCACCTTGAACCTCTTCCCTCTCAGGTTAGACATCTCTGTAATGGGGAACAGGTTCTACTACCCACCTTCCCTATGCTCTGAGATGCTGAGGGAGGTGGACAGGGCAGATACTGAGCGGGCATTTCTCCTGGTGGGGTATCTAGAACTAGGGGTTGTTGTTTCAGAATAAGGAGCCATCCATTTCTGGTGGATGAGGTGAAATATTTTCTAGGTTTTCTGAGTCTTTGGAACTCTTTCTCAAAGGATGGATGCAGGGTCTTTGACTATATTTTGAAGGTTGAGGTAGAGGAATGCCCGAGGGTGTGGGGGACAAGATAGTCTCGTCTTGGTGCCAATTCCTGAGTGAGTGTCCACTGCACCTTGTACAGGGCAGCACCTGGCCATGAGACCGTCTGTCCTGTGGCCAGGGCCTCACTGTTTCTCACTGCTGAAAGAGCGATCTTCATTCGTACTTCCTGCACCCCAATCAGTTTTTGCAATGAGCAGTTGGTGGTCAGCCCTCCAGGCCCTGACTCATTCTCTCTCTGGTAATGATGCAACAGTGAACGTGTCAGAAACGCATCGCCTTTCTTCAGAGCCACTGTGGTTTTGAACTGTGGCCTTCCTGTAATGCTTGCCTGCCAGCCCTGGCTGGCTGGAACAAGTGTTTGTTCTGCTGCCCATTGACTGTGACCTGCAGCGCTGCATATAACAGTCGATGGCTTCCTGTGAGAATCTGCCCTGATGCACAGGAGGTGGGAGACTGGCAGTGAGTGGAACATTGAGATCAGTGAACCACTGATGAAGCCCATCACTTCCCTCCTGCTTTTGTCACCAGTTTTCCCATCCATTTAAACTTCCTCCTTCTCACTGCCGATCCTCACTGCTGACTGAGATGGGAGCAACAGGATATCCTGTCAGACTTCCCCTCTATTGTTCTCCCACTGAGGTCTCCCTGTTGTCTGCTGAGTCCCAGAACCCGTGGTACATCCCGACTAACCAGTTACTCAGCACCCTGAGATCCCCTTCAATCAGTTGATCTCTTACTCAATCGGAGCAAAGTATCTGAGTGAAGGGGACAGTGGAGTGAGGAAGAGAGATCTGGGCTACAGGACCAGCCTTACCTCGTGGTTGGCACTGACAAGGCCCTGACCCAGGTATCCTGAGCAGCTGCTGGGAGCTGTTCTACCCTGGACTGGTCCACCCCACAACCGGTGGGAGCCATTCCACCTCAGAACTCACTGGTCTCTCCGCTCGTTGGCCTTGAGGTGCAGGAAAGGAACCACTCACAAAAATAACAGAAAATTCGAGCTCACTGTGAAAGTGCAGATTGGAACTCAGCCTGGTGTTCCAATGTGGACAAGCGAAACACCAACACTATAGAGGAGCAGTGGCTCCAAGGGGTGAGATGGGAACTGTCTCTGTGGCACCAGGTTATGACCTGCCTGAGGCTGCAGGTTGGACCAGAAATGACCTGTCTGAAATGTGACACAGTGTCTCAGTCACTGCCCGACCTGCTGCACAGTTCCAGCACTGACTGAGCTTTGAAGGGGACAGGCTGTCAGCCATCCAGAAGTAAAGCGTGCCTCTATTTTGCTAAAAGCCCTCTTAAAGAGGAGAAGCACACTGCCTAGAGCCTAGTCATGTGATTGTACAGCACAGAAATAAGCCCATCATATCAACGCCAACCTTTTTTTGCATCTCTTGTCCACATTAGGACTGTATCCCCTGATGCCTTGCCTATTTAAGTGTCGGTCTAAATGCCTCTTAAACACAGTGATTGTATCTGATTCTGCCACCTCTGGCAGTGAGTTCCAGATATCATCCATTCTGGAAAGACAGGGGTTGATTAGGGATAGTCAACATGGACTTGTGTGTGGGAGATCATGGCTCAGGAATTTGATTGATTTTTTTTGAAGAAATAACCAAGTAGGTCGATGAGACTAGGGTGGTAGACGTAGTCTATATGGACTTCAGTAAGGCCCTTGATAAAGTTCTGTATGGTAGGCTGCTCCAGAGAGAGCTGGCTAATTGGATACATAATTGACTTCATGGTAGGAAGCAGAGGGAGATGGTGGAAGGTTGTTTCTCAGACTGGAGGCCCATGACTCGTGCTGTGCTGGGTTGGTGCTGGGCCCATTGTTGTTTGTCATCTATATCCATGACTTGAATGAGAATGTAGACGGCATGTTCAGTAAGTTTACAGATGACATAAAATAGGTGGTGGTGTTGACAGTGAAGGTGGTTATCAGGATTTAAGAGGGATCTTGATCAGCTGGGTAAGTGGGCTGTGGAATGGCAAATGAAATTAAATTTGGATGCCCAAAGTATTGCATTTTGGGAAGACAAATGAGGGTAGGACTTTCACAGTCAACGGTAGGGCCTGGAGAGTGTTGTAGAACAGAGGGACCCAGGAGTACAAGTACATGGTTCCTTGAAAGTGATGTCACAGGTAGCCTAGGTGGTGAAGAAAGCTTTTGGCACGCTGGTCTTCATCAGTCAGGGCATTGAGTATCGAAGTTGGGATCTTCTGCTGCAGTTGTACAAGATGTTGGTGAGGCCACATTTAGAGTGTTGTCTTCAGTTTTGGTCACCCTGCTATAGGAACGATGCCATTAAACTGGAAAGAGCGCAGAGAAAATTTATAAGGAAGTTGCTGGGACTAGAGGGACTGAGTTATGGAGAGAGTTTGAGCTGTCTTCATTGGAACGAGCTGCCAGAGGAAGTGGTTGAAGCAGGTACATTAACAACATTTAAAAGATACTTGGGCAGGTAAATGGATAGGAAAGGTTTAGAAGGATCTGGGTCAAACGTGGGCAAGTGGGGCTAGCTTAGATGGGCATCTCAGTCAGTGTGGACCAGTTGGGCCGAAGGGCTTGTTTCTGTGCCGTATGGCTTCATGACTCTATAACTCTCTGTGTATAAAAATAACATTCCCCTCAAATCACCTTTAAAACTCCTTCCACTAACTGATGCCCTCTTGTTTTTGATATCCCTACCACGGGGAAAAAGATTCTGACTCCTTCACTCCAGGGAAAACAAGCTCAGCTGATCCAGTCTCTCCCCCATGAGTAAAATCCATGCAACATCCTGGTGACTCTGCTCTACACTCTCTCCAGTTCCTTCCACATTTCAAGAGGTTGGTGACACATGGGAGGTTGTTAAGGTAATGCACTTTGACCTGAGCCCTCACGGTGATTCTCATGGTGACACCGAGGGCTTTCCAACACCATTACACAGTTGGCTGAAGTATAATTCTGGACCATGGGATGTACCAGTCCACAACATTTGGGCACAGGCAGCTCCTTGCATTCAAAGATCAGTGTGCCTTGGGCAGGACAGGAGGAATCTTTCACCAGTAGTTGGCATTTGTCTCATTGTGTGTCCCCTGAACAGCCTGCAGAACAAGGGTCCAGTGTACACAAGGCAGGAGATTCCTCAACAAATACCACTCCATCTCCGGCCAGACATTCTCAGCAGATCTGTATGTTAGCACATGGGGGAGGTCCCCAGTGCATCCACCTCAATGGCTGCCTGCCTCAATGATAAGGCCTCAGCTGTGCATGAAAGATATGACAGGAAGGGCCTCTCTCACCAGCCAAGCAAAGAGCCAGACTTTGACAGCTTGCTTAAGGAACCACTAATGGTGTCCATCACCTCCGCTCAGCAGTCCTTGAACAACCCAAGCAGATCATGGCATGTGTACACAATGGATCTTGTGTGGTGAGTCTGCAATTAGATCCAAGTGTCCATGAGGATGGCAGTGCTGCAGATTTAATCAATTGGTGGAAAACTGGATATTGCTGATCAAGGCGAGGCTGACTTCTGTCACCTTGCTGTGTTGTACCAAGGCTTTCTCTGCTCAGCAGGAAGAACAGCAGCATTAGAGAGGAGATGATCCCAGGCACACAGACCAAAGTCTCGCTGCACCTGAACAGTGTCCCTCTTCTGAGGACCAGATCAGCCTGACATCAGGCCTGCAAGTCCCACTGTCCAACTGATCACTTCACCGCCTGCTGCAAAGGCTGAGGACTGCAGCAGTGAAGCAAGGAACAGTGAAACTGAGACTGTGGTTATGGGAGAGACACTCCGCCTGATCACAGGAAAGAACCTGGTTATCAGTCCTGCTCATCCTACAGTCTGTGGTACATGTACGTAACATGGATCTGGTCACTACAGTGTGGTACGTCCCCACCTACGGTCAGTATCGGTGCTCTGCTCCCATCCAGCTCGGGGTCACCACAGGACACAGTGAAGTCTGCACCACGCACTCACAGTTCGATCCCCTGTGTGACTGCAGCTGGCCCACACAAATCCCAAATCAAGTTTAACTGCCAGGACAGGCAGAAACCTCCCAAGTGGGGTTTGATGAAAATTCTTTGCAAAAACAAAACAACATTACACATGGCAAAAGTATTTCTATCCAATTAAGGTAAAAAGGAGTATGTAAACATAGCTGTTTCTGATAAAATAAACTGAGCTGTGGTTGCCAGAGGAAAGGACTTTGGTTACCTCCCCACAGCCTGTATCCTGTTTGGTGTGTGTGGTGTGAGGGTCTCTCACTCTACAGTCACCAAACCCAGCCCTGTGTCAGAGGTTGTGGCCTCGTCCCACACCGGGAATGTGAGCACCAAACAGAGTCTGCAGTGCAGCAGTGAGGGAGGGGCGGTTCTGAGGGAGGGTCACACTGTGGGAGGGGCAGTACTGATTTCTGTCTTAGATGAAGTGTATTGACACTGGTTGTCTTTTGCAGTGCTTTTAGTGAATAAACGTTTATTATTATAAAAAAAGGGGCAGTACTGAGGGAGGGTCCCACTGTGGGGGGGCGGTACTGTTCGTGCGTTTTGCGGTTGCGGGCGTAGTGTTGCGCGGGTATTGGTTTCGGCCGGGTTGTTTCTTTCTGTACTCGAAGTAGCGTGTTTGCTGTTGGTTGTTTTTGTAGTGTCTTTTTTAACGAATAAACGTTTTGTACAAAAAAAAGGGGCAGTACTGTCGGGCGGCCGAGGGTTCCGGCTGGTCGGCCTGCCTGCCCGTCTTCCATGCATACGTGCGTGCACGGGTGTCTTTGGAGAAGGATCACATGGTCTCCGCGGGCACCCTGGCTGAGTTCCGCACTCGGTGGGCTCCTCAAGAGATTGCATGTGTCGTGGACGACACCAATACGATTTTGATATGAAGTATTGAGTGTTGCGGTAGCGGGTGTAGTGTCGTATGTGTGTTTTCGCGGGTGTTAATTTACAGAATTCTCTGAAGTTCTGTAGTTGATTAGATGATCCTTTCTGTATTAGATGTATACATTTGATATTTGTAGTCTTCTGTTATGCTTTTAACTAATAAATGTTTTATATATGTAAAAAAAGGGCGGTACTGTCGGGCGGCTGAGGGTTCCGGCTGGTCGGCCTGCCTGCCCATCTTCTGCGCTTACGTGTGCGCGTGGGTTTCTTTGGAACAGGAGCACACGGTCTCCGCGGGCACCCTGGCCGAGTTCTGCGCTCGGTGGGCCCCTCAGGGGACTGCGTGTGTCGTGGACGGTTCTGATGCAATTTTGATATGAAGTGTTGCGGTGGCGGGCGTAGTGTTGCGCGGGTATTAGTTTTGACTGGTTGTTTCTTTCTGTATTAGATGTACAGTATTTGATATTGATTGCTTTTGTAGTGCTTTTAGCAAATACACATTTTGTACAGAAAAAGGGGTGATACTGATCACCCGGTGTGGTGGTGGGCGGCAGGTCGTGTGGGGGATCTCCTGTTGGGTCTTCTGCTAGGCCTGGCCAAGCTGGCTATCCACGGACACGGCGACGGGCAGCCGAGGATCCCGGCAGGTCGGCCTGCCTGTCCATCTTCCGTGCTTACGTGCGCGCACGGGTGTCTTTGGAAAGGGAGCACACAGTCTCCACGGGCACCCTGTGTGAGTTCCGTGCTCAGTGGGCCCCTTGGGATCGCGTGTGTCGTGGACAGTTCCAATGTGATTCTGATCTGAAGAGTTGTGTGTTGCGGTAGCTGGTGTAGTGTTGTATGTGTTTCATGGGTATTAGTTTGCTTAGTTGTTTCTTTCTGTATTAGCTGTACTGTATTTGATATTGGTAGTTTTTTTGTAGTGCTTTTAGCGAATAAACGTTTTGTAAAAACAAAAGGGGCTGTACTGATCACCCGGTGTGGTGGGGCGCGGTGAGTCGTGCGGGAAATCTCCTGGTGGGTCTTCTGCTGGGCCTGGCCAAGCTGACCATCCACGGGACGCAGTGGCAGGCGACCGAGGGTCCCGGCCAGTCCGCCTGCCTGCCTGTCTTCCATGCTTAAGTGCGTGCGCGGCTGTCTTTGGAGAGGGAGCACGCGGTCTCCGCGGGCACCCTGGCTGAGTTCTGCACTCGGTGGGCTCCTCAAGAGATCGTGTGTGGTGTGGACGGCACCAATGCAATTTTGATCTGGAGTATTGTGTGTTGCGGTAGCGGGTGTAGTGTCGTATGTGTGTTTTTGCGGGCGTTAGTTTACAATAATCTCTGAAGTTATGTAGTTGATTAGATGATCCTTTCTGTATAAGATGTATACATTTGATATTTGTTGTCTTTTGTAGTGCTTTTAACTAATAAATGTTTTGTTAAAAAAAAAGGGTGGTACTGAGGCCGCCTGACACTTCTGCGGCCAGGAGGAGACGGTGTACCATGTGTGTGTGGAGTGTGAGAGGTTGCAGCCCCTCTTTGCGTATCTGAAGGGGCAGCTGCTCCAGTTCTGGCTGCACTTCAGCCCGACGCTGCTGATCTACGGTCACCTGGTGTGGCCCGGGGCGGGTCGCGCAGAGGATCTCCTGGTGGGTCTTCTGCTGGGCCTGGCCAAGCTGACCATCCACGGGTCCAGGTGGCGGGCAGCCGAGGGTTCCGGCCGGTCTGCCTGCCTGCCCATCTTCCGTGCTTACGTGCGCACGCGGGTGTCTTTGGAGAGGGAGCACGTGGTCTCCGCGGGCACCCTGGTTGAGTTCCGCGGTGGGACCCTCAGGATCACGTGTGTCCTTGGATGGTACAAATGCGATTCTTATCTGAAGTGTGGTGTTAGCAGATGTAGTGTTGTGCGTGTGTTTCACGGGTATCAGTTCGCATTCTTTTACTTTAGTATGTAGCTGCTTAGTTGTTTCTTCTTTTCTTTATCAGATGTAGAGTGTTGACACTGGTCGTCCTTTTGTAGAGCTTTTAGTTGATAGACGTTTATTTACATAAAAAAAGGGACGGTACTGAGTCGCGGGTGTTAGTTAGCATTATTGCTATAGTTATGTAGAATCTTAGTTTGTTTTCTTCTTTTTCTGTATTAGTTGTAGTATTTTGACACTAGTTGTCCTTTTGTAGTGCTTTTAGCTAATTGATGTTTATATTTTAAAAAAAGGGGCGGTACTGAGGGAGGGACGGTACTGAGGTGGGGTGGATGGCATGTGGTTCTGCTCAGGTTAGTTGCTGTGTTGCAATCGATGCAACAGGAGGCCTTTTGGCCCATCAACCAGGTGCCAGCCCTTTGTAGAGTGACAGTGTGTTCCTTTCCAAGCCTGAGCTCCAGAGCTCACCTGATTGCCTTTTGATAGTGACAGTTGAACCTGGTCTCTGCCAGCTGGGAATTTCAGACGCAACCAGGTGGAGAGGTTCCTCCTCATATTGTTTCTGCCATCGCAAACCCCTCTCCCTCCACAGCTTTACTGAGGGGAGACTTTGTTCACAACGTGTGAGGTGATGGAAGTCAGCTGGTGTGGGTCAACCCAGGCTTGTGGATGTACAGAGAGGTGTTTCTTCATTAACAGTTCTGAATCATTCACAGCCAGCACTTATTGGCATCCCCGCCCAGCTCCTGAACTGGTCAGTAAAGAGTTAACCATTTGTGGGTATGTTGTCACGTTTCGTCCAGGCAGGGCCTGTGTCCTGAGGGGGTGAGTGAAGCAGATGATTTACCCATTCTCCACTTGGTCACTGTCACTGACACCAGCTTCAGTTCCAGCTTTTAGTTTAAGTTTAAGCTTCATGATGGGATTCAAACTCACATCTGTGGAGATGTACTCTGTGTGTGTGTGTGTGTCTATACATGTATGTGTGTACATGTGTGTATACACGTGTGTGTGTGTGTGTGTGTGTGTATACACGTGTGTGTGAGTGTGTGTATCTAAATCACAGAAATATCCCAGCATAGAAGGAGGCCATTTGGCCCATCAAGCCCATGCTTACAGACAATGGACATAATTGCATTGACCCCACTTTCCCCACACTGGGTTCCTCACCCTACAGTTCCCGGCTCCAAGCCCACACCCAGGGACTGTTTCCCAGTGGGGAGGGTCCTGCCTCTCCCACCCTCTCAGGCAGTGAGTCCCAGGCCCCACCCTCTGGGTGAAAACACCCTCAACGACTGAATGAGCATTCCAAAATGTGCATCTTCAGCTAACAGTCTGAGGCGCTCTGACACTGTTCCCCGGGTCCACACTCCCAGCCCGAGGAAAGGATCCTTGGTACCCACCCTGTCAACCCCTCCCACAATCTTTAGTTTCAGTGAAATCACCCTCCTCGCAACCACAGAGAACAGGCCATTCTGCTCAGCCACCTCTTCTGCTAGCCCCTCACCATAGGAAGTAAAACCACACAGTTTCCAAGGCACAATATCTCTCCTTAAATACAGCGACCCATCAGTACACTGCTCTGAGTGGGTCTCGCAAGCACCTTCCACCGCTGTACCAGGGTTTCTTTACTTTCGCATTAAAAGACAACATTTCATTTACCTTCCAAGTTGCTTTGAGTTTTTATATTAAACTGCTGCATTTCCGGCATTAACACACCAATCTTCCTCTGCATACGAGAAATTCTGTTGTTCTCGTCCACCCTGGCTCTGTGTGTGTGTGTGTGTGTGTGTGTGTGTGTGTGTGTGTGTGTGTGTGTTCTGTCTGTATACATGTGTGGCTGTGTGTGTTCTGTCTGTATACATGTGTGGCTGTGTGTGAACATGTACTTGATGTGCTTGTTTTGACTGTATTTATCTGTGTCTTGGGTGCGTGTTTGATGTGTGACTGTGTATATGCTGTATGTGTTAGTGTGTAAATGTCTGTGGTGCTGCATAGTGCAGACTGCAGGTGGTGTTTTGGCCGTGCGATGGGGGGGCACAGGACTGCGTAGCTGTCCGCGTTCCCAGACGTTAGTGATGTCAGACGTGTGAGGCCTTTGGAACTGTGTGAGAGGTCAGGTGCTGGAGACATTGTTCCTTCAGGCTCCTGAGCTGCCAACAAGTTGGAACACATCAGTTATGAGGAATGGCTGTGATTGTCAGGATGGCAGTGGAGCCTAACCCTGCCACGAACAGTCACTATTAGTCAGGTCCCTGTACTACTCTGTCTGCAGACACTCTGCCAGTGAATCAGCTCAAACCCGCAACAAACGTCGACAGTGACGGCACTGAGTCCCACATTGTACATCATCGCTCTGTACCCACGGAGGTACGGAGACACTGGGCCCAGTGTACTGGAGTACGGAGACACTGTGGCCAGTGTACCCGGTATACTGGGGGTACGGAGACACTGATAAGATAAGGTATCTTTATTTGTCACAAGTACATCGAAACACACAGTGAAATGCATTTTTTGTATAGAGTGTTCTGGGGGCAGCCCGCAAGTGTTGCCACGATTCCGGCACCAACATAGCATGCCCACAACTTCCTAACCCGTACGTCTTTGGAATGTGGGAGGAAACCGGAGCACCCGGAGGAAACCCACGCAGACATGGGGAGAACGTACAAACTCCTTACAGACAGCAGCCGGAATTGAACCCAGGTCGCTGGCGCTGTAAAGCGTTACGCTAACAGCTACCGTGCCTGCCCACTACCGCCCAGTACTACTGCCCAGTGTACTGGAGTAAGCAGACACTGTGGCCCAGTGTACCCAGTGTACTGGAGTACAGAGACACTGGGCCCAGTGTACCCAGTGTACTGGAGTATGGAGACACTGTGGCCAGTGTACCCTGTATACTGGGGGTACAGAGACACTGGGCCCAGTGTACCCATTGTACTGGAGTAAGGAGACACTGTGGCCAGTGTACCCAGTGTACTGGGGCATACGGAGACACTGGGCCCAGTGTACCCAGTGCACTGGAGTACAGAGACATTGTGGCCAGTGTACCCAGTGTACTGGAGTACAGAGACTTTGTGGCCAGTGTACCCAGTGTACTGGAGTACAGAGACATTGTGACCAGTGTACCCAGTGTACTGGAGTAAGGAGACACTGTGGCCAGTGTACCCAGTGTACTGGGGAGTACAGAGACACTGGGCCCAGTGTACCCAGTGTACTGGAGTACGGAGACACTGGGGTGTACAATGATAAGGGAAGCTCAGGAAGGGATCATTGGGAATGCAGATTGGGAGCTGGGATTGCTAGGTGGGTGGGTGTACAAGGGGGTGCTGGGAAGGATGATTGTGTTGTGCAATGTTAAAGGTGGGGCTGTGAGCTGTGAGGGAGCATCAGTTATTTTCAAAGATGGGGTCTGGGAGGGAGGTTTAGGATGGACAGAGAGGCTGGTCAGTCCCAACCGACAAAGATCCAGTGAGGGTTCGATGGTGCGCAGATGGGCCCAGAGGGAGAGGAGGAGGACAGTGTTGGTCCAGTGGGGGTTCAATGGTGCACTGGATGGGCCCAGAGGGGAGATGAGAAGGACATTGTTGCACTGCCATTTGCTGAGATCTGAAGTCGGGCACCAAACAAACTCAACAGGAATACTGGAAAGAGAATGAGAGTGAAGGATCCCTGAACACTTATGTTGCAACCTCTAGTTCACCTGACCTCGGGCTCCAGATGGGGTGTTCACATCTGGGGCAGTGCATGAACCAACTGGAACTCGAGCCTGAAAGGGTTCCTGGAACTATTCCCAGGAATGTTGAACCTAATTGCACTTTTGGGTTGGATTTAACGAACGGGAAAAGTTTTAATTTGCTGTGCTCCAGCTGTTGGGTTGTTTGAATGTGCAGTGGTTGATGAATGGACTCTGGCTGTTCCTCAGCTAGGACATGGTCTGGGCTTCCCTGGGCTTGTTTAGCTTCATTTCCTGTGTTTCTGGTTTACAATAACTGTTGATTGCGCCCGAAGAACTGATGTAATGTGGAAACATCAGAGAGAAGGAATGTTGTTTTTCCGTTGGGGACTGGAGGTATTGTTTGAAGTGAGTCCAAGCTGTGCTGGGGAAGTGGAATAGGGCCAGCTGGGGGGAATTCCTGATCTGACCATTTAAATGCTCTGTGACGTGCAGTGGTATTTGGTCTGTATGGTGCCAGGGTCAGATGGGAATCATCTCTGTCTGAATCACCCCGGGGTTGCCTGCGACGTGTTCAGAGGGCAGAGTTTCCCTCCTGATGGAGAGAGAATTAGATGCACACCCTCTCTCAACTCTGCTGTTTGCCCAGCAGAATTATTCCAAATAATCATTAACATCTTCTGACATTTTTTTCAAATACGCAAAACCTGTTGTCTTTAGGATGAGTGATCTGACAATGGAGACACACAATAAGTGAACAGAGACCCACAGGACCGCACACACTGGGATCTGGAGTAACTCAGTGGGTCGAGCAGCGTCTGGGGAGGGAAAGGGATGGTCGACATTTCATGTGGAGACCCTGCATCAGGACTGTACTGTCTGACCCGCTGACTTTACCAGAGTACACAGGCCAGTGGCTGGGCAGCAGTTAACCTGTAGCCACCTGGGATATCACCATCACAGACCACCGCAGACAACTCCATTCACTCCGGGTGATAGCAAGAAGTGGCTGAGAGCAGTGGATATGGCAAAGGCCGCAGAACATCCAGCCCTGGTAAAGCTGAAGTCAGTGGGAGTCAAGGGGAAAATAACTGGAGCCAAACCTTGCATAAGGAAGATGGTTTGGTTGTTGTTGGTCCATCATCCCAGACCAGGACATCACTGCAGTTATAGACTGACCAACCTTCTGCTGCTTCATCAATAACCTTCCCACTATCATGTTTAGAAGTGGGAATGTTCGTTGATGATTGAACAACGTTCAATTTCATTTGCATCTTCTCAGGAAACAAAGCAGCAAGACCTGGGCAAAATCAGACATGAGCTGAGAAGCAAGTAATGTTTGCACTACAGAGTGTGAGGCAGTGACCATCGCCAACATGTCTAACTACCTACCCTTGCTGTGCAGTGCCACTGCCACCACTGACTCCTCCACCACCTACATGCCAGGAGTCAACACTGATCAGAAATGTAAATACTATGGCTGGTCAGAGGCTCGGTATCTCTAAACCTTCCCACCATCTACAAGGCCCCTTAGAATATCAGAAATGGAAGTGGGGGGAGGCCGCTCAGCCCCTCGTGCTGATCATGGCTGATCTTTGACCTCAGCACCACTTCTCTGCAGTAACAGCTAAAAGCCGTCAATCTCAGGGACTGAGCCTCCACACTCCCTTGGGTAACGAATTCCAAAGATTCACTGCCTCCAGGTCAAGAATTTCACTTTAGTTGCAGTCTTGGCTGTGACCCCCACCTGGGGAAAGCCCACCCCTACCACAAGCCTGTCAAGTCTTGTCAGTGTTTTATACTCTTCAATGAGATCACCTCATTGTTCTGGTCAAGAGAGCACAGGCCCTGTCTGCTTAATCTCTCCCTAATCAACAAACCCACCGTCCCAGGAGTCAATCTAGTGGACCTTCTCTGCAATCCCTCCGTCACAAGTATATCCTTCCTTGGGAAAGGAGAGCAGACCCCACACAATACCCCAGGGGGTCCATCCCTCTCAGTGTCATTAACTCTTCAGTGCTATTGTTTTCACAAATGCTAGTTTCTTCTAGTTCATTCCCTCAAAACCTGATGTTCTTTAATACAGTATTTAGAATGTGACAGACCAAAAATGTTTGTTTAATTTCACTACCATTTTGTTATTCTCCAATTTAATTTACAGAAGAACATCAGAAAAGAAACGAGAGTTAGCCAATTGTCCTTCAAGCTGCTCCACCATTCAATGAGACAATGGTCCGTCCAATCTGGACCTTGGCGCCACTTCCCCAAACTCTCCCCATATTCTCTGGACCCTTACAGTTCAAACATCCATCAGTCTCATCAGAAATATATTCAATGATTGCCTCCACAGCTCTCTGGGGTTTAGGAGAGCCCCATCTCACAATGTGAGGGAACAACAACTTTTGCTAATCATTTCATTCTCGCATATCTGGTTAAACTTTTGTAGTCCTTTTATGGTTCACTCTCGTATTCTACTTTCTCCTTCCTTATCAATTCATTTCGTGCTCCTTTACTGAAACTGGAAATGTTTCAGTCTGTGGACATGCCTCTTTTTCAGGCAAAATTGGAAGCTGTTTCCTCTGAGGTAAATTGATTACATCCTATTGTGTATTGACCATATCTATGCCCCTCATGATTTTATACACCTCTATAAGATCACCCCTCATTCTTCTACGCTCCAATGAAAACAGCCCCAACCTGCTCAACCTCTCTCCATATCTCACTCCCTCAGGTCCTGGCAACATCCTTGTAAATCTGTATTAGGAGAGATCATTAAGCTGGAAAAACTGCAAAGGAAATTTATGAGAACATTGCCAGGAGAGAATATTCCTCCTAGGATGAATGCACACAGTCTTCTTCCCAGGGAAAGGGAATCTAAAACTGGAAGGCATAGGTTTAAGGTGAAAGGGGAAAGATTTAAAGGGGCAAGCTTTTCACACAGAGGGTGGTGGGTATGTGGAACAAGCTGCCAGAGGAAGTGGTTGAGGTGGGTACAATTACAATATTTAAAGGACACTTGGACAGGTACATGGATAGGAAAGGTCTAGAGGGATATGGGCCAAATGTGGGCAAATGGGACTGGCTTAGATGGCATCTTGGTTAGCATGGACCAGTTGGGCCAAAGGGCCTGTTTCTGTGCTGTGTGAGTCTATGACTATGATTCAGAAATATATCTCTGCTCTTTCATTGTCACTGGGTCTAAATCCTCGAACTCCCTCCCAAGTAGCACTGTGGGAGCACCTTCACCAGAAGGACCTCAATGGTTCAAGATGGCTCACCAACAGCTTATCAAGGGCAATTAGGGACTGGCAATAAAATCTGACCTTGCCAGCAACACCCACATCCTGAGAAATGAATAATAAACAGGGAGGATATTGAATGACACAGAAGAAGACGGACCTTGGACAGTACATACACTCTTCCTTAAAGGCCACAAGGTAACAAAAGGTGGTTTAACAGTACATGGAGTGCTTTCCTTAGTTGGCTGAGGTACAGTACAAGGGCTAGGAGATGAAGCTAGAACTGTGTACAGTAGTACTGGGGCACAGCCTGAGTACTGTAGTCTCCACATTACTGGACAATGCCATTGTGCTGGAGAGGATGATTCAGGACTTGATTAATTATAGCTATGAGGAAATTAGCTCGGATTGCTTCTTTTGGAACAGACAGTACTGAGGGGAGACTGGACTGAGGGTGTATAAAATTATGAGCACCCTGTTTAGAATGTATAGAAGAACCTTTCTCCCTGGCAGAGGAGTCAGAAACCAGGGAGCATAACGTAGAGTAATTGGTGGAAGGATTAGAGGGCAGAAGAGGAAATTTTTTGCTCCCAGAGGGTGGTCTCAGACTCTGCCTGAGAGGTGGGAGAGGCAGAGATGCCTGGGTGTGGACTTGGAGCCATGACCTGTACCAGAAGGCGGGAATGATCTTTCCTCAATCAGCACAGATACAGTGGAATGAACCTTCTGTGACTTCCTGTGAGCCTCCACAGCCCCTGGGGCAGAGAATTTCAAAGATTCACAACCCATTGAGTGAAAATTCCTCCTCACCTCCATCCCCATGGCTGATCTTGTTCTGAAACCCTGCTCTTGTTCTACCCTCTCCCTCAGAACATTGTCAATAAGATCTACACCATGCATCCTGGGAATCAAGCTGATGAATCTCCTGTGGACTGTCTACAGTGCAGTGGAGCCCACCAGAGTCAGTAAAACTGTCTGCATTGCTGCAGCTGTGGTCACACCAGTCTCCGTACCGTGGCAGCAGGGCTTTGTACTTTCATACTCATCAGCTTGCAACAAAGACCAACGTACCACCACGTGCTAATGACTGGCTGTAACTTCATCCATTTCATGTACTAAAGCCCTAGGTCCCCTGCACCAGTTTCCCCAATCTCATCCTATTTATAGAATTGTCCGCAGACTCCACATTTTCCCACATTACACTCCCTCTGCCGAATTCATACTTAACCTGCCTCTATCCCTTTGCTCCTCACAACTTGCATTCCTACTTTGTATCACAAATGACTCCGACTACAGAACACCCAGTCCAGGCATTAGCTGGATGAGCAGCACTTCATTAGTCACAGCTCACCAATGACCCATTTATCCCAACTCTCATTAGTTAGCTAGTCCCCTATCCCTGCCTGTATTTTAGCCCCAATGCCATGACACAGGAGGCCATTCAGCCAGTGGGTTCATGCTAGCTCCCAGCAAAGCAATCCCATATTTCTCCGTAGCCCTGCAACTCCACATCCCATTCATTTGCCTACACAAGGGGCAGTTCACAGTCCCTATTTAAAGGGAGACCCACACAGTCCCCCAGGGAGAACATGCAAACTCCACATAGACAGCACTGAAGGCCAGATTTGACCCATGGGGCAGGAGATGTGAACTGGCAGCATTGACCGCTGCATCTCTCTGTACAGCACCTTTGTGTGGCTCCTCAGGGATACCCTGAGAGTCACAGAGCAATACAGCACGGACACAGGCCCTTCGGCCCAACCAGTCCATGCTGACCACAGTACCCACGCAGCGTCCCAATTTCCTGCGTTCGGCCCATATCCCTCCAAGCCCGCCCCTCCCTGTACCTATCCAGGGGCTTCATTGTACCTGCCTCAACCACTCCCTCGGGCAGCTCCTTCCACATACTCTCCACCCTCTGCGTGAAATAGTCACCCCTCAGGTCCCCTTGCCCCTCTCACCCTACACCTATGCCCCTGGTTTTGGACCCCCTACCCTTGTGTCGCACCCTAGGATCCCACCACTGTGTTGGGACGGCGCCAGGCCGGCCGTGCCCAGCGGGTCCCCTGCGATGCCCCGGCCCCGGACGGAGAACAGACCGCGGCTGCGGTCCGGCTTGGGGTGACGCGCGCCCCAGGAGGTGGAGCGAGCAGTGGGGCGCGCGGCCGGAGCGGGAGCGCGCGCGCGTGCCCGCCTCCCCCCCGGCCGGGGATGGCTGGCGGACCGGAGGAGCGGGCGGAGGGCGGGCGTGGTCCCGGCGGTGAGTGTGGGCACACGGCGCAGATGACCATTAACCCCGCCGTTAACCCTGTCCTCCCCGCGGCGGCTGCACCTTGGTGAGGCCGGGGGACGCCCGCGGGGTGTCCTGCCCCGCCCTGCCCGCACTCTCCCCCTCGTTCAGCTGGCGGAGGAAAGGATCTGTCTGGGGGAGCCCTGCTTCAGCCTTCGGCACCCACTCACTGGTCCCCCACCGCCGGACTCCGGGATGTTGTGGGAATCCCCAGGGAGCTGCTGACTCCTCCACCACCGTCCCTACCGATATTTGGCGGGACTGCTGTTCTGCTCGGTTGGTTGTGAGTTCACTCAGACCCGCCCGTGAAGCTGTGTGTAATCCTGTGTTGCAGTTTCACTGGGATCACACCTCATGAGGTAGGACTTTCACAGTTAAAGGCAGGGCCCTGGGGAGTGTTGTAGAGCAGAGAGACCTTGGAGTTCAGGTACACGATTCACTGAAAGTGGAGTCACAGGTAGACAGGGTGGTGAAGGCGGCTCTTGGCAGCTGGCCTTCATCAGTCAGGACATTGAGTATAAAGGTTGGGAGGTCATGGTGCGGTTGTACAGGGCACTGGTGAGGCCACAATTGCAGTATTGTGTTCGGGTTTGGTCGTCCTGCTGTCGGAAAGATGTTATTAAACTGGAAAGAGTACAGAAAAGATTTAGGAGGAATATTGTGGTGACTCGAGGCACTGAGTTTTAGGGAGAGGTTGGACAGGCTAGGACTTTTTCCTTGAAGCATAGGAGACTGAGAAGTGATTTCTTTTAATAAGATAAGCAGGCACGGTAGTGTAGCAGTTAGCGTAACACTATTACAGCACCAGCGACCCGGGTTCAATTCCGGCCGCTGTCTGTAAGGAGTTTGTAAGTTCTCCCCGAGTCTGCGTGGGTTTCCTCCAGGTGCCCTGGTTTCCTCTCACATTCCACAGACGTACAGGTTAGGAAGTTGTGGGCGTGCTATGTTGGCACTGGAAGCATGGTGACACTTGTGGGCTGCCCCCAGAACACTCCCAGTAATGCAAACAGATGCATTTCACTGTGTGTTTCGAGGTACATGTGACTAATAAATAAACATCTAGATAAGATTTATTAGTCACATGTACATCGAAACACCTTTGCGTAGAGTGTTCATAGCACGCCCACAGCTCCTAACCTGTACGTCTTTGGAATGTGGGAGGAAACCCACGCAGACACGGGGAGAATGTACAAACTCCCTACAGACAGTGGCGGAATTGAACCCAGGTTATAGACAGGGTGAATGCACTCAGTCTTTTTCCCAGGGTTGGGGAATCAAGAACTAGAGGGCATAGGTTTAAGGTGAGAAGGAAAAGATTTAGTAGGAAATTGAGGGGCAATTTTTTTATGCAGAGGGTGGTATGTATATGGAATGAACTGCTAGGGGAAATGGTTGAGGCAGGTACATTAACAACATTTAGAACATAGAGCAGTATGTCACTGGACAGGCCATTCGGCCCATGATGTTGTGCCGATCTTGATGCTAATTTAAACTAAATGTCCTCTTCCTGTGTATCATCCGTATCCCTCTGTTCCCTTCATATTCACGTGTCTATCTAAAAGTCTCTTAAACACCACCAAACTTTTAAAAGCCACTTGGACAGGTTCAGTTCCCTGCATGTCCCTGTGCACCCCTCAGTGAACCACACTCCATCCCCTGGTTTGGCAGTAATGGCAGACTGAGATATGCGCTAAGCCACGGGGTTACAGTGTGGCGGTGGACATTTCCGCTGCCGCTAATCCACAGTGGTGCCCCATTCTGAGCTGCCAGGTCTGCTCTGAGCCTATCCCATTCAGTGTGTTTGTAGTGTGACATATCCGAATAGTGAGCGTCTGTGATGTAAAGATGGGAATTTGTCTCCACAAGTTCTGTGAGGGGGTCACTTCTACTACTCAGTAAATGGCAGGGCCCTGGAGATTGTTGTAGAACAGAGAGACCTAGGGCCACTTATAAGTGGTGACACAGGTAGATGGTGGTGAAGGCACACTTGCCCACATCACTCAGGGCACTGAGTACAGGAATTACACTGTACAAGATGTTGGTGAGACCACACTTGGAGCATTGTGTACATTTCAGGTTGCCTATCTATAGAAAGGGTGTCATTGAGCTGGAAAGTGTGCAGAAAAAATTCACAAGGATGATACAAGGCTGAGAGGGCCTGAGTTATAAGGAGAGACCAGATAGGCTGGGGTTTTTTTCTTTGGCGCGCAGGGAGGCTGAGAAGTGACCTTATAGAGGTTTATAAAATCCTGAGGGGCATCGATAAGGTGAATGGTCACAGTCTTTTCCCAGGGTAGGTGAGTCTAAAACTAGAGGATATAGAACTAAGGTGAGAGGGGAAAGATTAAAGGGGACCGGGGGGAAACTTTTGTACATAGGGGGTAGTGGGTGTATGGAACGAGCTGCCAGAGGTAGAGGCAGGTACAATTACAATGTTTAAAGGACATTTGTACAGGTATATGGGCAGGAAAGTTTCAGAGGGATATGGGCCAAACAAGGGCTAATGGAACTAGCTCAGGAAGACACCTTGGTCAGCATAGACAGATTGGGCCAAAGGGTCTGTTTCCATGCTGTATTACTCTATGACTGGACTACTGTTCAAGAGGCAGGAATCTACCAGGGGAAGGAAGAGCCATCAGGACCATTCCAGACCTGGGTGGGTTACTCGGGGAATCTACTAATTCATTATCACTTCTGTTAATCTTTCTTCCTCTATTTACAGGAATAAGACAGAACAAGTGGCGCAAGCACCCGATTTTTTTCATCGCCATCCTGTTGCTGGTTAGTGTGATAGTGTTGGTGACCGTGGCTGTGATACAGAGCAGACCACTGCAACGGAAACTGAAGGTAATCCTAGGCAGCATCGGGCTTCCAGTGTCGGTGTGTGCACACCCAACCTGTGTCCGACGGGGCTTCATTAATATTCATTCCCAGGGTATGGGCGTCCTTGTCAAGGCCAGTGTTTATTGCCCCGTGAGAAGGTGTTAGTGAACCACTTCCTTGAAATGCTGTGGTCCGTGTACCCGCTGCCCTTTTCCTCCTCGGTGGAAGCAGTTGGGTTTGGGAGGTGCTGTTGAAGTACCCTGGGCAAGTAAGTGCCATGCGTTTTGTAGGTGCCACACAGTGCATGGGCAGTGGAGGGGTGAAGTTCAGGGTGTGGATGGGGTGCCAGCCAAGTGGTTGCTTTGCTGCGCACGGTTGCACCAGGTCCCCATCCCAATGGCACACCATCCTGGCTGAAACATCTCGCCATTCCTCATGGTTGCTGGGTCTAAATCCTGGAAACCCCTCCCAACAGCACTGTGGGAGCACATTCACCTGAAGGACTGGGTGGTTCAAGGAGTCACCTCACTGCCACTTTCTCAGTAACAATCGGGGGTGGGTAATATAGGCTGATCCACAAATGAAAAACTAAAAGAAAAGCTGTCTTCTGCAGTGGCAGGTAAGTTACTCAGATCAGAGTTAATCAGGAATGGGCAAGAGATAATAGCTTGCTGGTGGCAATGTGAATAATGTTTAAAAGCTTCATGTTTACCATGTGCTGAAAATAGTTTTATCTATTCCATTTTCTCAGTTTGATCTGTTTAACTGAATTTCAACTACACTTCAAGATCATAAAATGTACAAAACCACTCTGCTGCTTTGTGCCAAGTATTTAATGGTTCACATGCAGAAAGTCCTACACTGGAATGTCCCATGTTCTCTCTGCTCACTAACATTCCTCTGAAGTTCCTGCTGGATTCATCAGTGACATCCTACATAAACAGCCTCTATCTGTTTGGAAATTCCCTCTCTCTCACTCTCCTATCAATATTTAATACAACATTGGCAGCCTCTTCAACTCATGCCCTGGCCTTCTCTGTTCAAGAGGAAAGAGCCACAGATGTCCTTTCCTGACAGGGAGAACCCTCCATTTCTACTGTTGTATCCTCTCCAATATCTCTACATTTCTTGTAACATGGCAACTGGAACTGTGCTCCAGGTGTGGTCTAATGGAGGTTTAGTATAACTTCAATTAAGAACTCTTGTTTTCACGCACCATCTTCTAGACAGGAACCTCCGTGCTTCACCTTGCTTTTTTTCGGGACTTAACAATCTGTGTTGGTATCTTTAGTAATTTGTGCGTTTGTGATCTCAGATCTTTGTTCCTGTACCTATCCTGAATTCCTTCTTTTAAAGAAATGTGACCTTGCATATTTCTCAGCAAGATGCAGCATCTCACAATTATATGTGCAGAAATCAATATTCCAATCCCATGCCCAGTTTATTAATGTCATCTTGTAATTCCCAGTAATATTCTTTTGATTTTGTGTGATGTTTTTCATTCCAGAGTAATAATCATTCCTGTACGTCGTCCTCTCTGTGACCTTGCTTTCCACCTTCTGACCTGCTGGTAAAAGAACATGAGAAATAGAAGCAGGAATAGGCCATTTAGCCCTTTGATCCTGCTCCACCATTCAATAAGATCATGGCTGAACCACTTCCCAGCACTATTCCCACATACTGTACCTTGATTTCTTTAATATCCAATTAATGGCCTGAATATGTGCCCCTCTTAATTTTATAAACTTCTGTCAGGTCATCACTCAGCCTCTGATGCTCCAGAGAAAACAACCCAAGTTTGTCCAGCCTCTCCTTATAGCTAATACTCTCTAATCCAGGCAACATCCTGGAAAACCATCCTCTCCAAAGCCTCCACATCCTTCCTGCAATAAGGTGACCAGAACTGCACACAATATGCCAAATGTGGCCTAGCCAAAGTTTTATACAGCTGCAACGTGACTTGCAAAATTTTATACTCACTGGCCCGGTTGATAAGGCAAGCATGCCTATCGACTTTTGTTGCCTCTTTCAGGGAGATATGGGTGCACCCCAAGATCCCTCTGTACATCAATGCTCCTAAAGGCCCTGCCATTTAGGTACACTTTCCTCTTGCATTTGACCTCCCAAAATGCAACACCTCACACTTGTCTGGATTAAACTACATCTGCCATTTCGCTCTCCAAATTTCCATTTATCTCTTTCTTCTTGTATCCTTTGGGGACACTCTTTGTTCTCTAAACTCCACCAACTTGCACGTCATCTGCAAACTTACAAATCAGACCACCAACATGTTCAATCAAATCATTATTATAGATTAGAAACTACAGAGGTCCCAGCACTAACCTTGTGGAACACCATTGGTCACAGACCTCCAGTCAGAAAAGCACTGCTCTACTACTACCCTCTGGCTTCTATGACCAAGCCAATTTGGGATCAATTTAGCAACTCGCCGTGGATCTCATCTGACTTAATCTTCTGGACCAGTTTACCATCTGGGACCTTGTTAGATGCTTTACTAAGTTCCGTATAGAGGGCAGGCACAGTAGTGTAGTGGTTAGCGTAACACTATTACAGTGCCAGTGACCCGGGTTCAATTCCAGCCGCTGTCTGTAAGGAGTTTGTACGTTCTCCCTGTGTCTGCTTGGGTTTCCTCCAGGTGCTCCGGTTTCCTCCCGCATTCCAAAGACATACGGGTTAGGAAGTTGTGGGCGTGCTATGTTGGCACCAGAAGTGTGGCGACACTTGTGGGCTGCCCCCAGAACACTCGACGCAAAAGATGCATTTCACTGTGTGTTTCGATGTACGTGTGACTAATAGTGAAATCTTATCTTATCCAATGCCCTATCTTCATCAATCATCTTTGTCACTTTTCAAAAAACCCAATCAAATCTGTAAGCCATGCCCTCTCCCACACATGGTCTTGCTGATTATCCCGAATAAGTCCGTGCTTTTCCAAATGCAGTTTCTCAATCTACTAACTCATGCCCCTTGTCTGCAGTTTGTCTCATTCACATTTAAGACTCTAGTTTCAGATTGAACCATATCATTTTCAGATTTTATGTAATAAGATTTCTTTATTTAGTCACATGTACATAGAAACACACAGTGAAACGCATCTTTGCGTCGAGTGTTCTGGGGGCAGCCCGCAAGTGTCGCCACGCTTCCGGCACCAACACAGCATGCCCACAACTTTCTAACCTGTACGTCTTTGGAATGTGGGAGGAAACTGGAGCACCCGGAGGAAACCCATGCAGACACGGGGAGAACGTACAAACTCCTCACAGACAGCTGCCGGAATTGTACATTTACCTTTTCTGTCTTGAGTCATCCTGCTCCCCATTCAGCTTCCTACCCCCTGACTCTGCGTGTTCTGACGATACTCATTCCAGCTGACCGCCAGTCTCTCTAAATCTGCTTTACACTGCCTCTTCCTTCTCTACCGTCCTCAACACATTCAGAAAAACTGGTCTTTCTCTTTTGAAGTAAATGCTGAATGTGTTATTACATTTCTAGTTGTGTTATCACATTTCTAGTTCCCAGTAGTTTCTTTGTTTTCTCCCTGAAGGAATTCCATTATTTCTGACACACTGACTGGTCTAAAGCCCTGGATGTTTACAGTTAGAAGCATGATGTTGACACGAGACTGCAGATGCTGCAATCTGGAGCAAACATAAACTGCTGTTGGACTCAGTGGGTCAGGCAGCATCTGTCCTGATGCAGGTTCTTGACCCAAGACGTCGACCATTCCCTTACATCCACAAATGCTGCTCGACCTGCTGAGTTCTTCCAGAAGTTTATTGTTTATATCAACGTAATATTGTCCACCCAAGGTTCAGTGTCATAGAACGTTACAGCACAGTACAGGCCCTTCGGCCCACGATGTTGTGCCAACCTTTTAACCTACTCAAAGATCTATCTAACCATTCCCTCCCACATACCCCTCCATTTTTCTATCATCCATGTGCCTATCTAAGAGTCTCTGAAATGTCCCGGATGTATCTGCCTCTACCAGCACCCCTGGCAGCGCGTTCCACGCACCCACCACTCTCTGTGTAAAAAAAAAACTTACCTCTGTTATCCCCCCTGTACTTTCCTCCAATCACCTTAAAATCATCCCCCTCGTGTTGGCCTTTTACGCTCTGGGAAAAAGTCTCTGAATGTCCACTCGATCTATGCCTCTTATCATCTTGTACACCTCTGTCAGGTCACCTCTCATCCTCCTCCTCTCCAAAGAGAAAAGCCCTAGCTCACTCAACCTATCCTCATAAGACATGATCTCTAATCCAGACAGCATCCTGGTAAATCTCCTCTGCACCCTCTCTAAAGCTTCCACATACTTCTTATAATGAGGCGACCAAAACTGAACACAATATTCTAAGTGTGGTCTAACCAGGGTTTCATGGAGCTGCAACATTATCTCGCAGCTTTTGAACTCAATCCCCCAACTAATGAAGGCCAACATGTCATACACCTTCTTAACAACCCTATCAACTTGTGTGGCAACTTTGAGGGATCTATGGATGGACCCCAAAATCCCTCTGTTCCTCCACACTGCTAAGAATTCTGCCATTAACCCTGTATTCTGTCAAGGGTTACAACAGGACATTAATAGGATACAGAGCTGGGCTGAGAAGTGGCAGATGGAGTTCAACCCAGAAAACGTGTGAAGTGATTCACTTTGGATCTCTTTGAATGGGACCAGCCTATCCAGAACCCCATGCAGTAATCGCTAAACAACCTCCACATTTCCATTGTTCATTTCCCCGAGTACATTTGCTCCCAATTTACACTCCCAAGTTCCTGCCTAATAGCATCATAACTCCCACTCCCCCAATTAAATACATTCCCATATCATCTGCTCCTATCCCTCTCCAAGGCAAGGGTGAAGGTCAGGAAGTCGTGGTCACTGTCTCCAAAATGCTCTCCCACCGAGAGATCTGACACCTGACCAAGTTCATTACCTAGTACCAGATCCAGAATGGCCTCTCTTCTGGTAGGCCTGTCTATATATTGTGCCAGGAATCCTTCCTGGACACACGTAACAAAACCCGCCCCATTCCAAACCTTTTGCATTAAGGAGATTTAAATTTAAATTTTATTTACAGCGTGGTAACAAGCCCTTCCGGCCCAACGAGTCTACGCCGCCCATTTTTTAAACCCCAAATTAACCTACCCGTACGTCTTTAGAATGTGGGAGGAAACTGGAGCACCTGGCGGAAACCCACACAGACACGGGAGAATGTAGAAACTCCTTACAGACAGCGACGGGAATCGAACCCCGATCGCTGGCGCTGTAATAGTGTCGCGCTAACCGCTGCCAATCATTATTAGGAAAGTTGAAATAATCGATGATAACAACCCTGTTATTTTTGCACCTTTCCAAAATCTGCCTCCCAATCTGTTCCTCAGTCCCTGTTGCTATTGGGGGGTGGGGGGGGGGGGGTCTACAGAATACTCCTGATGGAGTGATTGCTCCCTTCCTGTGTCTGACTTCCAGCACACTGACTTAGTAAACGATCCCTCCAGGACACCTTCCCCATCAGATACCGTCCCTGATTAGCAAAGCCACTCCTCCACCTCTTTTACCTCCCTCCCTGTCCCTTTTGAAACATCTAAACCCCAGAATATCCAGCAGCCATTCCTGCCCTTGTGACAGCCAAGTCTCTGTAATAGCCGCAATGTCGTAGTTCCATGTACTGACCCATTGCTGACCCTTGTTCCTGATACTTCTTGCATTAAAATAGACACACTTCAACCCATCCAACTGATGGCAATATTGCCCTATTAACTGCCTATCTTCCTCTACACACTGCATCAACCTGTACACCAACTGCCCGAACCTCTGACCTATCACTCAGGTTCCCATCCCCCTGCCAAACTAGTTTAAATGCTCCCCAACTGCTCCAGCAAACCTGACCACCAGGATATTGGTCTCCCTCCAGTTCAGGTGTAACCTGTCCATTTTGTACAGGTCATACCTTCCCCAGAAGAGATCCCAATGATCCACAAATCTGAAACCCTGCCCCCTGTGCCAACTTCTCAGCCACACAGTCAGCTGCCAAATCATCCCATTCTTACCTTCACTGGTACACGGCAGGGGAAAGTTATAGCAGTTCCCCACATTCACTTTTCAGGACCTCATCCTTTTTCCTACCTACATCATTCCAGACCTCTGGCTGCTCACCCTCCCCCTTTAGAATGCTGTGGACCTGATCTGAGACATCCCTGACCCTGGCACTTGGGAGGCAACATACCATCCGGGAGTCTCTTCCACGTCCACAGAATCTCCTGTCTGCTCCCCTAACTATTAACCCTATAGTTCACCCCATCACTATTGCTCTCCTCTTCTTCCCCCTTCCCTTCTGAGCCACAGAGCCAGACTCAGTGCCATGACCTGACCGCTGCGGCTTTCCCCTGGTAGGTCGTCCCCCCCAAGTTGGTATACCAGTTACTGAAGGGAGCGGCCACAGGGGTACTCTGCACTACCTGCCTATTCTCTTCCCCTCTCCTACCAGTCACCCAGCTACCTACCTCCTGCAACTTAGATGTGGCTACCTCCCTGTAGCTTTTATCTATCACCTCCTCATTCTCCCGTATGAGCCGAAGGTCATCCAGCTGCAGCTCTAGTGCCCCAACATGGTCTGTAAGGAGCTGCAGCTGGATGCACCTCCCGCAGATATAGCTATGAGGGAGACTTGAAATCTCCCAGATCTCCCACATCTGGCAGGAAGATTACACCACTGACCCTGGATCCATTGTCACTACTTTAGCTCAGCACTAACAGACAAAGAAAGAAACTTACCTTAGATCTTCTCACTGAAGCCTCTGGAGCCAAAGCCTCAGCTCCCCACTCTGATACTGGTCCACGCCAAGAATGGCCGCTCTGCTTGGTTGTTGCCAGTGTGGTAGTGGGGTTGATTCTGGTCACTCACCAGGAGCCTGAACCAACAACTGAGCAACAGGAGTTTAAATAACAGCTATGGAAGTTAACCTGGGTTATGGGGCAGCTGGGGGCAGGTCCCGCAGGTCCGCCCGGCCACGCTCGGTGCATCTAAACGGGCACGTGATTGGGTGGGGGGGGGCTACGGGCGGGAGCAAATTGTGGGCGGGGCCACAGGGCGCGTTGGTGGGCGGGGCTATATTAGAGGCGGGGCTACAGTTCCGGGCGGCTAGTGGGCGTGGTTACAGTGTGACGGGGCGGGGCTACATTAGGGGCGGTCGCGGGAGTGCGGGTGCCGCAGGGTCCTGGCGCCGGCTGACGCTGTCCTCTGTCCGCAGTTCGGCGTTGTCCTGGATGCCGGCTCCTCACACACGGCGCTCTACATCTACCAGTGGCCGGCGGAGAAGATGAACAACACCGGACTGGTGGAACAGCTCAAGTCCTGCAGCGTGAAGGGTGAGGCCGGGCGAAGCCTTGGGTCGGGGAAATGACTCGTCGCGACAACAGAGCGGCTGCGAGACGGATCCAGCCTTGTGTTGCCCCGTCTCCCCCTGCCCCGTCTCCCCCCGCCCCGCTCCGGCGCCCCCTCTCCCCCTCTCTCCCCCCGCCCCGCTCCGGCGCCCCGCTCCGGCGCCCCCTCTCCCCCTCTCTCCCCCCGCCCCGCTCCGGCGCCCCCTCTCCCCCTCTCTCCCCCCGCCCCGCTCCGGCGCCCCCTCTCCCCCTCTCTCCCCCCGCCCCGCTCCGGCGCCCCCTCTCCCCCTCTCTCCCCCCGCCCCGCTCCGGCGCCCCCTCTCCCCCTCTCTCCCCCCGCCCCGCTCCGGCGCCCCCCCTCTCCCCCCCCCGCCCCGCTCCGGCGCCCCCCCTCTCCCCCCCCCGCCCCGCTCCGGCGCCCCCCCTCTCCCCCCCCCGCCCCGCTCCGGCGCCCCCCCTCTCCCCCCCCCCGCCCCGCTCCGGCGCCCCCCCTCTCCCCCCCCCCGCCCCGCTCCGGCGCCCCCCCCTCTCCCCCCCACCCCGCCCCCCCCTCTCCCCCCCACCCCGCCCGGCCCCGCTCCGGCGCCCCCTCATTTCCCCACCCGCCCCCGTTTGGTGCATCCACCGGTTCTCTGGTGGGTCGCCCTATTATCACTGTGCGTCCTCTTCGCAGGGCCTGGGATTTCCAGTTACTGGACAAATGTGGAGCAGGCTGGCCCCTCGCTCCGAGCCTGTCTGGATGAGGCTAAGCAGAGCATTCCTGAGGAGCAGCACAGCGAGACGCCGGTGTACCTGGGAGCCACAGCCGGCATGCGTTTACTGAGGTTAGAGCCGTTCCTGGGGGAGTTATTGCCAACCTACCACACTGACCTGCCCCCTCACTCTCCCCGCCGCATCTAAATGTGAAATATCTGCAGAAAATGCTGGAAACATTCAGTAGGTCAGGCAGCATCTGTGGAGGCAAACCATGGCCTCCCCCTCGCTCCTCCAGTCCTGAGAGGTACAACATATCTGGACAAAGATGGGGTGCTCCAGCTTGCGTTCTGCTTCATTGGAGCAACATCAGCTTGCCAAAGGCAGAGGTTGGGGTGGAGTGGGATGGAGAGTATGAGAGACCAGTAACTGGAAACTCAGGTTATCCTCTGGGACTGAATGCAGGTGCTCTGTAAAGAGATCTTTCAGTCTGTGTCTGGCTTCTCCAGTGTGGAGACCACATTGTCAGCACCAAATGCAGTGGACTAGATTGTTGCTTCAGTGTTTGGGTGCTTAGTGGTGGGAAAGGAAGAGGTTAAGTGTGGGTGTTGCATTTCCTGTGGTGCATGGAAAGGTGCCATGAAAAGGAGAGTGGATGCTGGTTGAGCAGACGCAGGAGTTGGACAGGGAAGGCTGAAGGGGGAGTGGGCGGGTCTGGGTATGGTGCAGAGGATGATCCATTGAACATGGAGGTGAGTGGTGGAAGGTGTGGTCGATGAACCTGTCCTTACTCTAGGTGGGTGTACAGGGAATGTGTTGAAGTGTGGGGGAACATTAGGGCGAACTTCTTCATTCAGAGAGTGGTGGGAGTGTGGAACGGGCTGCCATCTGATGTAGTAAATGTGGGCTCACTCTTAAGCTTTAAGAATAAATTGGATAGATACATGGACGGGAGAGGTCTGGAGGGTTATGGACTGGGTGCAGATGTGGGACTAGCGGAATAACGTTTCGGCACAGACTAGAAGGGTCGAATGGCCTGTTTTCTTTGCTGTAGTGTTATATAGTGTTATACACACATATATGCTGTTGATTGTGAGGGAAAGCACTGGTCTGGGAGTTGCTGGAGAAACTTGGAGAATGGAATGGAGTCCTTGCAGGAAGCAGGGAAGGAGGAGGAGTGGTCAGGATGTGAGTCTGTGGGCTTATGGTGGATATTGGTGACTCACCATCTTCTGAGATAGAGGCAGAGAATTTGAGACCTGCTGCCTTCCACACGGTGCTCAAAGGCGATGGAACTCTTGATGAGTGCAGGAAGCAGCACAATGCAGCTGTGAGTGTAACAGGGAAAGGTGCGGGGGAGCAGTCTGAGGTACAGGGGTGTGGCCCTGGAGCGGTGGGGGCGGGGAGGTGGACAGGATGGGACCCCAGATCTTGTTGGGGGTGGGGGGTAGGTTCTGTGGTGTTCTGTAACACAGGATGCCATCACCCCTTGCTACGTTCACACCTTCGAGTCTCTCCAGTAACGGAAGCATCTTGTTGTTTGCAGGTTACAGAACAAATCTCAGTCTGAGAAGCTCCTTCAGGCAGTGGAGAAATTCATCCACTCCTATCCATTTGATTTCCAGGGAGCAAGGATTATATCCGGAGCAGATGAGGGAGCGTTTGGGTGGATTACCATCAACTATTTGATGGAGAACTTCCCCCAGGTACTCCCACCAACATCCCCTGACCACACCACTGGCACGGTTGAAGCAGTGTTCCTCTTGTTGAGTCCAGTTCCGATGAACAGAAGCACAGGCTGAGACCCCTGCACACCTTCCTACCACCCCACCACCACCACCACTGAACACTGCACCCTCTCTCTCCCTCTTACCCTGGACCATACCCCCACCTCTTTCCCTGCTACACTCACACCGTCCCCCTCTGGACACACCTCTCTCCAGGTACTCAGGCAGTCATGTATGGGTGGGTGTTAGGTGAGGATGTGGGAGGCAGATTCCCACATGTTGGGAGGGTGGGCTGAGCTGATCCAATGAGCTGTTGGTGATGAAGCTGATTTGCTGTGAGTTCCATGTTTTCCTGACTTTCCCTTTCCTGCTCCTTGTGTAACAGGTAACTGCTGGAGGACCCCCTCACACCCTGGGAGCCTTGGACCTGGGCGGAGCCTCCACACAGATCACTTTTGTTCCCAATGGGGAGATTGAGTCGCTAGAAAACTCCATGCATTTCCGCCTGTACGGGAGGAGTTACCACATGTACACCCACAGCTACCTGTGCTTTGGAAAGGATCAGGCCCTGAAGATGCTGTTGCAGAAACTAACGGTAAGCAGGGAATGGGACAAGGTGCCCACATTGATATTGGTTTATTATTGTCACTTGTACCGAGGTACAGTGAAAAGCTTGTCTTACAAACCGATCGTACAGGTCAATTCACTACACAGTGCAGTTACATTGAGTTAGTACAGGGTGCATTGATGTAGTACAGGTAAAACCAATAGTACAGAGTAAAGTGTCACAGCTACAGAGAAAGTGCAGTGCCATAAGGTGCAAGGTCACAACAAGGTAGATCGTGAGGTCATAGTTCATCTCATTGTATAAGGGAACCGTTCAATAGACTTATCACAGTGGGGTAGAAGCTGTCCTTAAGTCTGGTGGTACGTGCCCTCAGGCTCCTATATCTTCTACCCGATGGAAGAGGAGAGAATGTCCTGGGTGGGTAGGGTCTTTGATTATGCTGGCTGCTTCACCAAGACAACGAGAGTTAAAGACAGTCCAAGGAGGGGAGGCTGGTGTCCGTGATGCGCTGGGCTGTGTCCACAACTCTCTGCAGCTTGCGGTCCTGGGCAGAGCAGTTGCCGTACCAAGCTGTGATACATCCAGATAGGATGCTTCCTACGGTGCATTGGTAAAAGCTGGTGAGAGTCAAAGGGGACAAACCAAATTTCTTTAGCCTCCTGAGGAAGTAGAGGCGCTGGTGAGCTTTCTTGGCCGTGGCATCTGTGATTTGACCAGGACAGGTTGTTGGTGATGTTCACTCCCAGGAACTTGAAGCTCTCAACCCTCTCGACCTCAGCACCACTGATGTAGCCAGGTGCATGTACACTGCCCCCTTTCCTGAAGCCGATGACCAGCTCTTTTGTTTTATTTACGTGGACTGACAGCTGGCCGGAGTCGATCACTGGATTCCAACGTAAACAGTAAGGGGTTGGGGGGAGGTCAGCCACTTGGCCCCCTTGGCTACTCATCCATTCAATGAGATCATGGCTCCATTTTCTTGCCTGCTTCCTTAAACCTCAACTCCCCTACAAGTCAAACGTCTGTCAATCTTTGCCCTTGACTATGTTCAGTGACTCCCTAGCTCGCTCAACCTTTCTTCATAAGGCATGTTGTCTAATCCAAGCGGCATCCTGGTAAATCTCCTCTGCACCCTCTCCAAAGCTTCCACAACTTTCCTATAATGAGATGACTAGAACTGAACACAATACTCTGTGGTCTAACATGAGTTTTATAGAGCTGCAACATTACCTCATAGCTCTTGAATGCATTACCCCAACTAATGAAGGCCAACACTCCATACGCTTTCTTAACCACCCTATCAACTTATGTGGCAGCTTTGAGGGATCAATGCATTTGGACCCCAAGATCCCTCTGTTCCTCCACACCGCTAAGAGTCCTGCCATTAACCTTGTACTCTGCCTTAAAGCTTGATCTTCCAAAGTGTATCACTTCACACTTCTCCAGATTGAACTCCATCTGCCACTTCTCCACTCAGCTCTGCATCCTGTCTCTATCCTGTTGTAACCTACGACAACCTTCTACACTATCCACAACACCACCGACCTTCGTGTCATCTGGGTTCAGACTCCCCTACCTTGGGGAAATAGATAGGATAGATAGAGTCTATGTCCCTTGGGTGAGGGTTTATGAAGGTTATCCTTGGCTTCTTGTGTGCCAGTGAGAATAAGCCAAGCATGTCCAATCTCTCCTAACTACAGCTCTCCATTCCAGGCAACATCTGTGAATCTCGTCTAAACTCTCTATTGCTACCACATCCTTCCTGTAGTTGGTGACCAGAACTGTACACCGTGCTCCAAGTACAGTGTGACCAATGTACAGCTGCAACATGACATTCCAACCCTTGTACTCAATGCCTCGGCCTATGAAGGCAAGCCTGCCAAGTACCTTCCTCAATACCCTATCCACCTGTGTTGTTATTTTTGGGAAGTTATGGACTTGCAGCCTGAGGTCTCTCTGTACATCAACACTCTTGAGGTCCCTGCTAGTTACTGTACATGTCAATAGACAATAGGAGCAGAAGTAGACCATTCGGCCCTTTGAGTCTGCACCGCCATTTTGAGATCATGGCTGATCCTCAACAGACAATATCCTGTTCCTGCCTTGTCCCCATATCCCCTGATTCCCCTATCTATAAGAAACCTATCTAGCTCCTTCTTGAAAGTGCCCAGAGAATTGGCCTCCACTGCCCTCTGAGGCAGTGCATTCCACAAATTCACAACCCTCTGGGAGAAGAAGTTTTTCCTCCCCTCTGTCCTAAATGGCCTAGCCCTTATTCTTAAATCATGCCCCCTGGTCCTGGACTTCCCCAACATCTGGAACATATTTCCTGTCTCTATCTTGTCCAATCCCTTAATAATCCTGTATGTTTCAATCCGATCCCCTCTCAATCTTCTCAATTCCAGCGTGTACAATCCCAGTCTCTCCAACCTCTCAGCATAAGACAGTCCCGACATCCCCGGAATTAACCTCGTAAACCTACGCTGCGCGCCCTCTATAGCCAGGATATCCTTCCTTAACCCAGGAGACCGAAACTGTACACAATACTCCAGGAGTGGTCTCACCAGGGCCCTGTACAAATGCAAAAGAATCTCTTTGCTTTTGTACTCAATTCCCCTTATAATACAGGCCAACATTCCATTAGCCTTCATCACTGCCTGCTGCACTTGCTCATTCACTTTCAGTGACTGATGAACAAGGACTCCTAGATCCCTTTGTATTTCCCCCTTACCTAACTCCACACCATTCAGATAATAATCCGCCTTCCTGTTCCTGCTCCCAACGTGGATAACCTCACATTTATCCACATTAAACTTCATCTGTCAAGTATCTGCCCACTTACCCAACCTATCCAAATCACCTTGAATTCTCCTAACTTCCTCTACACATGTCGCACTGCCACCCAACTTTGTATCATCAGCAAACTTGCTAATGTTATTCACAATGCCTTCATCTAAATCATCAACATAGATCGTAAACAGCTGCGGTCCCAGCACCGAGCCCTGTGGCACCCCACTAGTCACGGCCTGCCATTCTGAGAAACATCCATTCACCCCTACCCTTTGTTTCCTATCCGCCAACCAGTTTTCTATCCATGTTAATACCCACCCCCCCAATTCCATGAGCCCTAATTTTACCCACCAATCTCCTGTGCGGCACTTTATCAAATGCCTTCTGAAAGTCGAGTCCTGTTAGAATTTGACATTACCTTACACTTGTCTAGATTAAGTTCTGTCTGCCAACTGATCTATGTCACTCTCTGTATCCTTTCACAACCTGTTCACTATTTACAACTCCACCAATTTTTGTGTCGTCGGCAAACTTGCTTAATCAGTCTACCTACGTTTTCATCCAGGTCACTTATAAATGTGACAAGCAAAGGTCCCAGACTGATGCCCGAGTTTGAGGAGGTGACGAGGAAGATTGATGAGGGTAGTGCAGTGGATGTGGTCTACATGGATTTTAGTAAGGCGTTTGATAAGGTACCTCATGGTAGGCTTCTTCAGAAGGTCAGAGGCCAAGGGGTCCAGGGAAGCTTGGCTGTGTGGATTAGGAATTGGCTTGCCTGTAGAAAGCAGAGAGTTGTGGTGGAAGGAGTGCCCTCAGATTGGAGGGCAGTGACTAGTGGTGTCCTGCAGGGATCGGTTCTGGGACCTCTACTTTTTGTGATATTTATAGATGACTTAGATGAGGAGGTGGAAGGCTGGGTTAGTAAGTTTGCGGACGACACTTAAGATCGGCGGTGTTGTGGATAGTGTGGAGGGCTGTTGGAGCTTACAGAGCTGGGCTGAGAAGTAGCAGATGGAGTCCAATCTGGAGAAGTGTGAGGTGGTACACTTTGGAAGGACAAACTTCAGGGCAGAATACAGCGTAAATGGCAAGGTACTTGGCAGTGTAGAGGAGCAGAGGGATCTGGGGGTTCATATTCACAGTTCACTGAAAGTTGCCTCACAGGTGGATAGAGCAGTTAAGAAGGCCTATGGGATGTTAGCTTTCATAAGTCGTGGGATTGAGTTTAAGAGCCGTGAAGTGATGATGCAGCTTTACAAAACTCTGGTTAGACCACACTTGGAGTACTGTGTTCAGTTCTGGTCGCCGCATTATAGGAAGGATGTGGAGGTGTTGGAGAGGGTGCAGAGGAGATTTACCAGGATGCTGCCTGGATTAGAGCATATGGAATATGAGGAAAGGCTTAAGGTGCTAGGGCTTTATTCACTGGAAAGGAGGAGGATGAGAGGAGACATGATAGAGGTATATAAAATATTGAGAGGAATAGATAGAGTAGACAGTCAGCACCTCCTTCCCAGGGCACCAATGCTCAAGACAAGAGGGCATGGCTTTAAGGTTATGGGTGGGAGGTTCAGGGGAGATGTCAGGGGGAGATTTTTCACCCAGAGAGTGGTTGGTGCATGGAATGCACTACCTGGGGTGGTGGTGGAGGCAGATACATTGGATAGGTTCAAGAGTTTGTTGGATAGGCACATGGAGGAATGTGAGATAGAGGGATATGCGGGAGGAAAGGTTTAGATAGTGTGAGGGTGGTTTGATGGACGGCACAACATGGTGGGCTGAAGGGCCTGTTTTGTGCTGTATGGTTCTATGGTTACACCACTGGTTACAGACTTCCAGTGAGAAAAAACACCTCTCCACCACTACCCTCTGCTAACACACATCAGATGCCATGTGCCCTAACCTTCTGGACCAGCCTACCATATGCAACCATAAGACATGGGAACAGAATTAGGCCATTCAGCCCATTGAGTCTGCTCCACCATTCAATCATGGCTGATTTATCTTTCCTCTCAAACCCGTTCTCCTGCCTTCTCCCTGTAACCTTTGACACCCTTACTAATCAAGAACCCATCAACCTCCACTTTAAATACACCCAATGACTTGGCCTCCACAGCTGTCTGTGGCAATGAATTCCACAGATTCACCACCTGGCTAAAAATATTCCTCCTCATCTCTGTTCTAAAGGGACATTCCTTTATTTTGAAGTGGTGCCTTCTGGTCCTAGACTCTCCCACTACTGGAAACATCCTCTCCATGTCCACTCTATCCAGGCCTTTCAATATTCAATAGGTTTCATTGAGATTCCACCCCACCCCCCTTCATCTAAACTCTAGCAAGTACATGTCCAGAGACATCAAACACTCCTCGTATGTTAACCCTTTAACCCTTGGGATCATTCTCATAAACCTCCTCTGGACCCTCTCCGACGCCAGCACATTCTTCCTTGAATATGGGGCCCAATATGCAACCTTGTCAAAAGCCTTACTAAAGTCCACATAAACAATATCTACTGCTCTGCCTTGGTTACCTCTCCAAAAAAAAAACTCAATCTTGTGCAGTAATTTTTAATGTCATCTATCAAATATATTCTTGAAATCCAAATACACTACATATTCTGGTTCTCCTTTATCCACTCAGCTCATTATATCCTCAAAGAACTTGAATACATTTGTCAGACACAATTTCCTTTCCATAAAGATCAAACAACAAGCTACTGGAGGACCTCAGTTGGTCAGGCAGCACATGGAGGCAGAGGGAAAGTTAACGCTTTGGGTCGAGACCCTGCATCCAGGGTTTGTTTTTTTTGCTCCAGATTCCAGCATCTGCAATCTCTTCTGTCTTCCCTTTCATAAATCCTTGTTGACTTCAACTAATCATGTTATGCTTTCCTAAGTATGGAACACAGACCCACTGACCAGTCCCGTACACTGCAACTGATAGAGAATCATTCAGCATAGAACAGATACAAGAACCAGAGGATCAATAGACTGAATAAGAAGGGATGGATGGAGAATGGACCAGCAAAAAGTGGTGACCCTAATGTTCCTGCAGGTTCTCAGCCTCTGCCTTGTTCTTTAAATGCCTGAACTCGGTGTATGTGCTCAGAGGGCAGCCCAACAAGGTGACTGTCTGTCGTGCTGGTCCCCTGCCTCTGCCAGTTTCCTGATGTCCTGCAGTCCTTCCACAGAGTCACCACCCAGTGTGTTAGTGGGCTGCTGTAATAATTCTGTCTAAACCCGGGTCTCCACCTGTTTTGTGTTCCTGGTCACTGAGCTCTTGTTCTGGTGTAGAGTGAGGCCCTGATGACTCTGGTCCCAGGCTAGGAGCCCCCAGAGCAGACAGCTCAATAAACAACTTGCTTAAATGCACCTTCTCATCATTTTCAGGTTTTAGACAACGGAACTATTTTCAGTCCTTGTTTTAACAAAGGATTTGAGAAATCCATCAACGTGTCCACCTTCTACAATAGTCCATGCACACCTGACTCACCAACAAGGCATGAGATGGTGAAGCTCATTGGCACTGGGAACTCTGAAGAATGCAGATCTCACGTCAGACGTCTCCTGAACCACAGCAGCTGCACCTGGAGCAGCTGCTCATTTAATGGGGTTTACCAGCCCCAGGTCTGGGGGAAATTTGGGGTCAGTATTATTGATATTTCTGGAAACTTGCCCCATCCACATTGGAATGGCCTGGGGTCACAGCAAGGTCAATAGGGAGGATCTTGGGATCAGTAGGAGTACCCAGGGTCACTGGGATGACTTGGGTTTAATGAACTTTCTCACTTGGGGCAGCACAGTGGTGCAGAGGGTAATGCTGCTGACTTGTTCGATCCTGACCTCTGGCACTGTCTGTGTGGAGTTTGGACGTTCTCCCTGTGACCGCGTGGGTTTCCTCCAGTTGCTCCGGTTTCCTCCCACATCCCAAAAGCTTGCGGGTCGGTGGGTTAATCGACCACTGTAAAATGTCCCCAGTGTGTGTGTGGGAGGTGGAATCTGGGAAAGTTGATGCGACTGTGGGGGGAATAAAATGGGATGGGTGTAGATGGGTGGTTGATGTTCAGCATGGACTGGGTGGGCCAAAGGGCCTGGTGTGCTGGATGACTGTGTGACTCATCCCTCTCTCTCCTGCCAGGCCTTCTCTGCATTTTATTATGTGATGAACTTCTATAACAAGAATGAAACGTTAGAAAATGTGGAACAAGTGAAGGCAGCAGTGGGAAGGTTCTGCAACATGTCCTGGCAGGAGGTGGGTGGCAGGTACCTACCTAGGTGTGGGATTGCACTGTGCATTCAAGAAAGGTATCCTGCAGCACAGAGTTGTGCCAGCGGTCCACCTCCCCCCCCAAAAAAACGCTGGGATGGAGCCTACACTACTCCCTGGGAGTGTTGGATCTGTCCGGGGGTGGGGGGGGGGGGGGGGGAGGGGTGGTTGTGGTGGGGAGAGGGAGTCGTGGCTCTGCTTTGGCAATGGGGTGGGGAGAGTGTGACAGACCAACTGATATCTCAATACATGGACCACAGGCCCAGTTTACCTGTGTGCTCCGGTGTCCCTGGACACCCACTGGACAGTCATCTGATTCAGCTGCTGCTGGACAGAACCTTTCCCCGACCTGACATTAGTCCCTGGTATCAAGAATCCACAGGAGTTGTCCTGACCTGCCTGTGTGGTATGGAACAAGGGGATGTGTGTGTTAATACAAGGGTCACAAGTTGGATTTTGTTTTCAACAGGCGAAGAAAGTGTACAAGATGAAAGAGAAATACCTGAGTGAAAACTGTTTCTCTGGACACTATGTCCTCGTTCTCCTCCTGGAAGGCTACAATTTTACATCCAGCAGCTGGAACACCATAGAGTTTCTGAAAACGGTTTGTATACTCGCCTCCCTGTCTGTGACTTGTCACAGTTGCCATTTCCTAACCCTTCCTCTGAGTCTGAGGTTCAGCCAGCAGAAAGGGTGAATAATGTCAACCTATCAAATCTCCGGTAACCTACTCCATCAGGAAGAATCTCACCTTGCCTCTCCCTGGGAGTCCTGGTACTGCTCCAGTAAACCTTCCTGCAGGGCTGATGGACCTGCCTTGGAATGTGTCCAGACAAGCTGCTGCTGTGGTCTAAACAGGACTTTGCTTTGCCACGTATCACATCCATCCCCCTGCATTCCCGACCTCTGGGTTTAAGGACCAACATTCTGTTGGCCTTTTGATTATTTCCATGACATTCAATCGATGCACGTGCACTAGAGGTCTCTTTGGGCCTTCTCTCCTTTCAGCTTTTTACCCTTTAAGAAGCCCTCTGATTTACCATTTGGTGTCCAATGTGTGTGATCTCACATTGGCTGCAGTGAAATCCATTTACCACAGTTGTACTCACCCACACACTCAGTTTGGTAAGATCTCTGTGTCAACTCCTGCTGGGACACTGCTCACAGTGCCGTCCACTTCTGTAATGATGGGAGCCTGGTCCTTTCATCTGTTGCTTATCGTACTGGCACCAACACCCACCACTGCAGGACCCCTGGTTCCACAGTGTGAACAGACGCTCAGACTTCTCACCCCCACCCAACGCCCTGACCCTCATCCAAATCTGTAGCCAACTCTCGCCAACCTGGTCATCACTTCCATTTCCTGTGTCGCTGCCGGGACCCCTCGCACCTTGCTGTTCACCACCGGGACCCCTTGCACCAGGCCGGTCACTAATAGTTTCTTGTGTTTTCAGATCAAGGGATCAGACGCGGGCTGGACCCTGGGCTACATGCTGAACCTTACCAACATGATTCCTGCCGAACTGCCTTATACTGAGCCCTTGAGTGAGGCCTCATTTTTGTCCGTCATGGTCATCTTCTCTGTCCTCGTCATCATTCTGATGCTCATTGCCCTGCTTGTAATACGGAGGGTATTTTGCAGGGTGGAGCAGAAGGTGTTGGATTAGAAATTGTGTGAAGTGGTTGAATTTTATCCGCTACCTGCGTCACCCGAGGTGCTGTACGTGAACAGATTGTGTTTTTGTAAAATTCTAATCCAATCTTCTCAACCTTCGACTTCTGACCATGTACAGTGATGTCAATTCATGACTGATGCCTGTGCCGTTTGTCTTGTTTACATTTCTGGTTAGAACCGATTCTAACTGCAGGGTTAGTGCGGTGCAGGGTCACTGAAACTCCCTGTCTGGGCCACTGGTGGGGATTGGTCAGGGCAGAATCTTCCAGGGTGTGCCGATCTTCCTGAAGGTCCATTCCTATTTTATCCAGGATCATAGGTGTCCCTCTCCCTGTCCTCTGTTTCCTTGGGTCACTCCCTGCCTCCTCCGTTTCCTCCATCTTCTATCAGACCCAACTCTTCCACCCCAAGCTTCTCCTTGCCCATCCACTATTGGTTTCCTTCCCAGGACTGATCTTCACAGCCCCTGCTACCCTTGGGTCTCCCCAACATTACCCCTCTCCCCAAACTCCACCCAGAGTTCCTCTACATTGAGGCCTCCTCAGCACAGACTCTGCCCAACCACCACTCCATCCTCCTCTGACCCATGGCCCAGTACAAACACATTCCACTGTCCACAGTCTTCTCCTCTGGCATTACCCCCTTCCCATTATCTTCCCTCCCTGATCACATTTTCTTCCCACTGCTCTCCCTGACCTCGCTCTTGGCTCCAGCAGGAGGTCCCGGTGAGGGTGTAGTGCTGGAATTTTCTGGTCCTCATTCGGTAGAAACCACTCCTCCAGTCCTGGCACCACACTCCCTCAGGAGTACAGGGCACCAAATGCACTGAAGGGTTTCTGGTGTCAGCTCTCCCTGATGATGCAATTCTCTCCACTGACAGGATGAGTACACCTCCAGCAGGTCTCAGGAAACGCAGCACCACCTGGGACAAAGCAGCCCACTTCAGTGATGTTCATCTACCATCCTAAACACTCCTTCCCTCCACCAGGGCTGTGAGATGTACTGTAGTTACTTGCCAAGCAACACCTGCCAAACCCATCACCATGGGAACATTATCACCTCCAAATCCAGTGCCAGGAGAAATGTATAGATTTTCCTTATCACCACTGGGTCTAAATCCTGGAACTTGGTCCCCAACAGCACTGTGGGAGCAGCTTCACTGCAGGGACTGCAGTGGGTCAAGAAGCTCGCTCACCACAACGTTACCCAAGGGCTTCTAGAGATGGCCAGTAAATACTGGCCTCACAGTGATGCCCACAATTAACATGTGGATGTTCAGAGAGAACTTTTAGTAACTGAAAACTTGTTACTATGGCTTTAAGCTTCCATTCCAGGGAGAAGGCCCTGATCTGTTGCTGCAATACACAGCTGGTATGAAAACCAAAACTCAGCATATCAAGAATTTCTTCTGGAGAGAGAAATGGGTTCATGCTTCATATCAATGACTTCCCATCAGCTGAAGTGGACCATCCTGCGAACTCCTCTCCCAGTGCTGTTCAAGCTTTGATATCTTTCCAGTGTGGAGCTCGTATCAAACCCAATGCCCTACCAAGGGTTTGGGGTAACTGCCTTGCTTAGTTCCCTATTTACGGAACCAAAGGTATCATGCGCCATTGACAACTAATTGATTCTGTTGTCCTCTGCGAGAGGCATTCCATGGAGGAATTGCACTAGTTACCTCAGCTTCAGGAGGAACACGGCATGGGAAACAATGAAATTCACTATGAATCTGATGTGAACATCGAATCTGCTCAGCATGAATGATCTGTGACTGGAGCTGCCTGTTTAGATATCCAGAGTGACACAGTCTGACCTGGAAATGATTACAGTTGTGTTACACCATAACAGACGTGAATTTTCAGGCATTCTGCTGGTCGCTGTAATATCACACATCCTAATTTCCAGAACAAATTGAGGGAGGTTGCATCAAAATGCAGCTTGTAGTAGAGAAAATAAAAAGAGGCTGCTGAAAATACTCAGCAAGTCAAGCAGCATCTGTGGTGAGAGGAGCAGAACTGAAAGGCTATGGAAAAGCATTGACTCTGGCTCTGTTCCTCTCTCCACAGATGCTGCCTAACTTGCTGAGTGTTTCCAGCAGCCCTTGTTTTTATTTCAGGTTTCCAGCATCTGCAATTTTTTGCTGATGGAGTCACAGGGTAATACAGGCCCTTTGGCCCAACTGGCCCATGCTGACCAAGTTGACTATCCATGCTAGTCCCATTTGCCGGTGTTTGGCCCAAATCCCTCAAAAAAAATTTCTATCCATGCACCTATCTTGTTGTTGAATATTGTAATACCCACCTCTACAGCATCCTCTGGCAGCTCATTCCATATACCCATCACTCTCAGTTTGAAAAATATACCACTCTCTGTGAGAAGTGTCCCCTTTAAATCTTTCCCCTCTCATCATAAACCTGTGCCCTCTAGTTTCAGGCTCCCCTACCCTGGGAAAAAGACTGGCCATCCATCTTATCAACACCGCTCATGATTTTATAAACCTCTATCAGACCCAGCTTATCCAGCCTCTCCTTATAGTTCAAGCCCTCCAGTCCTCTGATCTTTTCTGCATCTCCAGAACAGACTCTTTAAGGCAGCAAAGTACTACAGCAGAGTTTGTGGGGACCCACTGCCAGAACAGTGGAAACTCTCACAACTGACACAAAATTCTTAAATTCATTACTGATAAATTGAAGAATGTTTAGTAGTTGAGGCTATGCTCTTACACAGAGCTCAGATTTCATCCTATCCTCCAGTACGCTAGTCAATTCTTGCTCACAGCACCAGCATTAGCAGACGGAAAGCCAGTTTGTGGCAAATGCCATGTTGAACAGGTTGCCACTTTCCACAATGACCTTCAGGGCAAAATTGGAGATCTTGTCGACCAACCGTGCTGAAACGTTTCCTAGATGCTGTTGGAATTTTGTATTTTTATTTTTGTGCCAAATTTTGTTTAACAATCCTTTTCAATAAAATGTTCCTGCAGAAAACAAGCAAGACTCTTTGCTTTTTGGTTTATAGATGTTAAATAATCTTGTATAAGGACACGGTCTCCACGTTACCTGCAGAAATTGTTCCACAGTGTCCAACCATCAGCAGAACCCTAGAAAGGAGAAGGTAGGAGTGGAGGGTTCTGGAGAGGGTGGGAGGGGAGATGATCCAGGTGGGAGTCAGTGGGGTTGAGCTCATACTGAAGAGAGAGGGAGAGTGGGATTAGACTGGGCAGGAAGCAGAGTTAGGAAGCCACTATTGATAATAACGTAAAAATACAGCACAGCCTGGGAGAACATCTCGTCTTCAGATGATGTTAGGGGCCGAGTGAGTCAAGGCCATCGGTTCCTGTTAGGTCAGGACATTCCTCACCTGTCTGGCTTCTGTTAGTAGTGCATAGAACAGTACAGCACAATACAGGCCCTTTGGCCCACAATGTTGTGCTGACCTTTAAACATCGTCTTAAGACTGTCTAATCCCTTCCTCCCACATATCCACCTATTTTAAATTCTTCCATGTGCTTATCTGGTAATCTCTTGGAGTTGACCAATGTACCTGCCTCCATCACCACCCCAGGCAGCATATTCCATGCCCCAACCATACTCTGGGTATAAAACCTCCCCCCGATATCTCCCTTGAATTTCCTACTTCCCACCCAGGAGCTATTTGGGGGGAGGGAAGAAGGGATGGTTCCCTATCCTATGGGAACTCCGTGCAAGACTAATACTTCCTTTCCATTCCACCCCCCCCCCCTCCCCCGCTGGAGAGTGGAGACCTAGCAATGAGCGGCTCACCAGGTTAATCACAGTCTGGGCACGACATACCTGGGACACCAACTCACCCCCAAACCCACCCCATCTGCTCCCTCCACACTGACCCAGGACACCCACTGACCCCAAAACCACCTCCATCTGCTCCAAATTTATTTATTACTTGAATCAAAATTCTTACAATGCCAGTGTGGGAGTGCAGCTCATTTCTGAGAAACCAGTACAGGAACGTAATCACTGCATTACTGTACCAGCCACATCAAGGAGAAGCAAGTCATCTTTGACAGAAAGCCTGCCCAAGAGAAAGAGAAGGTCATGACTGTTCTAGATGCAGTGGAGAGAGTGAACCTGTTCATACCATTCAGCACAGTACTACTATGGCCAAACATACAGGAGAGGTGTGAGGGAAACCTCCCCTTCCCCAGCCTGTTGCTATTCAGGTAATAATCTGCCTTCCCATTTTCCCACCAAGGTGGATAACCACACATTTAGCCACAAAACTGCATCTGCCGTGTGTTTAGCCACTCCCTCAAACTGTCCATATCACACTAGAACTTCTCTGCAGCCTCCACACAACTTCCACTCCCACCCAGCTTTGTGTCATCTGCAAACTTGATAGGTTTAATTATCCATTAAATCATTCATATGAATTGTGACTAGCTGGGGATCCAGCACTGTTGCCCATGCTGACACTGCCAGCTGCCTGGTAAAAGACCTGTTTATTCCTACCCTTTGTCTCCTGTCGGTCAACCAGTTCTTTAGCCATATCAGCACTATACCCCCAATCACCTGTGCACCCATCTCAAGGGGAACTTATCGAAAACTTTCTGAAAGGACCGATGGGATCTATTCCAGGAATGGAGAAAGCCAAGAGAGAAGATTGCTGGGGCCTTGGCGGGGATCTTTGTATCCTCTCTAGCCACAAGTGAGGTCCCATAGGACAGGAGAATAGCCAATGTTGTTGCTTTGTTTAAGGGCAGTAGAGAGAAACCAGGAAATTACACTTCAGTGACCCTTACATCAGTAGGGAAACTATTGGAGAAAATTCTTAGAGATAGCATCTACTCACCTTTGGAAAAATATAGTTGGCATGGTTTGAATGAGTTTTTTGAGGAGGTGACAAAAATGATTGACGAGGGTAGGGCAGTGGATGTTGTCCACATGGACTTTAGTAAAGGTTTCAACAAAGTCCCTCTTGGTAGTCTGATCCAGAAGATCAAGGCACAGGGGATCCATGGAGTCTTCATAGATTGAAGTCAAAATTGGCTTGGCCATAGAGGACAGAGGATAGTGGTGGAGGTTTGTGACTGAAGGTCTGTGACCAGCGGTGTTCCGTAAGGTTCAGTGCTGGGACCTCTTGTCTGTGATATTCAATGAAAATGTAGGTGGGCTGATTAGTAAGTTTGCAAATGACACAAAACTTGGCAGAGTTTTGAGGAAGGTTGTCAAAAGGTACAGAGGATAGCAGTTGGAAGTGTGCACTGGGAAATGACAGATGGGGTTTAATCTGGACAAGTTGGGAAGTCAAATGTGAGAAGAAAGTATATGGTAACAGGCAAGATCCTTAAGAGCATAGATGTACAGAGGGATCTTGGGGTGTCAGTGGGACAGAGTCGGTAGGGCAGTGTAGGTGGTGCAGTGTCAGTGGGACAGTGTCAGTGGGGTAGTGCCAGTGGGACGGTGTCAGTGGGACAGTGTCAGTGGGATGGTGTAGGTGGGACAGTGCCGGTGGGACAGTGTCAGTGGGGCTGTGTAGGTGGGACGGTGCCAGTGGGACAGTGCCAGTGGGGCTGTGTAGGTGGGACGGTGCCAGTGGGGCTGTGTAGGTGGGACGGCGCCAGTGGGACAGTGTAGGTGGGATGGTGCCAGTGGGGCTGTGTAGGTGGGACGGTGCCAGTGGGACGGTGCCAGCGGGGCTGTGTAGGTGGGACGGCGCCAGTGGGATGGTGCCAGTGGGACGGCGCCAGTGGGACAGTGTAGGTGGGACGGTGTAGGTGGGACGGTGCCAGTGGGACGGTGTAGGTGGGACGGCGCCAGTGGGGCGGTGTAGGTGGGACGGCGCCAGTGGGGCGGTGTAGGTGGGACGGTGCCAGTGGGGCTGTGTAGGTGGGACGGTGCCAGTGGGACGGCGCCGGTGGAACGGTGTAGGTGGGACGGCGCCGGTGGGACGGTGTAGGTGGGACGGCGCCAGTGGGACGGTGTAGGTGGGACGGCGCCAGTGGGACGGTGCAGAGGGGCAGAAGGACGTGGACAGACAACTCATTCTCTGTGACAGCCGAAGGGGGCGTGGCCGGGGGCGGGGCGTGAATGGCAGCCGCTTCCGCCAGTAGCAATGCGGCGTCTGCTGTGAGTGACGTGCGGTGGGCGGGACCGCCGGCAGCGGAAGCGGAAGGCAGAGGCCGGGGGAAGTGGGGCCGAGGAGTGGGCTGCAGATGGCGGCGCGGTTGGCGGCCGTGTCCCGGACCCGAGCTCGGGGCTGCGATCGGGGCCTCGGGCCGCCGGAGGCCGCCTGGGACGGCGTCCCCAGGGTGAGTGAGGGGCTGGGGCCCGCCGTGCTGACGGCCCCGCACCCCGGTCCTCCGGCGCCGGCATCGCCGGTGACACGTGTGCGGTGGTGGGGCCGGGGCTGGGCGGCGGCGGCGGGCGGGGGGCCGGGGCCGGGGGCGGGGGCCGTGGACTGGAGCCGGGGGCTGACCCCGGGCCGGGGCCTGACCCCGATGTCGGGCGGCGGCTGCTGTTGACACGTGGCTGCCCGGAGCGGACACGTGGGCGGGAAGGAGCCGGGAAGCTCGGAGGCCTCAGCCGGTGGGACGGGGACGGGGCCGGTCAGCGGGCAGTCGGTCCTCCTGTGGGGCGGGGACGCTCTCCGGCCCGTGTGCCTCTGCAGTCGCCGCCCGGGACCCCCACCTTCCCTTCACTGGTTCCCATTCACCTGCACTCGGCCCCGAACCCGTGTGTGAGAGAGGGAGAGAGCCTCCCTCCGGCACCCTGCACCAGTCCGTTCCTAATCGCCCTCCAGCTGGAAGGATTTTCCATGGATCTCTCATTCCACACCGTCGTGCCCTTTGGCTTTAGACATCTCTGTCACCGGGAAAAGTTTCTCACCAACCATCCGATCTGTGCACCTGATAATTCTGTGCACCTCTATTGGGGTCCCCTCGGCTTCCTCTGCTCCAAGGGGACCAGCCCTCGCCTGTCCAGTCTCCTCATAACCAAATGTTCCATCCATGCGACATCCTGGTTAATCTCTGGACTCTCTCCAGTGCAATCATGTCTTACTGTAGTGTGGTGACCAGAACTGCACACACTACTCCAATCAAAGTTTTATAAAGTTGTGCTGTGACATGATGCTCCTAGCTCCATGGCCTGGCTGATGAAGGCCAGCATTCTGTCTGCCTTTGTCACTTTATCTACCTGTCTTGCTGTCTTTAGGAATTCAAGGACTCGCAAACCAAGGTCCCACTGTACCTCAATGCTCCTCAGGCCCCTACCATTCTTGGTGTATGTCCTACACTTTTTCAGATGTCCCAGAATGCATCACCTTGCACTTATCAGGATTAAGTTCCATCTGCCAATGCTCCACCCAATTTACCAGCTGATCCATGAAGTTCTGTAGCCAGGACTATCCTCACCATCAACAACACGGTAGTGTAGCGGTTATTACAGCGCCAGCGATCAAGGTTTGATTCCCATCGCTGTCTGTAAGGAGTTTGTATGTTCTCCCGTGTCTGTGTGGGTTTCTGCTGGGTGCTCCGGTTTCCTCCCACATTGCAAAGACGTACGGGTAGGTTAATTTGGGTTTAAAATGGGCAGCGCTGACTTGTTGGGCCGGAAGGGCCTGTTACCACGCTGTAAATAAAAAAAAATTATTTTATGTTGTCTGCAAACTTACCATATTGTAACCAATGACCTAGGCAGGAAGGGGGATGAGGTCCTGCAAAGAGAATTTAGGGAGCTAGGCAAAAAAGTTTTAAAAAATCAGCATCACTAGGGTTGTAATGTCAGTAGTACTACCTGTGCCACATGGTAGCGAGGCAAGAAAGAAGAAGATGGTACAGATAAATGACTCGAGGGGCACTAGTATCCTTGCAGGGAAGTTTGGTAGCGAGGGTATTGTGGCAGGGAGTGGGACCAGAGTTGTAGCAAGGGGAGGCACTGAGGCGAAGGTAGGTGTTAGGACACGTAAGGCTGGAAGGGAGGGCAAGATTAATGAACACGGTGGGTCTGAAGGGCTGAAGTGTGTTTAGTGTCAAGCAGCATGGAGACAGGCCCCTTGGCCCAATTCATTCATGCCAACCAAATTGTTTATCTGGCTCACATCCCTCCAAATCTTTCCTATCCATGTTCTGTCTAAATGCCTTTTAAATGTTGTACCTGCCTCTACAGCTTCCTCTATATAGCTTGTTCCATATACCTACCACCCTCTGTGTGAAAAGGTTTCCCCTCAGGTCCCTTTTAAATCTTTCCCCTTTCACCTTAAATATATGTCCTCTTGTTTTAGACTCCCCTACCCTGGGGAAAAAGTCTGTGACCATTCACCTTGTAGTGTCATACAGCACAGAAACAGGCCCACCAGCCTAACCAGTCCTTGCTGACCAAGATGCCCAGGTAAGCTGGTCCCATTTGTCTGCATTTGACCCATATTCCTTTAAACCTTTCCTATCTATGTACCTGTCCAATATCTTCTAAATGTTGTTAATGTACCTGCCTCAACTACTTCCTCTGGCAGCTTTTTCCATATATGCAACACCTGTGTGGAAAAAGTTGCCCCTCAGGTTCCTATTAAATCTTTCCCCTCTCACCTTAAACTTTTTAGGGTTTAATAACAACATATAAGACACATATGGATAAGAGCGTGGACAGTAGGGGTTTAGAAGGATATGGGCCAAATGTGGGCAAATGGAGCTAGCTTGGTGGGCACATGGTTGGCATGGACAATTTGGGCCGAAGGGCCTATTTCCAAGGGCTGTATTACACTCACTATAGGATCTATTCCATGCAGTTCTTGAATCCCCAACCATGGGAAAAAGACTGTGCATTCAACCTATCTATGCACGTCATTTTTTTCATACACCTCTATAAAATCACCCCTCCATCTCCTATGTTTCAAGGAATAAAGTCCAACCTGCCCAACCTCTCCCTTTTACTCAATCCCTCGAGTCCTGGAAGCATCCTTGTAAATCATTTCTGCACTCTCTCCAGCTTAATGGCATCTTTTCTGTAGCAGGGTGACCAAAACTGAACACAAAACTCCCAAGTGCGGCCTCACCAACGTCTTGTACAACTGCAACTTAACATCCCAACTTCTGTACTCAACGTCCTGACTGATGAAAGCAGCATACCTAAAGCCACCTTCACTACCCTATACCTGTGACGCCACTTTCATGGAGCTATGTACTTGTACTCCTGGGTCCCTCTGTTCCCCTCATGATCTTAAATATCTCTAAGGTCACCCCTCAGTCTTCTCTGCTCCGGGGAAGAAAAAGTCCAACCTATCCAGCCTCTGCTTAGCCCTCCAGTTCCAGTAACACTCATGTGAATCCTTTCTGCACCGTTTCCAGCTTAATGACATCTATGCTTGTGTGTCCAGAACTCCAGACAATACTCCCAAGTGTGGTCTCACCAACATCTTGTACAGATGTAACCTGAAGGGATCTATTCCCAAGTTATTTGAAAGAGGCAAAAGAGGAGATTGCTGGGGCCTAGGCAGAGATCTTTGTATCCTCTTTAGCCACAGGTGAGGTCCCAGAGGACTGGAGAATAGCCTATGTTGTTCTTCTGTTTAAGGGCAGTAGAGACAAACCAGGAAATTATAGGTCAGTGAGCCTTGTATCAGTAGTAGGGAAATTATTGGAGAAGATTCTTAGGGATAGGACCTATTTGCATCTGGGAAAGTGTGCACATTAGGAATAGTCAGTATGGTTTTGTGGAGGGAAGCCATGTCTTACAAACTTGAATGAGTTTTTTGAGGAGATGACAAAGATGATTGAGGGTAGGGCAGTGGATGTTGTCTACATGGACTTCAGTAAAGCTTTCAAGTTCCCTTATGGTAGGCTGATCTACAACCTCTGTTGTTTGTGATATACGTTAATGATTTGGACGAAAATTGCAGTGGGCAAATTAATAGGTTTGCAGATGAAATTCAGCAGGGTTGTGGATAGAGTATAGAACATTGAACACTACAGCACAGTACAGGCCCTTTGGCCCACAATGTTGTGCCGACATTTTATCCTGCTCTAAGATCTATCTCACCCTTAGCCCTATCTAACCCTTAGGATAGTGAGGAAGGTTGTCAAAGGATTCATCAGTTAGATATAGACCAGTTGGAAATGTGGGCAGAGAAATGGCAGATGGAGTTTAATCTGGACAAGTGTGAGGTGTTGCACTTTGGAAGGTCAGATGTAAGGGAAAAGTGTACAGTAAATGGTAGGACTCTTAGGAGCACTGATGTACAGAGGGATCAAGTCCAAAGTTCCCTGAATGTGGCAACACAAGTAGATAGGGCGGTAAAGAAGTCGTACTTAGAATATAATAGGACAGTACAGGCCCTTCAGCCCACAATGTTGTGCCGACATTTTATCCTGTTCTAAGATCTATCTAACCCTTCCCTCCCACATAGCCCCCAATTTCTCTATCATTCATGTGTCTATCTAGGAGTCTCTTAAATGTCCCTAATGTACCTGCCCCAGAACCTCTGCCAGCAGTGCATTCCACGCACCCACCACTCTCTGTGTGCAAAAAAAAATACTTGCCTCTGACGTCCCCCTTATACCTTCCTCCAATCACCTTAAAATTATGTCCCCTTGTGTTAGCCATTGTTGCCCTGGGGAAAACGTCTCTGACTGTCCACTCGATCTATGCCTCTTATCATATTGTACACCTCTATCAAGTCACCTCTCATCCTCCTCCTCTCCAAAGAGAAAAGCCCTAGCTCACTCAACCTATCCTCATAAGACATGCTGTCCTGGTAAATATCCTCTGCAGCCTCTCAAAAGCTTCCACATCCTTCCTATAATGAGGTGACCAGAACGGAACACAATATTCCAAGTGTGGTCTAATCAGAGTTCTGTAGAGCTGCAACATCACCTCACGGCTCTTGAACTCAATATCCTGACTAATGAAGGCCAACACACCATACGCCTTCTTAACAGCCCTATTGACCTGCGCGGCAACCTTGAGGGATCAATGGACGTGGACTGCAAGATCCCTCTGTTCTTCCACACTGCAAAGAGTCTTGCCATTAACCTTGTATTCTGCCTTCAAATTCAATCTCCCGAAGTGTATCACTTCACACTTTTCCGGGCTGAACTCCACCTGTCACTTCTCAGCCCAGCTCTGCATCCTATCAATATCCTGTTGTAACATACAGCACCCTTCTACACTATCCACAATACCACCAACCTTTGTGTCATCAGCAAACTTACTAACCCACCCTTCCGCATCCTCGTCCAAGTCATTTATAAAAATCACAAAGAACAAGGTTCCCAGAATAGATCCCTGCGGAACACCACTGGTCACTGACCTCCAGGCAGAATATGCTCCATCTACCACCACCCTCTGTCTTCTATGAGTGAGCCAATTCCGAATCCACACAGCCAAGTTTCCCTGGATCCCATGCCTCCTGACTTTCTGAATGAGCCTTCCATGAGGAACCTTATCAAACGCTTAATGAAATCCATGTACACCACATCCACTGCTCTACCTTCATCAATGTGCTTTGTCACATCCTCAAAGAATTCAGTCAGGCTCGTGAGGCACGACCTGCCCCTCACAAAGCCGTGCTGACTGTCCCTAATCAGCCTATGCTTCTCTAAATGCCCATAAATCCTGTCTCTAAGAATCTTCTCCAGTAATTTACCCACCAGTGAAGTAAGACTCACTGGTCTGTAATTCCCAGGGTTATCCCTACTCCCTTTCTTAAACAAAGAATCAACATTTGCCACCCTCCAATCATCTGGCACTACTCCTGTGGCCAGTGAGGATGCAAAGATCATCACCAAAGGTGCAGCAATCTCTTCCCTCACTTCCCGTAATAACCTTGGATGTATCCCGTCCGGCCCCAGTGACTTATCTATCCTAACGCTTTTCAAGAACCTTCATCAGTCAGGGTGTTGAGTATAAAAGTTGGTAAGTCATGTTGTCACTGTATAAAACTTTGGTTAGACCTCATTTGGAGTATTGTGTACAGTTCTGGTTGCTGCATTATTGGAAGGATGTGGAGGCTTTGGAGAGGGTGCAGAAGAGGTTCACCAGGATGTTGTTTGGATTAGAAAATATTAGCTGCGAGGAGAGGTTGGACAAACTTGAACTGTTTTCTGTGGAGCATTGAAGGTTAATGGCTAACCTAATAGAGAAGTATAATAATTATGAGAGTTGTAGATAGCGTAGATAGTCTTATTCCCCAGGGTGGAAATGTCAGATTCTAGAGGGCAAGGGTTTAAGGTGAGTGGGAGAAAGTTTAAAGGAGATTTAAGAGGAAGTTTTTTTTCATACAGAGGATGGTAGGTGCCTGGAACACACTGCCAGGTGAAGTGGAGTAAGAGAGTATCAGTGAAGTAATAAACGAGTACTTTGTGTCAGTTTTCTGATGTGCCAGGGCATTTTGAGACCAAGAAGGAGATCGTGTTGGGTCTCTTCAAGAGCATTAAGGTGGATAAATCCTCAGGGCCTTATGAGATTGCTGAGGATTTGATGAAGATCCTTGTATCCTCTCTTGCCACAGGTGAGGTTCTGGAGGACTGGAGAGTAGCCAGTGTTTTTCCATTGTTTAAGAAGGGAAATGGATATAATCCAGGAAATAATGGGTGATTGATGAGGGTAGGCAAGTGAATGTTATCTACATGGAGTTTAGTAAGGCATTTGACAAGATCCCTCATGGTAGGCTGGTCAGGAAGATTAAGATGCATGGGATCCACGGTGACTTGATAGTTTGGCTTGCCCATAGAGGAGAGGGTAGTGGTGGGAGGGGTGTCATTCTGGCTGGAGGTCAGTGACCAGTGGACCTCTTGTTTGTGATTTATAAATGACTTGGACGAAAATGTAGGAGGGTCAGTTTGTAAGTTTGTGGATGACACAAAAATTGATCTTTGTGGACAGTGAAGAAGGTCGTCAAAGAGCAGGATCAGGATCAGTTACAGTTATGGGCAGAGAAATGGCAAATGCAAGGGGAAAGTGTACAGTTAATGGCAGGATCAATAGCACTGATGATAGCTCCCTGAAAGTGACCACACAAGCCAATAGGATGGTAAAGAAGGCTTATGGTATGCTTGCCTTCATTGCTAGGGGCATAGAGTGTAAGAGTCAGGAAGCTGTGGTGCAGTTGTATAAAACTTTGTTTAAGCCACATTTAGAGTACTGTATGCAGTTCTGGTCGCCCTATTACAGGAAGATGTGGGGGCTTTGGAGGGTGCAGAAGTTGTTCACCAGGACGCTGCCTGGATTAGAGGGCGTGAGATATAAGGAGAGGCTGGACAAACTTGGGTTGTTTCCTCTGGTGAGTCAGAGACTGAGGGGAGACCTGATAGAAGTTTATAAAATTATAAGAGGCATAGATAGGTTAGATAGTCAAGAGTCTTTTTCCCAGGGTCAAAATGTCTAATACTAGAGGGTATAGGTTTAAGGTGAGAGTGGGAAAGTTTAAAAAAGATTTACGAGGCACGCTTTTATACACAGATTGGTGGGGGCCTGGAATGTGCTGCCAGGGGTGGTGGTGGTGGTGGCAGATACGATAGTGGCGTTCGAGAGGCTTTTATGCTCCAATGTAAAAAAAAAGTCCCAACCTGCTCAACCTCTCTCCATAACTCAGTTCCTTGAGTCCCAGCAATATCCTTGTAAATCTCTGCACTCTTTCCAGCTTAACGGCATCTTTCCTATAGCAGGGTGACCAAAACTGAACACAATATTCCAGATGTCATACTTGTGTCTCCCAGTCATTAGTTCAAGTGTCTGGATCACTCGTCTGGTAGCTTAATCACTATCCCAGGTATCCCTGGTTAAAAACAGTTATTGGTTCAAAGGATGAAACTCAATCACTACATCACTGGTCTGTGGGTTGAGGAGAGATGACCTGGGAGAATAATCTTAACTAGGTCTGGGTTCTCTTCTGCATCACTGCCACCTGATATCCTTTAGCTTGCTGTCGAGCAGAAAATTACAGTGACACAGGTCTGCTTGTGCGAGCAACTGGTTGTAAATGTCAAAAAAAAGCGGCACAGACAAACCAGTAAATGGCGTAAAGTGGGAATGACCACTATATCCTGGGCTCTGTGTTTGGGTTCACCATGCTTCTTACCTGTGGTTTAAATGACACTGGTGCTGGGTCTGTTCCAAATACCTGTGCACTTCTTTAAAAAAAGTCTTGAGAAGCCAAAACTGCTGAACTGTTAATGGAAAGGTGAAAAACTGCAGAAGTAAAAACAGAAGTTGCTGGAAGTACCCAGCAGATGAGGCAGCATCTGTGGAGATAGAAACAGTTAGGTGATGACCTGAGCTCCATTATTGAAACTTTTCATTTTCTGTTCTCTGGATTTTCTGCAGAAAGCCTGTGGGGAGGATTATCACTCTTCCAGCCTTCCTGACCTCGCCATTGCAGGGTTGGACACCGGAGAGATTCTGGGAGCTTTCCATGGTTATGCCGATCAGACCATAATCTCCATCATTGAGGATTCATCACCAGCAGAGGTTAGCTTAATCACAAAACAATGTCCATTGGTGCCCACTGACCCAGGAATGTGACCCTGGGGCCCTCCTCTCATCCTGCCAGTTCCTGATCTACACAGGCCCTCACTGATCCCATGGTCACGTGGAAATAGTGTTCTGGATTTGCCCATAGAGGAGCGGAATCCAGTGCAGTAAACCTCCCGTAACGCAGTGTCCATTTGTTGTGATGGTCCAGCATCTGGCTGACTCATCACTACATCAGTTTGCGTACTCGTGAGTATTTGGGGTGTGGGGTGTGGGGTGTGGGCTGTGTGTGTGGCTGGGGTTGGAGTGGGAAACACTGGGGGGAAGGGGGTTCAAGGAACGTAGGGGGGTTTGCAGCCAGGGCTGGGTTGGGAGTGTGGGTTTCTGCTGGGGTGGAATGTGTCAGCGTGCACTCCCTGCCCCAGTTGATTATTTTGACAATGTGTAACCCACTGGTGCGCTGGTTCCTGCACTCTCTTGAAACTTGCTGGGTTCAGTGGAAAATGTAATCTATTGTTGTGTAATGTACAGAAAATGTGAAGTAAAAGGGTGTTGGGGACATGGGAGGAGCATTAATAGTCCAGAAAATCTGCAAGTCCAGCACCACTAGGGTGCTGAAGGTGGCAAATTATGAGTTTTACTGTAGGTGGTTTTGCATTCCCCAAGGTTTTTCGAGTTGTGTGGATCATTGTCAACTTCTTGACATCCCAGCACCTCTGTGTCTGTGGGCAAGGAAGCTTGCACGTGTCCTTGTCAACCGCATGCTTAGACTAACATGCTGACCGCGTGATGTGTTTAATAATGAACTTTGTTTGCAGAATAAATCCCCATTGGATGAGGAGAGTGAAGCAACGTTACTGACAGCCCTGACTGAGATACTAGACACCGTTGATGATGAAAATCTCTCTCCATTTGACACTCTCCCTGACACCGAGTTGTTTGCCTCGCCGAAGGATGTACATGCTGGACTGCTGGGGGTGAGAGAGCAACCTGGGACCGGGTTATTGGGGCAATAGTTCACATCAGCAGGAGGCCACTTGGTCTTTCAGGCTCGGCTTTCCATTCCGTTTAATCTTAGCTGGAGCGTCTTCTCTTTCTGTTGATTCCCATTCCCTTGATACTCTTTCATATCAGAAACATTTCTTTCTTAGAGGCTCCGTGGAACCCATCTCTTGTCCACACCAGCGATACTCTCAGTTTCCACCACCTTGTAGTTTTTCCCAGTTTCACTCCAGTGCTCTTACACTGCCTCGCTCTTGGTTCCTCGGCAAGGAAAAGTTCTGTATCCCCATATTATTGTAAAGACAGATTGGATCACCCACCAGGAATGTAAATCTGGGGGTGCTGCTCTGGGTGTACAGTAACACTTAACCCCACTGTCTTCTTGCTCTCTCATCAGTGCCAGCCTCTCCCTCCTGGTCCACGCCCACGCCTGAACCTGGGTCTGCCAGTGGGATCTGACTGATTGTGTTGGTGCCATCGTCTCCCCTGTTGGACGGGTGTTCTGGTTACACACGGTCGCTGCATCCTGGACGTGTTCCCCTCCCCTGCTTCAGGAGAGTGTGGCTGAGAATGGCCACCCCCCACCTTCCTCTTCACTGTGTGCCACACAGCCTACCTAGGCCTAACACTACTGGGCCCTTGCCCCTCCCTCGGCACCTACCACTGCCCACTCTCCCCTCCCACCCTCGGTCACCGTCTGCTTTTGTTGCCTCTTAGGTTGGGAGACACTTGTGGGCCTCGTTCCCAGATTCGGCGAAGGACCACTTTGAAGGTGTGGATGCAGCCGTTCCCCAGGGTGTCTCATGGAGTTCGGATAATCCCACTGACAGAAGCTTTGGGGCAGAGAATTTGCCGGATCCCATTGGTGACACAGTCAGTGGTGTTGGTGATGTGTCCAAACCTGCCACAGAAATCCTGGAGCTGCAGTTGGATGAACAGCTGGGTCCAGCTGGGTTGGAGGACAGTGTGACGCTTGTGCTTGGCCAGAACTTGCCGTGTGTGATCAATGTGGAGCACGTTTCACTGTGTGACCTGGTCAAGTACATTCACCCTTACTGCCTGCCCTCGGGTCCCGACACCAACTCAGCAACCGATGCCGTTGAGTTGGACGTTGAGATCGTCCAGGAGGGAAAGCTGCTGGATCTGGGAGGTCCGGCACTCTTGTGTGAGGGCCATCAGCGTCCTTCAGAGGTACGGCAGCAGGCTGCTGGCCAGGAACCTACAACGGCTGCCATTCCTGCCCCAGACGGTCTGCCTGGGACTCGGGAGACGGACGCTGCCCCAGACGGTCTGCCTGGGACTCGGGAGATGGACGCTGCCCCAGATGGTCTGCCTGGGACTCGGGAGACGGACGCTGCCCCAGACGGTCTGCCTGGGATTCGGGAGACGGACGCTGCCCCAGACGGTCTGCCTGGGACTCGGGAGACGGACGCTGCCCCAGACGGTCTGCCTGGGACTCGGGAGACGGACGCTGCCCCAGACGGTCTGCCTGGGACTCGGGAGACGGACGCTGCCCCAGACGGTCTGCCTGGGACTCGGGAGACGGACGCTGCCCCAGACGGTCTGCCTGGGACTCGGGAGACGGACGCTGCCCCAGACGGTCTGCCTGGGACTCGGGAGACGGACGCTGCCCCAGACGGTCTGCCTGGGACTCAGACAGAAACTGCCCCAGATGGTCTGCCTGGCGCACAGTTGGGACCGGATGCTGTGCCTGTAATCTCACCACCACAGCAGGAGAACCCAGCGGCTCCGGTGAGGAAGAGGGGACGGCCGAGGAAAACGGCAAAACCTGAGGAGCCGGCAGCAGTGAGAGTGCAGCCAGAACGTGCCCAGGCTCCGGTTACACGCTCCAGTCTGCGGAAACAGCTGTGTGAGAGAGAGGGCCCGGCACAGCAGCATGTGGGGGCTGTGGGACCAGACACCAGGGCGAGGCTGAGCAGAGGCAGGGCTGCAGCTCGAGGGCGCGGCAGGCAAGGGGTGGCGGTGAGGAGGAGAGCGCCGAGCCCACAGAGCCAGGTGTGTGCTGAGGCTGGGTCCAGCCCTGCCCCCACTGGAGCGATGAACGGGGCAGAGGGCGAGGCTGTGTGCCCCCGTCCTGGGCCACGGGGGGTGACAGGCGGCCAGGAAGGAGCAACAGCTTCAGCCGATAGTCCTGACACCCCTCCGGCCTCCCCTCCTGGCCCTCCCCCCTCTGCCCCCAGGACCGCCCCTGCCCCCGGGGCCGCCCCTCCCCCCTCTGCCCCTGCCCCCGGGGCCGCCCCTCCCCCCTCTGCCCCTGCCCCCGGGGCCGCCTCTGCCCACACCACCCCCGGGGCCGCCCCTGCCCCCAGTGTTGCCCCTGCCCCCGGGGCTACCCTTCCTTGCCCCCCCAGCAGTGAGCCCCGGTTGCGCCCCATCAGCCTGGAACAGTACCGGCAGCGCCTGCAGCAGAGGCAGCGAGCGGTGGGGTCTTCAGCCCCCCAGGACGCCCACCCGGTGCTGGGCCCCACCCCCAGTGCCTGGCCCGTTGTCCCCCTGGCCTCCATCGTCCAGGGCGAACTCAGCGTCCTGCCACTGGACAGCCTGGTCTGTGCCACTGACTCTGCTCTCCCCGCGAGGCAGGGCCCTCGGCACAGGGGCCGACCACTATCCCACACCCACCCCACCCCCAACTGGGCTCTGCCGCACACACACAGCCTGCCCCCAGTGCCCAGCACCGTCTCAGCCCAGCCTCCCACATCTGCCTTACCATCGACCCAGGCCCCTGCTCCAGCCTGGGCCCAGGTGCCCCCTGCCCCGGCATCCCTGGCCCAGACTCCTGGCCGAGCCCAGACGTTCCCAGCCCAGGCGCCCCCGGCCCGGCCCCCTGGTCGGGCCCAGGCACCCTCACTGGAACCTGCTGTAGGCCTCATGCGACCGATTCCTGTTGAGGGACCCGCTCATCACCCTGAGGTGGTCTGTGCCCAGACCCCATCCCGGAGCCCACCCAACCCAGCCCCTCTGCCCAGGGCCAGCACTGCTCTAGGACCAGCCGTCCCAGCCCCAGCTGCCGCCATGGAGGGCAGTGTGAACACACAGAGCAACATGTCACTGGATGAACCAGCACACAGAGGGTGTGTCCCGGTGGGTCCACCGCAGGTGTGGCCCCAACCCACAGCAGCGCAGCAGCAGTGCAGCCGGATGGGCTGTGCGGAGGAGGAGGGCAGACAGAGCAGGACCAGCCCCACCGTGCAGGACAGCGCTAAAGGTGAGTTTGCTGATGGTGAACGAGGGGGTTGAGAAGGTGGAGTCTCTACCACCACTGTTCTGCCACCGTTTGCCTGGGAAATCCCGGCCCACACCTTGGTGGTGCAGCCTTTACCTGACCTCTGTCGTCAGGCTATTGAATTGCTGCAGGCATCACTGTTGGGCCCAGTGCCGATTTGCAGTTGAAGGCTATTGGGCGGTGATTAGAGGCAGGTCCCCACCTCTGCTGGTGTTCTGCTCCACAGCACACCTACCGCAGCCTGCCTCAGCCTTCCCCGTCTGCCCCAACTGCCTGCTCCTGTTTACTGAGGGAGGGGATTCAGCCATGGATGGGACGGGGTGGGGGCCGTGGGGGTGGGTGAATTTGGAAATGACACTCCGGGTGGGAGTTGTTCCAGGGGAGATGATGGGGTAGAATTCTGGGGTTGGGCGGGGGGTTGTCTGCAGGTGTATGGGGAGGGGTGATTCTGGCTGCTGATGGGGGTTTTGGTGAAGGGGGGGTTGGGAGAGATTCGGAAAGTCACTGATGGTCTCTCCCTCCAGGTATCGAGGCGACAGACCTGATGAGTTTGTTGGAACAGTTTGAAGTGACAGAGGGTAAAGTGGCTTTCGGTTTCCTTTGTGGGCAGAGGGGGAGAGATGGGTCACGGGGAGGGGGAGAGGTGGGGTGGGGGGAGGGGGAGAGGTGGGGGAGAGGGAGAGATGGGTCAGGGGTGGGGGTGGGGTGGGTGGGGGGAGGGGGGATCAGGGCAAGGCCTGGGTTGGGGGTTGGGACCGGGTGGGGGTGGGATCTGGGTTCTGGCAGTGGGTGGGGGTGAGTGGTTTTGGTCTGGTGGGGGTAGGAGTGAGGTGGGGTTGGATGGTGGGGTCTGGGATGGGGGTGGGGTGAGGGTCTGGCAGTGGGTGGGTTGGGGGTGGGTTATGGGGGTGTGGTCTGGCAGTGGGTGGGGTCTGGGGTGGGGGGTGGTCTGGCATTGGGTGGGTTGGGGGTGGGGTCTGGTGGTGGGAGTGGGGGGTGGGGTTGGGGTCTGGCGGTGGGTGGGTTGAGGGGTGGGGGAAGTAGCAGAGCGAAGAGGGCCAGCAGCTGGTGTCTGTAGCAGGGGACTGACAGGCCTAATGTGTGTGTTTCTGTTCTAGTGAAAGACGAGCCATCCCCTGGAGGCAGCAGTGGGTGAGTTCGAAGGTGCTGTGCTGGGATCCCGGGATTGTGGGAGTTGGTGACCTGTGGCGGGTGTGAACACTGGTGGCCTGGTTTGAAGTGGGGCTGGGAAGTCGCTGCCTTGACAATGTGATCTGGCTAAATTACAACTGACAATTGGAAATGTTTACTTGTAATTTAGATCATGAACAGGCGACGTGTTGTCAGGGGCTGGTGGTGGTGATGAATTACCAACGCCTCAGGATTGATGAGCTGGAGGGTGAGCTTCGAGCTGTGTTTGGCGGTGAGGGGGGTGGGTGTTGGGTGGCAGTGAGGAAATGACCCAGGCACTTTACACCCGTAGCTGCCACACCCTGTGGGTTGATCTGATCAGAGGTCATTGACCGGAAGGTGTGGCTGTGAGAAGCTAGAGGTGGTGTTGGAAGGGTCTTACCCCCAGAAATCTCCAGGTATGAGGTTCTTGTGGCCTCTGTAAGTGATAAGTCAGTATTAATTACTCCAATAGGATCCTCTGGGGAAGTGATTTGGAGGGCTAGGGATTACGGGTAAATATAGAAGGAAATCTCCAGTCCAGTAGGCAGAGCAGATTTGGGTATCATAAGGTACATGTAGGGATGTGAGGCTAAGTGGCATCTATTGTAACTTAGGGAGTCTGACCAGTGAGGCAGAACTGAGAGTGTCAGTCAGCATGGGCAGTGTGATCGTGTTGCTACTGCAGAGGTATGGTTGATAGGCAGGACTGGCAACTTGGCATTCCTGGGTACAGAATCTCCCACTGTGACTGGGGGTGGGGAGGCAGGATGTAAAAGAGGGGGTGCATTACAATATTGAGTCCGTTACTGCAGTAAGAGGCATGTGGGTGGGACTGGGGAATAGAGGGGGCCATGGCTTTGGTCGGGTCATTCTGTGAGCCAGTGGATAGAGGAGAGATGTGGAACCGATGCATCAGGGTCTGTTTCTACAGTGTGAACTGGAGTCGCTTTAGTCTAAAAGGCACGGAGGGGGTGGGATCCAAAGGTGCATCCAGGAGAGAGCAAAGGGGGAGGGTTTGAGGAGGGGTCAGTGATTTGCTGACGGGAGTTGTTGAGGGGTCGGTGACCCGGTGACGGGGGTCAGAGAGGGGTCAGTAACCCAGTGACGGGGCTCGGCAATCCGGGGGTTGGGGAGGGGTCGTGACCCAGGGGACGGGGACAGGCTGATCTCTGATTCTCCATCTTTAGGACAGAGTTGCCGGAGGGGAGGCGGTTTCTGGATCAGGTGTTCGGGGCAGAATTGGCGAGTACCGCTGGTGAGCGCACAGTCCCCATTGGTGGGGAGGGGGGGGGTGTTGACAGTTGAGGGGTGGGGATGAGGGGAGGTGAGGAGCTGGTGGGTGGGGTGGGATGAGTAGAATGGGGTGGGGGCAGGACCTGCTCTGGGGTTAGGGGAGGGGGCGGGGCTTGTGGGCAGGGAGGGGTGGTCTGGCCCTGGGGCTGAGGTAAGGGGTGAACCCTAACCCTAAGGATCTGTCCCCAGGGAGGGGCCGAGGTGCTCTGGCTGACTGTGGGTCAGTGGGGATATTACTGAGGGCCTGGGATAACTTCCTCTCACTCGTGTGGCTGAGGTGGTGGGGGGAGGTCCCCCTGGGGCGGTGGGGAGCGGGTTCCTGGGCTGGGAGGTCTTGTCGGGGGAGGTGGGGGTCTTGTGTCAGGGTGGGAGGGGTCCTGCTGGGGAGGTCCCGTCGGTGTGGGCAGTGGTCCTGTCAGGGGGGGTGGGGGGTCCTGTGTTGGGGTGGGAGGGGCTATGTTGGGGAGGTCCTGTCAGCGGGGGTGGGGGGGAGTGGTGGGGGGAGTTGCTGTCAGCTTGATGGGAGTGGGTGGAGCGTGGGGGCTGCAGACAGTCCGTCCTGGGATACTTCTGCTGACGACCTGTGTCTGTTTGCAGGTCTGACACCACCGGCCACCCCCCCTCACCAACACTGGAAGTCGCTGTCCCCAGCCTGTCGCCAGCACTTGGTTGGTGCTGAGCCTTGCCCCATCTCCCCACAGCGGACGGCCAGGTTCACTGAAGCCAGGCCTTTGGTGCAGAACAAGCGGACCAAGTGTGTGGGAGCGCCGAGTCCGCAGCCCGTGCCGACTCCCCCACCTGCCTTCGGTGACCACGAGTATTGTTTGCCCAGTGTGCCCACCAGCCAGACTCTGCCGCACAGGATGATTCCACTGCCCACTGCCAGGCCGCATGTGGCCTGTCGCTGGAACGTGAAGCGCCAGCCGAGTATCACCATCAAACCCATCACCTTGTTGAATCATCGATCTGCAAAGACCCCGTGCCAGGTCCTGGCAGCTGAGGTGCAGAAACAAGGAGGAAGTCCGTGGGATGGGCAGGGATTGACGGGTGACGTCGTACTCTCTGGCGAGGACCCTCGGACTTGTTCCCAGGCACCAGACAGGGGACACATCAGCTGCGGAAGCTCAGACCCGGAGGAAGGTACCCGGGTGACCCCATCCCCCTGTGGGAGCGGAGAGCACGGAGGGAAGGACCCCTCAGATTCTCCACAGCACTGTGCAAGGACTCGCACCTCCCCGTGCTACAGGCGACAGTACTCCAGCGCCTCCAGCTCAGGCTCCACCTCCCGCTCCCGCTCCCGGTCCCAGTCCCCTGCCCAGAAGAGGAGACGGTAAGGCTTTGATGAGAAACCTCCTTTAAATTATTAACAATAACTGGTAGAAGAAGACCGAACCTTTAGATGTGTTAGTTTAATCTTGTGTGCGATCGGGTGCACGTCACCGGTGCATGCGTGTGGGGGCGTGCGCATCGCTGGTGCAGAGTGATGCCAAGCACTCCAGAGCATTCTCGTAGACAGCATGGAAATAGGCCCTTCGGCCAATTGGGTCCGTGCGGGCCTCAAACCACCCACTTGCACCAATCCTACATTAATCCCATTTTCTATTCCCACACATTCCCGTCAACACCCCCAGATTCTACACCTCACCTACACACTGGGGTAAATTACAGCAGCCAATTAACCCACCAACTGCACATCTGTGGGACGTGGGAGGAAACGAGAGCACCCAGGTTACAGGGAATATGTGCAACATCCACACAGACGGTGCCAGGGTCAGGATCAAACCCGGGTCCCTGCTGCTGCCATAGAACACAGAACAGTACAGCACAGGAACAGGCCCTTCGGCCCACAATGTTGTGCTGAACCAATTACATTAGTAATGAAATGCCCAGCTAAACTAATCCCTTCTGCCTACACAATGTCCACATCCTATCATTTCCGCACATCCACGTGCCTGTCTGACAGCCTCTTGAATGCCCCTATTGTATCTGCCTCCACCACCACCCCAGGCAGCACATTCCAGGCATGCACCGCTCTCTGTGTAAAAAAAAACTTGCCCCACACATCTCATTTGAACTTAACCCCTCTCACCTTAAACACGTCCTCTGGTATTAGATATTTCGACCCTGGGGAAGAGATACTGGCTGTCTTCTCTATCTATGCCTCTCTTAATCTTATAAACCTCTGTCAAATCTCCCCTCAGCCTTCGCTGCTCCAGAGAGAACCACCCAAGTTTGTCCAACCTCTCCTCATAGCTCATGCCCTCTAATCCAGGCAGCATCCTGGTAAACCTCTGCTGCACCCTCTCCAAAGCCTCAACGTCCTTCCTGTAATGGGACGACCAGAACTGAATGCAATACTCCAGATGCAGCCTAACTAAAGTTTTATAAAACTGCAGCATAACTTCCTAACTCTTGAACTCAGTGCCTCGACTAATGAAGGCAAGCATGCCATATGCCTTCTTTGCCACCCTATCAACCTGTGTAGCCACCTTCAGGGAGCTATGAACTCGGACCCCAAGATCCCTCTGCTCATCAACACTGTTAAGGGTCCTGCTATTTAGTGTTCTGCAACTTACATTTGATCTCCCAAGGTGCAACACTTCACATCTGGCCAGGTTGAACTCCACCCGCCATCTCTCTGCCCATATCTGCAACTGATCTGTATCCCACTGTATCCTTTGCCAGTCTTCTACACTATCCACAACACCACCAATCTTCGTATCATCTGCAAACTTACTAAACCCACCCATCTACATTTTCATCCAGGTCATTTATATACATCACAAACAGCAGAGGTCCCAGTACAGATCCCCGAGGAACACCACTAGTCACAGACCTCCAGCTAGAATAAGTCCCATTGACCACTACCCTCTTGTCTTCTACGGGCAAACCAGTTCTTAATCCAAATGACCAATTCACCTTGGATCCCATGCATCTTAATCTTCTGGGTGAGTCTCCCATGAGAGACCTTGTCAACCACCTTAATAAATCCATGTAGACAACATCCACAGCTCTTCCTTCATCAATCACCCTCGTCAAAAAACTCAATCAAGTTAGTAGGGCACGACTTGCCCCACACAAAGCCAGCTGACTGTCCCTAATTAGGCCATGGTTTTCTATGGTTTTCCAAATGCTCATTAATCCTATCCCTAAGAATCCTCTCCAGTAACTTTCCCTACCAGACATGAGGTCTATAGTTACCAGGATTATCCCTGTTTCCCTTGAATAATGGGATAACATTAGCTACTCGCCAGTCCTCCAGGACCTCTTTCTCTGGACAATCCTGCTTTGTTAAAGTGACAGTCACGTCATACAAGCAAGGTGGCCAAGATAGACACTGGATCAGGCAACAAGCATCCAAAACAGTAGAGGAAGGATGTGGTTGTGCTAGGGGAGATCAGAGGAGATTCACCAGGGTGTTGTCAGGATTGGGCTTTAATTGTGAGGAGAGATTGGATTGACTGGGTTTGATTTCACTGGAGTGAGTGAGGCTGAAGAGTAACCTGAGAGAGGTTTATAAAATTAGAGGAGGCATAGATAGGGTAGATAGCGTCTTTTCCCCATGGTAGGTGGACCAGAAACAAGAGGGTGTAGGTTTAAGTTGGGAGGAAGGAGTTTTAAAGTGGATCTGAGGGGAAAGGTTTTACACATGAGGATGGTTGATATCTGGAACTCGCTGCCAGAGGAGGTGGTACAATCACTATGTTTAACCGACATTTAGAGAGATACTTAAATAGGCAAGGCACAAAGAATATCGTCCTCTTGTGGGCAAATGGGATTGGTGTAGTTGAGTGAAATGGTCAGTATGGATGTGGTGGGCCGAAGGGCCTGTTTCTGTGCTGTACCACTGTGACTGACAACAGAGCTCCCCTGACCCCAGCCTACTGCACATCCAGCACATCTTTCTTCGTCGTTTCCGCCACCATCAGCCACCTCTTCACCTTCCCACCCCTTCCTGCTTTCCACAGGGACCAGTCTCTCCATTACTCATTCCCCCCTCCCCAAGGACTTCCCGCTGCGTGTGGGAACACCTGGTGTAGCACCTGTCCCTACACCACCTCCATCCAGGGACCTAAACAGCTCTTCCAGTTGAGGCAACGATTCACCTTGTCTACATCCGGTGCTCTGGATGTGACCTCAACATCACTGAGACCAAACACAGACCTGGTGACCACTGCTGAGCACCTGTGTTCTGTTTTCCCTGGCTGTCTGGAGCTCCCAGTTCCCAGCCATTTTAATTCTCCTCCCTGTTCCCACACCAACATGTCTGTCCTCGGCCTCCTCAAACAGTGGAACAGCGCCTCACATTCTGTCTGTGGTCTACAACCCAACAGCATGAGCACTGAATTCTCCACTTCCCGGTAACCTGCTCACCGCCCCATCCCTTTTCTCTCTCCTCCTGATCTACCCACGTCCACTCACACACCCTTCTTTCCAAGCCACACTGCCTCCCCATCCCATTCCCCAGCCCTCCATCTGTCCATCACCCACACGCTCCTCCCACTGCGTCCCCTCCCCCACTGTTCCCAGCTGCCCTCCCCACCTCCCTCCCTTGTTTCCATGCTCCACCTTTCTGTCCTAATGGACTCCATCATATTCACCCCTTTGTTGCCTCCACCTATCCCCGCCCAGCCTCTGTCACCATCCCTCCTCCATCTACCTCACCTGGATCCCATTGCCTGCCCCCACGTGACTGCCACATGTCACTAGTCCGGAGATTCCACCCACTACGTTCGTGCTTTGGCATCGCAGCCTATGGATGGCAGGACCTCGGCGACTGCCAACAGTGCCAGCAACCCATGGTACTTCACCTCTGAGCCTTCTACCTCAGAAGCCGATCAGCTCCTTGCTCCCTCCCTGAGGTACGAGTGAAGCTTTTTTTGGCTTCAGGAGAGAATGGGAACATGGGAATGAGATGGAGGATCAGCCATCTTCATGTTAAATGTAGAGTGGGTGGAAGGACATACTGTTTCTCAATGCACTGACCCCACTGACCTGACATCCTCATGTAACAGAAACCCATCCATTTCAGCTGCCAACCCACGAGTGACTCACAGAATTGGAACCTGCTGCTTGACTCCCTGGTGAAGGGTTTGTTTGCAGTATGACCTTCTAAACTTGGGAATCTGCATCCTGAAGCACTTCTAACCCTTGTCTTTGTCACATGGCTCTCTCCATCCACTCAGGCACAGTTTATCTCTGAGGAATGGCCCCTAGGTTGACGAGTCTCCCTATTAGCTTTGACTGTTCTCTGCAACAGCAGCTTTGCTGAGTTTGGTATAATATTGACAAATACCTGACCTAGATCAGGTCTCAACTTCATTGGTGAGAGAGCGCTTACTCTGAGGGAGTGACAAGGGGCTACTCCTCAGTGCAGCCGTTTTCAGCCAGAATTTCTGGATGACCTGTGCCCACTCTGGAGCTCCTGTTGATGACAGAAACCAGTCTTTGCACAGTTGAACTCACTCCTATGATGCCAAGATATGGCTGAGAACATTGGATCCAGGAAAGGTTGTGGAACAGAGATCCCCGCGAAGTAGTGGTTCCCCAGAGTGAGCACGCCTCGAGGCAGGTTGTCCAGAGCTGTAAACCACCTGAACCTGCCTGACTCTGAAATCTTGCGCAGGTTTGTGTAGTCCATAAAGCAGGAAAAATCTAATCCCACTAATTATCACATCAGGTCTACACTGTTATCAGTTCAGTGTTTAGAGGTGTCGTCAATGGTCTGTCCTGGAATAGTCCATCGATGACTTCGCTGTTTGGATTCAGAATCGTTTTGCTCATAGAAGACAAGGCTAGTGGTTGATGGGACTTATTCTGGCTGGAGGTCTGTGACTAGTGGTTTTCCTCAGGGATCCATACTGGGACCTCTGCTGTTTGTGATGTATATCAATGACCTGGATGTAAATGTAGATGGATGGGTTAGTAAATTAGCAGATGATACAAAGATCGGTGGTGTTGTGGATAGCGTAAAGGATTGCCAAAGGATACAGCGGGATATAGATCATTTGCAGATATGAGTAGAGAAATGGCAGATGGCGTTTAATCCAGCCAAATGTGAAGTGTTGCACTTTGAGAGATCAAATGTAAAGGGACAGTACATTGTTAATGTCAGGACCCTTAACAGTGTTGATGAGCAGAGGGATCTTGAGGTCCAAGTCCATAGCTCCCTGAAAGTGAGAGTGTACATAGAACATAACAGCACAGCAATGTTGTGCCGACATATTGTCCAGCTCTAAGATCTATCAAACCCTTCCCTCCCACATAGCCCCCCATTTTTCTATCATTCATGTGTCTATCTAAGAGTCTCTTAAATGTCCCTAATGTATCTGCCCCCATAACCTCTGCCGGCAGTGCGTTCCACACACCCACAACTCTCCTTGTAAAAAAAAGAACGAACAACTTACCCCTGACATCCCCCTTATACCTTCCTCCAAACACCATAAAATTATGCCCCCTTGTGTTAGCCATTGTTGCACTGGGAAAAAGTCTCTGACTGTCCACTCGATCTATGCCTCATCATCTTGTACACCTCTATCAAGTCACCTCTCATCCTCCTCCTCTCCAAAGAGAAAAGCCCAAGCTCGCTCAACCCATCCTCATGAGACATGTTCTCCAATCCAGGCAGCATCCTGGTAAATCTCCTCTGTACCCTCTCTAAAGCTTCCACATCCTTCCTATAATGAGGCGACCAGAACTGAACACAATACTCCAAGTGTGGTCTAACCAGAGTTCTATAGAGCTGCAACATTACCTCGCGGCTCTTGAACTCAATCCCCCAACTAATGAAGACCAATTTCTCAACAACCCTATCAACCTTGAGGAATCTATGGATGTGGACCCCAAGATCCCTCTCTTCCTCCACACTGCTAAGAGTCCTGCCATTAACCTTGTATTCTGCCTTCAAATTCGATCTTCCAAAGTGAATCACTTCACACTTTCCAGGTTGAACTCCATCTGCCACTTCTCAGCCCAGCTCTGGCCTATCAATGTCCTGTTGTAACCTACAGCAACCTTCTACACTATCCACAACACTACCAACCTTTGTGTCATCAGCAAACTTACTAACCCACCCTTCCACATCCTCATCCAAGTCATTTCTAAAAATCACAAAGAGCAGGGGTCCCAGAACAGATGCCTCTGGAACACCACTGGTCACCAACCTCCAGGCAGAATATGCTCCAACTACCACCACCCTCTGTCTTCTGTGGGTGAGCCAATTCTGAATCCACACAGCCGGGTTTCCCAGGAACCCATGCCTCCTGATTTCCTGAATAAGCCTTCCATGAGGAGCCTTATCAAACGCCTTACTAAGATCCATGTACACCACATCCACTGCTCTGCCTTCATCAATGTGCTTTGTCACATCCTCAAAGAATTCAATCAGGGTTGTGAGGCACAACCTGCCCCTCTCAAAGCTGTGCTGACTGTCCTTAAACAGCCTATGCTTCTCTAAATGCCCATAAATCCTGTCTCTAAGAATCTTCTCCAGTAATTTGCCCACCACTGAAGTAAGACTCACTGGTCTGTAATTCCCAGGGTTATCCCTATTCCCTTCTTAAACAAAGGAACAACATTTGCCACCCTCCAATCATCTGGCACTACTGCTGTGGCCAGTGAGGATGCAAAGATCGTCACCAAAGGTGCAGCAATCTCTTCCCTTGCTTCCTGTAATAACCTTGGATATATCCCATCCGGCCCCGGTGACTTATCTATCCTAATGTTTTCCAGAAGTTTCAGCATATCCTCTTTCCTGACATCGACATGCCCTAGCATATCAGCCTGTCAGACACCATCCTCACAAACCACAAGGTCTAAGGTCAAGGTGTAGATAGGTAGTAAAGCAGGTGTATGGCATGCTTGCCTTCATTAGTCGAGGCACTGAGTCCAGGGGTTATGCTGCAGCTTTATAAAACTCTAGTTAGGCTGCATCTGGAGTATTGCATTCAGTTCTGGTCAACCCATGATGGAAGGATGTGGGGGTTTTGGAGAGGGTGCAGAAGAGGTTCACCTGTCTGGATTAGAGGGCATGTGCTATGAGGAGAAGTTGGATAAACTTGGGTTGTTTTCTCTGGAGCGGCAGAGGCTGAGGGGAGACCTGATGGAGGTTTATTGGATTATGAGAGGCATAGATAGGCAGTCAGTATCTTTTCCCCAGGGTCAAAATGTCTGCTACTCGAGGGCATGTATTTAAAGTGAGAGTGGGTAAGTTCAAAGGAGATGTGCAAGAGTGGTGGGTGCCTGGAACGTGCTGCCAGGGTTGGTGGTGGAGGCAGATACGATAGAGGCGTTTAAGAGTCTCTTAGGCACATGAATGTGCAGAGAATAGAGGGATATGGACATTGTGTAGACAGAACGGATTAGTTCGGTATAACATTGTGGGCCGAAGGGCCTGCTCTGTGCTGTACTGTTTGATGTTCTACACCATACACCATTAACCTGCTGAGGGAGGTGCGGTTTCAGGTTGGTAGGACCAGTGCCCCAAGCACAGGCCAAAGAGCTGAACTCCAGAGGTGGGCTGAGAGTGAATGCCTTCCACGTCAAGGCAGCATTTGGCCAAGTGTGGCATCGGAGCCCTGGTAAAGCTGAATCCAAAGGACATTGTGGGAAATAGTCCAACAGTCAACCTCAGAGAACAGTCCAATTGCATTGTTGCTGTCTGCGAATGTCTGTAATGTTTCCTACAACAGTGAGAGCACTGCTAGAACCTTCTCTGGGAGGTGGTGGGAGTGCTGTGAAACATGCAGTGTCCTGTAACACGGCCTGGTCACCTGGGGATTGTGATTGGTGGGGTGTGACAGAAGGTGCTTGTGTTTGCCATTAACCACACTCTCTGGGAATAGGTACTACAGGAGACGGTCGCGACACTCCCGACACAGTTCACGATCAGATTCCAGGTCCAGCTCACGATCCAGGTCCTATTCCAGATCCAATTCACGATCCACATCTAGATCCAGGTCAAGATCTAGGTCTCCACAGAGGTGCAGTGTCCGGATGAGGTAAGGAGTGTACGGGTGCAGAGGGGGCTGTGGGGTGGGCTTGTGTGGGGCCCACTGGGTGCAGTTGTGTTGGGATGGGTCTCCTCTGGCTGGAATACCATTTTGGAGTGCATGTGGCAGGCCTGGATCGATGGCAGTCTCAGATTCCCAGCCAGGTCAGTGGGCTCCCAGGTTGGAAGGGTTTAGTTGCCAAGGTTTGCTGAGGAAGGTTGCAGGACTCTGGCAGTGATGTGTTGCAGTTACTGTGGGGTGAATTCTAACCATTGCTGCTCCTGTAGTTACTTCACAGATGAGTTTGATCCATATGATGTGGGGCCAAGACACAGATATCGATATTCAAGGCGGGAAGCTCACGAACACAAGATCAGCCGGAGGAGAGAGCTCGCCATCGTAAGCACAGTGCTGCCAGCTCAGGGGCCCCGCTTTGTGGTGACGGTTCCCATCTCATGGGCTCCTCGCTCTTGAGGCTCAGTGCATTGGGATGATGGTCTGAAGCTCGATGCTGAGGGGATCAAGGGGGGATCTGGAACGGTTGGTGGGTGGGTGGGTGCACAGACTCAGACTCGTCCAGTTAAAGTGGAGATGAGAAGGGATTTCTTTCTTTGGGTTGGTGAATCTTTGAAGTTCTCTGAACACGGAGCTGAGGAGGTGGAGTGACTGAATATACTGAAAACCAGCACCGGGGGGGTGGGGGGGGAGTTGGGGGGTCACGGGGACAGGGTGGGAGAGTGGAGCAGCTGTGATTTTACGGGTTGGTGAGTAAGTTGAGGACCCTTAATGCCAACTTGCTGCCCTCCTTGTGTCCTGGGAGTCTGCATGGCTTGGGCGGGGATGAATTCTCAGCGCACCAGCAGCAGGGCCGACCAGGTGTGGGCCGTGTCTGTGGGTTAGTCACAGCTGGGAATTCCAGTCACTCCAGATATCTTTGCCGACAGGAGGAGCGGCGAGTTGTTTATGTGGGAAAAATCCGGAATGGAATGATGCGTGAGGAACTCCGGAGACGGTTCGAGGTGTTTGGAGAAATTGAGGATTGCAATATTTACTTTAGAACTCAAGGGTAAGAACGTAATCTGAGGATTGTAAAGGGGCTCTTCATCCCTCCCCCCCTCACCTCCCCACCTGTCGTCCCCTCACCCCTTCCCTCCCTCCCCCTCCACCCATTGTCCCTCACCCCCCCCACCACCATCCCTTCCCTCCCAGCTATCGTCCCTCCCCTCCTGCTCACTCCCCCTACACACAGTGTTTTGCTGCTCAGTCGGCGTTGCTTCTCTCAGTCTGAGCCATTTGTAACTGGAGCCGGTTTGTTTCAGGGACAACTATGGGTTTGTCACCTACCGCTACACCTGCGACGCGTTTGCTGCCATTGAGAACGGTCAGACCTTGCGCCGGCCTGATGAATTGCCCTTTGACCTGTGCTTCGGTGGCCGGCGACAGTTTTGTAAAACCAATTATGCTGACTTGGGTGAGTTAAAAAGGAACTTCTGGTGTGTTAGAACAACACACTCACTGTTGAGAAGGTGATGTTTTTGGTGGTGATTCAGTGATCCCTCCCAGCCACACCACTGCTGCCTCTCAGCAGTTCCAGGGGTGACCAGTTTGGGTTGGAACACCACTCTAGTGCAGGACTCCCCTGACAATGCCCCTCCTGAGATTCTGCTGCCCTCTGGTAACTTGTTCAAATATATCCTCAGGTTTGCTTGTTCTTCTTGCTTCCTGGGCAGCTTCCTTCCATTCTTCCCACCCCCTCCTCTTCCCCCCCCCCCCCCCCCCCCCCACCCCTTGAAGGTCCATGTGAAATTAGTGATGGAGAGTCCAAAATGATGCCAGACACAGTCCTGAGCCCCTTTGCCTCGGGATATCTTTGGCTCTTCCCCTGCCCCATCCAGCCATCTCTGCACCTGGTACTCTGCCCCCTGCCCTCCCACCCACCTCTGGGCGGTTCTGTGTGTTTTTCACCTGTAACTGTTGCGTTTTCTTTCCAGATTCCAGTCACAGTGACATCAGCTCCTATTCAAGCAAAAGCAAGTTTGACTCTTTAGACTTTGACACTTTACTAAAACAGGCCAAACGAAGTCTGCGCAGGTGACAGCAGTGCCCGTTGCGGGAAAGGAGGAGTGGTAGGGGCTGACAGTCCAGAACTGCAACCCCTTCCGATTCATGCTGCTACTGATTGAGATTTATATAAACTCGGGGCTGCCATGTTGCTCCAGATGGTAACTTCAGCGGGGATTTGGACAGATGCGCATCGAGTCAGGAAAAAAGAAACCCACTTTAAAAAAAATAAAATATCACATGAATAATAATTGCTGTTGCTTGTTGTGATTGGGCCCATGACTGGGGGTGAGGGAGAGAAAGGTGGGGACAGGATGGAGTAGGGAGCAACGGTTGACTGAGCTTGGTCTTGATGGTCCTGCAGAGACCCAGTAATGAAGTGATCGCTGATGGTTGGGAGTTAACTTCTGTTCAGATCTCCCAAAATAAAGTCAAAGTTGAGTTTATTGTCATATGCACAGGTCCATGCATGCACAGGTGCAAACATAAACTTACTTGCAGCAGCATCACAGGCACATAGCATTCACAAGAAAAACATAATTAAACAAATTAAATGCAACTTTTATAAGGGAGAACAATTAGTTTTAACCAGTGGGCGCTGCAGCCCCCCGCTCCCCCTGCTGGTCACCAGTGGGCACTGCAGCCCCCACTCCCCCTGCTGGTCACCAGTGGGCGCTGCAGCCCCCACTCCCCCTGCTGGTCACCAGTGGGTGCTGCAGGCCCCCCCCCCCCCACTCCCCCCTGCTGGTTTGCAGTAACATTACTACCCGCCACTTCCCACAGTGGTACCGTGCTGTCTGCTCCCCTAGTTCTTCTTGTGTGGTAAGTTTGCTGTCTTTGGTAGACATTTGGTGACTCGAGTTTTCCATTGCCTATCTGAATGCTGCTTCACACGCTATTACAGCGCCAGAGACCCGGGTTCAATTCCAGCCGCTGTCTGTAAGGAGTTTGTACGTTCTCCCCGTGTCTGCGTGGGTTTCCTCTGGATGCTCCGGTTTCCTCCCACATTCCAAAGACGTACGGGTTAGGACGTTGTGGACATGCTATGTTGGTGCCGGAAGCGTGGCGACACTTGCAGGCTGCCCCCAGAACACTCTACAAAGGAGTATTTCACTGTGTGTTTCCATGTACATGTGACTAATAGAGATATCTGAGCAAGTGATTGTGGATCAGGGGTCGGCAGGGACGTAACACTCTGTCACTCCGAGCCGCGGGAGGCGCTGCGCCCGGAGGTCCGGACCGGGGTGTAGCGACACTCCGTGCCGCGGGGGGCGCTGTAGCCGGAAGTCCGGACCGGGGTGTAGCGACACTCCGTGCCGCGGGAGGCGCTGTGGCCGGAGGTCCGGACCGGGGTGTAGCGACACTCCGAGCCGCGGGAGGCGCTGCGCCCGGAGGTCCGGACCGGGGTGTAGCGACACTCCGTGCCGCGGGGGGCGCTGTAGCCGGAAGTCCGGACCGGGGTGTAGCGACACTCCGAGCCGCGGGAGGCGCTGTGGCCGGAGGTCCGGACTGGGGTGTAGCGACACTCCGAGCCGCGGGAGGCGCTGCGGGCGGAGGTCCGGACTGGGGTGTAGCGACACTCCGAGCCGCGGAAGGCGCTGTGGCCGGAGGTCCGGACTGGGGTGTAGCGACACTCCGAGCCGCGGGAGGCGCTGCGGGCGGAGGTCCGGACTGGGGTGTAGCGACACTCCGAGCCGCGGGAGGCGCTATGGCCGGAGGTCCGGACTGGGGTGTAGCGACACTCCGAGCCGCGGAAGGCGCTGCGGGCGGAGGTCCGGACTGGGGTGTAGCGACACTCCGAGCCGCGGGAGGCGCTATGGCCGGAGGTCCGGACTGGGGTGTAGCGACACTCCGAGCCGCGGGAGGCGCTGTGGCCGGAGGTCCGCACACTTGCCGGTCACGGTGGAGGATGGTGCGCAGCGGCCGGTTGCGGGCCGGGGTGAAGCAGAAGCTGACCCGCTGGAGAAAGGGGCACAGCAGCGAATCGAACCCGCAGACCCATCGGTTTCGGGAGGCGGCGCGGAGCCGCTTCTTCAGCAGACCGTCCGGTGAGTGTGGGCGGCCTGAGGCCGGGAAAGGCCTGGGCCCCGGCCCACGTGGGTCCATCCACGGCTCCGGACCGCCGCAGGCGGACACTCGGCCTTTCTGTCTGCTCCTCACCCTGATACGTCGGCTCAGCGACTCGTCCACTGATCATCTCCCTCACTGGCTGACCATCCATCGGGTGGGAAATGGGGGGGGAGGGGAGAGGAGAGGAGAGGCCGGGGATGAGAGGGTGGGGGAGAGGAGAGGCCGGGATGGGGTCTGAAGAGGTTAAGGGGTGGAGGAGAAGAGAGGGTGGAGGGGGACAGAGGCGAGGGGGTGAGGGAGAGCTCAGGGGAGGGGAGGTGAGGAGAGGTGGGGGGGTGACGAGAGACTAGTTTTGCGGGGGTGATGTACAGGACTGTTAATGGCATAGAGAGGAGATATGGAGAAAGAAGAACCCCCCTCCCCAACAGAGGTGTTGTGAACTGGAGGGCAGAGGGTTTAGGTGAGGTGTTAGATGAGAGGCAGAGACTCGCAACTTTGAGAAGCTCCTGAACGAGCTCTTCAATCGCCTGGTGTAGAACTACAGGACAAGTGCTGATAAATGGGATTAGTGTAGATGTGGTCTGGATGGTTGCATTGACAGGATGGGCTGAAGGGCCTTTCTCTGTGTTGTAAAACTATGATTCTTTTGCTTGAAATCTGTGTTAAAAATGAGTAAATGCTGAAAGATAAGTGTCTAATTTCTCAGGTTCAAGATCCTTTATCAGATCAGAGTTAACCTTTCAGATCTATGAACTGAAAGGTTAACTCTTTCCACAGATGCCACCAGGCCCTGAGAACATTTCCAGCATTTTTGGTCTTGAATATACTCACAACTGAGCTTCTGCAGACCTTCTATGTAGACAATTCCAAAGATTCACCACCCTCTGGATTAAGAAATTTCTTCTCATTTTTGGTACCGAATGGCTGACATCTTATGTTGAGACTGTGACTCCTGGTTCCAGAACCCCCAGCAAGGGAAAGCAATAACTCCACATCTATTCTGTCAGTGACACTAAACTAAGAGGGATTGTGAACTGGGAAGAGAATGCAAAGATACTTAAAGGAAACCTAGACAGATTGAGTGAGTGGACAAACACATGAAAGGTGCAGTATAACATGGATAAATGGTGACAGACTGGGAAGTGTAAGGAAACTGTTATCTCTGGAATCAACCTGAAAATCTAAATGCACTATATCTACCGGTTCTTCTATTTTTTTTTATTTTGTTAGTCATATGTACATGGAAACACACAGTGAAATGTGTCTTTTTGCATTACTGAGAATATTTTGGGGGCAGTCCGCAAGTGTCGCCTCTCTTCCAGCACCAACATAGCTTGCCCACAACTCCTAACCTGAATGTGTTCGGAATGAGGGAGGAAACTGGAGCATGCAGAGGAAACCCACGCAGACAACAGACAGCGATGGGAATTGAACCTGAGTCGCTGGTGCTGTAATAGTGTTACATTAACCGCTACACTACTGTACCACTCCTTTTCTATTCAGCTACTCACAAATCTAGAAACTTTTCAACAAATCTGCCAAAATGATTTCCTTTCATAAAGGTCTAATTCTAAGAGAGTAAGGGGGGAAAGTTCAAAGATGTGTGGGGCAAGTTTTTTTACACAGTGGTGGGTGCCTGGAATGTGCTGCCTGTGATGGTGGTGGAGGCAGATACGATCGAGGGGTTTAAGAGGCTCTTAGGCACGTGAATATGCAGAGAATGGAGGAATATGGACCATGTGAAGGCAGAAGGGATTGGGTGTCATTAACTTAATTAGCACGACATCAGGGTCTGAAGGGCCTGTTGCTGCACAGTTCTATATTCTAACTCCATATTGATGCAACCAATCCTATTTTAATTCTTTAAATGCCACGTTATCACTTCCTGAATTCTAACCTTTTCCCCATTAGCAATGTCACTTTACAGGCAAGCAATTTCCCATGTTCCCTCTCTCTCCCTTAAATTGTGCATTTACGTTTGCTGCCCTTGTCTCTGGCAACCACCGTAGATCTGTGGAATTTTCCAAGCGGGTAGTCGCTTCCTCTTCACCATCTCTCAGAATCTCGCATATAGATCATGTCCTGGATAGTTATCAGCACTCAGTCCCATTAATACCTCCATTCCTTTATAACTAAAGTCGATTTCTTTCAGCTGTACTTTCGCTCTAGAACTGTTCTCCATATTTTCAGCAGTTTTTTGTGTTTTCCTGTCGCTGTTTATTTACTTTCAAATGTTTCTGCTCTGTAGGAAAGAGCGATCTGACAGTGGATGTGCTGAAACTGCACAATGAGCTCCAGTCCAACAGCTTATCTATTGGCCCGAGAGAGTGTTCAGCAGAAGAGCCCATTGGTGAGAGAGAGGACAATGCCCTTACAGAGAAGACCTCTGGGACCTTCCTTAGTGGACTATCTGACTGCAGCAACCTGACATTCAGCCGAGTTCAGCGGTTCTGGGAATCCAATTCTGCAGCCCATAAAGAGGTGAATGTTCAGCATACCGTCTGAGACTGGGTACCTGGGAGGGGTCTGTAAGTGACTGGTGCAAAGGGCTGGGATTGGGAGAAAGGTCTGTGAGTGACTGGAGTGACTGGTGCGGTGTCCTGGAACTGTCTGTAGCAGGTTGGGAGCTTTGGTGCAGTGTGCTGTCTGTCTTCATCTCTGACCCTGGAGCATCAGTAGTTCAATTCTGTGTGGTACAGCAAAGCCCAGTTGTCTTTTCAAGTGATTATCAGCCCTGACCTACTCTATCTGTTTACACATTTGTCTGTTTATTGCCTTCCTCCTCCGCCATTGTGTCTGCGTTTAGATTCTCGTTTATATTCTTTGCCTTCTTTCTCCTTTCAGGAAAGAATGCTGGTTTAAGTTTGATGGTTTTCAAGGTCGTGACTCATTTACGAAGAGTAAATGAAGGGAAACCGTTCCCAGTGTTTGGTTTGAAGAGGAGGGATTCTGTAGGGAAAACCTTTTTATGGAGAGAGTAGTTATGGTCTGGTATTCACTGACAGGTATTGTGGGAATAGAATCAAGGTCTTCAAAAGGGAACTGAGAGAGAATTTGCAAGGGGACAAGGAATGAGGGTGAGAATGCAGTTGGGTGTACATGGATGTAATGTGGAAAATGGCTTCCTTCCATAATTTTCTGGTTCTATGGATTATTTTACAGATCTGTGCAGTATTGGCTGCTGTTACTGAAGTGATTCGCGCTCAGGGTGGGAAGGAAACAGAAACGGAATATTTTGCTGCTCTGGTGAGTTTCCCAGCACCCGTTCCCACCTGTCTCCTACACCCATCCCGAGAAGAGGGGCTCTGCTTTAAGGGTGCACTTGACAAGCACAAGCTGGGTAGATTTCACATTCAGCTGTTTAGCTCTGTATCTCAAAATGGGGTCGGGGGGTAGATGTCTCTGAGTACGGCTGGGGACATTGCTTTTGGACTGGTTAGCATTTGCACTAGCCATGAAAAATGTGTTTTTAAAAAGTATTGAATCTCAATTTTTGTCTTCAGCACTAATATTAGTATTTTGACAATGGTTGCTCTTTAAAATGTGGTCTATTTCAGATCATCAGCACGCAACAGTTACAGAATCGATCAGGTTCCTGTCTGATAATTGAGGCAGCAATTTAGATAAGCATATGGAGGAATTTAAGATAGAGGGATATGTGGGAGGAAGGGGTTAGATAGTCTTAGGTGTGGTTTGAAGGGCGGCACAACATGGTGGGCCGAAGGGCCTGTATTGTTCTCTGGTTAATAGGGTTGGAGACGCACATTTTCTTATTACTTAATGGAAGACAACAGTTATCTATCTTTCCTGAGATTTCATTCTAAATGCTTCATATGTTATTGCATAGTGCTGTACTATGTAATTTTTATAGCAGTTAGTTTCATGCTGATCAACAGAAGCCCATGGAGCAAAAAAAAGCTGCGGGAGGAACTCAGCGGGTGAGGCAGCGTCTGTGGAGGCAGAGGGGCAGTCGCTGTTTGGAGTCAAAGCCTGCATCAGCGCTGAGAGTGTAGAGGGGAAATAGCCAGTATAAAGAGGTGAGGGGGAGGGGTGCGGTAGGTGCTGGCAAGTGATCAGGTAAGGAAGGGTTGATGGGCAGATGGAGCTGTGGGGGTGGGGGGGTGGAGACAACAAAGAGCTGTACATTATGGAATCTGGTAAGAAAGAAGGTGCTGAGTGGAACCAGAGGGAAGGGATGGGGGGCAGATGGGAACAGTGGGGAAGGGGAGGAGAGAGGGAACCCAGTGGATTGAGTGTGTGGGTGATAGACAGGTGGGGGAGGGGAACAAAACTGGGAAATGGAGCTGGGGGGGTGGGGTGGTTTGGAAAGAAATGGTTGTGCAAGAGGACGTGGGTAGATCAGAAAGAGAAAGGAACAAAGGGGGAGGAGGTGACCTGAACTTGGGGAATTCAGTGTTCATGTTCTTGGGTTGTGGAGTACCCGGGTGGAATATGAGGGGCTGTTCCTCTAGTTTGGGTTTGTCCTCTCCCTGCCAGTGGAGGAGGCTGAGGACAGACAGGTCGGTGGGGAATAGAGGGGGGAGTTGAAATGGCTTGCAACTGGGTGCTCTATATGGCCATTGTGGACAGAGGGCAGTGCTCTGCAAAACGGTGGCCCAGCCTGTGCTTGGTCTCACCGATGTAGAGGAAGCCACGTTGAGAGCACTGAATGCAGTAAACAAGGTTGGAGGAAGTGTACGTGAATCTCTGCCTCACCTGGATGGTGGTGAGCGAGGAGCTGAAGGGACAAGTGTTGCACCTATTCATGGGGCTTTTTTGGCAAGCACTGTGTTCAAAAGCCTGTTATTCATTTGCCTTGGTGCCTCATTGAGTAAAATCTGTGAGCGTGCGTGGATGGAAACACAATGATACTGATTCAGTTAAACAACTTGCACACGAACTGTATCAGACTCTGGATATTTTCCCAACATAAAAGTTAATATTTAGACCACAGATCCAACATTGGGTTCTGTTACTCACTGTTTATGTACATAGCTGAAATGCAGTCAGCCATGTTTATATTCTCAGAGTCCAACGTGGTGCTCTACTTAACCTAGCCTTGCCCTTCCTCACACTATGTTGTGCTGACTGAAGCAGTTCTCGTGTCTGTTTCAGAACAAGTAGTGCTGTAAAAGGTTTAAAGTTTGTAAAGCACGCAGACCAGTTAAGATGCATTCTGGAGCCTTTGACCAGATGGGGTAAGGTTGCAGTTCAAGGTGTGTGATGTGCAGGGCTGGAGAGGCTGTAGGCAGGATATGTGAGATCTCTGAACCTGACTAATACGTGCACTTTCACAGATGACTACGTTAGAAGCAGTGGAGTCTGAGGAGTCTGTCACAGCCATTGTATACCTGTTGAGCTTGGTAATGAAACGGTAAGTCCAAGTATTGCTGAGGTCCAAGATTGTGTCATCAGTGTGTAAGATGACAAGTTTAGTGTAAAATGCCATGTATTTGTAGTTAAGATAGTGAGAGTCATTGGTAAGATGTCTTAACTGTGAGTATGCCATTATGTAAATGTGCGAAGCTGGAGTGCACTTGTAAGGTGCTGAGAGTGTGGAGGTGATGCCTCAATGAATGAGTACAATATGTTATCGTGAGCACATTTGCTTTGTGGTCACAAAGCTTTAGTGAGTGAGCACAGTGTGTTAATAAGAGCAATGGGGCTACAATTTCATAAAATATCTTGTTAGTACAGTATGTCGATGTGAGTATTTGTGTTGAATGTGCATACTGTCTTTGCAAGTGAGCACATTAAGAATGTAGACAGAAGAGACTGCAGATGCTGAAATCTGGAGCAGCACACAAGATGACGGAGGAACTCTGGGTTAGGCAGCATCTAGGCAGAGGAATGGACAGTTGACGTTTTGAGTTGAAACCCTTCATCTGGGTCAGGTTATCTTTCGCTCCAGATTCTAGCATCTGCAATCTCCTGACTCCGCAAGATTAAGCCATTTGGCTCTTTGATCCTGCTGCACTATTCAACGTGATATTCAAATTCAGCAGCCTGTTGCTGCTTTCTCCTCATATCCATTCATCCCTTTAGTCCCAAGAATTATATTAACTCCTTGAATATATGTAATAATTTGGCGTCACCTGGTAGGGAATTCTATAGGTTCACCGCTCTCAGTGAAGAAATTTCTCATGATCTCAGTCCCCAACGTGACCACTGGCCCTGGACTCCCCCACTGTCAGGAACATCTTTCCTGAAACTGATCTAATTCCTGTATCTAGTCCTGTTAGAACTTTACATGTTTCAATGAGATCCATTCTCTTTTAAACTCAGTGAACATAAGCCTGATCAACAATCTCTCTTTATACCTCAGTGCTGCCATCCCAGGAGTCAGTTTAGTGAACCTTCCTTGCGCTCCTTCCAATGCAGGAACATCCTTCCTCAGACAAGGAGACCAAAGCTGCACAGTTAACTGTCAAATGCGCTCTCATTAAGGCCCTGTAGAATTGCAAAAAGCCATACATGTTCCTCTACTCAAATTCTTTTGCCATTAAGGGAAACAAACGATTTGTGTCTTAACAGTGTGCTGTACCTGTATACTTACTGTACCTTCAGCAATAGATACCCAGGTCTCTCTATATTTACCTTCAGCAATAACCCTAGCCCAGGTCTCTCTGCGCTGCCCCTCATTACTGCTGAGATAATCAGCCTTCCTGGTTTAGCCACCATGTGGGTGAATTGTGTCTCATGCTGATCTTATTGAATAGCAGAGCAAGCTCGAAGGGCTTACTCCTGATCCTAATTGTTATGCTTTTACCTTGATTCCAGGATGCCTGCTCCAGTCCTGAAAAAGAAGTTCTCAGACACAGCAAAAGTTTTTATGAACCTTGTAGCCATTCAGGCGAGTACGGGATCCACAGTAGCCCTGCGATGGGTAAGTCCAATCCATGTATTAGTCATGTTGTGTGGCAGTGGTGGCCTCATGTGGTTTCCTAATGTCAGGACTTGGTGGTCTCCTGGTATAACGGTTTTTACATGGTTAGGCTGAACAATGGGGTTTTTCCTTGGGATATCCTGGTGTTTGATGTATGGTGCAAGTCTTATGGTTGGGCAGGTGGGTGGTGAGGTCCTGGTACCAGACAGGTGGCTCCTGGTGTCGGTATAGTCACATTCCTGGTTGTTGTGTGCATGACCAAATTTTCTAGGGTGAACCGGGATTGGAATGTGGAGGGTTCTGTGGTTCAGAGGTGGCATGGTGTGAGGGAAGTAACTCGACTGTGTACTCTTTGGTGATGTGTCATCTCACTGATTGGCAGACAGTCTCGTGCCTCTCCACTCTGCTGCGTCGACAGGATCTGGACATGTGGAGCTTTCCCTCGACACTCCAAGTTTACCACGGTCTCCTCACTTTCGCTGTACACATCAAACCAAAGGTGAGTGGCCAATCAGGGTGTGAGGTGCTGATGTATCCAGCTGGTGGGGTATTAGACCCAGGGTGTGGCTTAAGCAAAGGGATTGGCATTGGGGTAATTAGGAACACGGATTGCCTGTTAGTGTAAGGGTTGGGGTGCTGAGGGGCTGGTACTGGGAGTGGGTGTCAGAGCAGTGCCAGATAATGAAGAGAATGCTGGTAGGGGTGGAAGTGGTGACGCAGGATCATGTTTCCTTCCCTCTCCCCAGGTCCGAAAGGAGGCCCAGCGCGGCATCTGTTCCATCCTCAGGGGGAGCGACTTCATGTTTGGAGACGTAACTCCACCCCTTCACCCAGCTGCCCAGTCAACAGCCAAATTCTGCATCAAAGAAATTGAGGAGTGTGGAGGTGGGTATCGGGGGAGGTCTGGTGAGGTGGGTTGCCTCGGAGGGGGGGCCTGTGTGTGGAGAGGTTTGCTGGTTGGCAAGTGACTTGGGCTGGGTGGGTCAGAGAGTGGAGAGGGGTTCAACAGGTTGCTGTCAGAATGGAGAGTGGCCTCACAGGGCTGCATGGGAAGGGTCTGCTGGGTGGGTCAGGGGATAAGGTCTCATCATGGAGTGGTCTCAAGGTTCATCTGGGTATGAAAAGGGTCACTGTGTGGGAGGGTTTTTGGTAGCTAGGTGGGGGTCAGGGAAAGTCTTGGTAGGTCGAGGAGGGGAAAGGGGCTGGGTGGGTGTGTGCACGCGTGTGCCTTGGGTTGGAATGGAGTTTCAGCATGTTTGGGTCTAGGTGGGATGGGAATATCTGTGGGTGAGAGGGCAGGTTAGTACTCACAGAATATTGTTTGGGGGGAGAGGTGTGGGAGGGAGAGAATCTCAATGAGTGGATCGAAAGCCAAACTGCTAGAGGAACTTGGGATCAAACAGCATCTGTGGAGGCCAAGGGATGGTCAACTTTTCAGGTCAGACTCTTCATCCAGACCCTACGTCAGTTGTTTGCTCCAGATTTCAGCATCTGCAGACTGCTGTGTTTCCAGTTCAGAGGGAATTTTGTCGTGGGCCACTGAGAGATTCTTGTTGGAAGTGAGTGGTTTCTCTGGGCAGGGAAGAGGCAAGCTTTGGTGTGCTGAGAGAACAGTATAATGCCGGAAGTAGATTGGAAGCAACTGCTGCAGGGAAAACCAACATCCAATAGATGGGGACTGCTTAAACATGAGATGGTAAAAGCTCAGAATCAGCATGTCCCTGTAAGGTAAGAAGCAAGATTTGGGAACCTTAGTTTACAACAGAAATTGAAGGTTTGATGGGAAATGAAAGAGAAGCTGATCAGGTTTGCTTCATGATCATCCTTTGGAGTTTGTAGTGAATGGAGGAGAGAACTTTCTCAAGAAATTAGGAGGGCAAAAAGAGGACATGGAAATGGCCTTGACAGGCAGCTTTAAGGAGACCTTTTATAAGTATGTTAGAAGCAAGAGGATATCTAGGGACCAAAAAGGAAATCTACACATGGATCTAAGGGATATGAGAATGAATACTTCTCATCAGATATCAGTAAATGAATACTATTTATCAGGTTGGTGGACTGATTAGTAACACACACAACTGATTAGTAAGTTTGCCGTCGGCACAAATGTTGGTGAAGCAGTAGATAACAAAGGTTGTGAAAGGATACAGAGAGACATAGATCAGTTGAAAATTGAGCGGAGGGTGGCAGGTGGAATTTAATCCAGACTAGTGTGAGCTAAAGCATTTTGGGATGTGAAATACTTACAGGGTAGATCCAGTAACTGACAGGGGCTCGAGTATTGATGTACAGAGGGATCTTGGGGTGCAACTTCATAGCTTTCTGAAAATGGCAGCATAGATGGATAGGGTAGAGAAGAAGGCACTTGGCATGCTTGCTGCCTTAGGCTGAAGCCTTGAGAACAAGAGTTCGAATGTCACGTTACGGCTGTACAAAACGTCGGTGAGGTTGCATTGGAGTATTGTGTATAGTTCTGGTTGCCAAGTACAGGAAAGATGTGGTAGCATTAGGAGTGCAGAAGAGATGCACCGGGATGTTGGCTGGAATGGAGGGCTTTACTTATAAAGAGAGATTGGATAGACTGGGTTTATTCTCACTGAAATATGAGGGGTGACCTTCTAGACCTTTATAAAATTACAAGGGTATAGGTAGGGCAGGTAGTCTTTTTCCCAGGATAGGGGTGTCTAAAACTGGAGGGCATAGGTTCAAGGTGAGAGGGGAGAAATTTAAAGAAGATCTTGGGCAAATTTTTCCACACGAGAGGTTGGTGATTTTATTGAATGAGCTGCCAGAGCAAGTGGTAAAGGCAGGTACAGTTACAACTTTTAAAAGGCATTGGACGGGTACTTGGATAGGAAAGGAACCTTGCAGCCTAACAGCATGAACATTCAATTCTCCCACTTTAAGTAATCCACCACCCCCACCACCACCACCACCACGCTTCTTCTCTTCTTCCTTTTCCCAGCCTATTTCTTTTTTTCTACCCTTTTATTCCCTTTCTCTCCTGACCTTTGACCCATCCCCCGGTGGATCTGCTCCCCTCCTCCCCCACACCTGCCTATCACTATCTCTGACCGGCATCTACCTATCACCACCTGTGCCCTCTTTTGTCCACCTATCACTGCTCTTTTCCCTCCTATATATTGAGCTTCACCTTTTCCTGTCTTCAGTCCTGAAGAAGGGTCCTGACCCAAAATGTTGACTGCCTGCTTTACTCCACGGATGCTGCCTGGCCTGCTGAGTTCCTCCAGCAGCATAGTGTTTGGCATGGATGAGTTGGACTGAACAGCGCATGTCTTTGATGTATCAATATGACTGAAACTGGTTTCAGGATGGGTAGAGTTGTGGGTTTCTTATGGCAGAATTATGGCACAGGGTCTCTGGACAAATTACTGGTGGGAGGAACTGGGGATTATCCAATGCTGCATGTTCCCATTCTGCTATGCCTCTTTTGTTCCCTGCAGGCAGTACAGAGGGTACCACCACGCTGCACGTGTTATGTTTGCTGAAAGAAGTCCTTCCCTGTTTCCCCGTCAGTTGTGTGAAGTCGTGCTGTGAGACTCTGCTGAGAGTCATGACCCTCAGCAACGTGGTAAGGTGCAGAATTCAACTCGCAAGACCCAACACCAGGCCCTCTTTGAGCAGTACAGTGAAAACTCATTATGGCATGGAAGGGGGCAGGCATTCTTCACAATGAATCTGTGCTTGTTTGTTCACACTACTGACCGACTCATCCATTCGTCAGGTCTTCATGTCTTAGCGTCTCTTAAACCAAGAGTTTATTCAAATCTTTATTGAATCTCCTTCTATTGCCACATCAGGCAATGCATTCTGTGTCCTGTCACTGAGAAAAGTTTCCCTTTAGTTACTCCAATTAATCCCTTCATGATTGAAGTGTCTCTACGAACTCTCATCTTTACCTTCACTGTTCCAAGGAGAACAATCCCAGCTTCCCATGTCTCTACGTGACCCATCACACATCAGAAGGGAGCCACTCAACTCACCAAGTTGTCCAGTCAGTCCTGTTCCCCCACCCTTGCTCAAATTTTTTTTTACCTTTAAGTATTTAATAAATTCCTTCTGCAAATCCACAGTCTGTATCCACCATGCTTTCGGGGTTTGCATTCCTGTTCATAACCACATGCTGCAGAATAAAGTTTTTCCCTATCATCCTTGGATCTTTTGCTCTTTGTTTTAAATCTGTTGCTTGTCTTTGACCATCCACTAATTACATTTTCACAAACTCACAAGACAAGGGAGCAGAAGTAGGCCATTCGGCCCATCGAGTCTGCTCCAAAGAAAAGGGAAAAAAGAAATGAGAAATGGGGGGGGAGGGAAAAGAGAAAAAAACTATTCTAATCCCAATTTACAGCCTTATCCCCATATCCCTTGATACCCTGACTATTTAGATATCTATCTTTCTCTTCCTTAAACACCTCCAATGATCTGGCCTCCACTGCTGTACCTGGCAAGGAATTCCACAAATTCACCACCCTCTGGCTAAAGAAATATCTCTGTTTTAAAACTGTACCCTCTAATTCTAAGATTGTGCCCTCTGGTCCTGGACTCACCCACCAAGGGAAACAGTTTGGCCACATTTACTCTGTCCAGTCCTTTCAAATTTTAAATGTCTCTATGAGGTCCCCTTTCATTCTTCTGTACTCCAGTGAGCACAGTCCAAGAGCCGACAAATGCTCGTCATACGTAAGCCCTTTCATTCCGGGAATCATCCTCGTAAATCTCCTCTGAACCCTCTCCAACATCAGCACATCCTTCCTAAGATATGGGGCCCAAAACTGTGCACAGTATTCCAAATGAGGCCTCACCAGTGTCCCGTAGAGCCTCATTAACACTTCCTTACTTTTATACACTATACCTCTCGAAATGAATGCCAACATAGCATTCGCTTTCTTTACCACCGATCCAACTTGGTGGTTAACCTTTAAGGTATCCTGCACGAGTACCCCCAAGTCCCTTTGCACTTCTGTACTTTGAATTTTCTCTCCTTCTAGATAATAATCTGCCCGATTATTTCTGTTTGCAAAGTGTACAACTGCACATTTCTCAACATTGAATCTCATCTGCCATTTCCTTGCCCATTCTCCTAAACTATCTAAGTCTCTCTGCAACCTTCCTGTCTCCTCAATACTCCCTACTCCTCCACCTATCTTGGTGTCATCCGCAAACTTAGCCACAAAACCATTTACTCCATCATCCAAATCGTTAATGTACAAGGTAAAAAGAAGCGGCCCCAACACCGACCCCTGCAGAACACCACTGGTAACCGGTAGCCAACCAGAACAAGATCCTTTTATTTCCACCCTTTGCTTCCTGCCAACCAGCCAACGCTCCACCCATTCTACTATCCTACCTGTAATTCCATGATCTCTCATCTTATTAATCAGTCTCTTAGGCAGCACCTTGTCAAAGGCCTTTTGAAAGTCTAAATACACAACATCTACCGTCCCTCCCTTATCCACTCTACCTGTGATTTCTTCAAAAACCTCCAATAGGTTGGTCAGGCAGGATCTTCCCTTCACAAAACCATGTTGGCTAGGACCTATCTTGCCTTGCACCTCCAGGTATTCTATAACCCCATCCTTGAGGATAGATTCCAATAACTTTCCCACCACTGACTAATAGGTCAGACTAATAGGTCTGTAATTTCCTTTATGCTGCCTCCCACCACTGACTAATAGGTCAGACTAATAGGTCTGTAATTTCCTTTATGCTGCCTCCCACCTTTTTTATACAGTGGAACTACATTTGCGACCCTCCAGTCCTCCGGAACCGTGCCGGAGTCTATCGATTCCTGGAAAATTATCACCAATGCCTCTGCTATCTCTAAAGCCACCTCCTTCAGAACCCGGGGATGCACCTCATCCGGTCCGGGAGACTTATCAGTCTTTAGCCCATTTAGTTTTCCTAGCACCTTCTCTCTAGTAATCTTAACTGAACTCAGTTCCATTCCGTGAGACTCCTGACGATCCGGTATATTGCTGATGTCCTCCACAGTGAAGACCGATGCAAAGTATTCATTTAGTTCTTCTGCCATCTCTTTATCATCCATTATAATCTCTCCCGCACCGTTATCAATTGGTCCTATATCAATCCATGTCTGTCTTTTACTCCTTATATATTTAAAAAAAACTTTTAGTATCCTTTGGAATGTTATCCGCCAACTTACTTTCATAATTCATCTTTTCTTTCCTAACAACCTTCTTTGTTTCTTTCTGCAGGTTGTTAAAAGTTTCCCAGTCTTCTGTTTCCCACTAATTCTTGCTTCCTTGTATGCCCTCCCTTTTGCTCTTATTTTAGCCTTTACCTCTCTTGTTATCCACATTTGTGCCTTTTTTCCATTCAAAACCTTTTTTCTATATATATATATATATATATCCTGCATTTTCCTTATTTCTTGTAGAAATTCCTTCCATTTCTCCTCTGCCGTCCCTCCAGCTAGCTTACTCTTCCAATCAATTTGGGCCGACTCCTCTCTCATACCATTGTAATTTCCTTTGTTCCACTGAAATATCGATACACCAGTTATCAGCTTTTCCTTCTCAAATTTGAAACTGAACTCAATCATATTGTGATCACTGGTTCTCAATGGTTCCTTTACCTTTAGTTCCCTAATCACCTCTGGTTCATTACACAGCACCCAATCCAAAACAGCCGATTCCCTGGTGGGCTCATCAACAAGTTGCTCCAAAAAACCATCCTGTAGACATTCCACAAACTCACTCTCCTGAGTTCTACTGCCTTGCTGGATTTCCCAGTCCACCTTCATGTTAAAATCCCCCATAATTATCTTCACATTGTCACTCTGGCATGCTTTTTCTATCTCAGACTGCAACTTATCGTCCACTTCCTGACTGCTATTTGGGGGCCTATATATAACTGCTACTATTGTCCTTTTACCCTTGCTATTTCTTAGCTCCACCCATAAGGATTCCACCTCTTCTGACCCAAGGTCCTTCCTTTCTATTGATTTTATATCACTACTAACCATCATGGCCACACCTCCCCCTCTGCCTGCCCGCCTATCCTTCCTATACACTGTGTACCCCTGGACATCCACTTCCCAGTCACATCCATCCTAAAGCCATGACTCGGTGATTGCCACAATGTCGTATTTTCTCTGTTGGCCCCATCTAAAGATTTTGTACACCTTTAACAACATTCACTGCTGCAAGGAAAGCCACAGGTTCTGCAGTCTGTCTACATTACTGAAGTCCCTCACCCCAGAACCAATATCTGTCAGCTCTCTGGGATCTTCACATCCTTTCTAAAGTGTGGCTTTTGTACTTTGTCTCTATGTGCATCCTGGGAAATGAGACGTTGTGCTAAAGGTATCCTCAACATGCCTTACCACTTGAGTTTTATGCATGTACACTACCTGGATCCTTCTGTTCCTGCACAACCTTTAGAACGGTTCATTTAGCCTATATTGTCTCTCCTTTACCAAAGTGTATCACTGACTCTGACTGTAAGCAACCAACCATCTCTGTGATGGTTCTCCTGCTCTTTCCACTTTGGGTTGTGGTCTCCTGGGACAAGATTGGTTGCAGTAGAGTGGATACTCACAGTCATTGTGGGCACTTTCTCAGTTGGCGAGCTTCATGAAAATCACCAGTGTTGTTATTGCTGTTGGATTCCAGCTGAAGTGGTCCTTGCACCTCAAAGACCCCAAGGCACTCCACAGACATGGTCACAAGCACTTTCTCTTGAGAGACTGCCACTGCTAACCCTTCACCCCCAACACTGATCCATCTCATGCTGTCTCACTCTCCTCTATTGCAGATGGTCACAGCTTGCTCGATGCAAGCCTTTCATGGCCTCTTTGCTGCCAAACCATGCCCATCAACCTTGACAGCAGAACTCAATGCACAGATTATAACCGTGAGTGTTTGGGGATGGATTTGAGGGCTGGGTGGTGGGTTTGGAGGGGAACATGACCCAGATTGGTGGTGGTGTGCAGGGTGGTCCTGAGGGGTATTTACTGAATGCTCTGTTTCACTATCAGGCTTTGTACGATTACCTGCCAAGTGTCAACGACCTGCAGCCCATGCTGGCCTGGCTCGCAGTCATGGAGAAAGCTCACATCAACCTGTCCAGGTAACACACCCACACACATCACAGACACTCACTTATAAATTGAGGTGAGGGCACATCACCCTACTGTCCCAGGGCTGAGGGTTATTTTGGGGTTGAGGGAGTGAGAGATTATTTTGGTAGGTATGGGGATTGGGGGTTATTTTGGGGGGGGGTGCGGAGGTTTGTGAGGGTTGGGATTATTTTGGGGGCTGGGGGAAGCGGGGGATTATTTTCAGGGATTGTCTTTTGGGGGTGTGAGGATTATTTTCAGGGCACTGGGAAGCATATGTTATTTTTGGGGCTGATGGGGGTGAGCAAGTATTTATAGGGATGGGAAGCTGGGTTTTTTTATTGGGGGTTATGAGTGTCAGGATTATTTTTGGGGCACTGGGGAACAGAAGCTGTGTTTGGGAGTGGTGGAGGGGCAGGGGATTATTTTTGGGCTAGTGGGGAAGGTGAATATTGTGAGGGTGGTGGGGAGCTGGGGGTTATTTGGGGTGGGGCAGGTGAATAACGTGGAGTAAGGTTCATTCAGGCTGTGGAAAATGGAGTGTTTTGCTGCCGAGTACTCTTTGATTCCAAGCCTGCGCACTCTGACCTCCTGTTCCCAGGTTGCAGGGTTTGCTGTGTTTGGCTCACCTTCCTCGTGTCTTCTCCACGGCCGTCAGTTGCCTGCTGTCTGCCCATAGCCAGCTAATGTCAGCTGCAGCAAACACCATGAAGGTGAGTTGGATTGTTCTTCCAGACCTTGAAATGTTAATGTGGGGCACGATGAAGGAGTGAGACTAGGACATGCTGAGAGAATAGGAAGCATTCAGGTGGACTTGGTATGAGTTAGTGCAATATCAATAGCTTGTGTTTGAATCAGTGTCTGGATTTTTAGAGATGGTGGTTTGTGTATGTGTGGTGGTGGGAGGGGGTCAATGGGAGGGTTCTGGTGGGATAAATCGAGTGGGCATGGAAACTCCACAGCAGTGTCTTTGAAACCTCTGGTGTTGGTGCTACCCAATCACTGACCCAACCGCTCGGTGAATGTCCGGATTACACAGATGTACTGTTGGAATAGCCTGGGTGGGTAACTGTGGTGCATTTGTGGATGGTACATACAGCCATGGTGTGTTCAATGGTGAAAGATAAGAGATAAGATAAGGAATGAATGTTTAGGTGGTTGATAGTGCCAGTCCAGCATGCTGTCACACTTCCTGAATTTTATTTGAACTGCACTCTTCCAGGCAGGTGGAGAACATTCACACCCTTTGGGTTTGTACCTTGTAGATGGTGGAAAGGATTTGGGTGCATTACTTGCTGTAGGATATTTAGCCTCTAACCTACTCTTGGAGCTGAAGAATTGATGTGGCTGGTCCATTTGCGTTCCTGATCAGTGGTTATCTATGGATGTTGGTAGTGAAGGATTTGGCATGCTGATCTTATTGAATGTCAAGGTTAGATAGTTTGGCTCCCTCGTTACAGATGGTCATTGACTGGCACTGTTGTGGCATGATTGTTATGCCAGTTGTCAGCCTAAGCCTGAGAGATACCTAGGTTGTACTGTGTTCAGGCATGGACTGCTTCATTTCTGAAGAGATGAAAATGGGATTCAACCAGGGCATTCATCAGCAATATTCCCACTTCCAAGCTGATGATGGAAAGAAAGACATTTTTGGTTGGATCTGGGACACTGCCCTGAGGAATTCCTGCAGTGATATTTTGGGATGATTGAATCTCAACCATCTTCGTCTGTACAAGGTACGACTCCAACTAGTGGAGAGTATTCTATTATACTCCTGAATTGTGCCTTGAACTATCGAAAAGTATTGCAGGATATTTAGATGCGACCCATTCTTACAGCCAATGTGTTCATGTGGCTGTTCCAGTTAAATTTCAGTTCATTGATGATTCCCAATTTGATGGTGGGGCTAATGGTAATGCCATTGAGTGTAAAGGATAGGGAGTTGGATACTCTTGAAGATGATCATTGCTTAGCTTTTGTTTGCTGTAAATATTGCCATATGTCGTTAAGGCCTTCCTGAATGGAGACCCTAATGTTGGGTATTTGGGGGCTGTGATTGCTCATGAATGGCTATTGCTTGCAGGTGCTGCTTAAAGAGTGTGTGGCTCCATTCACTTCTGACATCGGAGTCTTTGTTTCGTCCTCTCCCTCGGGACCTGCCTCCTACATCTGTAAGATGTTCAGGTGAGATGTGTGGTTGGGCTTGTGTTTTACTAATTTGGCAGTGGGTGCACCCTGGTGTTTAATATTAGAATAGAGGATGTCACTGCAGTAGTAGGTAGGTGGTACTACCAGTGGTAGGTGGAAGTGGACTAGCAAGTTATAAAAAATGCAAAGAGATTAGATATAGTAAATTAACAGCAAATTGCAGGCATAAGGAGCCACATGGGACTGTAGTGGAAACATAGCCTAAAAACGGATGGGATTGGATGTTCTGGAAAGTTAGTGAAGGGCAGGTGGGGAGGGAGGGAGGGGGATTGGGGTTGGGAGTTTCAATTGAGCAAAGTGTTATTGTGTCAGAGAAAGGATCTGTCCTTGAGAGGTTGAGAGTGAAATCCATCTGGCTACTTAAACATAGTGCTTTTACAGTAAACTGTAATAATGGTTGGAAGGCAGAAGAGGAACCAAACTGCAGAAAAATTATAAGTCTGTAGAGATGCAAGAAATGTGGGCAGGTGGTATCGGGGAGTTTTTATGTGTGTACCTGTGACCATTGTACTGGCAATCCCTCCACATTTTTGGTCTGTGTGTGGCAGAGGGATTGTAAGTTTGGCTGGTTTAAAGCACCACCTTCACTTGCATTGTCCCCATTAACTGGTGGTAATTTGTTGCAGGGCCGTGGAGGATGGGCTGGCTTATCGGTTCTACGCTTCCTGGGCCTTTGTTCTACAAGTTCTCAGCACGTTCTTTGAGGTCATTGGCTCTCAGGCTTACCCAGCAATGAAGCAGGTGAGAGTGTGACCTGGAGCAGTAGGAGCACGCCTAAAAGTAGCTGGGGTAGTTATGGAGCAAAAAGCAGGGCCCAGGGGTAGGTGGAGAGTGAGGCACGGGTTAGAGGCTGGTGGAGGGTGAATCCTGGGGGTGGAGGCAGGCGGAGGGTGTCGGGTGAATCCCAGGGCTTGGGGCGGGTGGAGGGCAAGGAATCTTTGGAATCCTTGCTGGTGGTGGGCTGTAGCGGCTCGGACACAACAGTGAGGAATTCTGGATACAGTAAAACTCCGATGATCCAGCACTTGGACCAGTGGTGTCAGAATTTCTAGACTATTGAAATGGTACCCAAACACAGTTTTTAATTCACTTTTAGATGTTACATAGTATTGTAATAAATCTCCCAGCGAACCAAGTAAGATTAAGAGGAGTTTGGGAACTGGGACCCTGTCAAGTGGGAAGAGAACTGGGGAACCAGAGCCTCAAGTGAGTGGAAGGGAGCACGGCATAGGTCACTTGGTGAGCCAGATGCCAAACCATTGGGATTTCTGAATGATCAGACAGTGGATTATCAAAATTTTACTGTAGTAAGGGAATGGAGGGATGTGGGGCTAGGGAATTGCATTGAGGTAGAAGATTAGCCGTGATATTGTTGAAGAGTGGAGGAACTCTGAGGTGAATATTTAGCTTGATTTTAATTAATATGCATTTACATTACCTTTTACAGTCTCTGACTTGGGCAGTTGATGAGGTATTTTGGAGGTGTAGAATTGTCACAGTGAATGAACACGAGCCAGTTTGTGCACAGTGAGCTCCCATAAACTGCACCTGTTTATTGTACCCAGCCCCAGCTAGTTACTGCTAATCCAACTGTGCTGATTTGTTTTTGTGTTCACATTTCCAGTGTCTGCAGGCACTCTGTGATCTTCGAGCGACTCCACATTTCCCCTACGTCTTGGAACTGGAGCGTGCAGTGGGAATGGCAGTGGAGAAGATGGGAGCTGAAACTGTTTTACAGGCTATTCCTCTACAGATTGATGGCACGGAGTGAGTAAAGGAGTGGGGTCCAGGGTCTGGTTTTAAATAAGTCTTTCAGCTTATCTTGTTTTTTCCAAGCTCCCCCCACCTGAGGAGCTAACAGTTTCCACAATGTTTCCTCTCACCAACATTGCTCCCTGGACTCAGGGTCTCTTCACACACCGTTAATTCTCACACATTTCTTCAGCTTATCTTTGTAACTCTCTGAAGTCACTGTCTCTGTACTTAGAGTTGATTTTTTTTATTTGTTTTTTGGTATCTGGGAATCATTGGCATTTATTGTCTGTCCCTAGTTAAGGTGGTGGCGGTGAACATCTGCCGCACTGCTACGGGGATGCACTGTTCCAGCATTTGAAACTAGTAATGGAGAACTGGCAATGTATTTGTAATTCAAGATTGCATGTGACTAAGGGAAATGTGTACATGGTCATGTTCCTCTATGCCTGTGGCCCTTGTCCTCAGTTAGGGAGGTGCCATTAGAGTAGGGTGCAAGTAATTTTGTAGACGGAACACTATGGCCACCATGTAGTGGTGGTGGGAGAAGTGAACGTTTAGTGTGGTTGATGCGATGCAGATCAAGTGGCTGCTTGGTCTAGCCTGGTGTTGACCTTCTGGAGAGTTGCTAAAGCTGCTGTCATGAATAAATGGAGAGGATTCATCACGTTCCCAACTCGTGCCTTGTAGATGGGTTGTGATGTTTGCCAATGTATTTGAAGGATGAGTTCATAGGAAACATTTTGGATAGTTTTCTGGAGCAGAAGGTTATGGAATCAGCCAGGGCACAGGTTGCTGTAGACTGTCAGTGTAACGCAGCAGACTACATTAATCATGTATAATGGTACACTACAGAGACAGCTTGGGGCCTGCCTTCCCCACTGCTCTGCCATCTTCTGGTATTCCCACAGCAGTGACTCTCCTGTGGCTCAATGTGGAACAGCTGCTTGTGATGTCCAGTATTGGGTGGACTGGACCAAGTAATGCAACAGCTTCGTGCTCAGGTAGCACCCTGGCTGGCCATTGCTGGGGTCTGTTAGTAACCACTCCGTGTGTGGTCAGATTGCATGGATCCATCTGCTCTCGCATCACCTCTTGTAGCTGATGAAAGCTGTTGCCCTGCCTCTCTTTGTTTCTCTACATAGTTCTCTCCAGCCCAGAGATTCCTCTATGCCAACAAGCTCAAGGACAAGAAAGGGGGAGAGAGGATATGGTTGGCTGTCAGTGCTAATTCCCAGCAATTGCTAGCTCACAAAATGCCAATCATAGTTGTAGCCTTGAGCACTGCGCTTCAGTGCCCAGTAGCCATGAAGTTTTCCCAAGACTGACTGTCACAGGCAGCCTCTCCACAAAGAACCACATTGTAGAAGTACCAACAGATAATCAGGTATCATTCCAGGTTCCCACCACAGCATCATTGTTAGCAATTTAACACTAATTTCATGAGTGCTTTTGTTCCCAGGAATGGAATTGGAATTAGTTTATTATTATCGCATGTACCCGAGGTACAGTGAAAAACTTGTCTTGCACACCGTTCATACAGATCAATTCATTACACAGTGCATTGAGGTAGTACAAGGTAAAACAATACAGAATGCAGAATAAAGTATCACAGTTCAAGAGAAAGTGCAGTGCAAGTAGACGATAAGGTGCAAGGTCATAACGAAGTAGATTGTGAGGTCAAGAATCCATCTTATCGTAGTAAAGGACTGTTCAATAGTCTTATAACAGCAGGTTAGAAGTCCTGAGTGCTAAGTGGGGTACCAGTGAATAAAGGATTCTTTGGAGTAGGATAATCAAAAATTGATAAGTTTTGTTTACAGTGTGGGAGGTGCCAGTGGGAAGCTAGACTTGAATTTAAATGAAGGAGTGTATCAGCAAAAGTAGATCATGAAATTAGCTTAAAAGTTTTGGCAGTAGTTAAACAGAGTGAACGATTGAACCATAGAACAATGCAGCACAATACAGGCCCTTAAGCCCACCAAGTTGTGCCGACCTTCAAACCACTCCTAAAACTATCTAACCCCTTCCTCCCATATGTCCCCCCCATCTTAAATTCCTCCATGTGCTTATCTAACAATCTCTTGAACTTGCTCAACGTATCAGCCTCCACCACCACCCCAGGCAGCTCATTCCATGCACCAACCACTCTCTGGGTGAAAAACCTCCCTCTGACATCTCCCTTGAACTTCCCTCCCATTACCTTAAAGCCATGCCCTCTTGTATTGAGCATTGGTGCCCTGGGAAAGAGGCGCTGGCTGTCCACTCTATCTATTCCTCTTAATATTTTGGATTTTATCTCCCCTCATCTCCTCTCCAATGAGTAAAGCCCTAGCTCCTTTAGTCTCTCCTCATAATCCATACTCTCTAATCCAGGCAGCATCCCAATAAATCTCCACTGCACCCTTTCCAACACCTCCACATCCTTCCTATAATGAGGTGACCAGCACTGGACACAGTACTCCAAGTGTGGCCTAACCAGAGTTTTGTAAAGCTGCATCATTACCTCACAGCTCTTAAACTCGATCCCACGATTTATGAAAGCTAACATCCCATAAGCTTTCTTAACTACCCTGTCCACCTGTGTGAACCCCCAGATCCCTCTGCTCCTCTACACTGCCCAGAATCCTGCCATTTACCTTGTATTCCACCTTGGAGTTAGTCCTTCCAAAGTGTACCACCTCACACTTCACCGGATTGAACTCCATCTGCCACTTGTCAGCCCAGCTCTGCATCCTATCAATACCCCCCTGTAATCTTAGACAGCCTTCCACACTATCCACAGCACCACCGATCTTTGTGTCATCTGTAAACTTGCTAACCCACCCTTCCACACTCTCCTCTAAGTCATTAATAAATATCACAAAAAGTAGAGGTCCCAGAACTGATCCCTGTGGGACACCACTAGTCATAGCCCTCCAATCCAAATGCACTCCCTCCACCACAACCCTCTGCTTTCTACAAGCAAGGCAATTCTGAATCCACACGGCCGGGCATCCCTGGATCCCTTGGCCTCTGACCTTCTAAAGAAGCCTACCATGCAGAACCTTGTCAAACGCCTTACTAAAATCCACGTAGACCACATCTACTGCACTACCCTCATCAATCTTCCTGGTCACCTCCTCAAAGAACGCTATCAGGCTTGTGAGGCAAGATCTTCCCTTAAATCCATGCTGGCTGTCCCTAATCAGTCCATGATTCTCTAAATGATCATAGATCCTATCTCTAAGAATCCTTTCCAACAGCTTGCCCACCACAGACGTAAGGCTCACTGGTCTGTAATTCCCTGGACTATCCCTACTACCTTTTTTGAATAAGGGGATGACATTCGCCACCCTCCAATCCTTTGGTACCATCCCCGTGGACAATGAGGACTCAAAGATCCTAGCCAACGGTTCAGCAATCTCCTCCCTCGCCTCACAAAGCAGCCTGGGGAATATTCCGTCAGGCCCTGGGGACTTATCTGTCCTAATATTTTCTAAAAGTTCCAACACGTCCTCTCTCTTGATATCTGCATACTCTAGAACATTACCCTTGCCAACACTGTCCTCAGCGTCATCAAGACGCCTCTCCTTGGTGAATACTGGAGAAGTATTCATTGAGAACCTCACCCACTTCCACAGCTTCCAGGCACATCTTCCCACCTTTGTCTTTAATTGGACCTACCTTTACTTTAGCCATCCTTCTGCTCTTCACATATGAGTAAAAAGCCTTGGGATTCTCCTTTACCCTACTCGCCAAAGCCTTTTCATGTCCCCTTCTTGCTCTCCTCAGCCCCTTCTTAAGTTCCCTCCTTGCTACTCTATATTCCTCATGAGCCCTGTCTGATCCGCTGCTTACACCTTACATATGCTGCAGCCTTCTTCCTAACTTCTCCCTAGTCAGCCATGGTTCCTTCACCCTGCCATTCCTTCTCTGCCTCACCGGGACAAATTTATCCCTAACATCCTGCAAAAGATCCCTGAACATCGTCCACATCTCTACAGTACGTTTCCCCTCAAAAATGTCACCCCAATTTACACTCGCAGGTTCTCACCTTATAGCCTCATAATTCGCCTTTCCCCAATTAAATATCTTCCCATCCTCTCTGCTCCTATCCCTGTCCATGACAATTCTAAAAGTTATGGAGCAGTGGTCACTGTCCCCCAAATGCTCACCCACCGATAGATCTGTCACCTGACCCGGTTCATTACCTAAAACTAGATCTAATAAGACATTCCCTCTAGTCGGCCTGTCAACATACTGCGACAGGAATCTGTCCTGTACACACTTAACAAACTCCGCCCCGTCTAAACCTTTGGCACTAAGCAGGTGCCAATCAATATTTGGAAAGTTGAAGTCTCCCACTATAATAACCCTGTTATTTTCGCATCTTTCCAAAATCTGCCTCCCAATCTGCTCCTCAGTGTCCCTGCTGCTACCGGGGGGCCTATAGAATACTCCCAGTAGAGTAACTGCTCCTTTCTTGTTCCTAACTTCCACCCATAATGACTCTAGAGAGGATCCTTCTACATTATCTACCCTTTCTGCAGCTGTAATAGTGTCCCTGACCAGTATCACCACCCCTCCTCCTCTTCTCCACCCCCCTCATCCCTTTTAAAACACTGAAAACCAGGAATATTCAGTATCCATTCCTGTCCTGATGTCAGCCATGTCTCTGTAATAGCCACAATATCATTGTCCCATGTACTTATCCAAGCTCTCAGTTCATCTCCCTTATTCCTGATGCTTCTTGCATTTAAGTAAATGCACTTCAGCCCATCCACCTTTTTACTTTTATAGCCTGTACTCTGCTTCTCCTTCCTCAAAGCCTCTCTACCTGTCAGATCTGACTTTTCCCCATCCCCTTCTACCTCTGACCTACTCATTCGGTTCCCATCCCCCTTGCAAACTAGTTTAAGTCCTCCCGAACCACCCTAGCAAACCTGGCTGCAAGGATATTGGCGCCCCTTAGGTTCGGGTGTAACCCGTCCTCTCTGTACAGGTCTGTAAGGAGTGAGTTTAAATAAGTCATTCAAAATTGCAGATGCACATTCCATTGAGAGATTAAAAACTACAAGGAAAGTGACCTCTCTTGCTAACTAGATCAGAAGAGGCTTATGATGCTTCAGAGTGGGTAAGCCTGACAAAGCGGTTGTGAGTAACCAGTTAATTGCTAATCAGTAGAAAAGTCTAGGATCTGAGGACACAGGCTCAGAATGAAGTGACATCCCTTTAAAACTGAGATGAGGAGGAATTTCTTCAGCCAGAGGGTGGTGAATCTGTTGAACTCATTACCTCAGAGGACTGTGGAAGCCAAGTCATTGGGTGTATTTAAGGCAGAGATTGATAGGTTCTTGATTGGTAAGGGGGTTGTGGGTTAAGGGTTACGGGGAGAAGGCAGGAGAATAGGGTTTAAAAAAAATTCAGCTACAATTGAATGGTGAAGCAGACTCAATGGGCCAAATGGCCGAATTTTGCTCTTCTACCTTATGGTCCTTTGGGGCTGGGGGGGTGAAAACTGATATTTAAAGTAAAATAGTAAGAAATCTAAAAATGCTGAAAAGTACAGAAGAAATTAATTAGATTAGAAGAGGACAATCCCTTAACCTGAGAACCTGCAACCCAGCGATCTAAAAGAGGTGACTGCAGAAGTAGCAAAAAGGCACTTGTGATAGTCTTCCAAAATTCCTGAGGTTCTGGAACAGACTGGGTGCAGCAAATGTAATGGAACTATTTAACAAAGGAGGAAGAGAAAGAAGTGGAATTAGTAGAGCAGTTGGTCTGATGTTTGTCAGGAAACTGGAAATTTTCATTAAAGATACAATAATAGTGCCTAAACAATAATATGGTTAGGCAGAATCAACAAATTTCAATGAAGGGAAAATAGTGTTTGACGAATCTAATGGGGCCTTTTCAGATGAAAAGGACATAAGGGCAAAAACAGTATCTCAGGATTTTCAAAAATCCTTTGAGGCACAAAGCAAAAACTTAATTAACTTAAGAACTCCTGGGGTTGGGGCTAACAGCATGGATAGAGGATTGGGTAAAGCACAGGAAAAGTTACTAGTGGGATACTGCAGAAATCAGCCCTGGCTTCTCAGCCACACACACAGTTTATATTAATGTAGGTTAATTCAATTTCTGATGTATTATCTAAGTCTATATTAACGATTTGGATTCAAGGACAGAATATAACATTTACAATGAAATGGGATCTATTCCAGGTTATTTAGTGAGGCAAGGTAGGAGATTGCTGGAGCCTTGACAGAGATCTTTGTATCCTCTTTAGCCAGAGGTAAGGTCCCAGAGGAATAGCCAGTGTTGTTCCTCTATTTAAGAAGGGCAATAGGGACAAACCAGGAAATGATAGGCCACTGAGCCCAACAACAGTGGTAGGGAAGTTACTGGAGAAGATTCTTAGGGATAGAATCTGCTCCCATCTGGAAATGCATGGGATTACTTGGGATAGTCATCACGGTTTTGTGCAGGGGAGGTAATGACTTATAAACTTGATTGACCTTTTGAAGAGATGACATAGAAGATTGATGAGGGTAGACCAGTGGATGTTGTCTGCATGGACTCCAGTAAAACATTTCACAAGGTCCATCATGGTACGCTGATCCGGAAGATTAAGGCAGATAGGATTCAAGGAGACTTGGTAGATTGAATTCAAAAGTGGCTTGGCCATAGAGGACAGAGAATAGTGGAGGAGAGGTCTTATTCTGACTGGAGCTCTGTGACCACTGGTGTTCTGCAAGAATCAGTGCTGGGACCTCTGTTTGTGATGTGAAAATATAGGTGGGCTGATCAGTAAGTTTGCAGATGACACACAAATTGATGGAATTTTGGATAGTGAGGAGGATTGTCAAAGGATTTAACAGATATAGACATGTGGGCAGAAAATGGCAGATGGAGTGTGAGGTGTTGCACTTTGGGAGGTCAAATGCACAAAGAAAGTATACAGTAGGTGGCAGGACCATTAAGAGCATTGATGTACAGAGAGATCTTGGGTTACAAGTCCATAGCTCCCTGAAAGTGGCAACACAGATGTGGTAAAGATGATGTATGGTATACTTAAATCATTCGGGGTTTTGAGTATAAAAGATGGGAAATCATGTTGCAGCTGCGTAAAGCTTTGGTTAGGCCACATTTGGAGTATTGTGTGCATCTCTGGTCGCTGCATTATAGGAAGGATGTGGAGGCTTTGGAGAGGGGCAGAAGAGGTTCATCAGGATGTTGCCTGGATTAGGGAGAATCAGCTATAAGAAGAGGTTGGACAGACTTGGGTTGTTTTCTCTGGAGCATCAGAGGCTGAGGGACGACATGATAGAAGTTTACAAAATAATGAGGGGCATAGATAGGGTAGACAGACTTTTTCCTAGGGTGGAAGTGC